>NC_051316.1:111463584-112141815 GCF_015220235.1 Choloepus didactylus | reverse complement strand
AACTAGAGATAGGAAGGAAAAAATTTAACAGCAGCACCCGCTAAGAACTAGCTTCAAAATACCGCCTTTAAGTCTGGAGTTCACATCAAGATTGGCAACTGCATAGTACTGAAATCGTCAGCTCTCTGAAATAATCACAGCCCGCTGTCAGTCAGAGGTTTTGCAATTGAATTAATACACATTACTCTCTTAAGCAGCAACTCCCCATTAATTCTTATTCTTCTCACTTGATTTTACAATAAATTTATAAATTGCCACCTATACCTCCCTCAGTTATACAAACCCACAATGGGGGCTGAGGCTGATGAGGGGGGAAAAATGTGTGTGAATGACAAAGAAAAGAGATAGGGAAAGAAAGCTCTGACTTTTGAATAGCTTCAATATGCCCATCCCAAGTCTGATAACATCTCTTTCATATTAAATATTGGCTGGAAGTACTTTTACATAAAGGAAAAAGAAGATCTTTTTATGGCTTTGAAAGGTGAGCACAAGATCAAAGCAACCAGGATTGAAGTTTCTTGACTGGCATTCTACCAACACAGATGGAAAACCCATTTTGTAGAAAATCAAATACAACAAATAAAAATAAGCCACTATGTTTTAAGAGTTCTGGCCTGTGTTAAGCAGAACATCAGGAACCAATTAAATTGCTCTCCCTTCTTGTTTATCCTAAATAATATGGTCTTTTTTTCTCCTCTGATTATACCAGCTTCATGTTCCTATGGCAGGGGTCTGTTCTTTCACTTTCTATTAAAACCCTTTCTTTATACTGGAAAAGAATGGAAAGCCTACATTTTATCATGTTAAGGAAAAATAGCTAACATCTATCTTGTATCATGTAATATTCTCTTTTGCCTCCAACAGACAGTTGGCATTTGGATAATGGCTGGTGCATTTGTGTGTAAAATCACAATATCCAACCATTGACAATGATTCTGTTTTTCATTTGCTTAAACTTTTCACCTCCCTCTTGAGCTTATAATGGAACATATTCCTCATGTTCTGCTTTTGGTTTTCCTTTTTTAGACTTGTGCACATCGTTCAGTTCCAAGAGGCTAGAGAGGTAGGCTTAGTTCCTTGTTGTGAAATATGGACTATAAAATGACATCAGTCCTTCCAGTGACTGTTCAGAGCTCACCACTCAGCATGTCTGTAAACCCATCTGCCCATCATGACCACAGCCCCAGTAAAGGGTACTATGGCTCATATCTGCATATCAACAAATCTACATATATGCTCCTAGGGTTTAATTCACATCAGAAAGAGCAGCCAGCTCGGTGCATAAAACCACAAGTCACATGGCTTTTGACTCCTACGATACCCAGACATGCTCATCCTTGTACATCTTGCCATAGAAAACAAATGGGGAAGGAGAAGGAGCTTGAGCCAGTGCTCTTCTAAATCTATCCAGAGTGACTAATACAACACGTGGGCCTCAGAGTACTTAGGTTAGGACATACAATGACCTCACCCACGACAAAATTTTTGGAGCTTCCACTTCCTACGAATCCCAATCAGTGAGCTCAAAATTCAGCCAAGTGTCTTGTTAATATCCCGATAAGAAGGCCAGGGCATGCCAGATGAAATATTATCTCAGAGTTGAAATATAGCTTTCATCTTATATCCACAATAACCCAAAACCTTAGCTTCATCATCCCAGTGGCTCATCAAGAAATACTTTATTCTTTAACAAATGCCTTCACAATTCTGCTCAGATTTGCTGAATATTTGCCATTTACTACTGTGAAATATCTCACAGTTCTTTTCTTTCTAATAATTACTGTGAAATATCTCACAGTTCTTTCCTTTCTAATTCAACCACTGGATTGAATTATGCTACCTACAGGACAGTGCTACCTTTTGTGCTTTTCTAGGAAATAAAAAGGGGTAGTTGCCTTTTTAGAAATCACCTATTGACCTGGTATTACAGGATTTGCCAGGTTGCCTAGTAGGAGTCATTCAAACTTGAGTGGTAACAAAAGGTAATGGGAAAAAAAAATCAGACGAGAGAAAAGGAAACTAAATTTGGCCAAAGCTCCTCATCAGAGACTGCCACCTAATCTCTAAGGCTTAATGTTCTCAACTATTAAAGATATAGCAGAAAACCAACACCAACAGAGTAGCTACATTGTCCCATGTACCTCAGAGAACTGTTTCATTTTTATTCACATAAAACCCTTGCAAAGGGAGACTTGTTCTCTCTGTGTTATACATAGGAAAACTGGAGCTCAGAAAGGTTGACTAATTTGTCCAGGATCACAAAGCAAGAAAATAGCAGAACCAAGATCTGAATCTATTTCTAAGCAGTTTCAAAGCTATTGCCACCCCTGAAAATACATGTAAGAAATCATGCTTGGTGCATAACGTTTGATAATATTCTTTTCCCTTCCAGAGTCCCTCTCACTTTAAAATAAGGATTGTGTTAGAAACTCCAAGTTCATACCTACACATCTGTGCAAGTCATGAAGCTTACTGCCTACATGAAGTCTGGGGCTGTCTGCTGACCTCCTCACACCTGAATTCTCACTAGGGTACTCCATCTTGGAACATCTTCATTTCCCTCAGGCTAAATTTCTTGATACCCACTTACTCCAATGTTCCACATTACCATCTTTGATTTCCCTCAGCTCATGCCCCAACTTCAATATCATTTACCAGGTTCTGGTCCTTTTTTGTACACTAAGAGTTCTTGAAATCTCAGCTTTCATTAAATGTCTTTTCAAAAAATTAAAATAAGGATAGTAATTCCCTGACTACCTTACCATCTAGTTGACAACTGATTTTCATTAAACATATTACATTAAATGAAAATATAATAATATACTACATGTTATATATAGTGATCAGATCTGAGTGGAAGAGTGAAGGCATTTATTAGGGAAAAAGTGTTGCTGATTGTTTGGACTTCTGTTTTTATATGTCTATAGTCATGCTGCTACCTGAGGCTGATGGTTCAAGAATGTTTCCAAATCTAAAGGGTTCGTGTTAAAACTGAAATTGCACCTCCGTTTTGACATTCTTTGTCAGTATATAACACCAGTCTTCCACAAGTTATAGAATGAAAATTATCATTTTAATATGATAGTTTGATTAAAATAGTTTAATATCAAATAATACTTTAATAAAGTCCTTAGGTGATAAACAAAGATTGGAAGAAGGTAATAAAACAAAATATGGTTAAATTCTCTCGTTATCTCTTAGGAAATAAGCATCAGAGCAGAGGCAGAAAAGAGAGGAGGGGGCCAGGAAGCATGGCAGGGGGCTGGGGGTGGTGTAGCCAAAAGACCTTTTAGAAGAGAGATATTAATAATCAAAGATAAATCGCTTCCTTTGCCTCACAACCTCAAGATATTAAAGGGAGAAATGAAGGTTATCATGGAACAGAGAAAAGAGATCAGCCCTGGGAAATGTGCCACAGTTAATCCTGGAACAAGAAGTAACCATGAGAATGTAAGGCTATTCATGGGGTGAAAACTGGATTTCCCAAGTCCTTAAGATATGGATCTTGAGTTGAGATTCCTGTATTTTATTTAAATCTTCAAAGACAAGGTGACATCTGCTCTTATTTAGGTTATGTCTATTTCAAGGCATTTTTGGTGTAGACCATCTTCAGAGTGTATAAAGGAGAGAAGGTACAACTTCAACACTGCTGAAATTCTTCTCTTTCTTTAAAAATCCCCTTATCCTTCCTTCTATTCCTCTAAATCAGGGAATGCCAAACTATGACCTGTGGGCCAATTCCAGCCTGTGGCCAGTTACTGTAATGAAGTTTTATTGAAACCTAGCCAATCTCATTTGTTTATATAATATCTATGGCTGTTTCTGTACTACAATGGCTGAGTTGAGTAGCACGACTGGCAAAGCCTAAAACATTCACTATTTGACCCATTACAGAAAAAGTCTGCCAACCTCTGATCTAAATCAATGGTTCTCAAAACTAGTTGCACATTAAAATCACCTGAGAAGCTTTATTATAATAACAAGCTCCTAGATCCCAACCACAGAGATACTGATTTAATTTGTTCTAGGGTAGAACTCGGACTTCTAAAATAACTCGCTGAGTGATTCTAGTGTGTTGGCAAGGAGATTCTTTACTCTAAGTCTTTTTGAGAACACTAATAATGGAAAGTGGAAGAATCATATTCCAATTGCATATATTTTAGATTTTAGCTGACCAAGGAGATACATCTTCATAACTTTATTTGGTCAGTATGAAAACCTGGAAAAAGATTTTTGACTAATAAGTCTTCTCTCAGTGACAACAAAAGAATAAAATGGTTTATTTTCATTTGAGACACACATGTAAGGAAGTAAGTGTAGCAAGAATTTGCCCTTCTAGCTAGGAAGCATTCTCATCAGGAATGTAATACTTCCCATTATTTTATTCAATAATTTAAATTAAATTGCTGAGCTTTAGATCTATGCAATTTGCATGATTTCCACCAATTACCAAATTCCATTTACCATCTGTTCTAGTTTGCTAATGCTGCCGGGATGCAAAACACCAGAAATGGATTGGCTTTTATAAAAGGGGGTTTATTGGTTACACAGTTACAGTTCTAAGGCCATAAAGTGTCCAAGGTAATGCATCAGTAATCGGGCACCTTCACTGGAGGATGGCCAATGGTGTCTGGAAAACCTCTGTTAGCTGGGAAGGCATGTGGCTGGCGTCTTGCTCCAGAGTTCTGGTTTCAAAATGGGCTTTCTCCCAGGACATTCCTCTCTAGGCTAAGCTCCTCTTCAAAATGTTACTCTCAGTTGCTCTGGGGTGTTTGTCCTCTCTTAGCTTCTCCAGAGCAAAAGTCTGCTTTCAAAGGCTGTCTCCAAAATGTCTCTGTAAACTGCAGTTCCTCTCTCCTGTGCATTTTTCAAAGTGTCCCTCTTGGCTGTAGCAAGCTCGCTCCTTCTGTCTGAGCTTATATAGTGCTCCAGTAAACGCATTAAGGCCCATGCTGAATGGGTGGGGCCACAACTCCATGGAAATTATCCAGTCAGAGTTATTACCCACAGTTGGATGGGGCGCATTTCCATGGAAACAACCTAATCCAAAGGTTCCAACTTAATCCCCACTAATATGTCTGCACCCACAAGATTGCATCAAAGAACATGGTTTTTTTCTGGGGGACATGATATATACAAACCGGTACACTATCAAACTTCAAAAAATTCTGATTGGAATAGCAACGTGAGTTTCTAAGTATGGTCTTTGTAAGACAGATAATTCCAATTATTTTGCTTTTATGAAATATTCTGGGCTTACTCCCCACCCACAATAGCCTGTATAAAAAACCCTGAAAACACACACACATACACACAAACACTTCAAAAAATTAATAATTTTCACTAACAGTGTGGTCTAAATCATATTTAGAAAAGTAACATTTTCCTAAAGGAAATAAAATCTGCAAAGATCCAACTCTGCCAACAAATGAAATCAATCTTTTTATAGAAATAGCAGAGGATTTTAATTCCTTGAATTCACATAGCCTTCTTCCTCTCCAATCCAGAATAAGGTGTTTGTGGTGGTCTTATGAAAAAGGAATGTTTGCCCCTCTCCCCCCCGCCAAAAAAAAACACAAAATAAAGAACTGCTGGATGCATTGAACTGACAGTCAAGAACCAAGCCTAAAAACTGCAGATCTCCTCTCCTCAGCGGCCTTCCAGAGAAATAGCTTTTAGTTGAGTGCATGGCCTGGGAAGGAGAGACAAACCCTGAGATGAGGACAGCAGACTACTTTTCTCTCCTTATGCAGCAAATTCCAGAGGTTGTGACCTTCTTTTCCCTGTTAAATTTATTCTCATACTAAGACATTTGTTTCTCCACAAGTTCCTGTGAAGGACATATAGGTATGTCCCCAAACCTATACAATCTGTAAGAAAGATAATTTTCTCAAATTTGACCTGTTATGCTGCTATGCTGTTTTTGTTTTTGTACCTGCATAATTTTACCATGAAATTAACCACTTATCAGAATTTGGATTAGAAGAATTGGAGGCAGAGGAGTAGTAAAAGGATAATTCAGATAGGATTAAAAAGAAATCTTTCAACTATTTCTGGACTCACCACTAATTAAAATCCTCAAAGTATGTCTACTTTAGGTTAGTTTGATCTTATTTTTAAAGATTCTGTTTCTGTTGCCCTAAGGTAATAACACTTGTAAACTTTTTTTGTTTATTATTATTTCCCTCCCACCCTAAGCTGAAGAAAGGAAAGGAAAGGAAAACAAAGGAAATCTGGAACCTGTCACTATTTCTCTCTCCTCATCAGCGTTTTCTCTTACTCACTTCCTTTTCTTGCTCACCAGGGATCACAGTCCAAACCCTGCCCACAGGGACTGGTCATTGACTAAAAGAAACCAGCTCAGCACTATGCACACTCATAAATCTCAACACTTGGGTCTCATTAAATTTTTAGAATGAGTTATATAAGCTCATCACTCCTCTTAGTGTAAGGGCATCCATCTATTTCCTGCATACAAACAAAAAAGTCTAACTCCTTCATGAGCAGAAACTGAGTCTTAAATATGTTCTCAACATGCTTCCACAAAGCTCCTCTGCTGCAGGGAATAAGATCCCAACTTTCTCATTCCCAACTGTACTCTCCCAGAGGCAGACCTTAGACAAATATTAAAGACAGTCCTTTGCTTCAGGATGATAAAATCAGGACATATCAAAAGCAGAGCTCAGGGAGGTAAAAGTGGCTGGAATTTGCATGGAGTACCAGATAGGAGAGAGGTGTGTAGATAAACTGTTCCATAAACTGCATGAGGATCACCTTGAATATCTGACCAAATAATAAGCTGTGTATTTAGAAGATGTGACTACACAACAGCAACAACCGGAGAAAGAAAATTAACAGAGAGCTCTAAGTTGAATAACTACCACAACTTTCAGTGTTAAGAGACATTTAAGTTCGACTAACCAAAACGGAGAGACCTCACGTAACACTTAGGCTATTTAGTAGAATCCCCAGAAGGCTATACTTTAGGAGTAGGACTTAATCCTGGAAGAAAGGGATGCCCTAACAGAGCTTTAAAAATGCCTTGAAAGGATCAAGAAGATTGGGAGGTACTTTAATTGCCTTGAGAATAAAATCCAATACTGATTAAAGGAAGGAAAAAAAAATCCAGACATTCAACAAAGTAATAGTCTCAATGCCCTGCATCCAATTAAAAAATAATATGCATACAAAATATTACTAGTCATTAGGGAAATGC
The DNA here is from genome assembly GCF_015220235.1 of Choloepus didactylus. NCBI lineage: Eukaryota > Metazoa > Chordata > Mammalia > Pilosa > Megalonychidae > Choloepus > Choloepus didactylus. The sequence goes on along the minus strand of NC_051316.1, from coordinate 112,134,599 downwards.
AAACTAAACCCACAATGAGATACTAGGATGGCTTCACAATCACTAAGGTGTCTATAATCTAGAAAATGGAAAATAACAAGTGCTGGTGAAGATGTGGAGAAATTGGAACACTCCTACACTGCTGTATGTAAAATGGAAAACAGTTTGGCATCTCCCAAAAAAGCTAAACATAGAGTGTTCAGATGACTGTGGGAAGAAGGTGGGAATAACAAGCTCCAGGAATCAGTCCCTCCACCAAAATAATGACTAAACAGGCAGGAACTGTCTGAATCAACTATTTTGAAACTCCCAGGTCCAGAAGAACACTGCAGCATCCAGGGATGCTGGTAAATTGCAGTAAATTACTAGTAAATTACACTCACCTTGTAGCAGTTACATTGCTTATCCCTGAACCTTGTGGCAGGCAGCAGTGAGGTACTCGATCCTGACCCTTGGTGCAGCGTGCTGGTTCCAGGGTGGGATATAAAGACCTAGTTTCCAAAGATGTGGGGGTGTGCAGTTGATCACTGACCACTGGGAGCCTGCATCTGAGGATGGCCATTTTTCCAACCTGCCCCAGGTAAAAAGCAACAAAGACTTAAAGACAATGCCCTTTCTCAAAACTATGGAGAATAGTTAAAAGGCTGGATTTACTGGACAAGTGCTGAATCAAGAAAACACAGCTTCAGAGAGTCACAGGAGAAACTCCTGACACCCTTCATAGCCCCTCCATCAACCATTGTCCAGGACGGTGCACAGCCAGACTATGCTCCCTTTCTGAGTCCCTGGCTTTGATTGGCTGGGAAAGACTGACCTTAGAAACTCTTCTTGAGCTCAAACCTCACCCAGAATTTGCCCTCCAGACAAAAGCAGCCTGAGATAGTAGCATGAGAAACAATTGAGTTGGGCAGCCTGAGCCAAAGGCTTACCTCCTTTAAATCCTGAGGCAAAACATCCAAGAGAGAGAGAAGGTCTGTCTCCTGAGGAATAGGAGGGTCATTTAAATTCCTACAAGCAGGGGAACTCCTAAGACCACTAGCAAGCACAAGCCCAGGGCAAGACATGGGCCAAGAAAAGACAGGGAGGACCCTGCACATTTCATTCACTTAGGGCTGACCTTCTTGAGAGGGGGGCTGAGCTTGGAAGGAGAGTACCACCCAATGCAGAGACAATTTTCAAAGACTGTGAAACATGATTTTTGCTTTGGTTTGTTTGGTTTTGTTAGCTCCTGGTACTCAGGAAAATCTAGCCGTACACAAATTCAAGAAACAGACAGCTCAGAGACTAAATAGTAGAGTTAACATTTTCAAATATTAAAATGTACAATGTACAACAAGATTACAAGACAAGCAAAGAAACAGGAAAAGATCCAAAAAACATCAATGAAAAAGACCAGACTGTGGCTTAATGGACTTAAAAAAAAAAAAAAAAAATCTCTAAGATGCTCAAGGAGACGAAGGAAAATACAGAGAGAAAACTAAAGGATATCAGGAAAATAGTGAATGAACAATATGAAAATCTCAATAAAAGAGATAGAAATTTTAAAAAGGAACCAAACAGAACTACTGGTGTTGAGGACCAAAATAACTGAAATAAAAATTCCCAGGAGGATTTCAACAGCATATTGGAGCTGGCAGAAGAAAGAAATCCGTGAACTCTAAGACAAGACCAATGAAATGAATCATGTTGAGGAGCAGAAAGTAAAAAGAATTAGAAAGAGTGAAAATGGCCTAAGACACTTATCAGACAACATCAAGTATATCAATATGCACATATAGGAGTCCCAGAGGGAGAAGAAAGTAAGAAAAGAGCAGAAGGAATATTCAAAGAAATAATGACAGAAAACTTCCCAAACCTGGCAAAAGAGATGAATATGCACATCCAAAAAGCTTATTAAAAAAAAAAAAAAAAGATAAACCTGAATAGAAATATGCCCAGACACCTGGTGGTCAAATGTCAAATGCACAGGACAAGGACAGAGTTCTGAAAGCTGCAAGAGAAAAGCAAGGTGTTCTGTACAAGGGAGTCCCAATTAGTTTAACTGTAAATTTCCCATCGAAAATCAAGGAGACAAAGAGGTAGTGGGCTGAAATACCTAAAGTGCTGAGAGAAAATAATTGCCAACCAATAATTTTATACCCAGCAAGATTTTCTTTCAAAAGTGAAGGAGAGATAAAGACAGTTCCAGATAAACAAAAGCTGAAGGAGTTTATTACCACTAGACCTGTCCTACAAACAATGCTAAAGTTCTTCAGACTGAAGAGAAAGGACAATGGATCAAAGTTGCAACAACAGAATACATATTCTTCTTGAGTACAATGGGTCACTCTCCAGGATAGACCACACATTAGGTCACAAAACAAGTTTCAAGAAATTCAAAAATATTGAAACATACAAAGTATCTTCTTCAACCACAATGGAATAAAGCTAGAAATCAGTAACAGAGGGAGAAATGAAAAATTCACAAATATCTGGAAATTAAATGCTGTACTTTTAAACAACCAGTGGGTCAAAGAGGAAATCACAGGGGAAATTAGGAAATATCTTGAGGTGAACGAAAATGAAAACACAACATACCAAATCTTATTAGATGCAGCAAAGGCAGTGCTGAGAGGGAAATTTGTAACTTTAAATGCTTATATTAAGAAAGAAGAGACAGCTAAAATCAGAGAACTAATCTCAAAACTGGAGGCTCTAGAAAAAGAAGTGCAAAATTAACAGAAGGAAGGAAATAACAAAGATTAGAGCATAGATAAAGGAAATGGAAAATTTAAAAAATAGAGAAAATCAACTTTGCAAAATAATGCAAAGTTGGTTCTTTGAAAAGAAAAAAAAATTAACAAACCTTTAACTAACAAAAACAGAGAGAAGACACAAATAACTGAAATCATAAATAAAAGGGGGACATTGTCATCCACCCTACAAAAATAAACAGGACTCTAAAAGGATATTATGAACAATTGTCTGCCAACAAATTAGGTAGCCTATATGAAATGGCCAAATTCCTAGAAACACACAAATTACCTGCATGGACTAAAGAAGAAACAGACGATCTCAACAAATCAATAGCTAGTAAAGAGATTGATTCAGTAATCAAAATCCTCCCAACAACAAAAAGCCCAGAACCAGAGTATTTTACCAATATTAAATAATAATAATAATAATAATAATAATAATAATAATAACAACACCAATTCTGCTCAAACTCTTCCAAAAAGCTGAAGAGGAGGGAAAACTCACTATCTCGTTTCATGAGGCGAACATCACCCTCATACCAAAGCCCAATATCTCTTAGGAGTATACATGCAAAAATCCTCAACAAAATACTAGCAAACCAAATCCAATAGCACATCAAGAGAATTATACACCATGACCAAGTGGGATTTATCCCAGATACGCAAGCATTGTTCAACATAGGAAAATCCATTAATGTAATACACTACATTAACAGAATGATGGAAATAAAACTACATGATCACCTTCATTGATGCAGAAAATGCATTTCACCAAATCCAGTACAACTTCTTGATAAAAACACTTAGAATACTGGGGATAGCAGGAAACTTCCTCAACATGATAAAGGACATATATGAAAAACCCACCGCTAACATCAAACTTAATGGTGTAAGAATGACAACTTTCCCTCTAACATCAGTAAGAAGATAAGGATGCCTGCTCACTGTCACCACTGTTATTCAACATTGTACTGGAAGTCCTAGCTAGAGAAGTTGGGCAAGAAAAAGAAATAAAAGGCATCCAAATTGGAAAGTAAGAAGTAAAACTTTCCCTATTTGCAGATGACATGATCCTATCTATAGAAAATCCTGAAAAATCCAACCAAATCTATTAGAGCCAATAAATGAATTCAGCAGAGTGGTGGGTACAAGATCAACATCCAATAATCAGTAGTTTTTCTAAACACTAGTAATGAACACTGGAAAGAAGAAATTAAGAAAAAAATTCCATTTACAGTAGCGACTAATAAAATTAAATGTCTAGGAATAAATCTAACCGAGGCTGTAAAGAACTTGTTTACAAAACTACAAAACATTGCTAAAAGAAATCAAAGAAGACTTAATTAAATGGAAGGATACTCTGTGTTCATGAATTGAAAGACCAAATATTGTTAAGAAGTCAATTCTACCCAAAGTGATTTACAGGTTCAATGCAATTCCAATCAAAATTACAACAGCTTCCTTTTCTTTTCTTTTTCTTTTTTTACAGAAATGGAAAAGCCAATCATCAGATTTATATGGAAGGGTAAGTGGCCCCAAATAGCAAAACCATCTTGAAAAAAGAAGAACAAAGTTGGAGAACTCACACCTCCTGATGTTAAATCTTATTACAATGCCACAATAATAAAAACAGCATGGTACTGGCACAAGGTCAGACATTCAGAGCAATGGAACAGAACTGAGAGTTCAGAAATCAACCCTCACATTTATTTATGGCCAACTGATTTTTCATAAAGAGGTCAAATCTGCTCAAATGGGAAAGAATAGTCTCTTCAACAAATGGTGCTAGGAAAACTGTTTCTCCATATGCAAAAGAATGAAGGTGGACACCTACTTCACACCATATACAAAAATCTAGTCAAAATAGATCAAAGACCTAGATATAAGAGCCAGAACTATAAAATTCCTAGAAGAAAATACAGGGAAGCATCTTCAGGGCCTTGTGTTAGGCAATGCTTTCTTAGAATTCACAACCAAAGCACAAGCATCAAAAGAAAAAATAGATAAATGGGACTCCATCAAAATGAAAAATTTTTTTTCTACAAAGGACTTTAACATGAAAGTAAAACAACAGCCTATACAATGGGAGAAAATATTTGGAAACCATGTATCCAATAAGGGTTTAATATACAGAATGTATCAAGAAGTCCTTCTACTCAACAACAAAAAGACAAAAAACCCAATTTTTAAAATGGGCAAAAGACTTGAATAAACATTTCCCTCAAAGAAGATATACAAATGGCAAAAAGCACAAGAAAAGATGCTCAACATGATTAGCCATTAGGGAAATGCAAATCAAAATCACAATGAGGTCCTTTCATACTGTACTGGTTTGCATATATTATGTCCTCCAGAAAAAGCCATATTCTTTAATACAATCTTGTGGGGGCAGACATATTAGTGTTTATTAGGTTGAAACCTATTGATTGTTTCCATGCAGATGTGACTCAATCAACTCTGGGCAAGAACTTTGACTGGATAATTTCCATGGAGGTGTTACCCCACTCATTCAGGGTGGGTCTGAATTAAATCACTGGAGCCATATAAAGAGTTCACAGACAGAAGAAGCTCAGAGCAGCTGTGAGTGACATTTTGAAGAGCAGCTGCAACTAAGGGAGGACAAAATGCCCCAAGAGCAACATTTTGGAGAATGCTATTTTGAAATGCCACCTGGGAGCAAGCGACACCAGTCACATGCCTTCCGAGCTAACAGAGACTTTCTGGACGCCAATGGCCATCCTTCAGTGAAGGTACCTGATTGTTGACCTTGGACACTTTATGGCCTTCAGACTGTAAGTGTGTAACAAAATAAATCCCCTTTATAAAAGCCAATCCATTTCTGGTATTTTGCATAACGGCAGCATTAGCAAACCAGAACACATACCCACTAGAATGGAAAATTACAAGTGTTGATGAGGATGTGGAGAAATATGAACAGCCAATCATTGTTGGTGGGAATATAAAATGGTACAGCTGCTGTGGAATATAGTTTGGCAATTCCTCAGAAAGTTAAGTATAGAATTACCATATGACCCAGCAATCCCACTTCTAGGTATATACCCAAAAGAACTGAAAGCAGGGTCTCAAACAGATTTTTGTACATCAGTGTTTGTAGTAGTATTATTCACTATTGTCAAAAGTTAGAAGTAACCCAAGTGTCTTTCAACTGATGAATGGATAAACAAAATGTGGTATATACACACAAAGGAATATTATTCAGCCCTAAAAAGGAATGGAGTTCTGATACATGTAACAACATGGATGAACCTTGAAGACATCAAGCGAAATGTCAGACACAAAAGGGAAAATACTGTATGTTATCACTGATATGAAATAATTAGAATAAGCAAACTCAGAATCTAGAATATAGGTTACCAGGGGACGGGGTGTGGATAAGGAAAACAGAGTTAAGGCTTAAAATATACAGAGTTTCTATTGGGGATGATGGAAAAGTTTTGGTGATGGTTGGTGGTGATGGTAACACAACATTGTGAACCAATTAACATGAATTATATATTTGAATGTAGTTAAAAGGGAAAATTTTAGGTTGTATATATGCCATTAGATTAATTTTTTTTAATACATGGAACTACACAATGCAAACAGTGAACCCTAAGTTAAATCATGGACTGTAGTCAATAATAAAATTATAAAAATGTGCTTTCATCAATTGTAACAAATGACCACACCAATGCAAGGTGTTAATAAATAGGGCTATATATAGGAACCCTGTATATTTTATGTATGATTTTCCTGTAAACCCACAACTTCTCTAATATAAAAAAAAATACTTGAGACTTTTAAAAAATACTACATATCAAGATTTTTAAAAAAATACAACATATCAAAATTACATGAGTTATAGCAGTGCTGAGGGAGGACTATATAGTTCTAGATACCTTTATTAGAAAAGGAGAAAGATCTGAAATTAATGAGTGCCGACCTTAAGAAATTAGAAAAAGAAAAGCAAATCAAACCCAAAGTAAAGAGAAGGAAAAAATAAAGGTAAGAATGAAAACTAATAAAAGAGAAAATACAAAAACAATAGAGAAAATCCATGAAATTGAGAGATGGTTCATTGAAAAAACTTGTAAAGATAATAAACCTCACTGGGTTGATCAAGAATAAAAAAGAAAAAATACAAATTACTAATATCAGTAATGAAAAGGGCACCATTACAAATCCTATAGACACTAAAATAATAAAGAAGTTATTATGAACCATTTTTTCAGTAACTCTGACAACTTGGCTGAAATAAACAAGTTCCTTGAAAGGCACCAATTACCAAAGTTGATGCAAGAAAAAATAGAAAATCTGAATAGCTCTTTATCTGTTAAAGAAATTACATTCCTAATTAGAAACCTGGTTTTAGCCCTCATTTAGCCTATATAGAATTCAAGATCTATAAGATACATAAACGTATACATGCCTGTGCATTGTTCATACATATATGCACACATACACATATATGTGTATATATGCACATTTCATCTAATCACACAGGTCACATACAACCCACTTCTCCATCTATAGATTCTATCAGAACCTTTCCCATATAATGACCTTACATACCGATGAGGGTTCCCCTGAACAATAAGCCCTCAGAGCTTTCCCTAACACCTCTCCCAGATGCTGTCCTTGACCACTCTAGCCCACAGGCATGTCTCCATCCACTCACATTTGTTGCATTCACTTATCTTTTCATATATATGTCTTCTCTCTCAAAAGAAGCTGTCTATATTTAAGGGCGGGGACTTTTTTCATGTATCTTCCTCTGTGCCTATTAAAAAGGAGCCTCCAACATAGTTGACATTTAACAAAAAAATTGTTGGTTGAATAGAAAAACACAGTGTTGTCTTAATATTCATACAGATTAGCTAATGAATATATTATTTTACATGCAGCAAATTTTCTGAGACTGAGTCTAAAATGTAAAAAAGAATTGCTGTTTTTTAAATTTTATTTTATTGAGATTGTTCACATACCATACAATTATCCAAAGATCCAAAGTGTACAATCAATTGCCCACAGTACCATCATACAGCTGTGCATCCATCACCACAATTATTTTTTTTCAACTTTTAGAACATTTTCATTACTCCAGGAAAGAAATAAAGACAAAAAAAGAAAAGTGAATTCCTCCCATACCCCTAACCACACCCCCCTCCATTATTGACTCATAGTATTGGTATAGTACATTTGTTACTATTGATGAAATAATGTTAAAATACTATTAACTGTAGTACATAGTTTGCAATAGTTATATTTTTCCCTATATACCCCTCTATTATTAACTTCTAGTTACAGTGTCATACATTTGTTCTAGTTCATGAAACAGATTTCTAATATTTGTACAGTTAATCACAGACACTGTCCACCACAAGATTCACTGTTTTATACATTCCCATCTTTTAACCTCCAACTTTCCTTCTGGGGACATACATGACTCTAAGCTTCCCCTTTCCACCACATTCACACACCATTCAGCTGTTAGTTATTCTCACAATAATGTGCTACCATCACCTCTGTCCATTTCCAAACACTTAAGTTCAACCTAGTTGAGCATTCTGCTCATAATAAGCAACTGCTTCCCATTCTTTAGCCTCATTCTATACCTTGTTAACTTATATTTCATGTCTATGTATTTACTTATTATAATCAGTTCATATTAGTGAGACCCTGCAATATTTGTCCTTATGTGTCTGACTTATTTCACTCAACGTAGTGCCCTCAAGGTTTTCTCATCAATCCGTTTTTTTTAAGACAGTTTTGTTCACATGCCATACTTTCCATCCTAAGTAAACAATTAATGGTTCTCCATATAGTCACATATTTATGTATTCACCACCATCACCACTATCTGTATAAGGACATCTCCATTTCTTCCACAAAGAAGGGGGAAGAGTCAAAGAAGGTAGAGTGACAGAAGAAAAAGAAAAGGAAAGAAAAAAAGCTAAAAAGCAATGAAAGGAAAAATAGAATTAAACTAAAATAGAATAAAAGAGTCAGACAATATCACCAATGCCAAGAATCCCATACACCTCCCTTATGTCCCCCTCTTATAGGCATTTAGCTTTGGTATATTGCCTTTGTTACATTAAAGGAAGCATAATACAATGTTTCTGTTAACTATAGTCTCTAGTTTGCATTGATGTATTTTTTCCCCAATACCACCCTATTTTTAACACATTGCAAGGTTGACATTCATTCGTTCTACCTCATATAAAAACATATTTGTACATTTTATCACAATTGTTGAGCACTCTAGGTTTCACTGAGTTATACGGCCCCAGTCTTTATCTTTACTCTTTCCTTCTGGTGTTCCACATGCTCCTAACTTTCCTCTTTCAACCATACTCACAATCAACTGTATCTTGATTGAGGTTTAAGTTTGTTCCTTTGACTGGGCCATATCTTTGTTTTTTCTAGTATAGACTGTAGTTTTCTGTTGTCTGGGCATCTGGTTTCCTTGGTTACCCCAGATTTTCCCAGACCAGAATGGGCTCAGGTCTCAGAATGGTGTTATAGTCAAGGTGAATCTTAGAAGAATAACAGACGTTCCTGTGACATCTCCAGTCACTGCACTTTTCCTAACCTGCCCAGCAGGTGGTGCCTGTCAGCCTGTCACTCTCAACTGCTGTAAGGAGGTGTGGCCCCTTCAGTTTCTGTTTTGGCTGTTTTCCCTCAGGCATTGGGGTCTGGTTCTGAAGGGAAAGCTGCAGCCCACCTCCTTCCTCTTAAGGAAGATACACTCCCTAGGGAGTTATCATCTGCATTTGAATTTGTCTTTCTGATTCTGTTATCTCCACCTCTGTCTGGGTCAGAGAGCTGCAAACTGAAAATGGCTTCAGCTCTCTCCTCTGAGCCCCTCAGATTGAGAGAAAAAAGGGACAGAAAGTCCCCTTTTCAAGCCAGGTCACAGCCCCCCAGTTTCACTCATCAGCCAGAGGTAACACCTGGTCTTCTGGGCTCCCCCTCTGGGGACTGGTGAGTCTTCTGTTTCTTTAAGGTCAGTAATCACTAAAAGCCTCTGTCTGCTTGTTTAGGGGTTTGTAGCTTGTATTCAGCAGTCCACATTTGTTAATTAAAACCCCAGCTGGAGCCCATTTGAGCTATATTCGCTTGCAGGAAGAGTGCTACTCTCTACCATAGCAAAGTTTTTTAACTCAGCCTGCCATGGGGGGAGGGGCTCCTAGCATGGTTCCACAGTTTTTACTTACACCTTTTATGCTGTGATCTCAGGCATTCCTCCCAATCCAGGTTGGTGTACGATGTGTGGGCCATCACAGTTGTCCCCCAGCAGTTATTCCAAATTATTTACTAGTTGTTCCTGGTTGTTCATTAGTTGTTCCAGGGGACTAACTATATTCCACTCCTCTCTATGCCACCATCTTGCCCCTCCTCAAGAACTGTTGTTTTAATCTTCAATTGGACTGAAGAGTTCATGTCTCAGGGACCTTCTTCAGCAGCAGGGCTCACCAAAATAAGTGTGAGAGGTTCGTCTTGCAAAATCAGAAGCCCCTCAATTGTAGCCTGTGGTTAATCAAAAGATCATCAGTGTTGTTACCTTTATGTGGGATTCTGATTTGCAGCTGCCCTTGATTTGGATCAACCCTTTTAGCTCCAGGAACTCTTTCCCTGCAGCTGAGAAGGTGCTCAAGATATGGAATATCTCCAGAGGTCCTTTCTGGCTTCTCTAGGAGGAAGGGAGGATTCTGAGTCATAGGAAATAAGAGACCAAAGAGCATCATCCTCAGAGGAAGACAGAGCCAGGTTAGAAAAAAGTAAAAGGATGACAACTCCAGGAGGAGCCAGAAGAGGATACACAAGTCAGGTTCCAACTACCCATGACCCAAAACCTCATCAGTGGTGCTGACTGGACAGGGGAAGTTAGACTATTTTAACCAGAGGAGGTATAAAATGCATAATTACTGGGGAGCAGGGCAGAGGACCCTTTTCTCAAGTGTCTTGGCAGAAGGGATAGCATAAGATTTTCTAAGTCAGATTCTTTGAGTTTGTGAGTTGTTCCTATATAACATCTTGGCATGAATGAAGTTTTTATAGGGTTCAGGAATAGTAACATTATTCCCCCACTTAGAATTTTATGTGCTATCCCATATTCCAGTGGGATTCCTTCTAATCTCAAGAGGACTGTCCTGCAAGCCTTGTTGTCTTTGTCAGTGTGTATCTATGAGGAATGTATGAAATAAAAGGAAATACAGTGCTGAAGCCTGTATCCCAAGATAGAACCCACAGAATTCAGCCAGGCAAAGAAGTTTGGAAGCTTGTGCATCACGTCCTACAGGAGACACAAAAACCACAAGGTAAGGAGTGCCTGGTATTTTAGTTTCCCAGCTGCTAAAACTAATACCATACAATGGGCTGGCTTAACAACAGGAATTTATTGGCACACAGTTTCAGAGGGTAGAAAGCTTGCTTCCTCCCAGAGTCAGTATCATCTGGCTGGCCGGCAATTTTTGGTCCCTAGGCTTATTCGTCACATGGCAAGGCACATGGTAGCATCCTTTCCTTTCTCTTCCAGGTTCCATTGGATTCCCGCTTCTGGCTGCTTCACATGGCTTCTCTTTTCCATGTCCAATTACCTTTGCTTATGAGGACTTCAGTCATCTTGGATTAAGACCCACCCTCATTCAGTTTGGGCACACATTAATAATATCTTTAAAGATCCTATTTACAAATGGGATCACACTCACAGCACCACGGGTTGTGGGGGACACGATGCAATCTCCAACATTTGGCTATGTTATAGGCTGCCATAACCTCAGGAGAAAAGCACTGAGGTTCACGTAAAGAATTTAGACTAGACCTATGTTAGCACACACTGGGAAAAATGAAGGTCAAACCAAATAGCTCTGGTAAATGAATTTATTTTTAGGAGTTCTTGTTTGAAAAACAAAATTCCCTGTTAGATCACCCAGAGAAAAGTGTCCCTATGGAGTTAAACATGGAAGTGCAATTCTATAATCTTTCTGACTAGCTGCCCCTACATGTCATCAAACTGATGCCCTTCCAGCTAGTTGGGAAGCTCCCAGCAACTGATAACCAAGAGCCATCTGAGAGAGGGCTGTGGGAAGTCCTTCCAGATTGCTTTCTTAGACAATGTCATTACACTTCTTGTTTCCATGAGCACCAAACTGTTTACTTTAAACAGATTTGCTATGACCACAAACATTTTAAAATTTTCTGGACTTCATATCTTATTCAGAAAGCCAGCACAGCCCATGTCTGAGCAAAGTTATGTGATACAACAGACTAACAGTGTGAATCTCATCCTAGTCACGCCCAAGGACCAGGAAATTGCAGAAGTACAAAGAGTACTCACTCTGAGAGTTTACCAAGTAGTTGTGTCTGCGGGTGGGATAGGAATTGTAAGAACAGAATGATTTTTAAAACTTTTAAAGAATATAATAATCTTAAGGGAGAACATTTTAAGCAGAACCAAATGAAACAAATTAAAATTTAAACAATTCAACGATGCTAGATTTTAACATCATTTAAGGGATCAATCTTCTGCTCTTTTGGGTTTCCACATGGTTAAAATGTCGTATCTTCTTTGGTATTTAGTATAAATTTGCAAACTCTCCTGCACTGGTTCCCAACCCTTGCTGCACATCAGGATCATTTGGGAAGCTTAGAAAACTATTGAGGCCTGGGTCTCTAAGAGAGTCTGATTTAATTGGTCTGGAGCACAGCTGGGGCATCAAACTGATTTTATAGCTCCCCAGCTGATTATAATATGCAGCCAAGTTTAGAGCAAGGGTTCGACTACTTTGCTACTCAAAGTGTGGTCTGAGGATCAGTATCCTGGGCATCACCTGGAGCTTGTTAGACCTACAAATCTTCGGCAACATCTGAATCCACAGAATGAGAATCTGCATTTTAATAAGATCCCCAGGTGATTCATAGGTACATTAAGTTTGAGAAGTGCTGCTCTACTTTTCTGAATCCTCCTTCCATTCTGCAGAGTAGTTCTAAAATCACTTGCAGTGCCTTTAAAAATTACTCATACCTGGGCCTTACCTCCAGAAATTCTGATTTAATTGGTTTGAAGTGTACTCCAGGCATTATTTTTTTAAAGTCCCCTCCAGGGGATTTTAATATAAATTCAGCTCTGAGAACCACTGCTTTAGAAAGACCCTTTTCTTCTTTTAATTTAATAGCCCTTGGCATAAAGTGACCATTTCTGTTAAAATTTAGGTTCCATGGGAGGAACCTGGGGAGCCTATTTTTCTGCATTTGCTCTCAAGCTGTAATGTGCAAAAGAAACAACTTAAGTTGGTTATTTAAAATGCAGTTTCCCAACATTTCATCTTCAGAAAGTTTCCTTTGGTAAGTCTAGAGTGGGATCAGTATCTGCTCTTTTACAAGCCCCTTGGGAATCTGATGTGCATGGTCCTTATACCACATTTTCAAAGTCACTGCTTTAGTGTCACAGAAGAATAGATAGTAGACTTTGATAGCCGTGGGGAGACAACAGAGAGCATGTAGGGGCCTCAAGTGCTGCATGAGAGAGAGCAGAAAGAAAAGATGTAGGTGAAGCAAAAGATGGAGGTCCAAAGGTTGCTGAAAGAGGGAAAGACGGAGCTGCACGGCACAATTCTCAAGAACAAGCAGTGAAGGCCAAGCCCCACCCTTACCGGGTTGCTTCCTGTCCAAGCAACTGCAAGTTGCCCCAGGAGCAGCAGTGTGTGTAGCCCCAGTAGGCACGGTCTTAGAAGCCCTGAAAGAGGCTGACCTTTTAGGCTTTTAATTGCTGTTTCCCAGGGCTCCTGAAGTCTTCTCGTTCCTCTTTGACTCTCAGATTAATAATTAGAAGAAACAGAACTCAACTTGAAAGAACACTATTCAAAACCTACAATCTATAAATGCACCTTGCTTTATAGAAGAGAAGAATGCCCCCCAAAAACTTTACATAGGATATTTGTAAATCAAATACTTTAAATCACTACCAAAGGGGAAAGGGGCTTGCAATTTTAAAAAATCTCCTGATAATGTATGTATATCTGATTTTCCTAATGGAGGACACATTATATTTAATATTTACAGCTCATAGAATCATGTGATTGAATGAGAAAATGCATTTAAAGTTTCAGGACAGTCCCTGGCACATAATAATATTCAAAAATGTTAGATATTACTCTTATTATGATGATGAAATTTGAGCAACCTAAACCTAGGAAGACAGGAAGGGTTACCTATCTATACCTACCCACCTCAGGGGTTATAACCAGCCCTATGAGCCTTAATGAGATTTACCTCTATCATAAAAGAGCTTGCAGATGGGAACATTTTCCAGCAAAGCCACAATCTGTCAATGATTGACCAAATGATGACTCTAGAGAGTGAGGAGAGCAGTGAGTTCCAGACTCCAGTCTCCAACACTGTAAGGGGCAGCAGTGGTTTTCTTTTCCCATAACAAATTCATTCATTAACCATTTGGTGTCATCCTTGAGGGCTTACTATATAAAGATACAGGCTTAAATCTCATTTAATTCCTAATTGATAAAAGCTCCACTTTACAGATGAGAAAGGTCTAGAGAGTGGCAAAGCAGGTGCTAAAATCTGAGTCTGTCTGTATCCAGAGCCCAGCCTCTTAATATTCTATACTTTCCTCATCTTCAGGAATTATTGCCCCCCAATAAATGTTCTCTTTGCCTCATTATCAAAATAAGCAAGACCAGTCATTTGGAAGATGACAGTCATGCTAAAACGAGGCCTCAACTACTTGAAACACTGACAGAATATAAAGCTTGAAAGACTAGTTCCAAACAAGCCGTTGGGAAGATATTGGAGGTTGGTTCAGGAGCTCAGGAGACCCCTCAATTCACATGAGTCTTACTTTCCTCTTCGTTTATGAAACAACATTTTTAATGCTGACTTGGGATGTCATGCAGAGCTAGATGGTAGTTATCTCCCAACTGGAGCCCCCTTTCTAAAGTCTGAGTCCCTATCCTACCAACTTAATCTCATACCTGAGACCTGCCCCCCTCCACCCTTCTTAATTCAGCGTGCCTGTATGCAGACTTTCCCCACTGCTTCCTCTAAGGGGGGCACACAGAGCAGGTGCTCTACCTTTCCTAATCTTAACCCTGATCCCAGCTGCCCAATTCCATGCCCACCACCCACCCCATCCCCATATGCCAATGTCATGATCTCTAGATGATCCCTTGTGATACTGTTTTGTAGCATCTCTTGGCGCTGCATTTTATTGCATGCATCCCTATGCATGCAATCCTGTGCTAATGTCTATTTACGTTCTCTCTGATGTAGCTAACAATTGTGGGATAGGACCTTCTCCCTACATTCTGAGTCATGATGCTATGTGTCTGTATTCTCTGCATTCCCTCAATTTCAGGTCAGAGGCCCCATTGCACTCGCTGTCCCAGCATGTCTTCTCAAATGCAGGGGCTGACATTTGGGGGGGATTTGCACCCAGAATAGGGTAACATGATGACATCAGCAGAGCCTGGTAAACCAGCCCATGATTGTCTGGAGCACTTAAGGAAATGAAATCCCAGCAGGCAGGCTTCTGATTTTCCTCCTTAATTAGCTTCCTCCATTCCTTTAGGCATTTGTTCCGAGAGCTGGATCCTACCCCATAAACTTTCCTTTGTTGCACCTCACTGGTATTAAGAAAATACCCAAGAGAAACTGCCCCATAGCTTTAGAAGGCTTTTTGCAGTCCACAGCAGGGCCACTGACTGGACAGCTTCTGCTAATGTTAATTAGGGTGCTTGTGTCTCACTGTCTGTCTGGAGGAGGATTTGCACAGCGCTGCTCTCCCTGCAGGGAGCTCCTACCACCACAACACTCAGAGTACATTTATTCCTGCCAAGTCTACCAAGGGATCAGCAGGTGTTTATTTTATACAAGGTGATGGACTTGTTTGCCCAAGATACCTTGATGTTATGAAATGGAGAGGTCAAAGGACAAACCAAAAACCCCATAAATGTACTCATATTACTCCCAATTTTGAAACTGAAACTAAAGCATCTCTAATTACTTATCAGATGGAGCCAATGTTAATTTTAGAGATAAACGTTATAAATCTCATCACCAGGTTAAAGTGAAAATCACATATAGTGAGTGTCTGGTGATCAGTACAGTTTCTCAGTTCCAATCACAACAGCCTCTCCCTCTTCCAAACATTAATGAAGAAGAAAATGGAGGAAGTGAGGAGAGAGAAGAGTACTGGGGAGAGAAGAGGAATCATTTTACTTTTTCTTTTTACTGAATTAGGAAACCTGAATATTTCTAGGGCTGAATTATGCTTCTGGACTTTCTCTTGGATAATGTAATAATGAACAGTGCTACAACTGAGATGTTTTAACTTTGTCTTCCTCATGTTGGATGAGACTAGGAATTCATTCATTCATTCATTCATTCGATAAGTACTGTGATTGGGATGTATATACAATTTATTATCAGAATGGGGATGGTTTAGGGAATGAAAAGAGTACGTTATCAATTCCACCCACAACAACAGACTCATTCATACCAGACTGTTCTGATCAAAATTTGAGGTGTTGTCACCCTATTTATTGAGCATTTTCTATATGCCAGGAACTACACATCTTGTGTAAAAACAGAAAATGTCTGTGGGAGTGGGTGGAGGAGCTGTTCTTCACTAACCCCCACTGCTCTCAAAATGCCAAGAGGTTTTGTGAGTCCACAGGTTCTTCAAGGTAAAATAAAAATGTGTGCTTGGGTCATTCAACTACTGAGTTTTCTGGCTTGGAACAGTTCTCTTTATCCAAATAGGATTCAGTTTGGTCCTTGTATTTTTTGAGACTAGATTGAATTTTGAGGTGTAATTCTATATTTAATTGTATTGATGTATAATTAATGGGCCACTGAGACCTAATCTTACCCCCAAAATTGCTCTCCCCCCAAAATAGGAACATTACAATGGATGGCAGAGACCTAATTTAAATAGTCAAACAAGACAAAGGACAAAAAAAAAATCATATATGTATGTATATATACAAACATACATATATACCCAGTTTTAGAAAGACTTGAGCATAGCTGATGCTAATTCATGTTTCACAGAAAAGAATTTATAATTTAGAAATAACTTTTATCCACATTATTGCAGTTGATTCTCACAACTGAGTAAACAGTATCACTATTCCCATTTTACAGTCAAATAAATTACTATTACAAAATAGACAACAGAATGGCACCTGAAGCTTCAAAGGTCTAACTTCTAACTGATACAATATCACAATAGCTAATTATAGATGTTGAAGGGATAAGGTTTGTAAAAAAATAATCCCTTATATCTCCATCAAATTTTAAACTTTCCAAAGAATTTTCACACTTATTATTTATTTATTCAATGTATTTAAAAGAACACTGTGTGATGTGCACTGACTAGATGCTGGAGTCCAAAAGGTGAATAAAGCAGTTCCTCAGTATAAGAAACTCAAAATCTAGTGACTGAGGCAGACAAGGAAACCAGTCCAGTTCAGTGTGACTAGTGAAGTGAAGGACATGCACCATATACCATGAGGCCGCAGAGGAGGAGCACCAAGTTCAAGATCAACAAAGGCATCCCAAGGATGTGATGCTTGCAAGAGAAACAGGAGCTTGCCAGAAGGACAGATTGCAGATAAACTTGTGATCTCCAATCAGGAAACATCAGGCTACATTAAAGAAACAGCAAATTGTTTGTAAATAGTTGTAGCAAAAGATGTATTTCAGGATATGATGATGGATAAGAAGTCAGGCTTAGGATGGGAGCCTGGAATGTCCTTAGGAGATCGAAATTTATCCTATAGGTTTGGGGTGTCAATGAAAGGAGAAGGACGTAAGACCAGAACCAGACACTGGGAAAGAAAGAGCAATAGACTTGGTGAAAGATGGTTGGTGTCTTAGTTTCCTAGCTGCTAAAATGAATGCCATACAAAGGGTTGGCTTAAACAAAGGGAATTTATTGGCTCACAGTTTTGAGGCTAGGAGAAGTCCAAAATCAAGGAGTCAGCAAGGCAATGCCTTCTCCCTGAAGACTGTGGTATTATAGGGCTTGCTGCTAGTAATCCTTTGGTCCTTGGCTTTTCTGTCACATGACAATGCACATGGCAGCCTCCTCCAGGTTCCCCTAACTTCCAGGTTCTTGCTCTTCCCATGGCTTTCCCTCTCTCTCTCTGTGTCTGAATTTCATTCCATTTATAATAGACTCCAGTAATCTGTATTGGATTAAAGCCCAACCTGATTCAGTTGAGCCATACCTTAACTGAAGTAACATCTTCAAGAGATCTTATTACAATGGGTCCACATCTACATGAATGGATTATTGTTAAGAATATATTTCTCTGGGGAACATAATTCAATCCCAACAGTTGGGATCTGAATTTAAGAGAATGAAAAGGAATGCAGAGCCAGGAAATGCATTTAAGACAGAATTACAAGAATTGGGGGTCTTGATTTGGGAAATGAGAGATGAGAAGAAAGCAAATGTAACTGGATGACTAAGAGCTTCATAAGGGCATGTAGGAGAATGAGCAGGTTTCTAAAGACCACTAAAAGTTCAATTTTGCACATACTGAGTTTGAGGAACCTTTAGAGCAGTCAACTGGTAAGAATTAGAGGGAGCCAGCAATAGGCGTCCAAAACTCAGGAGAACGTTCTAGGCAGTACAAACAGATTTGGGAATCTTTGGTGTGTAGACCATAGGTATGGTGAGAAAAGAAGACCATCCATCTAAGAGGAGAGCAGAAGAATCCTTCATTTGGGGAGAGGGGTAAGGATTTTTAAACTATAGATTATTACAGTGTTTTGTTTCATTAGAAAGCTAATTAGTTAGAAATATGTATTTTAGTCAAATAGAATCTAGCAAAAAAACTTTGCCCCTCACTTTGTTTTATTAGGAAATATATTCATACCTCAAAAATATTTCCCCTAATATATAGACTTTGAATCATATGTAAAGAAAAACAACATTAGATTTAGCTTGTCCCCATGATGTCAGACTGATAAATGTGTGGTGACTCCTTATGGGAATACTTGCGTTAGGGAAAATGGGGCATAGTTCTAGAAGCTCCATAGGACTGACCTTCAAAATTTCCTGCCACTTCTAATCCACCCTCTGAGATCACACCATTTCATTCATCCTTTCCATGTATTTGTTTCTAAACAAACAATCATTTTAACTTCCACCCATCCATGTTCTCATCCCTTTCATATAATCAAATATAGATGTCCCCATGGCCAGCAATAAAGCCAGAAAATGACTGAAATCTCTATTTAGCCCTGGGAAATGGGCCACGTAATTAGGAAGAGGGAGGTAACTTTTCTAAGTGTCCCACAGTGAAGTCACTTTTGGCTCTGCTCTGATTGTACAAACGGTCTTAAGTGATTGGATCCCATCTCAAGAAACAGTTTAGTACAGTACAAGTATGATTCTGGCCTTTGGGACTTTGTAGAATTATTAAATGTGGCCTAAGGCATGTACCAGTGACTCCCCAAGATAAAGTCAAATGAAAAAAAAAAAAAAAAATCAGGCTTGTTTTACAATTAAGAGCAT
Source organism: Choloepus didactylus (assembly GCF_015220235.1). Classification (NCBI taxonomy): domain Eukaryota; kingdom Metazoa; phylum Chordata; class Mammalia; order Pilosa; family Megalonychidae; genus Choloepus; species Choloepus didactylus. Next base: position 112,115,336 of record NC_051316.1, on the reverse strand, counting down.
TGATGATACAAATTATATGGTGTATAAGGTGTTAACCAACTTACATGTTCTATGGAAAGCTGATCATCCAGGGGAGAAGCTAGTTTGTGGTTACTTGAGTTTTATACCATCTTTGCTACAGAATTCACTGACTGAATAGATTTCATGAAATTGTATGCAGGTGTGGATCAGACGGGATTTGGCTCTCTCTTGTTCTATCTCACAGAATAATGAACTGCTTTAAGCAGATGGTAGTGAGATGGTTCTGCAAAACTCTTAATATTTGAAACATAAAATTCTAAAAATTATATGATATTTCTGAAGTGGCAAGAAAAAAATGTGGGTAATGTCTCTGCTTATGTGACAAGTCATTTTTTTTCTCTCCTCTCCCCATTCAATTTGTCACCAAGTCCTATAGTTACAACTTGTACAACAGCCCTCACATCTGTTTCCTTCCAACCCCATCCACACTGATTGCCACTGACTTTGTTCATACCTTTATAAATTCTGGTCCATTCTATTATCCACCTAATTAAACATTTTAGAAGGAGCAGTAATGGGTAGTGGCTAAGGAGCACAGCTCTTGAGTTAGCTTCCTATCTTTGACACTTAACTGTGTGACCATGACCTTGCCAAATCTAAGCCTCAAAATTTTCATGAATAAAATGAAGGTGATATTAGTACTTATTTCATAGGGCTGTTGGAAAATTAAGAGAAATAACAAAATAAAAAGCAGTTGGCATCATACATAATAAAATAGCCAATATTAGTTGTATGACTTTTAACCTCTTAAAATCCAACTCCCTAAAATGTTTTATCATGTTCTCTCATCTGCATAATTCCATCAGTCAAGATTTTCTCATGTTAGCTTTTTTTGTAATTTATATTATGAAGGCAATAACATGTTGAATTTTCTTTTTCAAACATTGCAGGTCTCTCCTGCCCAAGCTTTTGATACATCTCCTCGAAGAGGGGGCCAAATGCTCCCCAGTTGTAATTCCCTGTCTTAACTAGGACCTTTCTCAAATTTACACACCAGCCATTCTCCCTATCACCCCTACTCCAGAGTTATTTTTCAAAAGCTCAGAACTTGTCTTTAACATCCTTTAGTGGCCTATTCTAGTACATGAGATAAAGCCCAAACACCTTCATCAGACCTCCAGTGTCCTTGTCAGACTGACCCCACCTCCACTTTTTCTTCTCCCCAGCCATGAGACCCAGCACAGGGCCTGACAAACAGCAGGGACCCAATAAGTGTTTGTTAAATGAGAAGAGAGTTTGAAAACACACGCTGGCTGGCGGGCTGTGTCTTCTCCCTCAGGACTAGCCTGTCAAGGGTAAGTGCAGTGGAGCGGTGAGTGTAATTAGAACACAGCGGAGCCCTGACCGCCCTGGGAAGGAAATGGGTTTCTCCTTGGCCTCTGGTACGGTGCAGAGCTCGAAGCTGTGTGGTCACTGAGCGCACAGCCTGTCATGGCCCTCTGGCCAGCCCAGGGAGCCAGGGGCAGTGTTTGCTACCCAGCTCTCATTTCAGCTCCACTTGATAATGGACTTATTTGTTGTCCTATGTTAGATTATTTGTTAACAAGGCAAAGCAGAGAAAATAAAAACAAAAAACAAAAAAATCACATGAATCCCATCGAGCTTCAAATCTGTTCTCCAAATTTAGTTGTGTTTTTTATAGTATTTTTACGTGTATTCTGCTTTTCTCTCATAACACTAAACCAAAAGTATTTCCATTGCATTAATACATGTTGTATAAATATTTTATCTTGATGTATTTTAAGTTTAGTTTTTATATTTTTTCAAAATTATACCTGCACATAACTTAGAACCCATAAGGCTTGTTACGAAAAGAAAAATAAATCACAAAATCAAAAGCATTGGTCCTTTGCACCATAGCTCCCTCCCATTTCCTGCTCCCCAAAGACAACCACCTTCAATTCTTTCAAGACAACCACTGATTCTGTAGGTTTTTACTTCCAGATATCTTAATAACATGTTCTTCCTGATTTGCCAGTTTTAAATATCATTCCTAACTTCTGCCTGGACTGAATTTCCACCACCACAGCACACAAGCACGCGTGCACACACACACATTCATACCATCCTACCTCCTTTACTCCCGACATGCTTTTATTTTGATTTGGTTAGATCAATAGTCAGTGTTCACATTACTACCAGTTGAGCCAGAAAGTATACTATAATTACTTTTTTCATTCTTACATAACATTTGCTTTCTATGGTATTAATAATTAGCTTTTTTTTTCTTTTTTCTTTATTTTCTATATATTTATCGGTAATGCATTCTCAAATTCTCTCCCAGTGGTCCAAATTTCCTTTCAATGGTCAGTTTCTTCTTTGGGGATGCCGTCCACCGGAGCTTGCTGACCTGGCTTCACTGTCGGTTGCTCCCGATGTCGGCTGTGCAGCTCTCATCCTGCTTTCACCCTTGACCTCATCCTGAGGGTTCTCAAAATCCCAAACCAGTCAGACACTGATGTTTTGTGAATAACTGTTTCTCTGCCAACATCTCCTTCAGCCTTTCACCTCAAACTTATAGGAGGGTCTCTTTGCCCCCAGGCTTCGGTAATTTCAAGTTGATGTGGATATCAGTCAGGGGACTGACAGGAAATAGATCATACTCTCAGATGGGATTTTTGAAAAAGACTTTTTAATGAAAGAACTATTTACAAAGGCCATGATAAAGGGAACCCAGGAGTTTGGAGACACTTAGAGAGTTGGAGGCACTGCGAGACAACTGCAAGAAGCTATTAGCACCCTTAGACCTGAAGAGGCAGGGAAAGAAATATCCAGATCAGATTCTGACTGAACTGCAGCTCTGGGGGAAAGGTTGCCCAGCAGGATCTGTAGCAGCAGCAGGACTACTCACTGCTAGGACTGTGCATGCTTTTGTCATAGCCTGGGTCATCTGGCTCAGGTGAAAGCAAAACCACCTTAGCGACCTCACTCACACAGTCTTCCCTAGTGCAGGCTTGATGCTTATCAGCCGTGTAGTCATTTCTGGCTTCTCAAATACTCCTTCCCATATTCACACAGAACAAATGCCTTTTTTTTTTTTTTTTTTTGCTGAAGCAGGGGGTACACATTAGGTGTGGGTACAGGAAGGAGATTACCCTTGAACTTAGTAGGTGGAAGTAAGGTAATCAGTTGTCCAGCAGGGATGAAGTGCAGCTCTTGGCCCACTCCTCCTGGATCCTTTACAGGTGCCAGTTTGGGTAAGAAGGGAATGGGCAAGTAGATTTGTATGTGAAAGGCCTTAAAAATAGCCTTCTACCTAGGAAGGACACAAATAGGCATGCCATGAAAAGAAAATACCATCCACATGACCCAGGCTGAGCTAAGGTCAGTCCTGATAGGGCCACACTAACCTACATGATAGCATCTTTGCATGAGCTAGAAAAAGGTGCCTCCTCTGTGGAGACAGAATATAAAAAGATGCCCTCTCTGGGAGTATAGCCCTCTGGGAGTATACAGCCCTGTGGGAGTACAGCTTGGTGAACAGAGCGGGACTGGGCGTCAGTCCCCACTTATGCCCTGGCCGGGCATGTTTGTCAAATGAGCAAACTCCACAACTTTGTACAGTGGCTCTGGGTCATCATTTAGAGAGGAAATATGACAAAATTGTCAGGGTACAGACCATAACGAATAGCCATCATAACACCAGGAGAAAGAGAGGTCTTGTGCTACCATTCCAGAGCTGACTCAGAGTAAAATAACAAAAACAAAGTTTCAGAAGCACAGAAAGATGAATGGTAAGTGACAGCACAGCCAAAGAAGATGAATCCTAATCCAGCAACAAGGGAAGTCAAGAAGCCATCAGAATTATACCACAAACCGGTTCCTATGCCAAACAAGCTCAGAATCAGCCTCTCCCATTCCCCTAGTATGTCCATTACTTTGAAGCAAGCTATACTTGCTATCATGAGAATGCTGCTCTACAAGTGAGGCCAACAGGAGCCCTGAAGGACCCTTCTAGTTCTCGGGGACAGTGGCTGCAGAGTTGATTGTGAGAGTACAGGAAGCTCACCTGCATTTCACTCCCTCTGATACCTTAGGTAGAGATGAGGTGGGGAGTTGTTTTGTATGTTTGGCAGATAGAGGGATGGGTCCCTATCCCTAGGTTTGTAAACTCCCAAGTGCAGCTGCAGAAGCTACAAGTTTTGGTGGAACTGTTACAGGGCAAAATCATCTCTGGCATCTCTTGTTATCCAGGTTTTCAGAAGCACTGGAAGAGCAGGGCCCACTATGCTTACCAGGAAGCCTGTGGCTGCAGGGACTTTGGCAAACTGTCAACCCATGCTTCTTGCTGCTCCTCCCCCCACCTTTATAGGCCCTGGAAAAAGGTTTTATACGGAACTCATTTTCCCAAATCTAATAATTTAGCTCAGCTAGATAGATAAGACTATCCAGAACAGCAGGTCTAAGCCCAGGTTCTGTGGGGGCCCCCATTAACATCTGGTCACAGCTCCATATGGACACTGAGGAAATGTTCAAGAATGTGAAGGCCTTTAGCTTCCCCAACCTCAGCTGGGGCAAAGTGTAGGGAAATCTAGTGCATGGTCTGTGATCCATGCTGAGACCTTTCCAGGAGGTTAACAGGTCAAAACTATTTTCATAATAATACTCAGAGATCATGTGCCTTTTTTCACTGCACTGACATTTGGATCAGTGGTGCAAAAGCAATGGTGGGTAAAACTCCTAGAACAAACAAGACAGGGACACCAAGATGTACTAGTAAACTAGTAGTCATTGTATTCTTTACTGCCACGCATTCATAGGGGAAAAAGCCAGTTACATTAAAAAATGTCCTTGATGAAGCAAAAAAATTACTGACTTTATTAAATCTCAACTCTTCTTTATACTCTATGTGACAAACCTAGCACTATGTATTAAGCTGCATACCACGGTAAGATGTTTGTCATGAGGAAAAACACTCGTGCAATTTTGAGTTACAAGCTGAACTAGCCACATTTTTTCATGGAACATGATTTTTAATTGAAAGAATAGCTGAAAGATAAACATGCTTATTCAGATTTGGGTGGTTGGCAGGCACTTTATCAAATTTAAAAAGTGGTCCATTACTTTAAGAAAAACAACTGGCAGTGTTTATTGCCAATTATAAAATTTGAGTTTTCAAGGAAAAATTACAATTTTGGAAAACTTGTACCGGCATCATCAACTTGACAGCTTCCCAGTACTTGTCTTAAATACTTTTCTATCTTTAAGTTGACAACCTCTATTTATATGAATAGATGTGATATTTTGATGTTATGTAATAAAATATGTCAACATTATGAAAGGTCTACATAATTCAGTGAACCAATATTATAACATGATGAATGAGTAAAAGATCCATTCAAAAAATAAAATGGACTTATAGATTTTAATGTCACTGTGTATGAAAAGTTCCTTGATAAAGCTTCAGATTTCACATAACTAACTTTAAGATATACCACTTGTCATTTGGTACAGTATCAAAGAAGAATGTCCGTAATTTTCTGAAAAGTCTACTGAAACACTCCTCCCTTTTCCAATTACATATCTATGTAAGGATAGATTTTCCTCATGTACTTCAATGAAAACAACAGATTATATGCAGAAGCAGCTGTGAGAACTCTTCTGTCTTCTATCAAGCCAGAATTTAAGGGATTTTCAAAAATAGAAATCAATGACCCTCTTCTCACTAAATTTTTTTGTTTTGAAAAATATATTTTTATTAAAATGTCATTTATGCTAACATTACAAGGTTTATAATTATTTTAAATGAATTAATACATAATTTAAATTTTGAAAATATAGTTTTCATAAAACATGTTTTTCTATTAATATGTAACCAGTTTATTATAGTTGCTTTTTGATGAATTAATCATTAAAAATGTTTCTTACTTTTACTTTCCAGTATGGTAATTTTACCCATATAAATAAATGTTAATTGGGGTTCTCAATCATTTTTAAGAGTTTGAAGGGGTTCAGAGACCAAAAAGTTTGAGAATTGCTGCCCTAGAGTCAGCATTTTTGAAGATCAAAAGAAGCCAGAGCATATTTGAAGCTGGCTTACTGGACAGGTCCATGGGAATGTGACATAGAAGAAGAGGAGCAAGGTGAATTTCCTTAACAAAGTTAACCAGGAAGTTGCATCCGCCATTTCTGCTCACATCCCATTGGCCAACATCAGTCACACGGCCACACACAAGATCTCTTCCTGGGCAGTCAGATGGTCTTTGCCATATCCCCAAAATGGGAACTTGGGGACATTCAAGAATAGACTTAAGTTGTGCTACAGTGACCAGCACTGCCTAGTCTGAGGCTCATGTGGACCATCTTTGGTGGATACAAGAGACTGTGAGCTAATAGTGTACAGTACTTTAATCCAATAGGCCCAGCTGAGACTTGCTTGGAAAATGATCTTTATAAATGTGCATATAGGCATATGCCCACTCAAATGCTCCCTTGTACAGCTGGACCCAAGAGCTAGCCTAGTAGTCAGGGACAAGCAGATACACATGCTGATTTTGCACAGAGTGGCTACTGTGGTCCACCAAAACTCTCTGAGGGAATGTGAGCGGAGAATGGATCCTCACCTCAAATTTCAATGTTTCTACCACCAAAAAGGAGACTAGCTGCTTCAGGGGACTCTGGCCCCCAAAAAGGGCAGGTGCCACTCCTGAGAGAAAACTCTTCCTCTCTTGTATGCTCTGGAAGGACCACCTATAAGCAGCACGTTTGACCAGTCACCAGGTCTCCAGTGGCAAGTGGGTGCAGTGTGTCCTACTCTGAGGCCTAAAAGCACTGCAGGTGGGGCTGGTCATCAGGAAGCTGGGGGCCCAGCCCATGTGGTTCACACAGGAGAGTGACTACAAAACTCAGTCTCTTGCTTCAGCAGGTCCCCAGCACAATTCAAAACCACTTAACTTCTTTTCATCTTACTCTTGATCTTTAAAAGCAGAGGACAGGAGGCGGGGCAAGATGGCAGACTGGTGAGCTGTATGTTTTAGTTACTCCTCCAGGAAAGTAGGTAAAAAGCCAGGAACTGCGTGGACTGGACACCACAGAGCAATCTGTCTTTGGGCATACTTCATACAACACTCATGAAAACGTGGAACTGCTGAGATCAGCGAAATCTGTAAGTTTTTGCGGCCAGGGGACCCACGCCCCTCCCTGCCAGGCTCAGTCCCGGGGGAGGAGGGGCTGTCAGCTCCAGGAAGGAGAAGGGAGAATTGCAGTGGCTGCTCTCATCGGAAACTCATTCTACTGATTCAAACTCCAACCATAGATAGACTGAGGCCAGACACCAGAGACTCTGAGAGCAGCCAGCCCAGCAGAGAGGAGACGGGCATAGAAGGAAAACAACACGAGAAGCTCCAAAGTAAAAGCAGAGGATTTTTGGAGTTCTGGTGAACACAGAAAGGGGAAGGGCGGAGATGAGGCCTTGAGGCGCATATGCAAATCCCGAAGCAAGGCTGATCTCTCTGCCCAGGGCACCTTTCCTTAATGGCCCTGGTTGCTTTGTCTATTAGCATTTCAATAACCCATTAGATCTCTGAGGAGGGCCGTTTTTTTTTTTGTTGTTTTTTTTTTTTTTAAATCCTTTTTGCTTTTTCTAAAACAATTACTCTAAGAAGCTCAATACAGAAAGCTTCAAAGAATTGAAATTTGGGCACGTCAAGTCAAGAGCAGAAATAAGAGAGCTCTGAGACAAAAGGCAATAATCCAGTGGCTGAGAAAATTCACTAAACAACACAACTTCCCAAGAAAAGGGGGGTGTCCGCTCACAGCCACCATCCTGGTGGACAGGAAACACTCCTGCCCATCGCCAGCCCCATAGCCCAGAGCTGCCCCAGACAACCCAGTGTGACGGAAGTGCTTCAAATAACAGGCACACACCACAAAACTGGGCGTGGACATTAGCCTTCCCTGCAACCTCAGCTGAATGTCCCAGAGCTGGGAAGGGGGAGCAGTGTGAATTAACAGAGCCCCATTCAGCCATCATTTGAGCAGACTGGGAGCCTCCCAACACAGCCCAGCAGCCCAGAACTGCCCTGGGGGGACGGCACTCACCTGTGACATAGCACAGTCATCCCTCAACAGAGGACCCGGGGTGCACAGCCTGGAAGAGGGGCCCACTTGCAAGTCTCAGGAGCCATACGCCAATACCAAAGACTTGTGGGTCAGTGGCAGAGACAAACTGTGGCAGGACTGAACTGAAGGATTAGACTATTGCAGTAGCTTTAAAACTCTAGGATCATCAGGGAGATTTGATTGTTAGGGCCACCCCCCCCGCCCCGACTGCCCAGAAACACGCCCCACATACAGGGCAGGCAACACCAACTACACACGCAAGCTTGGGACACCAATTGGGCCCCACAAGACTCACTCCCCCACTCACCAAAAAGGCTAAGCAGGGGAGATCTGGCTTGTGGAGAACAGGTGGCTCGTGGACGCCACCTGCTGGTTAGTTAGAGAAAGTGTACTCCACGAAGCTGTAGATCTGATAAATTAGAGATAAGGACTTCAACTGGTCTACAAACCCTAAAAGAACCCTATCAAGGACAGCAAATGCCACGAGGCCAAAAACAACAGAAAATTATAAAGCATATGAAAAAAACCAGACGATATGGATAACCCAAGCCCAAGCACCCAAATCAAAAGACCAGAAGAGACACACCTAGAGCAGCTACTCAAAGAACTAAAGATGAACAATGAGACCCTAGTACGGGATATGAAGGAAATCAAGAAGACCCTAGAAGAGCATAAAGAAGACATTGCAAGACTAAATAAAAAAATGGATGATCTTATGGAAATTAAAGAAACTGTTGACCAAATTAAAAAGATTCTGGACACTCATAGTACAAGACTAGAGGAAGTTGAACAACGAATCAGTGACCTGGAAGATGACAGAATGGAAAATGAAAGCATAAAAGAAAGAATGGGGAAAAAAAATTGAAAAACTCGAAATGGACCTCAGGGATATGATAGATAATATGAAGCGTCCGAATATAAGACTCATTGGTGTCCCAGAAGGGGAAGAAAAGGGTAAAGGTCTAGGAAGAGTATTCAAAGAAATTGTTGGGGAAAACTTCCCAAATCTTCTAAACAACATAAATACACAAATCATAAATGCTCAGCGAACTCCAAATAGAATAAATCCAAAAAAACCCACTCCGAGACATATACTGATCACACTGTCAAACATAGAAGAGAAGGAGCAAGTTCTGAAAGCAGCAAGAGAAAAGCAATTCACCACATACAAAGGAAACAGCATAAGACTAAGTAGTGACTACTCAGCAGCCACCATGGAGGCGAGAAGGCAATGGCACGATATATTTAAAATTCTGAGAGAGAGGAATTTCCAGCCAAGAATACTTTATCCAGCAAAGCTCTCCTTCAAATTTGAGGGAGAGCTTAAATTTTTCACAGACAAAGAAATGCTGAGAGAATTTGCTAACAAGAGACCTGCCCTACTGGAGATACTAAAGGGAGCCCTACAGACAGAGAAACAAAGACAGGACAGAGAGACTTGGAGAAAGGTTCAGTACTAAAGAGATTCGGTATGGGTACAATAAAGGATATTAATAGAGAGAGGGAAAAATATGGCAAACATAATCCAAAGGATAAGATGGCCGATTCAAGAAATGCCTTCACGGTTTTAACGTTGAATGTAAATGGATTAAACTCCCCAATTAAAAGATATAGATTCGCAGAATGGATCAAAAAAAATGAACCATCAATATGTTGCATACAAGAGACTCATCTTAGACACAGGGACACAAAGAAACTGAAAGTGAAAGGATGGAAAAAAATATTTCATGCAAGCTACAGCCAAAAGAAAGCAGGTGTAGCAATATTAATCTCAGATAAAATAGACTTCAAATGCAGGGATGTTTTGAGAGACAAAGAAGGCCACTACATACTAATAAAAGGGGCAATTCAGCAAGAAGAAATAACAATCGTAAATGTCTATGCACCCAATCAAGGTGCCACAAAATACATGAGAGAAACATTGGCAAAACTAAAGGAAGCAATTGATGTTTCCACAATAATTGTGGGAGACTTCAACACATCACTCTCTCCTATAGATAGATCAACCAGACAGAAGACCAATAAGGAAATTGAAAACCTAAACAATCTGATAAATGAATTAGATTTAACAGACATCTACAGGACATTACATCCCAAATCACCAGGATACACATACTTTTCTAGTGCTCACGGAACTTTCTCCAGAATAGATCATATGCTGGGACATAAAACAAGCCTCAATAAATTTAAAAAGATTGAAATCATTCAAAGCACATTCTCTGACCACAATGGAATACAATTAGAAGTCAATAACCATCAGAGACTTAGAAAATTCACAAATACCTGGAGGTTAAACAACACACTCCTAAACAATCAGTGGGTTAAAGAAGAAATAGCAAGAGAAATTGCTAAATATATAGAGACGAATGAAAATGAGAACACAACATACCAAAACCTATGGGATGCAGCAAAAGCAGTGCTAAGGGGGAAATTTATAGCACTAAACGCATATATTAAAAAGGAAGAAAGAGCCAAAATCAAAGAACTAATGGATCAACTGAAGAAGCTAGAAAATGAACAGCAAACCAATCCTAAACCAAGTAGAAGAAAAGAAATAACAAGGATTAAAGCAGAAATAAATGACATAGAGAACAAAAAAACAATAGAAAGGATAAATATCACCAAAAGTTGGTTCTTTGAGAAGATCCACAAGATTGACAAGCCCCTAGCTAGACTGACAAAATCAAAAAGAGAGAAGACCCATATAAACAAAATAATGAATGAAAAAGGTGACATAACTGCAGATCCTGAAGAAATTAAAAAAAATTATAAGAGGATATTATGAACAACTGTATGGCAACAAACTGGATAATGTAGAAGAAATGGACAATTTCCTGGAAACATATGAACAACCTAGACTGACCAGAGAAGAAATAGAAGACCTCAACCAACCCATCACAAGCAAAGAGATCCAATCAGTCATCAAAAATCTTCCCACAAATAAATGCCCAGGGCCAGATGGCTTCACAGGGGAATTCTACCAAACTTTCCAGAAAGAACTGACACCAATCTTACTCAAACTCTTTCAAAACATTGAAAAAAATGGAACACTACCTAACTCATTTTATGAAGCTAACATCAATCTAATACCAAAACCAGGCAAAGATGCTACAAAAAAGGAAAACTACCGGCCAATCTCCCTAATGAATATAGATGCAAAAATCCTCAACAAAATACTTGCAAATCGAATCCAAAGACACATTAAAAAAATCATACACCATGACCAAGTGGGGTTCATTCCAGGCATGCAAGGATGGTTCAACATCAGAAAAACAATCAATGTATTACAACACATTAAAAACTCGAAAGGGAAAAATCAATTGATCATCTCAATAGATGCTGAAAAAGCATTTGACAAAATCCAACATCCCTTTTTGATAAAAACACTTCAAAAGGTAGGAATTGAAGGAAACTTCCTCAACATGATAAAGAGCATATATGAAAAACCCACAGCCAGCATAGTACTCAATGGTGAGAGACTGAAAGCCTTCCCTCTAAGATCAGGAACAAGACAAGGATGCCCGCTGTCACCACTGTTATTCAACATTGTGCTGGAAGTGCTAGCCAGGGCAATCCGGCAAGACAAAGAAATAAAAGGCATCCAAATTGGAAAAGAAGAAGTAAAACTGTCATTGTTTGCAGATGATATGATCTTATATCTAGAAAACCCTGAGAAATCAACGATACACCTACTAGAGCTAATAAACAAATTTAGCAAAGTAGCGGGATACAAGATTAATGCACATAAGTCAGTAATGTTTCTATATGCTAGAAATGAACAAACTGAAGAGACACTCAAGAAAAAGATACCATTTTCAATAGCAACTAAAAAAATCAAGTACCTAGGAATCAACTTAACCAAAGATGTAAAAGACCTATACAAAGAAAACTACATAACTCTACTAAAAGAAATAGAAGGGGACCTTAAAAGATGGAAAAATATTCCATGTTCATGGATAGGAAGGCTAAATGTCATTAAGATGTCAATTCTACCCAAACTCATCTACAGATTCAATGCAATCCCAATCAAAATTCCAACAACCTACTTTGCAGACTTGGAAAAGCTAGTTATCAAATTTATTTGGAAAGGGAAGATGCCTCGAATTGCTAAAGACACTCTAAAAAAGAAAAACGAAGTGGGAGGACTTACACTCCCTGACTTTGAAGCTTATTATAAAGCCACAGTTGCCAAGACAGCATGGTACTGGCACAAAGATAGACATATAGATCAATGGAATCGAATTGAGAATTCAGAGATAGACCCTCAGATCTATGGCCGACTGATCTTTGATAAGGCCCCCAAAGTCACCGAACTGAGCCATAATGGTCTTTTCAACAAATGGGGCTGGGAGAGTTGGATATCCATATCCAAAAGAATGAAAGAGGACCCCTACCTCACCCCCTACACAAAAATTAACTCAAAATGGACCAAAGATCTCAATATAAAAGAAAGTACCATAAAACTCCTAGAAGATAATGTAGGAAAACATCTTCAAGACCTTGTATTAGGAGGCCACTTCCTAGACTTTACACCCAAAGCACAAGCAACAAAAGAGAAAATAGATAAATGGGAACTCCTCAAGCTTAGAAGTTTCTGCACCTCAAAGGAATTTCTCAAAAAGGTAAAGAGGCAGCCAACTCAATGGGAAAAAATTTTTGGAAACCATGTATCTGACAAAAGACTGATATCTTGCATATACAAAGAAATCCTACAACTCAATGACAATAGTACAGACAGCCCAATTATAAAATGGGCAAAAGATATGAAAAGACAGTTCTCTGAAGAGGAAATACAAATGACCAAGAAACACATGAAAAAATGTTCAGCTTCACTAGCTATTAGAGAGATGCAAATTAAGACCACAATGAGATACCATCTAACACCGGTTAGAATGGCTGCCATTAAACAAACAGGAAACTACAAATGCTGGAGGGGATGTGGAGAAATTGGAACTCTTATTCATTGTTGGTGGGACTGTATAATGGTTCAGCCACTCTGGAAGTCAGTCTGGCAGTTCCTTAGAAAACTAGATATAGAGCTACCATTCGATCCAGCGATTGCACTCCTCGGTATATACCCGGAAGATCGGAAAGCAGTGACACGAACAGATATCTGCACGCCAATGTTCATAGCAGCATTATTCACAATTGCCAAGAGATGGAAACAACCCAAATGTCCTTCAACAGATGAGTGGATAAATAAAATGTGGTATATACACACGATGGAATACTACGCGGCAGTAAGAAGGAACGATCTGGTGAAACATATGACAACATGGATGAACCTTGAAGACATAATGCTGAGCGAAATAAGCCAGGCACAAAAAGAGAAATATTATATGCTACCACTAATGTGAACTTTGAAAAATGTAAAACAAATGGTTTATAATGTAGAATGTAGGGGAACTAGCAGTAGAGAGCAATTAAGGAAGGGGGAACAATAATCCAGGAAGAACAGATAAGCTATTTAACGTTCTGGGGATGCCCAGAAATGACTATGGTCTGTTAATTTCTGATGGTTGTAGTAGGAACAAGTTCACTGAAATGTTGCTATATTATGTAACTTTCTTGGGGTAAAGTAGGAACATGTTGGAAGTTAAGCAGTTATCTTAGGTTAGTTGTCTTTTTCTTACTCCCTTGCTATGGTCTCTTTGAAATGCTCTTTTATTGTATGTTTGTTTTCTTTTTAACTTTTTTTTTCATACAGGTGATTTGAAAAAAGAAGGGAAAGTTAAAAAAAAAAAAAAAAGAAAAAAGACAAACAAGGGGAAAAAAAAAAAAAAAAAAAAGATGTAGTGCCCCCTTGAGGAGCCTGTGGAGAATGCAGGGGTATTCGCCTACCCCACCTCCATGGTTGCTAACATGACCACAGACATAGGGGACTGGTGGTTTGATGGGTTGAGCCCTCTACCATAAGTTTTACCCTTGGGAAGACGGTTGCTGCAAAGGAGAGGCTAGGCCTCCCTGTATTTGTGCCTAAGAGTCTCCTCCTGAATGCCTCTTTGTTGCTCAGATGTGGCCCTCTCTCTCTGGCTAAGCCAACTTGAAAGGTGAAATCACTGCCCTCCCCCCTACGTGGGATCAGACACCCAGGGAAGTGAATCTCCCTGGCAACGTGGAATATGACTCCCAGGGAGGAATGTAGACCTGGCACCGTGGGACGGAGAACATCTTCTTGACCAAAAGGGGGATGTGAAAGGAAATGAAATAAGCTTCAGTGGCAGAGAGATTCCAAAAGGAGCCGAGAGGTCACTCTGGTGGGCACTCTTATGCACACTTTAGACAACCCTTTTTAGGTTCTAAAGAATTGGGGTAGCTGGTGGTGGATACCTGAAACTATCAAACTACAACCCAGAACCCATGAATCTCGAAGACAGTTGTATAAAAATGTAGCTTATGAGGGGTGACAATGGGATTGGGAAAGCCATAAGGACCAAACACCACTTTGTCTAGTTTATGGATGGATGTGTAGAAAAGTAGGGGAAGGAAACAAACAGACAAAGGTACCCAGTGTTCTTTTTTACTTCAATTGCTCTTTTTCACTCTAATTATTATTCTTGTTATTTTTGTGTGTGTGCTAATGAAGGTGTCAGGGATTGATTTAGGTGATGAATGTACAACTATGTAATGGTACTGTAAACAATCGAAAGTACAATTTGTTTTGTATGACTGCGTGGTATGTGAATATATCTCAATAAAATGATGATTTAAAAAAAAAAAAAAAAAAGCAGAGGACAAAATATTTGTTCGCTTCATAGGGTTGTTAAGAAAATCAAGGGAGATACAATTTGCAAACACAGTGCCCCGAAAAGAGAAAAGAAAAATAACCAAAGAATTGAAATGCAAGTAGCCAGTTGCTATGGTCACTACCTCTGCTCAGCAGTCTTTGTGTCACTTGTGATTTCTGTCATAACGCTTGTGTGTCCTTTCTCCTTGCCATGCAAAACTGGTTTTTCCTCTAATGCTTCCAGATATGCTGATATGCTGGAGCTTTTCTTCACCTTTCCATCATTTACTCATAACGTATTTTTTATATTGAGCCTACCATAAGATAGGTTCTTTGCAATACTTTGGAACTAAAAAACAGATTGCTATCCTTAAGGATCTCATAGCATAGTTTACGAGTGTGTAAGCAATCAACTGTGATTCAATGTCAAATAATGTAATTAAGGTATATACAGGTGTAGAGGTAGCCCAAAAGAAGATGCTATCAATCTGGCTAGGAGAGGGGATGCAAAAGAAGGATGTGAGGAACATTGTTATAGGCTTCAACAAGATCCTTGAGTTGGGAAGTCAAGATGGAGATGTCAAGGATTCATCACAAGATACCAGTGAAAATTTTTGAAATGCTAATGGTTGTAACATAAGGTATTTTGAACCTAGTGTTTTCTTTTCTAATTCATCAAGGAGGTTTTAAATAATGGTAATTTCAGGCAGGAAGTTTAATAGAGCTGGAGAAAGTGATTATGACAATGATAGGCTAAGGAAGGAGTTGACTTCTGCATAGAGACCTTGGAAATGCCATCTGTGTAGGTGACATCTATCCCTAAATGCAAATCTCTCTCTGGTGAATAATATTCAGTATAAAATGAAGTCATTTGTAAAATTTACATTTTTTTTTGAGTTGTGTTTAAAATTTATTGTTATGTTTTTCTTTTCTTTGTTTGACTGTTATGATCTAGAGCTTGAAACCTGCTGATATATTTTTAGTTTTCATGTCTGATTTCAAAGTTTGAGTTCTGGTTAAATTGATAAAAAGGTTAACAATTGTGTAGGGAGATTTAAAAAAAAATACTACTCTTGTTGTTCAATGTCATTTAAAAAAATCAATCTTCTTGGAAACAATTCCTAAAATCACATTTCATCAACTGTGATTTTAAACATACCTGCTATACATAGTCCAAGTTAACTATTGATTTACTCTCCTTTTTGCCCAACCATACTAAAATGGTTACAGGATTGCACAAAATTACTCCAAATACAAAGAGGTATTTGAAAATCAGTGTTTTATGGCTTACGTATAGAGAGTTATTTATTTCTAGTATAAATTATTTGGGTGCTTAAAATGAAGAATCAAAATATTTACAGTCATGTAAAGTTTAAGACCCCCTCATATCTTGCAATAGTAGTAATTGCTTCCACCCCACTTCAAAAGAAGGCACAGAGAAGCTAAAGAGAGGAGTAGAAGCAGGGCTGGGACCCATTTGGGAGAGGGTTTTGGGAAGCCCTCCCTCAGCTTCAGATGCTAACAGGCTGGGGATGCCTCACCCTCTGAGGCAGGGCCCACCTGAGCTCCAACCTTGTCTTCACTGGCTCCCAAGGGCCATAATTCAGAGGCTGAATTCCTCTAAAGAATCATAAATCCCTGTGAAATAACCCTGAAATGCCATGCATTTAGATAAAGCTGAGGCCAGGGTAAATGCATGCCTAGGTAAACACAGAAGAATTGTAAGCAAGCTTAAACTATGTTTCCTTTGACCTTAACTTTATTTTGCTCTATGATATAATTTTAGAAACAAATTAGAATTCAACAAAATGTTAAATAAGGGAAAAATGAATCTACCTGAGGGACCAGAGATATTTTCTCTTGTTTGTATATACACAGGGAAAAAAAGGTAGAGGGTTCCCAGATGTTGTGGGCCCAGGGGCTAAAGTCCAGTTGCTCTCAATTGCTTGAGGAACAGGAGAGCCCGTTTTGATACAGCGTTGCCATGTATAATTTAAATTCCATGATTCAGGATGTTTAATTAGACAATGGAGACATGCCCTGTATTAATTTGTTTCATCAGCAATTTCTCCAAATACAGAGACTTTAAAATATCAGGAAATCCTACAGTCCTAGGGCTGCAAAGTGTATGACTGAGTCCTTGGGTTTCTTTTTATTCCATTTCCTCTTTTCAGTATCAGTTTTTCCATACTTGATTAGTTTTAAGCAAAGTAAATATTTTAACATATCGCCCTCCTGAAATATAAAGTAACACAGATGTTTTAGAAAAGTGACCATTCTTCTTTTTTTCACTCCTTATGATTTTAAAATCTTCTTTTCATTGAATCAGTTCAGATACTAGAACATCTGTTTTAAACATAAAGCTTTTGGTAGATTTTCCTGCACATTTTTGCTAAGTGATACATCTGCTTATTGGTTCATCTTAAATTCAGTGTGCAATGATGTCTGATTCCTTAAAATTTGAAAACATATATGAGGAAATGGCTATATTATCCATATTTTAGAATACTATATTTATGGATACATACATCTGTGCTAAGAGATTTACAACATGCATGAGAATGATACAAGATACTGGCTAGTTCCAGGGTGGTAGGGATATGAAAAGATGAGCTTTAGCTGTATCAGAAACATTTTATTTCTTTAACAGAAAAAAATATCTGAAGCAACTATGAGAAGATAGTAGCATCTATTAAACCTGGACTAGGGTATAGAGGCCATTCACATCTGCCACAAAAACCGTGGGAATAAAGCTAATGCCAAATTTGCATGAACTGTAAAGGTATAAAAGATGAGAAGAACAAACATCATAAAGATGGAAGGTATCATGGTACAATGGGAAAAGATGTGGCTTTGAATCCCTGCCCTGTCACTTTCTAGATACAAGCTAGGACATGCTTCTTAATTCATTAATTTCTCCACTTGTGGAAGGAGTACAATAATATTTACTTTTCAGGTTATGAGGAGTAATATGTATCTACACCATGTAGAATTCAAAATTATTATCTGAATCTTCCATAATCTAGAGTGTTGATCAATTCATTAATAGATGGATAAAGACTTTTAATCTACTTTCAAATTGATTTCTAGATTTAATGAAATATATACTTTTAAAACTTCCAACAAACATATTTCAAAGTGAAATACTTTATAAAATAATCAGAGAAATAGTATGAAATGTGTTGTGTAATGAGGAATCTGACAACAGATAATTAAAATAAAATATGGAAAAATTTTATATCTATATATTGAAATGGGATAATTGAAAATAACTTTCCTAAAAAATTTATTAATTTTTGTGAAAAAAAGAAGTTAGAGGAAATCAATGGAACTGACTAACCAGAAGGAAAATTAATAATTGCTTTCACAGATGTTATCTCATTTAATATGCTTAGTAAAGCCAGACAGGTTACTTACCCAAGGTTACAGAGCTAGTAAGTGGGAAAACTGGACTTCGAAGCTAGCTTTAATTTCATTCCCAAATCCATACTTTTTCCATTATTTTACAAAAGTACTACCACTCTATACCTAATTCTGTTCAACACAGGAATCTGTTAGCTAAGGAAAGATGATAATTATATATCAGGTTACAGAGCAAACTTACTAAGGAAATCTTTAAACCACTATATCTTTGAATTGTGGAAAAAATAAGTATTAAAAAATGTAATATTGAAAAAAGTAGATTATGCAAACCCTAGACTGCTAGGGTTTATTACTGACTCGTTAAAAGGGTAGTTTATAAGTGCTGAAAACAAACCAGCAATCTCTACAGCCATTATGGTTACATACAAAAGAGTAATCTTTCAATATATTTGTAAGATAGGTGAATCAGGAAAATGCAGTAGAAATCCCTTCTCTGCACTTTATTGGGGAACTTGACAAAAATTTCTCATTCATGCATTTATTCAATTAACAATTATTGAACATTATACCATCTTAACATTTAAACAACCTATCCGTGCTTCATACAACACACTCCCCAAAGATTTATTCACATATTTCCAACAGTGCCCCTAAATGAACTCCTCCATCCATTTCTTTGCTTAACTACTCCTGTTCATCCCTCAAGACTCATGAGTCACCACATCCAGGAAGCCTTCCCTGCTACCCCTTCCTCTTGAGCAGTCCCTCCTGTGGATGGCCACAGCTTTTTGCACAAAATTATCCAAGCACTTATCGCACTGACTGCTTGTCTCACTTTTTGGATTATAAGCACCTTACTGGCTGAAACTCTATTCCAGCTCTGTCATTGGCAAAGTAAATGTCATATAAATATTACTTAAATGAAAGATGTATTATTAAATGGTATTGGGAAAGATACCAGGTCTTGCTTATTGACCATGCATAAGTCTTCCTCCCTTTCAGTTCTCACATTTATATTTTTCCAGGAGAGTTTTTTTTCATGCCGCTACTGACATGACCATCAGACATTTGCTCAGTTTGAGGGGGCTCATTTCCAGGTCCCCATCAAGGTGAACTCACAAACTTAAGTTACAGACATATGCCTTTCTTCTTCAGATTGCCCAGTAGTTTACTGTTGAATCAGAGCAGACACATGGATTTCTGCAAAACAAACAAACAGTGAAGTCTAATCCATAATAAGGAATTTCCTAATTCCCATAATAAGCTAAGAGCATACCCTCCCAGAGTGTTTATCCTGAGGATGAGCTGAGGAGGGGGTTCTAGTTACTGACCACCTGTTATGGTTAAGCATTGTATATGCTTTTCCCTTTACATTAAGCCTTACAACAACCTAACTCAACCATTTTGTTTTAGAGATGAAGAAATTGGGTTTAAGAAAGGAGAAGTGAATTAGTATATGCAGCTAATTAGGGCAGGATATGGACCCAAATGCTCAGATTCCAGGAAACTCCATTCCAAAACTCAGTGCCTATGGGTCACAATTGTTTTCCTAGGGCAGCATTCTAGCAGGGCTGGTGAGGGACATCCTATCACCCACAGGTAACACCATGCTGTTTGTAATTTCAAAGCATTCTCAAGTATCAAAGCTTTGTAGAAAGGGATGATAAGATATGCATCTCCACCACCAACATTATTCTCCCCATTTCCCTCAACCTAAGTTGTCTGCTGAAATGCACACCAAGATAAGGTAACCCAGAGAAGAAAGATGGCTTTTCTGTTTGTATATTTGTTTTTGCTAGAAAAGGGTTGTCTTCTCTGAGTCCCTGATAACTTAGCATCTGTTGCAGCCATATCACAGCAAACCAGGTGCTTCTGGGCAGCACAGTTCTCATCCAGTGAACGACGTCTCAAATCACAGATGAACAAGAAAAATTCAATATCCAAATCCTGTGGAGACCAAGTCTTTAAAGCCATTAACCTGCAACTTACATGTCAAACTGTCTTAAATGAAAAATCCTTGTGACAACAGTTTGACTTGGGAGTACAATGATGCATGACACCAATTCAAGTCAGTATATCCAAGAACACAAAGAGATTAGGGAAATTATGAAAAAAGCAGATTTTTTTCCCATTCTCCTTGTTTCTAATTCATTGTTCAATGTTGCAAATGCAGTTTGAGTCTCATCGGATTGGAGTTCAGTGCCCTAAGGTTCTACTTTGAATTGGGAAGATCTGTAATGAGGTAAGTACATGCCATGGAACAGGCTGAGCATTAAAAGAGTACCAGTGTCATTTGTTGGGCCATCACCTCCAATTGCAAGGAGTTATGGCTGTAACTTAGACAGTTAGCAGAGTTATAAATAACTAAACCTTGCCCTAGTTTTAAAAAATTATGTGAAACGCATCTGGGTTATAACGACATCTGGCTAGCATTCCCCCATTGAGTTTGTGCACTTCTTACTAAAAAGATTATGATGATACAGGGGAAAAAAATGAAAACTGATCACAAACCAAAACTAAATCAAGTAAGCACCTTCCAATTTACATTACCTCTTTTATCTGCCTAGAAATATGCAGGATTTTGTCTTCAACTTTTATCATTCAAAAATGTTGCCAGGGTGTATTTTTTGAGCATATTTCTGTTCATTAATTTTGCTCAGGAACATTTTCCTGTCTTGTGGTTTTAATTGTTCCTACTGTTCCACTTGTTCTGGGATTCTTCTGTAGAATCACCAGTTTTGCTGTGAGGAATCTTTGATCTTGTCTTCCACGGTTACTATTTTCTCTTTCATTATTTTCCTTTTCTTCTGCATCCTGCAGGAACACCTCTCTTTTGGATTCCACCTTATCAGTTAGA
The DNA here is from genome assembly GCF_015220235.1 of Choloepus didactylus. NCBI lineage: Eukaryota > Metazoa > Chordata > Mammalia > Pilosa > Megalonychidae > Choloepus > Choloepus didactylus. The sequence goes on along the minus strand of NC_051316.1, from coordinate 112,094,307 downwards.
TTTTTCATAGTCCCAGTTCTCCCCTTTTCTCCTCAAATGCAGTATTCAATTACCATGCTTTTAGATTCTCCATATTCTTTACCTTATCTGATGAATTCATATATGCCCACTGCCCACTAAAATACCAGAAAGAATCAAATAGTAATTACGTTCAAATGAATGCAGCCAAATTATTTGTCAGGAATGAAGGCAAGACATTCACACTTCCAAATATATGAAGGCTTAGAAAATGTACCATCCATGTTCACATCTTGGAAAAAAATTTTATTACTACTTTTATTACTACTTTCCTATGATCTTTATAACAAACATGAGGGAGAGAAGGAAGTAAAATAACAGGGGGAGGAGCACACTGCTTCACACCCGACTCTCTGATAATTATATAATTAGAAGATAAAGGGTGCTTTTGAAATTTCAAAGCAACCACTAATAAAATTCCAAAGGACTGCAGAAGGTAAAAGAAAAAACAACAAAAACAACAACGCTCACAGAGCAAAAGACAGAAAACACAGAAAATGCAAATAAAAAAAGGAAAGCATAGAAAATCTCAGAAAAAATTTTAAAAATTATCATAATAAAATGTAAATTGAATCAGCTTCTCTAGGAAATGAAAAGTCTCTCAGGTGAGTCAGTAAACAAAGTTCTTCTATATTGTCTCTATAAAATAAATTCATAAAGCAAAATAACACAAAACTGGCTAAAATAAATGGTCAAAAATAGCAAGCTAATACTAGCAAAAATAAAGCAGCAGTCACAATATTAATATTAGATAAATTTGAATTAGAGCAAAAGGTATGAATTGGGTCTAAAAAGGCCATTCATATTAATAAAAGGGCCATTCCAAAATGAATAAATAATACTCATGCTTATGAACATTTTGAATAAAAATAAATAGATACTGATAATAACACAACAGTATTGAGAAACATTGCTATTATTTTGGTCAAACTACTAACAACCTTTAACAAGAAGTTGCTACTGACTGTGACCAATATATAGTACTTGAGGTGTATAATTTTGGGGCCTATATAAATGAGAGTTCCTGAAGAATGCTCAATTCTGTTGAGGAGTGGCTTAAAAGAAGCCAAATCTTATCAATATTCATGCTGATTTAAATCATGTGCTGCATCCTGAGGTTGTTACCCAGGTTCTTCAGAATTTTGTCTCCCAACTCCCTTAAGCAGGTCATCTTCTGCTTCTATGGATGAGTGCATAGCAATATTCCTTGGGTACACACTTCTCTTGCCATTTCTTTGTCAAAAGAAATACTGCATGGCATACCATAACAATGGATAAGGCCATCTATAAACCCACAGAGAGTAGTGCTGTCAGGGTGAGGCGCAACTGTGTATTTCTTTGAGGATAAATTACTGCCTTATCCATGATGGTGATGGCAGGTCAATTTAGGGAATACTGCCATATCACAGCCTTGGCATTGACCTCTGTTATTGTTAGAGTGGACAATCATCAGGGTAGCAGCCAAATTAGCCTTGGTGAGGGGACATCCACACTCTTGAGCTCATGCATAAACTCTGTCCCTCCCAACATGGTTACTTTGTGCATAAGCTCAACAAATAAGCCATTTGAGGGAAAGGGGATGTCTGACATCCACAGGATGGGTCATCTTGTCTACCTGATTGTTGAGTGCTTCCTCTATAGTGGGTACCATCTAGTGAGACACAAATATCTTCACACTCTTTGGCCATCCTGTGAGATCCATCAATATATCTCTTACCCAATCCTGTCCAATCCAAATCCCAGACCTGCTGGCATAATAGTCACAGAATCTATCTGCCACCATTTTACATGCATGTATCTTACTAAAGCATGTAGGGCACTTTCTACGTCCTGCTTATCAAATAAATTAGCATGATGCCATAAGTTTAGTAAACTAGCATAATGCTCTGTAGAATATCAAGATATCCAAGTTCCTCTAGGCTGTATAATTATAGAGAGTAAAAGAGTTGACATTGCAATAAGTCAAGACAATAAAGGAGTACTCTATTATACTTTCACCAGGTGAAAGTATACTGCCATTAACTGTAATAACTAATTAGGATTGAGCAAAAAGCATTTGCTCAGTCAATAGCTTTTTATCAAATACCAGAGATATTTGATTTGTTCCTGTAAAGGTATCACATTTGGAAGAGGAGTTGCAATCAGAGATATCACTGATGATAATTTGAAAATCATGATGCCATTTCATGTAGCCAAGTTCTACTTTCTCATTCCCTCCTACACCCCAAGCAGAGAGGTTATTTTCATTAAATAAGATAGCTGTCTTGTCCAAGAAGTCTCATCCTGAGTGTTTGATTCTAGCCTGCTTTCAGTACCAAGGACCAGTTAAAGTTCTGACAAGAAACAGAATTCATCCCAGAAGTTCAAAGAGATTTTAATGAAAATAATTACTTAGAAATCTGTGGCAGGATTAAGGAATTTTGAGGCACCAAAATATTTGCATTAACAGGGAGCCATTATAACCCCTAGGCCTGAGGGACAAGGGGAGAAAAGAGTCTTAATGGAACTCAGTGAGAAGAGGGTGTCACCAGTAGTGTCACCAATACTCACGGACAATCACAACTGTTGCCAGAGGTGTAGCAATGGACCAGGGAAGAGCAAGGAAGAAATATTCTGATCTCTCTCTCATCCCATCTTCTGATCTCCATCAGCTAAAAACCAAATGGCAACCAGGTAACAAGGAAGTCTAGGTAACATGGTGGGAAAAGGACAGCCAGAAGGGTAAACGACAGTGTAGCAAAGGATAGAAAATGTATCTGGGAGTGGGAAGGTAAACAGGGAATAATTTCTGCAGCAATGCATAAACAAATATTTTTTTAATTTTTTTTTATCAAATTTATTTGGAAGGAAAAGGGGCCTTGTATTGCCAAAAAACATCCTGAAAAAGAAGAATGAAGTGGGAGGACTTACACTTCTAGACTTTGAAGCCTACTCAAAACAGCATGGTATTGGCACAAAGATAGACATATTGATCAAATGAATTGAACTGAAAGTTCAGAAATAGATCCCCAGATATATGGCCAACTGATTTTTGATAAGGTTTCCAAATCCACTGAACTGGGACAGAACAGTCTTTTCAACAACTGGGGCTGGGAGAACTGGATTTCCATAACCAGAAGAATGAAAGAAGACCCCCTACCTCACACCCTATACAAAAATTAACTCAAAGTGGATCAAAGACCTCAATATAAGAGCACATAAAACTCCTTGAAGATAATAGAGGAAACATCTTCAGGACCTTGCTTCTTAGACTTCACACCCAAAGCACAAACAACAAAAGAAAAAAAAAAAATAGAGAAATGGGAACTCCTCAAAATCAAAAGCTTCTATGCCTCAAAAATCTTTGTCAAAAAGATGAAGAGGCAGTCAATACAATGGGAGAAAATATTTGGAATCTATATATCTGATAAGAGACTGATATGCTGCATATATAAAGAAGTCCTACAACTCAACAACAATAGTACAAACAGCCCAAATATAAAATGGGCAAAAGATAGGAAAAGGTATTTTTCCAAAGAGGGAATACAAATGGCTAAAAAAAAACACATGAAAAAATGTTCATCTTCACTAGCTATTAGGGAAATACAATCAAAACCACAGTGAGATATCATCTCACACCAGTAAGAATGGCTGCCATTAAACAAACAGAAAACAATAAATGCTGGAGAGGATGTGGAGAAATTGGAACTCTTATTCATTGCTGGTGGGACCATATAATGGTACAGCCATTGTGGAAGACAGTTTGGCAGTTTCTCAGAAAACTAGATATCGAATTACCCTATGATCCTGCAACTCCACTTTTCGGTATATACCCGGAAGATCTGAAAGCAGTGTCACAAACAGACATCTGTACACCAATGTTCATAGCAGCATTGTTCACAATTGCCAAGAGATGGAAACAATCCAAGTGCCCTTCAATAGACGAGTGGACAAACAAAATGGGATATATACATATGATGGAATACTATGCAGCAGTAAGAAAGAACAAGGTCCTGAAACATGGCAACATGGATGAACCTTGAAGATATAATGATGAGTGAAATAAGCCAGACACATAAGGAGAGATATTGTATGTTACTACTACTATGAACTCACTGAAAAATGTAAAATCAGTGTCTTATAATGTAGAATATTGGGGACCTAGTGATGGACAGAGGCTAGTGAAGGGGGAATGATAAAAAAAAAAATTTACATGGCCCCATTTTCAGATAACAAGTACCAAACTAGATGATCTACCTAAAATACACAGCATTTGTTGCATAAAGATATTTCTACAAATCACTTTTATAATGATTTTTTATGGATACTACCACCTGGTCAACCCATCCTAACCCAACCCAATACCTTTCTGGGAACTGTACCCTTCTTTACCACTCCATCTACATGGTCTGAAGAGCAGAATAAGCCATGAAACAGTCAAAAGAATAAAGCAAAGGTGCGGTGAAAACATGGGAAAAAATGCTAAAAGAACATGTATAGAACCACTCCTTTTCAGTCTAATCCTGAAACACAGCATCATATTGCCATGAATTCCATGAGATCTTCTACAATCCTTCAAACAAATCCAACTAATTTACTTAAAGTAATTAGAGTTTGGTTTCTGTTACTGACAATCCTAACTAATAGATCATCATTATGAATGCACACAGTTCAATTAGAGTCATCACATCTTTATCATTGATTTATTATATCAAATAGAAATTGAATCAATGTCTCCTCAATTCTAGATGATTCTTTTTGAAAAACATGAGAAATTAATAAAAATCAAAAGAACAGTACATATATTGATTGGAGAGGAGCCAAAAATAAGCAAAGAAATTGGAAGGACCTCAATTTTCTACTACAAAAGAAGATCATCCCATTAAATCTGTAGGCAGTTCTAGAAATAATTCACTGCAAGATGTACATGAAATTTGTTGTGGAAGGCAGATGATCTCTTGTAGATTTTTTTAATGGTAAGGTGTTTGACTCACAACCAACTTGATTTCATTTTACCAATGCACTCACATGTTAGAAATTAACTTCTCAAAACCCCACTAAGACCAGTGGCTTATGAAAATCTAGATATTCACCCCTACTACAACAGAAATAAAATACAAATTCTTGAGGAAAAAAGGGTTATTGAGGATTCTGAGGAAAATGACTTCCCAAAGGAGTCTGAATCTACAAGAGTCCTTTGCTAAATTTCTCAATCTCAGATTTTTATACCAAGACCTAAGCTTAGAGCATTTATCTACTAGAATAAATATTCTCAAGAAAATAACATCTTTCCAATGTTCTCTTCCAAATCCAAGCTCACTTTGAGAAAAAAAAAGTAATGTAATGTCATAATTAACCATAGAAATTCAGTTTGGGTATATGTTGAGAAACATATTTATCATATTCTGATCCTGGCCCAAGAAAGGTTAAAATGACTTTGTTGGTTGGTTGTGTTTAATTACCAGTAGCATGTTTGTTCTCTCTCCACATTGCTATCATAAAACACACTGATCACTGTCTGCAGTTCATGTGGTTTTATTGTTTATATTTGAGAGATGTCAGAATATTAAGTAGGGAGGTCTGTCACAGAGGGAACTTATTTAGACCATACATGATTATTTTCAAATAAATCCAACTTGTTCATCTGTTTTTGTTTCTATTGTAATTATCGGAGCTAAATGAATCTTTGCATTTATATATGTCCTAATTCCCAAGTCTCCTTCAGGTAAATTTTAATACCGGAAGATTTATTTTCACCAACCATTGCAAACAAATATTTAGTCTAATTCCCAACCTATTGTATTGTTATTCCTGTTCCCTTATCTTTCCCTATTCTCATGGAATCCATATAGAAAATAAGGCCATTTTAAATTCAATGGAACAAACACTGGATATTTTCATGTGCCAGACCCTGTACTAGCCACTTGGAATACAAAATGAATCCAGTTCCAGGTAGATTTGGAGATAAAAAGTAACTAGGCATTCCACAAATGTTGGCCTCATTCTTCATAAGGTCAAGTCATCTGTTAAGAGTAGAGGACAATGAGGAAGAAAAATAGATTCAAGGCAGAAGACGAGGAGAGGAGCAAAGTTCAGGACCTGCCATTAAAATAAGGACAATTTTTCATAGCCATTGTCTTTTTAATCCTTAAAACAATCTTTTGATATAGATAAATTATTCTCATTTCACAGATTAAGAAACTGAGGTTCACAGCATCAAATGACATGTCCAAAGTCATGCCATCTGGTGAATTGTAGAATCAATTTGTAAAGGAATTGACTAGAGAGAAGTAAAGAACTGCTGTGTGGCAGAAAGGGTCATGTTCACAATCACATCTAAGAATTTACAATGATACAGATCTGTACGACCATGCAAGATTTTTTTCCAGCAAGACTTAGCAACTCCAGAAAAAGAATAAAGAAAGCTAATTGTTGAATTCACTCACAATTGATTGAGGACTTATCTGGCTATTGCAGCTAAAGCATAGTGGTGGTAAGGAAATTTAATATGCTGAAGAGTCCTGTGGAAGTGAGTGCTAGATTAAGAAAGGGAGAATGTGCTGACAGCTGAGGGCTGATTTATTAGAAAAATTAAGCTGGGTTGATGGACTACAGGATTCAATAAAGACAATGAAGAGATTGAATGGGGATCAAAAAGTGAATTAAGAATAGAAAATACAACTAGAATGAGATTCCAAATTAGATTTTAAAGACAGAGTTATGTAACTCAAGATGGTTGACTCCTATAACTTTCAATCAATCTCAAACTGTTAGTCTTAACTAAAGCATGGTAATCCCATCCTCCCTATGAAGGACTGGTTTAGAACTAAGCCTGTAATCTCTCTTGGTGTTATGAAAAGTCTGCTGAGGAGCATGTGGGAAAGCTTTTCATTAGTAAAGAAAGGAGGCAGAGGAAAGAGAAAGCCCTCTTCTTCCTTTGGATGCTGTGGTGTCTGGGTGTTTTGTCTGAAATCACTGTACCCAACTTACTACCAATTTAAGACTGAAGCCAATACAGAGAGGAGGACAGAGCCTAAGAGAATTCCAGAAAAACAGAGTCAGAGCTCTGATGGGAATTGCTGAAACCTGCCTTATCTTTGAACTTTTTATTACATGAGTTGTAAATTCCCTTATCCTTTAACTCAAATTAAACTGGGGTTTTTGTTACTTGCAGCCAAAGACAGCTTAAATGATTCAAGGGTGGTTTCAGATGATGACAGTGTGTTTTCACAATCATAAACGAGGGATAGAATAAACATCAGAAGATAAAAAGCAGATGATGAGAATGGGCTGATCCAAACACTGTGAGTCTTAGGAGAAGGAAAGCTTTGGAGTGATGATGTAAGAACAGCAGTGGTCCAAGATGCTAAAAGATATTCCAATACGTAATAATAAAAATAATTTGTTCATTTAGTCAACATTTGAGTGTCTATAAAATACCAGAATTATGCCTTGTGCTAGGGGCCTGATGGTGAGCAAGCATAGACATAGTCTCTGCCCTAATGAAGTTTAGTCTAGTGTAGGTCATAGATACTAATCAAATACACAAATATAAAATTACATCTATTACAAATAAAATTATATCTGCTACAAAGGAGAGGGTTAGATATCTAGGCTGAAATGACAAAATGCACACACTTCAAATTACTGCCTCCCATTCCAAATGAATATAAATGCCATATAAAAGCTATAAATAAAAGTGTTTTAAGAGAGGGGGAGTGGATTAAGATATGAGAAACAAGGAATCCATAGTGTTCAGTGGAAGCTGAAATGAGAAAGTAGATAGAAGACCCAGACGACATGTAGACCCACGGGGCTAGAATTTTAGTGCCCCATGGGGAAGGGAGCTGAAACCATTGGACCCAAATGCTGTGCTACATCAGGACTAGTTTCACTCTGTAAACCTAGGCACTGTGAAGGGTTGCTCATGTATAAACTGTGGCTGGAAGATTTCCACATACTCACCGAAGTTGATGAACAGAAGGTAGATATTTGCCCCTGTCCTCAGACCAGAAGCCTCTCTATATATCTCACATAATGTGGGGCCTAGATTGAATTAGTTGTACAAAACTTCAGAGTGGGAGGAAGTAAAACAGGAGACTTGAAATAGCCATTACAGAGAATGAGTGAATAAATTAACAAGGCAGAACAGGGACTCATTAAAGTTAGGATTATTATTTTATAGCTCAACCACCTTGACCTATTGTGTAAATTCCTCCAGAATTTGGTACAGACAGAGAAGAAACAGATAAGTGGATACATCTAGGGTCAGGGATTTGCCAGACCAAGGAGATGAACAAAATGGAGGTGCAAGAGAATTCTGGCTACAGGAAAGAGAATTTTTTTAAATCATAAGCCTTAGACTTTAAATTTTATGTAAGAGGGAAATGGGGGGGGGGCAAGATAGATAGGCTGAGAGAAATGAGAGAAGCTAGAAGGATGATTGGATTACATGTTATGAAGAGGTTGAAGAAAATTCTAGTGGGAATGTTGAACAAGCAACTTTAAGGAAAGAGTATGGCCATAGATAGTGATGAATGAATCAGTGATTTTATAGGGGATCAGTTAGACATGTTAATTATTAATGTAAAAGTACATGGCTGAATTGGGATGGAGGAGGAGATCATGACTAATTGGAAGATCAAGAAGATGACAGCTGAGGGTATAAAATGGGTCACCCAAATAGATGTTTAGGTAATGTGGAAAAATGGCAGGAACTGGGATGGAGAAGTTGGTGCTAGTGTTTGAGATAAATAGCAGGAGAACTGGGAAGGTTGACAACTGATAGCAAGCAATAGAATGGAGGATAAGAGTAAGTCTCAACGGAGAGGGTTTTTACAAGATGGTAGAGAAATGGAAGTGGCAATCATGAGCCAAGAAGACATCAGATCTACCTTCTGTTCTTAAGTTACATAAATTTTGTGAAAGAACTAGCCACAATCACTCATGAGGGCTTCAGATCATCTCAGGAAAAAGCCAGATTTCATTACAGGCAAGGAAGTTGAGAGAGTACTCAGAAAATAGTTTGAGAATATTGGGGTCAGTGTTCCTGCCCACAGAGCTACAGATATAGAGAGAATAGTAAATAGTTTGGGAGGTGTTCCTGTTTGTTAATGCTATCATTATTCAAAACACTAGAAATGGATTAGCTTTTATAAAGGGGGTTTATTTGGTTACAAATTTACAGTCTGAAAGCCATGAATATGTCCAAATTAAGGCATCAACAAGAGTATACCTTCACGGAAGGAAGGCCAATAGCATCCAGAAAACCTCTGTTAGCTGGGAAGGCACACGGCTGGCATCTGCTGATCCTGGGTTGTATTCTGGCTTCTCTCTCAGCTCCTGTGCTTTCTTCAAAATGTTGCTCTTGGGGTGTTTTGTCCTCTCTTAGCTTCTCCGGAGCAAACACTGGGCTAACATCCCCAAAGTGTCAGCAAATGTCTGCCTTCAGTGGCTGTCTCCAAAATGTCTCTCTGAGCTGCTCTTCAAAATGTTGCTCTCAACTGCTCTGAGCTCTTTCTGTCTGTGAACTCTTTTACAGGACTCCAGTAATTTAATGAGACCCACCGTAAATGGGTGGGGTAACACCTCTATGGAAATTATCTAATCAAAGATCTTGCCCACAGTTGATTGAGTAACATCTCCATGGGAACAATCAGTAGGTTCCAATCTAATCAGCATTAATATGTCTGCCCCCACAAGACTGCATTAAAGAGCATGGCTTTTTTGGGGGGACATAATATAAACAAACTGGCACAGGAGGTGAGAGACTACAGAGGGGCTAATTCAAGAAGCAGCAAGCATGAAGAGTACCTCACTTGTGCTTTGACTAATTAAAAAGGAATGAGGAGAACCTAAGATGGCGGCTAGGTGAGACAGGGCAAAATAACACCTCCGTGAAAAATACTAGATAAAAACCAGAAGGTGACCCAGAATACCGGTTTCAGCGATGTACCAGCTGGACAAGGTCTGCTAGAACAGGGGCCATAAACTTGGTGAAAACGGGAGTCTGCATTCTGAAATGAGTGAGTAAGCCAGCTGAAAGACCCGCAGCCACGCTGCAGTGTGGGGAAGTCAGGAGTTGGCATTTGGAGACAGACTGGTTCTTTTAAAAAAAAAGAAAAAAAAAGGGAAAAACCCAGGAGCGGCTGCATTTGCAACGGTGAAAACTGCACAGTGGAAGCACAGCAGAAGCAGTCTGAGCCGGCCTCTCAGTGTCGAGCGTGGAGGATAGCCCGCTGCAGATTCCCTCAAGGCCAGGGGAGTGGAGGGGAGAGCCAGAAGGAGAAAGAAACCCCACTGCTTGCAGCCACTCTCCGGTGGGCTGGAGACACTCCTGCCTGGGGCCGTGCCCACAGCCCAGAGCAGTACCAGTTGTCCCTGAGCTGGGAAGGAGGAACTGTGCGAGGAGAGGGGAGAGGTGGAGATGCCCTGTTCAGCCATCTTTGCATCAGGCTGAGAGCGCCCCTGCATGGCCCAGCAGCCCGGGGCTTCCCTTGAGGGACGGTGCACACTGGGGACGTAGCACAGCCTTCCCTCAGCAGAGGTCCTGGAAGATCACAGCTGAGAAGGGGGGCCTGCTCAGAAAACCCAGGGACACGACGTCAATGCCAGTGGTTTGTGAGGCAGCGTCAGAGAGGATCGGAGGCAGAACTGAAATGAAGGCTTAGACTCTTGCAACAGCCTTGAATCTCCAGGAACACTGGGAGGTTTGAATATTAAAGCTGCCCTGCCTCCCTAGCCACCGGGACACACACACCCCACATTCAGGGTAGACGGCTGCAGCAACACACCCAAATTGAGTTCACCAACTGAACCCCACAAGAATCATTTCCCCACATACCACAAGAACAAAGTTGAGAACTGACTTGAGGGGTATAGGTGACTCACAGACGCCATCTGCTAGTTGGCTAGAGAAAGTATATGCCACCAACTTGTATTTCTGAAAAATTAGATTGGTATTTTTTTTTTTTACAACTTGAAAGAAACTTATCAAGCAAAGGAAATGCCAAGAGGCCAAAAACAACAGAAAATCTTAATGCATATGATAAAACCAGATGATATGGAGAACGCAATCCCAAAGACCCAAATCAAAATATCAGAAGAGACACAGTACTTGGCACAATTAATCAAAGAACTACAATCAAGGAACAAAAACATGGCAAAGGATATAAAGGACATGAAGAAGACCATGGAACAGGATATAAGGGACATAAAGAAGATCCTAGAAGAGCATAAAGAAGAGATTACAAGAGTAAATAAAAATATAGAAGATCTTATGGAAATAAAAGAAACTGTTGGCCAAATTAAAAAGACTCTGGAAACTCATAATACAAGATTAGAGGAAGGTGAACAATGACTTAGTGTCCCAGAAGTCCACAGAACAGAAAATGAAAGAACAAAAGAAAGAATGGAGAAAAAAATTGAAATGGATCTCAGGGATATGATAGATGAAATAAAACGTCCAAACTTAAGACTCATTGGTGTCCCAGAAGGGGAAGAGAAGGGTAAAGGTCTAGAAAGAGTATTCAAAGAAATTGTTGGAGAAAACTTCCCAAACCTTATACACAATATAAACACACAAAGCATAAATGCCCAGCGAACTCCAAATAGAATAAATCCAAATAAACCCACTCCAAGACATATTCTGATCAGATTCTCAAATACTGAAGAGAAGAAGCAAGTTCTGAAAGCAGCAAGAGAAAAGCAATTCACCACATACAAAGGAAACAACATAAGACTAAGTTGTGACTACTCAGCAGCCACCACTGAGGCAAGAAGGCAGTGGCATGACATATTTAAAATTCTGAGACAGAAAAATTTCCAACCAAGAATACTTTATCCAGCAAAACTCTCCTTCAAATTTGAGGGAGAGTTAAATTTTTCACAGACAAACAAATGCTGAGAGATTTTGCTAATAAAACACCTGCCCTACTTCAGATACTAAAGGGAGCCCTACCAACAGAGAAACAAAGAAAGGAGAAAGAGATATAGAGAATTTTAACAGACATATATAGAACCTTACATTCCAAATTACCAAGACACTCATTTTCTCTAGTGATCATGGATCTTTCTCCAGAATGGACTAATATGCTGGGACATAAAACAAGCTTCAATAAATTAAAAAAAAAAAAATTGGATATACTCAAAGCACATTCTCTGACCACAATGGAATACAAATAGAAGTCAATAATTTGTGAATTGTAACTCCACTATTTACTTCCTACATGAAATAAAACATACAAACTCTAATGACAAATCAGTGGTTTTGAACTCAATGTAAAACATGTAAGTTTTGACAAGAACTACATAAAGGTGGGGGAAGGAGGAGTATAGGAGCATAGTTTATGTGTCCTATTGAAGTTAAGTTGGTATCAAAGAAAAACAAGATTGTTATGGATTTAAGAGTTTAATTTTAAGCCCCACAGTAAACACAATGACAGTATCAGAGAATATGACCATAGAGATGAAAAGTAGAGTTTGGGTTAAGAGAAATGGGGGAAGGGGCAATGGGGAGTTAAGAAATGAGTGTAGGGTTGCTGTTTGAGGTGAAGGGAAATTTCTAGCAATGGATGGGGGAAAAGAGATAGCATTACAACATTCTAAATGTGATTAATCCCACTAATAGAAGGCTAGGGAGGGGGTAGAATGGGAAGATTTATGCTGTATATATGTTTCCACAATTGAGGAAAAGAAAAAAAAAGAGGACAGTCTAAATAGATGACAACTGAATGCCAAGGATGACCCTGGATGGGATCTGAGGATGGAGGACAGGAGGCTCAAAGGGACACAGCTGAGACATAGGGGAAAAAAAAAAAAAAGGAAATATAGAATGTATGCTTTGTATCAATGTTGAATCTCTAGTACTTCTTAGCTGCATTTAATGGGATTGCATAAAAGAATGTTCTTGTTCATGGGAATTGTATATGTCAATTATAGTGGTTGCTCAAGGATGGGTGCAGCTAGCTCTCATACGTTCAGAAGACAGAGCAATAGATGATGGATGATAGATAGGGAGGGAGGGAGAAAGGGAGGGAGAGAAATAGCGGTGTGACAGCATGTTAAAGTTGGTGGATTGGGGTATCAGGGTAGGGGGGTCAGGGTATGCTGGAGTTCTGTGTATGGGGTTTGTATTGTTTTTGCAACTGTTCCTATAACTTTGAATTTATTTCAAAATAAAATGAAATTTTAAAAAAATGTATTTAAAAAAAAAAAGGGGAATGAGAAGCCTGGAGAATCTAGTCTCAGTGGTCGGCCTTGAGGAAGAGAGTCATCAGTCCCAGTGGTCAGAAGACGGCTCATTCTACTGAAATGCTGGTGGATCCAGAAGCTGTTCATAAAACTAGCTACTAGATGCATTCCATGTGTGTTGAATGAGTATCATGTGACAAGTATTGCTTGTGTTTATTTCATTTAAACCTTACAATAGCCCTGAGAGTTAAGTGGCATTATTCTCATTTTACAAATGAAGAAACTGAGGCTTAGGGAGACTAAGGTGGAAAGTTAGGATTTAAAATTTAACAGAGGTTGCTATCACTGGCTTGTAAACTATACACTGCCAAAACTATACCCTGAATATTTTGTTTGGTCCATATGCTTTCAAAGGAAATATGTACAATTCACCAGCTAAAGGAGTTATACCTAGACAATCTTACTTGTTTTTAATGATAGTTTTATTCCTTGAGCATCTAAGTTCACTAGCCTCATTTAAACTAGGTTTGCCTGGCTCCATATTTTGCATGCTGTAAAAGTATTTTAAAAGGAAAGTCAGGTTACTAGAAGCTGGGGCATGGGTAGAGGAGGAAATGGAGAATTACTGCTTAATATGAGTGCAGAGTTTCTGTTTGAGATGATGAAAAAGTTGGGGTAATGGATGTTGGTGATACAGCACAATATTGTGAATGTAATCAATACCACTGAATTGTATACTTGAAAGTGGTTAAAATTTTGAGTTGCATATATATTACTACAATAAAAAGTTTTTTAAAAATGAAAAATCAGATTCCATTTCCAGCTGTGATAGAACAACCACCTAAATAACTATAAAAGTGGACAAAATATATACAGCAATTGCTTTCAGGTATTGGACCACAAGCAATGTGGGATTATGATGCTCAAAAGAAGGGAAATGCATCAGATAGACTTCATATTTTCCCTGGATTGCTGCCTGGGGGTAATTTTCAAATGATTGAGCAGGGAGGTGATCCCCAAACAGAGCACAGCAGTCTCACTGAGCTAAGGAGGCAGAAGTCAGAGTTTGGGAGACAATAAAGTAGCTGGAATTTGTAGAGCACGTTATTAGAGAAAAAGCAGCTGCATAAGAGAAAAGGTCTAGAATTCTGCATGGGGTTGCCCAGCAGGTTACTGGCCAAAGGCCGGACTACATAACAGAATGAGACAAGGTCCAGCAAAGAGTAGTTGATGCAGGTCAGAGAGCTACTGGAGATAAGAGAGGTCACAGAGTTGAGAAATGTTTATTTCTAGTCCAGCCAGAACTGAGAGACCTGGCTGAGAATCCTAGCTATTCAGCTGAGACTTCAGAAATGTCATGTCTTAGGAACAAGGACCATGATCTTAACCAAAGGCCATACCCTAAGAATAAGGAGAGGAAGGGACAAAAACATTTGAAGGCATGATGCTGAAAATTCCTAAGATTGGTGGCAAACCAAAACCTACAGATCCAAGAAGGCCTGCTAACTCTGGATAGCAAAAATTAAAAGAAAAACAAACAAGTATATCATAGTCAAATTACTCAATATAAAATTTTAAAAGCAGCTACAGAAAAAAAAATTGACACTTTAAATACAGGAAAACAATGATACAAATTGTGGCTGGTTTCCCATTAGAAGACAAATGAATGAATCTTTAAAATGATGAAAGAAAAAAAAAGTCTACCTGAAATTTTTTATCCAGTGAATATATTCTTATAAATGAGAATGAAATAAAGATATTTTTAGATAAAGGACAGCTAAGAGAATTTGCATCCAGCAGTCCAGTACTATAAGAAATCTCTCTTCAGAATATAGGGAAATAGTATCAGAGGAAAAGTTGTGTTAACAAAAGGAATAAATAACACTGGAAATGGAAAATACGTGAGTAAATATAAAGGACTAACTCTTTTCTTAATTTCTGTACATGATAACTGATGATTTAAAATTAAAATAACAGCATTATGTTTTAGGACTTATATGCAGAACTAAAATAAATGGCAATGACAGCACAGAGGATGGGGGATAAATGGAATTACACTGTTGTAAGATTCTTACTTTCTGCATGAAGTGGTACAATATTAATTCTAAAAAAGATTGTAATAAGTTATAGATGCATATTGTAATATCTATAGTTAACTACTAAATAATACAAAAAAAGTATAGTTAAAAAGCCAATAGAAGACTTAAACTGGAATTCAAAAAAAATTTCAATTAACCTGAAAGAAAGCAGGAAAGGAGGAAAAGAAAAAGCAAAAATTTTATGGAACAAATAAAAATCAAATCACATGGTTTTAGGCTTAATCCCAGCCATATAAATAATTCAATTAAATGTAAATAGATTGTACATTCCAACTAAAAGGCTGATATTGTATAACTGGATAAAAAAATCAAAACTCAAAAATACTGTCTATATGAACCATACTTAAATACCATGACACAGATATCCTAGAAATAAAATGGTAGGAGAAATTATTATTACAAGACAAAAATAACTTAAAGACAAGAAATATTTCATAGTAAGTGGGGATATTTCATGATGATATAAAGTTCATTTCATCACAGAGAAAATCCTAAATGTGTATATGTTTAATAACAGATCTTCACAATAAATGAAACAAAACTGAGGGCAACAGACAAATCCATTATCATAGTTGGAAGTTTAACAAACCTCTTTCAGTAACTGAAAAAAATGAGTAACCAAAGTTTCATTCACATTCAGAAATTTTTAAAATATCATGTTCAATTTTACCTAATTAAACATTCCTCTAAACTATGCAGAATATCCATTTTTTTTTAAGTGCACATGCGATGTTAACCAAACTAGAATATATGCCTGGGTCATGAAATGAGCCCCAATGGATTTCAGAAGATTGAAATCTTACAGATTATATTGTCTGACCACAATAAAATTAAATTAGGAATTGGCAATAACAATTTGACTAGAAAATCCCCGAATATCTGGAAACAAAACAGCACACTTCTAAATAACCCATGGGTCAAAGAGAAAAATCAAAAGCAAAATTTTAAAATATTCCAAACTAACTGAAAATGAAAACAGTGTTCTAAAATGTGTGGGGTGAAGTTAAAATAAGTGTTAGAGGGAAGCATACAGCTTTAAATGCTTATTTAAGGAAAGAAAAAATATTGAAAAACAATATTCTATGTTTTCATTTTTAAAAGCTAGAAAAGAAGAGCATATTAAACCCAATAAGTAGAATAGAAATAATGAAGATAAATTCAAAAACGTTACCAACATCATACTTAGGATTAAAGACTGAAAGTTTTCTTCTTAAGATTAGGAACAAAACAAGATATCCCCTCTCACCACTTCTATTCAACATTCTACTGAAGAACCTAGCAAGGGCACTTAGGCAAGAAAAAGTATGAAAAGGCATCCAGGTTGGAAAGGAAGAAATAAAACTATCCATTTGCAGATGACATGATCCTGAATATAGAAAATTGTTAGGAATTTGCCAAAAACTATAAGAGCAAATAAACAAGTTCAGCAAGATTGTAACACACAAGATCAATATACAAAAATCAACTTTATTTTATACACCTTCAATGAACAATCACAAAAAGAATTTTAAAGAACTCCATTTGCAATGGCATAAAAAAAGAATAAAATACTTGGACATAAATTTAACAAAAGAAGTTTGAGACTCGTACATTGAAAAATACAGCACATCATTGAAAAAAATAAAAAAAATCTAAACAAATGGAAAGACATCCCATGTTCATAGATGAGAAGACTTCATATTGTTGACAATTTTCTACCAATCGATCTACAGATTCAATGCAATCTCTATCAAAATCCCAGCTGCTTTTTTTACAGAAATTGACAGGCTAATTCCAAAATTCATATGGAAATTCAAAGGGCTCAGAATAGCCAAAACATTTTGAAAAATAGAAACAAAGTTGGAGGACTTACTCTTCCTGATTTTAAAACTTAATACAAAGCTATAGTAATCAAAACATCATGGGAGGCGGGGCAAGATGGCAGACTAGTGAGCTGTATGTTTTAGTTACTCCTCCAGGAAAGTAGGTAGAAAGCCAGGAACTGCGTGGACTGGACACCACAGAGCAATCTGACTTTGGGCATACTTCATACAACACTCATGAAAACGTGGAACTGCTGAGATCAGCGAAATCTGTAAGTTTTTGCGGCCAGGGGACCTGCGCCCCTCCCTGCCAGGCTCAGTCCCGGGGGAGGAGGGGCTGTCAGCTCTGGGAAGGAGAAGGAAGAACTGCAGTGGCAGCCCTTATCGGAAACTCATTCTGCTGATTCAAACTCCAACCATAGATAGACTGAGACCAGATACCAGAGAATCTGAGAGCAGCCAGCCCAGCAGAGAGGAGACAGACATAGAAAAAAAACAACACGAAAAACTCCAAAATAAAAGCGGAGGATTTTTGGAGTTCTGGTGAACATAGAAAGGGGAAGGGCCCTGAGGCGCATATGCAAATCCTGAAGAAAAGCTGATCTCTCTGCCCTGTGGACCTTTCCTTAATGGCCCTGGTTGCTTTGTCTCTTAGCATTTCAATAACCCATTAGATTTCTGAGGAGGGCCCGTTTTTTTTTTGTTTTGTTTTGTTTTTAAATACTTTTTTCTTTTTCTAAAACAATTACTCTAAGAAGCCCAATACAGAAAGCTTCAAAGACTTGCTATTTGGGCAGGTCAAGTCAAGAGCAGAACTAGGAGAGCTCTGAGACAAAACGCAATAATCCAGTGGCTCAGAAAATTCACTAAACAACACAACTTCCCAAGAAAAGGGGGGTGTCCGCTCACAGCCATCATCCTGGTGGACAGGAAACACTCCTGCCCATCGCCAGCCCCATAGCCGAGAACTGCCCCAGACAACCCAGTGTGACGGAAGTGCTTCAAATAACAGGCACACACCACAAAACTGGGCATGGACATTAGCCTTCCCTGCAACCTCAGCTGATTGTCCCAGAGTTGGGAAGGTAGAGCAGTGTGAATTAACAAAGCCCCATTCAGCCATCATTTCAGCAGACTGGGAGCCTCCCTACACAGCCCAGCAGCCCAGAACTGCCCTGGGGGGACGGCACTCACCTGTGACATAGCACAGTCATCCCACAACAGAGGACCCGGGGTGCACGGCCTGGAAGAGGGGCCCACTTGCAAGTCTCAGGAGCCATACGCCAATACCAAGGACTTGTGGGTCAGTGGCAGAGACAAACTGTGGCAGGACTGAACTGAAGGATTAGACTATTGCAGCAGCTTTAAAACTCTAGGATCACCAGGGAGATTTGATTGTTAGAGCCACCCCCCTCTCCCTGACTGCCCAGAAACACGCCCCATATACAGGGCAGGCAACACCAACTACACACGCAAGCTTGGTACACCAGTTGGACCCCACAAGACTCACTCCCCCACTCACCAAAAAGGCTAAGCAGGGGAGAACTGGCTTGTGGAGAACAGGTGGCTCGTGGACACCACCTGCTGGTTAGTTACAGAAAGTGTACTCCACGAAGCTGTAGATCTGATAAATTAGAGATAAGGACTTCAATTGGTCTACAAATCCTAAAAGAACCCTATCAAGTTCAGCAAATGCCACGAGGCCAAAAACAACAGAAAATTATAAAGCATATGAAAAAAACAGACGATATGGATAACCCAAGCCCAAGCACCCAAATCAAAATACCAGAAGAGACACAGCACCTAGAGCAACTACTCAAAGAACTAAAGATGAACAATGAGACCATACTATGGGAGATAAAGGAAATCAAGAAGACCCTAGAAGAGCATAAAGAAGACATTGCAAGACTAAATAAAAAAATGGATGATCTTATGGAAATTAAAGAAACTGTTGACCAAATTAAAAAGATTCTGGACACTCATAGTACAAGACTAGAGGAAGTTGAACAACGAATCAGTGACCTCGAAGATGACAGAATGGAAAATGAAAGCATAAAAGAAAGAATGGGGAAAAAAATTGAAAAAATCGAAATGGACCTCAGGGATATGATAGATAATATGAAACGTCCAAATATAACACTCATTGGTGTCCCAGAAGGGGAAGAAAAGGGTAAAAGTCGAGGAAGAGTATTCAAAGAAATTGTTGGGGAAAACTTCCCAAATCTTCTAAACAACATAAATACACAAATCATAAATGCTCAGCGAACTCCAAATAGAATAAATCCAAATAAACCCACTCCGAGACATATACTGATCACACTGTCAAACACAGAAGAGAAGGAGCAAGTTCTGAAAGCAGCAAGAGAAAAGCAATTCACCACATACAAAGGAAACAGCATAAGACTAAGTAGTGACTACTCAGCAGCCACCATGGAGGCAAGAAGGCAGTGGCACGATATATTGAAAATTCTGAGTGAGAAAAATTTCCAGCCAAGAATACTTTATCCAGCAAAGCTCTCCTTCAAATTTGAGGGAGAGCTTAAATTTTTCACAGACAAACAAATGCTGAGAGAATTTGCTAACAAGAGACCTGCCCTACTGGAGATACTCAAGGGAGCCCTACAGACAGAGAAACAAAGGACAGAGAGACTTGGAGAAAGGTTCAGTACTAAAGAGATTCAGTATGGGTACAATAAAGGATATTAATAGACAGAGGGGAAAAATATGACAAACATAAACCAAAGGATAAGATGGCTGATTCAAGAAATGCCTTCACGGTTATAACGTTGAATGTAAATGGATTAAACTCCCCAATTAAAAGATATAGATTCGCAGAATGGATCAAAAAAAATGAACCATCAATATGTTGCATACAAGAGACTCATCTTAGACACAGGGACACAAAGAAACTGAAAGTGAAAGGATGGAAAAAAATATTTCATGCAAGCTACAGCCAAAAGAAAGCAGGTGTAGCAATATTAATCTCAGATAAAATAGACTTCAAATGCAGTCTACTTTCTTTGACATTTTTGAGACAAAGAGTTTCTTTGTCTCTCAAAGAAGGCCACTACGTACTAATAAAAGGGGCAATTCAGCAAGAAGAAATAACAATCGTAAATGTCTATGCACCCAACCAAGGTGCCACAAAATACATGAGAGAAACACTGGCAAAACTAAAGGAAGCAATTGATGTTTCCACAATAATTGTGGGAGACTTCAACACATCACTCTCTTATAGATAGATCAACCAGACAGAAGACCAATAAGGAAACTGAAAACCTAAACAATCTGATAAATGAATTAGATTTAACAGACATATACAGGACATTACATCCCAAATCACCAGGATACACATACTTTTCTAGTGCTCAAGGAACTTTCTCCAGAATAGATCATATGCTGGGACATAAAACAAGCCTCAATAAATTTAAAAAGATTGAAATTCTTCAAAGCACATTCTCTGACCACAATGGAATACAATTAGAAGTCAATAACCATCAGAGACTTAGAAAATTCACAAATACCTGGAGGTTAAACAACACACTCCTAAACAATCAGTGGGTTAAAGAAGAAATAGCAAGAGAAATTGCTAAATATATAGAGACAAATGAAAATGAGAACACAACATACCAAAACCTATGGGATGCAGCAAAAGCAGTGCTAAGGGGGAAATTTATAGCACTAAACACATATATTAAAAAGGAAGAAAGAGCCAAAATCAAAGAACTAATGGATCAACTGAAGAAGCTAGAAAATGAACAGCAAACCAATCCTAAACCAAGTACAAGAAAAGAAATAACAAGGATTAAAGCAGAAATAAATGACATAGAGAACAAAAAAACAATAGAGAGGATAAATATCACCAAAAGTTGGTTCTTTGAGAAGATCCACAAGATTGACAAGCCCCTAGCTAGACTGACAAAATCAAAAAGAGAGAAGACCCATATAAACAAAATAATGAATGAAAAAGGTGACATAACTGCAGATCCTGAAGAAATTAAAAAAATTATAAGAGGATACTATGAACAACTGTATGGCAACAAACTGGATAATGTAGAGGAAATGGACAATTTCCTGGAAACATATGAACAACATAGACTGACCAGAGAAGAAATAGAAGACCTCAACCAACCCATCACAAGCAAAGAGATCCAATCAGTCATCAAAAATCTTCCCACAAATAAATGCCCAGGGCCAGATGGCTTCACAGGGGAATTCTACCAAACTTTCCAGAAAGAACTGACACCAATCTTACTCAAACTCTTTCAAAACATTGAAGAAAATGGAACACTACCTAACTCATTTTATGAAGCTAACATCAATCTAATACCAAAACCAGGCAAAGATGTTACAAAAAAGGAAAACTACCGGCCAATCTCCCTAATGAATATAGATGCAAAAATCCTCAACAAAATACTTGCAAATCGAATCCAAAGACACATTAAAAAAATCATACACCATGACCAAGTGGGGTTTATTCCAGGCATGCAAGGATGGTTCAACATAAGAAAATCAATCAATGTATTACAACACATTAACAAATCAAAAGGGAAAAATCAATTGATCATCTCAATAGATGCTGAAAAAGCATTTGACAAAATCCAACATCCCTTTTTGATAAAAACACTTCAAAAGGTAGGAATTGAAGGAAACTTCCTCAACATGATAAAGAGCATATATGAAAAACCCACAGTCAGCATAGTACTCAATGGTGAGAGACTGAAAGCCTTCCCTCTAAGATCAGGAACAAGACAAGGATGCCCGCTATCACCACTGTTATTCAACATTGTGCTGGAAGTGCTAGCCAGGGCAATCCGGCAAGACAAAGAAATAAAAGGCATCCAAATTGGAAAAGAAGAAGTAAAACTGTCATTGTTTGCAGATGATATGATCTTATATCTAGAAAACCCTGAGAAATCGACGATACAGCTACTAGAGCTAATAAACAAATTTAGCAAAGTAGCGGGATACAAGGTTAATGCACATAAGTCAGTAATGTTTCTATATGCTAGAAATGAACAAACTGAAGAGACACTCAAGAAAAAGATACCATTTTCAATAGCAACTAAAAAAATCAAGTACCTAGGAATAAACTTAACCAAAGATGTAAAAGACCTATACAAAGAAAACTACATAACTCTACTAAAAGAAATAGAAGGGGACCTTAAAAGATGGAAAAATATTCCATGTTCATGGATAGGAAGACTAAATGTCATTAAGATGTCAATTCTACCCAAACTCATCTACAGATTCAATGCAATCCCAATCAAAATTCCAACAACCTACTTTGCAGACTTGGAAAAGCTAGTTATCAAATTTATTTGGAAAGGGAAGATGCCTCGAATTGCTAAAGACACTCTAAAAAAGAAAAACGAAGTGGGAGGACTTACACTCCCTGACTTTGAAGCTTATTATAAAGCCACAGTTGCCAAAACAGCATGGTACTGGCACAAAGATAGACATACAGATCAATGGAATCGAATTGAGAATTCAGAGACAGACCCTCAGATCTATGGCCGACTGATCTTTGATAAGGCCCCCAAAGTCACTGAACTGAGTCATAATGGTCTTTTCAACAAATGGGGCTGGGAGAGTTGGATATCCATATCCAAAAGAATGAAAGAGGACCCCTACCTCACCCCCTACACAAAAATTAACTCAAAATGGACCAAAGATCTCAATATAAAAGAAAGTACCATAAAACTCCTAGAAGATAATGTAGGAAAACATCTTCAAGACCTTGTATTAGGCGGCCACTTCCTAGACTTTACACCCAAAGCACAAGCAACAAAAGAGAAAATAGATAAATGGGAACTCCTCAAGCTTAGAAGTTTCTGCACCTCAAAGGAATGTCTCAAAAAGGTAAAGAGGCAGCCAACTCAATGGGAAAAAATATTTGGAAACCATGTATCTGACAAAAGACTGATATCTTGCATATATAAAGAAATCCTACAACTCAATGACAATAGTACAGTCGGCCCAATTATAAAATGGGCAAAAGATATGAAAAGACAGTTCTCTGAAGAGGAAATACAAATGGCCAAGAAACACATGAAAAAATGTTCAGCTTCACTAGCTATTAGAGAGATGCAAATTAAGACCACAATGAGATACCATCTAACACCGATTAGAATGGCTGCCATTAAACAAACAGGAAACTACAAATGCTGGAGGGGATGTGGAGAAATTGGAACTCTTATTCACTGTTGGTGGGACGGTATAATGGTTCAGCCACTCTGGAAGTCAGTCTGGCAGTTCCTTAGAAAACTAGATATAGAGTTACCATTCGATCCAGCGATTGCACTTCTCGGTATATACCCGGAAGATCGGAAAGCAGTGACAAGAACAGATATCTGCACGCCAATGTTCATAGCAGCATTATTCACAATTGCCAAAAGATGGAAACAACCCAAATGTCCTTCAACAGATGAGTGGATAAATAAAATGTGGTATATACACACGATGGAATACTACACGGCAGTAAGAAGGAACGATCTCGTGAAACATATGACAACATGGATGAACCTTGAGGACATAATGCTAAGCGAAACAAGCCAGGCACAAAAAGAGAAATATTATATGCTACCACTAATGTGAACTTTGAAAAATGTAAAACAAATGGCTTATAATGTAGAATGTAGGGGAACTAGCAATAGAGAGCAATTAAGGAAGGGGGAACAATAATCCAAGAAGAACAGATAAGCTATTTAACGTTCTGGGGATGCCCAGGAATGACTATGGTCTGTTAATTTCTGATGGATATAGTAGGAGCAAGTTCACAGAAATGTTGCTATATTAGGTAACTTTCTTGGGGTAAAGTAGGAACATGTTGGAAGTTAAGCAGATATCTTAGGTTAGTTGTCTTTTTCTTACTCCCTTGTTATGGTCTCTTTGAAATGTTCTTTTATTGTATGTTTGTTTTCTTTTTAACTTTTTTTTCATACAGTTGATTTAAAAAAGAAGGGAAAGTTAAAAAAAAAAAAAAAAACAAGGAAAAAAAAAGATGTAAAAAAAAAAAAAAAAACATCATGGACCTCACAAGGACAGACAATAGACAAATGGAATAGAATTGAGAGTTCAGAAGTAAACCCTCATATCTATGGCCAATTGATTTTGACAAGGGTGCCAAATACACTAAATGGGGAAAGAAGAGTCTCTTCAATAAATGGTGCTGGGAAAAACTGGATCTCCAGCACAAAAGAATGAAGGTGGACCCCTACCTCACACCATTTACAAAAATGAACTCATTATTAATTATTAGTTATTAATTATTAATTATGCAATCTGTTTCATTATAGATTAATTATGCAATCTATTGTATTAATTATTGCAATCTATTGTATTAGTAATACAATAATTAACTCATTATTAATGTAAGAACCAAAACTATAAAACTCCTAGAAGAAAACACAGGGAAGCATCTTCAGGACCTTCTGTAAGGCAATGAATTCTGAAACTTTACACCAAAAACACAAGCAACAACAAAAAAATAGATAAATGGGACTTCATCAAAGTTTAAAACTTTTATGCATCCAAGGATTTCATCATGAAAGTAAAATGACAACCTACACAATGGGAGAAAATATTTTGAAATCACATATACAATAAGAATTTAATATGCAGACATAAAGAAATCCTACAACTCAATAAAAAATGACAAACAACCCAATTAAAAAATGGGCAAAAGACTTGAATGGACATTTCTTCAACATATACAAATGACCAATAAGCACATGAAAAGATGCTCAACATCATTAGCTATTAGGGAAATGCAAATCTAAACCACAATGAGATATCATTTTACACCCACTAGAATAGCTAACATAAAAAAAAAAATGGAAAATTACAAGCATTGGAGAGGATGTGGAGAAACAGGAACACTTTGTTGGTGTGAATATAAAATGGTGCAGCCATCATGGAAAACAGTTTGGAAGTTTCTCAGAAAGTTAAGGATAGAATTACCATATGACCCTACAATCCCCTTTCTATGTATATACGTAAAATAATTGAAAGCAGGGAATTGAATGAACCAATGTTTATAACACCATTTCCAAAAGATGGAAGCAACCCAAGCGTCCATCAACAGATGAAAGGATAAACAAAATGTGGTATATACACACAAAAGAATAGTATTCGCCATAAAAAGGATTGGAGTTTGTTCATGTGACAACAAAGAAGAACCTTGAAGACATCATGTCGAGTGAAATAAGCCAAATAAAAAGACAAATACTCTATGATCTTAGTGATATGAAATAATCAGAATAAGCATATTCATAGGGTCAGAAACTAGAATGGAAGTAGGGAATGGGGAATTAATGCTTAAACTGTACAGGGATTCTGTTTGGGGTAATGGAAAAGTTTTGGTAATGGATGATGATGGTGGTAGCACAACATTGTGAACGTAATTAACACCACTGAATTATATATTTGCACATTGATAAAAGGGGGAAATTTTAGGTTGTATCTGTGTTACTAGAATAAAAATTTTTAAACCCATAAGACTGTATACACAGTGAACCCTAATGTAAACTATGGACTACAGTTAACAGTATAATTTTAATAATATTGTTTCATCAATTGTAACAAAAGTACCACACTTATGGTAAATGTTAATGATAGGGAAATTGAATGTATGGGGTGGAGGTGGGGAGTATACAGGAAGTCTGTACTTTCTGCATGATTTTTCTGTAAGTCTACAATTTCTCTACTTAAAAAACACATGCAGTGATATATTTTTATTTAAATGTTTAATTTTTAAAATAATGTAAATGTGCTACTTTTCTAATAGCAAAACAATAAATCAAAAGGCAAATTAAAATAATAAACACTCCAACTATGTATCTCCTTCTCCAGTGCTAGTTTATTCTATTTCATGCCAAAAAAACAATCCCTCTTCTTTCAATGTTTCCTCAGATGTATGATTTCAAGTCCCCTTTTCAGCCTCATTTTTCTCTGAATATGGACTAATTTAAAAACAGCCCTCCAGAGATTTCAAATGGAGTCGAGAGGTCACTCTGGTGGACATTCTTACGCACTATACAGATAACACTTTTTAGGTTTTAATGTACTGGAATATCTAGAAGTAAATACCTGAAACTACCAAACTGCAATCCAGTAGCCTTGACTCTTAAAGATGACTGTATAACAATGTAGATTACAAGGGGTGACAGTGTGACTTTGAAAACCTTGTGGATCACACTCCCTTTATCCAGTGTATGATGGATGAGTAGAAAACTGGGGACAAAAACTAAATGAAAAATAGGGTGGAATGGGGGGATGATTTGGGTGTTCTTTTTTCTTTCTATTTTTTATTCTTATTCTGATTCTTTCTGGTATAAGGAAAATGTTCAAAAATAGATTGGGGTGATGAATGCACAACTACATGATGTAACTGTGAACAGCTGATTGCACACCATGGATGACTGCATGGTAGGTGAATATATCTCAATGAAACAGAATTAAAAAAAAAACAGGAAAAAAAACAATCAACAAAAAACTTCAGAACCATATAGTATATGATTCCATTTATATGTAATGTCTAGAATAGACACATCTATAGAGACAGAGAGTAGACTACTGGTTACCTAGAGCCTGGGGGTGGGTGGGGGAATGGGGAGTTACTGCTAATCGGGATGGGATTTCTTTGGGGGTGTTGAAAATATTCTAGTATGGTTTGTGGTGATGTTTGCACAACTCTGTGAATATTCTAAAACCATTGCATTGTACACCTCATGAGTGAATTGTATGGCATGTCAATTATATCTCAATAAAGTTGTCATTTGAAAAAAAAAAAATTAGCCCTCCCAGAGTTTGACACCTAACCTGAATACATTTGACATGGACTGATTGGCACAAAATAAGTCTAATTTCTTGGTCATTCTAGTTACTTCAATTATATTAATGCAATAATAATATCAGACCTTTTGGACAGCTAATTCACAATGTTGACTGATACTGAGTCAAAGACTACTAACTTAAGACCTATGAGCTTTTCATAATCAGTGCTGCTAAGCCAACACCGTCTTTACTCTCTTAACCTTTGTGCAGTTGATATTTGGAATAAAGTACAGGCCCTTACCTTTATTTCCATAAAATTTCACCTTGATCTAGTTGTCCCAGTCCATTGCATTCTGATTCAATCATCCAAGGTATTCATCAACTCTGCCATTTCTGTGATATCTGAAAATTTGTAAGGAACAATCTTCAGATCAGTATCCAAGTCACTGATGAAAATGATTATCAGGACATCTTAAGGGCACAAACTACAATGTGGTTTGAAAATATCTTTATGCATTAATTAGTCCCCACCATGTTTCCAGCATCTAACCCAGAGGTGCTGAAACCTTAGTGCATTTGAGAGTCACCTGGGTAGCTTATAAATTCCCTGGACTCATCTCCAGTGATTCTAATCTAGCAGGTCCAGAATATGACCTAACAACTAGCAGTTAAAGCTAACACCCACAGACCTCACTTTAAGATTTACTTAAGAGTGAATTCCTCTCTGTTGGTTATACACATATTGGAAAAGTCACGTCATAGGCCCTGATGAAGGCAAGAGGATATAATATCTATTGAATTTACTTCATCTACCAGCCTGGCTCCCTGTCAAGGAAGAGAAGGGGTTAAATATGACAAAAAACTCAAGTTGCCTTCTTGTAGACATTGTTGCCTATGTGCTCACAAACTACTTTTTAATAATCAGTCCTAGAGGCTCACCTTCATGCATTTTTGTTCAATCAACAAAACTCAGGGCTTAGTATACGCTAGATATTATGCTACTTTACATTCACACCAGTGGTAAGAGATTTTTTTTTTTGCATTCATAGTCACAAAGGGTCTTTAATTCTTTACTGTAATTAATTTGATAGGATAGAATAAATATGTTATTTTAATTTGAATTTTTACCTTCTGTAATAAAGAAGTTGAAAAGTTTTTCATAATTTTTTTGGTCATTGCACATTTACTACTGATCCCTTTTTCCCACTTAGTAATTGGTGTATTTTTTTCCTAAAATAAAATGTAATAAATCACTGATATTTTTACTCTGTTAAATAGGTTGCAAATGGTTTTCTCAGTTTTTCAAATTTCTCAACTTGTTCTAAGTTTGTTGTCTGACTTTTAACCTTTTCACGATGTTTTTATAGAAAAGATGTTTTTTTTATTTCTAATGCAGACAAATCGAACAAGTTTTTTTTCATTTGAACAAATGATAGTTTCTGCCATCATTTGAAGCCTGGCTTAAAAATTCTTTCTCCAATATTATGTAAATAATCAATTATTTTCTTTAGAATATAACCTTTACATTTTTTTTTCTTTTATGTCTTTGATACTTTTGTATATTTTTGTCTTTTTGTAATTTTTTTCAAACATAACCCTTCAAAAATATGGATCAAGGATGTTAATAGTATTGTTTAAATACTAAAAAATGAGTAGTTGCCTAAATGTATCAGAAGAAGAGATTAATCAATGGTGTAGAGAATTCATAACATTATGAGTTATGAGGCAAGTAAGATTTTGCTCTAAATGATGTTTTCTGGCAAGAAAATATAATTTAATGTTAAATTAAATAAAGCAGGAATACACACATAGATGTATGTACATATGTATTTATACATATTCCAATTCTGTAAATAATATACTATGTGTATGTGTATAAAAGCCAAGGTACTAAAAAGGAGTCAGGGATAAATTGCTAAGATATGCACAAAAATGTTAGCAGTGTTGGTCACTGCATGGTGGGGCAATGGATGTTTTCACAATTCTTGCTTGCTTGCTTTTTATATCTTCTAAAGTTTCTACGATAACCATGTTTCAACAATAAAACATTACACATGAAGTTTAAAACCAAAAATAGATATTCTTTTGAATTCTAACAACTTTGGGCAAGATAGGAAAATGCGATAATGTATAAAGTAGAAAATATTTGTTTTCAGATGGCCTGCATAATATTTGGAAGTTATTTAGTAATTTTTGTTTTCAGATTCAACTGTGCTGTCATGGTGAATCATCAATGCCCAAACCAAGTCAGAAATGTAGTTATTATAAATGAGCAAAAGTTTAATGATTTCTACATTATCATAAATTAAAATATATTTTATTGAAATAATGGAATCAGGTTTCCTGACATAAGCTTACATATAATGATTTTTAATTGTCAAATAAAAACACAATTCTGGGATAAGAAGTCCAACAACATGAAGATTTAGGTGGCACATTGCCTCAGGGATCCTCAAGACTGCCCCCAGGTTCAATGATTCATCAGGAGGACTCACAAGACTCAG
Organism: Choloepus didactylus; assembly: GCF_015220235.1. Lineage (NCBI taxonomy): Eukaryota > Metazoa > Chordata > Mammalia > Pilosa > Megalonychidae > Choloepus > Choloepus didactylus. Next base: position 112,064,937 of record NC_051316.1, on the reverse strand, counting down.
GATATAGTCATCCTCGTGGTTATGATTTATCGCAGCAAAAGAATCAAAGAAAAATCAATGTGAAGTCCAGAAAATACCAGGCACAAGCTTCCAAGAGTCATTTCCCAGTGGAGTGACACAGGATGCTTTAATTCTTCCAGCAAGGAGTTGTGACAACACGTGAAATGCTCTCTACCAGGTAAGCTCATTAGAGACTCAATGCCCAAGATTTTTATTGGGGGCTGGTAACATACGCACCCTCTGCCTACCACACACCAAAACTCATGCTCCCAGAAAGAAAGCAGGTGTTCAGCAGAAAACACATTGTTTGCGCAAACACTTTAAGCACAGCAACCCTCCCCAAATCCAAGTACCCAGACGACAGTCAAGGGCAAGGCTGGCAAACAGGCCTTTCTAAAGACAGGAGTCTTGGGCCTGCTATGTTAACTCTTTTCTGCACACACGTTCACTCCTAACATACAAATTACAAGTTTTAGGATATAGGAATCATAGATGCATATGTGTTAGGTTTATCTATACTTAAATAAGCTGAAATAAAACAAGGGTAAATGATAATGTTCATCCTAAAATACACATGTAACAGGCCCACAAATAAATTATTTGATAAGTTACCCATTCAAAAGGGATCAGAAATTAAAATAATGCACTGTTTTCTAGGCTTATAAAATTAATGCACACTTGTTAGAGAAAATGAGGAAACCCCAGAAAAACATTAAGGAAATAAGATTCAATGAAACCCACAAACTATAGATTACCACACTAACTTTTTCTATTCATGTGTATATATTAATATAGTCAATACCACACTTAATATTGGATCTTATGTTCGTTGTATACCTTCATTTTCCCATGCCATCAAGAATTCTGCATACATATTTTTAATAATAAAAAGAATGTCATATATGGATTTAATATAATTTCTGAAGCCATACCACTTCTGCTGAACATATTGTTTGTTTCCCATCATTAACACTTTTCTAATCCCTCATAAAGTCTTTCAGTGACTTCCTGTTGCTCTTACAATAAAGGACAAATTCTTTAATATGGCCAACAAGGCCCCACAAGATCTAGGGCCTCCTGCCCCACTCTGCAGTCTCTGTTTACTCTTTTCCCCTCTTTCTCTAAATTTAATCAAATGGCCTTCTTTGAATTCCTCAAATGTGTCCCCTTTTCCCATTTCATGATGTAACTAGGCCCTATATGAAACTCAGCCCTACGTTTCATATTATACTTTTCACAGTTTTAATAGATCATCATATTTTTCAACTATGCACATTTTTAAAAAGTTTGTCTCTCCTAAGAGGGGCTATTCTCCATGACACAGAGGCTACATCTGTCTTGTTCAATGATGTATTCCCAACGCTAGATGTTGTCCTTGGAACATAGACATGGAAAGATAGTGTGGAAGTTAAGAATAAATGTATAAATAATGGGGTTCCATCTTAAGTGAATTTTTTATCATGTATTTTATACTTTTCTTCATTGGATTCCCACTTTTCTTATCATTACATATTTTCTTTTTTGCAAAAATTTTATTTCCTCATACTTGCTAGTTGTCTATTGCGGTAAAAGGTTAAAACCATTAAATTCTGTATATACTGTTAAAATTTAGGCCTTTTATGAACTATTTTATTAAATCTAGTATTTTTTAATCTATTCTTTTGAGCTTTTTGATTACACAATCTTAATGACTGTGACTAATGATACTTTGAGTAACACTGATAATTGTATTATATATTATATTATTCTCATATTCATTTTTGGCAGTTACATTTCAAATTTGAACAATACTTACTCCATAGAGAAATTTTTAAAATTTCTGTAAAGATGTTTTCCTAGAATTTTTTTTTTTTTAACTCTATCTCTTTGTCTTTCAGTGTCTGCTCTCTGGAATTTTTGGAGGTTTCATTACAGATACAGATGCCTACAGATTTTTTTTCTTTTGTTTTTTAACTAAGGTGTTGTGCTAAAACTGAATGAGAGGGAAATGGATTTTAACTTTTGCTGGGTTGTGGAGGAGTTGAGGGACCTGGACTTGCTTCCAGGGCCCAAGGTCAAAGTCACCCCAATCGAGGTATTTGGACCACCTGCTACAACTTGGTAATAGAGTGAGCGCAACAAGATAGATGTTCTAGAGGATCCTGGGGGTAGGGAGTAGATTTTGGCTAATAAGCCTTGGAAATATTCAGTATTTTCTTTTCTATGTTGAATCCTCTTTAGTTATCTGGTATCATTGGTGAGTTTGGTCCGTTGTCATGGCCTGATCTTAGCTGAATTCTGGACATGAGTTGATGGGCCCATGTCCGTATTTGGCATGAACATCTATACACAGAGAGCAAAAGTGACCTGAGGAAGTCAATTAAGAAACAATAAGAAGTTATTACTCAAAGAGCAGAGAGGCAGCCCAGAGGGAGGCCACTGGATTAAGAACACAGCCAAACCTAGGACTCATCTTGGGGCCATATGGGTGCCCTAGAGGGGGTCCCAGAAACCCATTGGGAAGGGGTCCCAGTAAAAGCCCAACTTTTCTGTGGTCAAACAAAATGAGGGTTCAGATTCTTTCATTTAGAATCAAAGGGAATTGCTACTTCTGACAACTATAAAGGTCAGTAACCTCTGGGCTACAAACCAGTAAATTCTTTTAATAGGCAGGCGATGAGACAGAAACTACTTTTCCAGATGCATTTGGTCTTCCTGCTGCACAGTCCTATGATTATTGTTCTAATGCTCTGTTTCAAAATATATTAATAACTTTGTTATAAAAAACACTAAATATAGGAGGAGGTACAATGAATATGGCACCTTTAAATATGGCAATATGCAAAAAGAGCCACAAATGTATTTGTGGAAATTTAACCTCATAATACTTTATGGAATCATCTTAAGATAATAACCAAAACTTTAGGGGGAAAGCTTAGAAGGGTTTAAAAAAACAAAATCGGGTGAACAAAAATGCCTTAAAATTCTGGGATGAAAAATCAGTCAACAGGGATAACACTGATTAATAGTGATAAGAAGAAATAGACGTTATTTAAATCATTAACACACTACAGAAGTTTTGGAATCACAATATAAATTTAAATTAGAAAAGTAAAAGAGCACGAGTACAAAACAGCAAATAACATTTTTTAAGCAGTTATAGGTATTTAAATATTTAACACATTAAATTGTGAAAGGGCAGCAGTATATTCTCTGCAAAACAGGTTCCCATGGCTTAGAGTTCCCATAGAATGGGGAACATAGAGCAGGCAATGGGACATGGCCTTCTACTCATAGCCACCTACTCTTATTTATGTGGAGGGAAGGCATACGTCCTCTTTCGCAAATAGGAATAACCCTTAGTAGTAGCTTCCTGTACATAAGTGCCAAAGCATGGACACAGCATGTGCAAAATAGTGTCCATCACAGTGTTATTTACTGCAGAAAAAAAATGGAGACAACCTCTATTGTCTCTAATGACCAGGAGTAGAAAAACTGTTACTCATCCCATCATATGTTAGCTCAGGGATGTATTGCGGAGCCATTAGAAAACAATGATTTAATGATGGAACCTGGAATTCTTTTTCTTAGTTGCTAGGATATTAGAATAGCTGGAAGGAAAGAAGTGAAATGATGGAACTGTAACCCATAGTATTCTTTGAAATTTGCTCTATAGCTACTTGTTAAATTGTAATTTGAAAGCTGTCACTTTTTTGTATATATGTTATATTTCACAATAAAGAAATAGCTGAAATTATGGTACTGCAACTCATAACATGATTAAAAATTTCCTAGATAACTTCTTAAATCTTACTTTGAAAATTATTAGTGTTTTGCATATATGTTATTTATTATTATTCCTTATTTCACAATAAGGAAATAAATGAAACTGTGGAATTGTAACCCATAACATTCTTTGAAATTTGCTAACTTCTTGTTAAATTAAACTTGGAAAGTTATCATGTCTATGTACATACATTCTATTCCATAATAAAAAAATATGATTAAAAAAATAAAGATGGAACCTGGGAAAATTTTTATCATGGAATAATAAAAACAACATAAAGTACACAAATTAATGACGACATGTAAAACATGCATAGTAAAATTTAGAAACATTCTGAGAGCTTAACATAACATCTAGTTACGTTTCCAGTAATGTTTTAACACCCCTATGACTAGAGACCCTGGCAGCTATCTGCTTGGTTTACTGTTCCTCCATTAAAGGAAAGCAATTTCTTGGAAAGCAGTGGCTAGCATCAAGAATTATCTAGGAAAGGGCACAAGGGAACTTTCTGGGCTGAAGGTAATGTTCTATATCTTAATAGGAGTTTGGGCTACACCAGTGCATATATTTATTAGAACTCAGGAAATTAACACAGGATGTGTACGTGTAAAATTGTACACAAATTTTACATCAAAAGAAAAATGATAAACAAACATTCAACTCCTGTTAAGGGTATACATGATATAGTATTCTGATGTCTGAGGTCTGAAATGCACATTGAATTGCAGTAACAAAATAAGAGCAATGAACGGGTAGGTAAAGGGATGGCTAGAGAGATAAGTGATAAAGCAAGCATAGGAAAATGTCAATAACAGAATGGAGGTCATGAGTATAGAAGTGCCCCCTGTAAAAGTCATTCAACTTCGCTGTATGTTTGAAATTTTTCCCAAGAAAACGCTAAAGGGAAAAAGAAATCAACTACTCAGACCAAGCTGGAAATAAATTATGAAGTAAATATATTATATTGCTGTTTCTGTCTCCAAGGACTTCTCCATCTCCAATAATTTTAATTTTTTTGTAGTTACAGCTTCATGCTCCTCTCAAAAAGTAGAATTGCCCTTCCCTGACCTTTAGACTGAATTCAATAAGAAAAAGCTCATTTCCAAATGAAAATATTGGTACTACCACTGAAAGAAATTGGAATGGATTCTGAACAGCCTTAAAAAATGAAAAAAAGAACAGCAAAGCAAAACAAAATAAACACTACAATATATTTACATTTTTTGACACCCTTAATAAGACACAAAATACTGTTTTATTTACTAGCTGAACACCACCCTGTTTTTCTTCTATCTTCCTCTTCTGATGTCAATTCAACTCTGACCGTGACCATCTTAAAATCTCCACCACAATTTCCTAGGTTGGATTTGCTCACCTTCTCAGTCCCAGAATCCAAAATTTCACATATCCATCAACCAATGCTGGCTAAGCATTTAAGACTTCCCCGGTTCACCTCCTGGATCACACACTGGTGTATCTAAATCTAGATCGCTGTGAGTGTTTGGACCTACTGCTTTAGGAAGTTCTGTGGATACTGGTGAAACTGGGACCTAGGTCCAACTGACTGACTATTCAAAGCACTATGTAAGACTTGACACCGAAGGGACTAAGCTGATCCACCCTAGTGCCACTCTCTCCAGAACAGAACTTCTCAACAAGTACTCCAGGATGATTGTCTATTTGGGAAAGGTGCTACCTAGATACAGGAGAGTAATGAAAATCTGGAAAGCAGGGTAAGCCATTTTAAGCAACTGGATTTGAAAGAACTAGCAGTTTCAGGAGGAATTCTTGAGTAGGGGATGGAAACTTGGTTCTGGAGCTGCTCACTGGGGCTGTGTTTACGTGAGCCAGAAGTCTGGCTCTGAAGCTGACACACTAGCACAGTTGTTGCTGCTGCCTTGCAGGGGGATTTGGAGCACGCCCAGCAAGGATCAGCTCTTCGGCGTGGGAGGCCAAAGGCCAACTGGAATTGTTCTTTTTTCCAACGGTACCACTCCCAGGATTTTCAGGGTGTCCTCAGACCACCAGCTCCCTTGGGAAAGAGCACACCCATTAGCAGATTGCAACCTGGGGGGTTCCCATCACCACTTGATTTTCCAGGTTCTGACTTCATTTTCTCCAGGGCATTTTTTTCTTCATTCTTCTGGTTGCAGGGGACTGCAGCTGCTTTATTTGGCTAAATCTGTCCTATAATATGCAATGTTAACTGATTTAGGAATCTACAGCTGCCTATTCATATTCAGAAAATTTTAATTCTAGCTCTGGCTTTGCAAATTATTAATTGAGTTTGAGAAAATCACTCAAATGTCTCGAAATTGCAATTTCTTTATTTGTAAAAGAACATGTGCCCTACCAACTTTAGATTGTTATAAGGATCAAATGTCATAACTTTTGAACATTTAATTACTGGCATCTTATGTGTTTCTTACAAAATGCATAGATTCTTTCTATATTAAATATATTAAACATTTTAAAAATTTAAGCCTGCTATTTGCCTTTAATTCTTTTAGATTGTTTTTAAAGTATAAACAAGATTAATTATAATGATTATATGAAGAATAATAAACATTATACTTTTTAACTAAAGAGAAACACCAAAAACCTAAAAATAATCCCACCATAGTGTGCATTTTAGAACATATGACTGTGTATATTCACACTTATTCTGAAGACATACATATTTTATAACAGAATTAGGATCAGAGATACAAGATGTTTCATGAACTCCATTTCTATTTTTGAACATTGCAAATATGGACATGTGAAAAGAGTTTTTAAAATGTGAAATATCTTGCATGTGCTTTCTATTACTGTCTTTATAATAATTTTACTATTGACCCAGCAAAAATTATTAGTTTTCCTTGGATAGCAATTAATTGTAAGATTATATTTCCATTCTTAAAAAGCTGTATTGTATTTAAAAGAAAACCATATAAAATTTACAGAATGCTGACAGCTGAACAAACAGCTTAGTGCCTTTGAAAAGGTCTTGCAGATGTGAATGTATGAAAGTGATGTGCCCTAGTGAATGGGAGACTGGGTTTTGGAGTCATACATACTTACATTTGAATTCAGGCTCTGCCTCTCTCTGTTTTCCTATTCATTATTAACAAAACGAAATAAAGTTCTCACCTAATAGTTCTACAAATTTTTTATTTCATTTAATACTTAAAACACACACGGGAAAAAAAAAAACAATAAATAGTACCTGCCATTAATAACTTTGCTACAGATATTAATGTTTGATCATGAATGTTTAAGTAAGAAAAATAGGCTTCAAAAATACTGAAGATGCTAAGGCCTTCATGGTTTAATTTAGGGATATAACATATCATTCAACTGCCACAAAACTGTCTTCCCCCCTGGACTTGAACAGCAATCCTGACCATTATAATCTTTCCTAATACCAGTTCACTAGTAGAATAAATGGAAATTCATGATCAGGGAATGCACAAAAAGAAAATATATATATATAATTTCAAGTAACTGTTCAACTTTCCTGTTGAGTACATAATAATACATAATTTTTCACCCATTATGCCATTAAAGGAAAACAAACATGAGAAGCCCATTTCTGGCAACTGTCCAGTACTCTCATACATTGGTGGTGGTGGTATTGAATGCTACAGTATTATTAGAACAGAACTTGTTAGTTACTTTCAATTTAAAAAATAATAGTCATTCACCAATAATTCTAGATCTAGGGTTCTCTCCTAAAAAAATTCATTCAAATTACAGCAGAATGTTTTAAACACAGATGTGATTAACATATCTTTATTTATTTTAGTGCCAGATAATACAAATACCTAACAACTAGGGTATAACTAAGAAAATGTTAGTGCATCCATTCATTGTAACATGTAGTCTTTAAGAGATGTTTAAATTAAGTTTCTAATATCATCAAAAATGGTAGTTATAATGGTATGTGAAAATGCAAATTTATACACTGAATGAGTTCGTGCAATATATATGCAAGGAAGAAATAATTCAAGTAAAATGTATAAAATATACAAACATATTTTTTGAACATTTTCTCATGTTATTAAATATTCCTTTGTAATATTTTAATGCTAATCCAGTATATGGCTATTCAATAATTTATGTAAAGGCATTTTCTCTTTGTGGTTGAAATATAAATCTTTTAAATTTTATCATAAAAGTATTATTTTATCATAATGCATGTTGTTTAATTAAAAATTAATGCACAGATATATGAACTAGAATGTCAAAGTCTCTTATAATCCTAGATATAACCAGAGCAAATTTATGTTTATTCTTCTGCATTATCTAAATATACCATTTTTATGACCCCTAGGCTTTGCTATCAATGAGGGAGGTGGATGGAAATCAATCTAGTGCTGCCTCTTAGGTAAAATGCTTCCCGCTTGTAACAATGGCTCAGGGAGGGAAGGAGCACAGTACTTGAAGTTGGAGCCCTAGGTACTGGCCCTGTAATTTTAAACCTTGGGCAAACTATAATTTAAAATTTTTGACTAATTCTATGTACTGCAAGAGGTGAAGTCTTGGATATATCATTGGGTCATACTTTTTTTGAGATGAACAACTCATACCAAAGTAAAGCTGAGACCCAGTTCCAAAATAGAGGGGTGTCAGATAATGTGCCCACAAAGTTGGAGTACCCTGCATAATAATGTAAAAGGTTTGATCTTTGGAAAAGTTGCATCTCTGTGTACTTTACTTCCCTTAGGAATTTTCTTTAAAAATATGAACTAGACAGAAAAGTATAGGAAAATCACATTTTCGTTCTTGGGGATGTATGTATGAGTTCTCAAATAACCAGATGTACACAGGAGATAAACAGAAAGGGCATAGAAACATGGTCTTCTGCTACACTGATGGAAAGATGCTTAAGACACAAAAACAATATAACTGAAGTTCAACATATTGAAGTCCTAGAATACATAAGTAATTCAGACTTTGGGAAATGTGCTAATGTTAAATATTTTGTTCTGATGTCTTTTAAGAAGTATGAATGAGGTTTCTCCCATTGTATCCACTGCCAATTATCCTGGTAAAAAAAATCAATCCTTGGTTTTGAAAAAAGGACCTATAAGATGGGCCTTGGACTGAGATAATGGAGAAGAATCTTTCATTTCAGGATTGGAAGGGATCCACAATGGCAGGAAACTACTATTTGAAGGAGTAAGCCAGTCCTTGCAACATGAAGGTTTATATGGGATGGTGTTCTAGTTTGCTAATGCTGCGGAATGCAAAACACCAGAGATGGATTGGCTTTTATAAAAAGGGGGTTTATTTGGCTACACAGTTACAGTCTTAAGGCCATAAAGTGTCCAAGGTAACACATCAGTAATCGGGTACCTTCACTGGAGGATGGCCAATGGCGTCCGGAAAACCTCTGTTAGCTGGGAAGGCATGTGGCTGGCATCTGCTCCAAAGTTCTGGTTTCAAAACGGCTTTCTCCCAGGACATTCCTCTCTAGCAAGCTTGCTCCTCTTCAAAACGTCACTCACAGCTGCACTGAATTCCATCTCTTTAAGTCAGCACGTTTATATGGCTCCACTGATCAAGGCCCACCCTGACTGGGTGGGGCCATGCCTCCATGGAAATATCCCATCAGTTATCATCTACAGTTGGGTGGGGCACATCTCCATGCAAACAACCTAATCCAAACGTTCCAACTTAATCCCCACTATTATGTCTGCCCCACAAGATTGCATCAAAGAATATGGCTTTTTCTGGGGGACATAATACATTCAAACCGGCACAGATGGTAACAGCCACATACATATAGGGTCTATCTTTAAGTTCCCCTCTAAGATTTTATCCCCCAAGTTTTCAGGGTAGCATCTTAATGTTTCAATTTAGTCATTGCTATGACTGACTACTGAAGTTCAGTGCTGGTGCATGGTGGTACAGAGAAGGTAACATCAGCCTGAAGTAAGCAGCATCTTGAGGGAGCAAAGGTGAGCTGAGAGGAGCAATTCCTTGGGAAAAACCTAGGCAAATATTATTGTAGTGTTCTGGAGATGTGGATAAGGTTGACTGAAGGTCAGAATGGATTTTTCATATATATTCATAATCTAAATTTTCCCAGATTTTAATGTGGAGGACAACCTGGTAAAGACCAGACTTTTGCAGGAGATAGGAGATCAACATTTTGTGATTTTGAGATTCAAAGAAAATGTGACATTATTTTATAGTCACGATCTAGTAAGGCCAAAACAAAATGTATGGATGGATGCACAGATAAGATGGATGTGTATACACACACATAGAAACATAATTAAATATTTAATATTTCCCCAAAAATGTCATCTTTTTTTAAAATTTTACTTGACATTTCTGTGTAATGTTTATACATTTATTTATTTATCCTTGGATTTCTTAGAACGCCCACAACATGTCTAGGGATGGTTCTCTTTTGCTGTAAATTTGCCTAGAACATGGTAATCCCTTTCAATTGTCAGACCAAAATTTAAAAAAAACAAAAAAAAAAAAAAAAAAAAACTTTGGTAGATTACATTAGTAAACCAAATTCACTTCTACTTGAACCATGCCCTTTGCCATGTGACTTTGCAGTTTCTCCCAATAAAGAGGTGACGTGTAAGTTCCCACCTCTTGAATGAGCTCAGTTATGGGACTTCCTTTGGTCATTGATTGTTAGGGGACATGACATGACCAAGGGCTTGAGAAGTACTTGTCAACTGAGCTTACCTTAGTGTGCCACTCTGCGATGGCATTCCACATGCCAGAACATGAATGCAAGAACATACCCAGGCTAGCCCAATGGTCCCACAGCAGGATGAGAAACAGGGAGGCAGAGTCAAGTTGCCCCAGTCAAGCTCAGCTGAGATCCCAGGCAGCACACTCACACATAAACAATCCAAGCCAAATTCTGCAGACCCACAGAAAACCCACAGATAAGTGAGTTAAATAAATGCTTGTACGCCACTGAGATTTTGTGGTGGTTTTTTATGTAGCAATAATTCACTGATAAACTCTGGAAGTTCTTCATTGCTTATATATATAGTTTCTCTGTTCCATTTTTTTGACTTCTTTTAAAATCTCTATTATTTACAAGCCAAACTCTTTCGATATTCCCCATATCTACTCTTGTCTCAACATTTCAGACCCATTTTGTTCTTGCAAAAACTGTTTTATTTTGCTAATTAGCTTTTTTGCAGCCTCTGTTCTGTTCTTTATTGCATCTAAAGCACTTAAACTTTTTAAAATTCAGTTTTATTGAGATAAATTCACACACCATATAATCATCCATGGTACACAATCAACTGCTTACAGCACCATCATATATTTGTACATTTGTCACCCCAGTCAATCTTTGAACATTTTCCCCATACCAGAAAGAATAAAAATAAAAATAAAAAACAAAAGTAAAAAAGAACACCCAAATCATGCCCCCCCATCCCACCCTATTCCTCATCCAGTCTTTGTCCCCATTTTTCTACTCATCCTTCCATACGCTGGATAAAGGGAGTGTGAGCCACAAGGTTTTCACAATCACACAGTCACACCATGTAAGCTACATAGTTATACAGTCATCTTCAAGAATCACGGCTACTGGGTTGCAGTTTGATAGTTTCAGGTATTAACTTCTAGCTATTCCAATACATCAAAACCTAAAAAGGGATATCTATATAGTGCATAAGAATGCCCTCCAGAGTGACCTCTCAACTCCATTTGTAATCTCCCAGTCACTGAAACTATTTTGTTTCATCTTGTTTCCCCCTTTTGGTCAAGAAGATGTTCTCAATCCCACAATGCCAGGTCCAGGCTCATCATCCCTGGGAGTCATATCCCACATTGCCAGGGAGATTTACACCCCTGGGAGTTAGGTCCCACGTAGTGGGGGAGGGCAGCGAATTCACGGCTGAGCTGGCCTAGCTAGAGAGAGAGGACCACATCTGAGCAACAAAGAGGCACTCTGGGGGAGACTCTTAGGCACAACCACAAGTAGGCTTAGCCTCTCCCTTGCAGCAACAAGCCTCATAAGGGCAAGCCCCAAGATCGAGAGCTCGGCATACCAAATTGTCAGTCCTCAATGTTTGTGAGAATATCAGTAGTAACCCAGGAGGGGAGGTCCCCCATTTCCGCATTTTCCCCCAGCTCCTCAGGGGGGCCCCACATATATATTTTTATTCTCTGCCCAAATTACTTTGGGATGTATCACTATTTCACACTAACCTGTACAAACCTATCAGATCTTGCTTCCTGTTCAAAGTTCCATGTAATTATGGTGTTTGAATAAACTGACCTTACAAGTTAAATGATTTAGTGTGCTGTAGAAGATATATATCCCACACCAAATAAACATCTCTTCCCTTGGTCTCATACAGAAGTTGAAGTTTTAAAACACAGTCAGTATCGTCCTTTACCCTTTGGCCTGATTTGCCTTAGTCCTAACCAGATCTGTAAAGCACTTGAACTTTAATAGAACATTTTCCTTCTATTATCATCTGTATTAGTTTCCTTTGCTGCTGTGTCAAATTACCACTAACTTAGTGACTGAAGAAAAAAAACACAAATGTATGATCTCATAGTTTCTGGAGGTCAGAAATCTCCCATGAGTCAGCAGGGCTGAGTTCCTTCTGGAGCCTGTAGGGGAGAATCTGTTTCTAGCTTCTAGAATCTGCCAACATTCCTTGGCCTGCAGCCCCACATCACTCTAACCTCCGCTGCTATCATCACATCTTCCTCTCTGACACTCCTGCCTCCCTCTTATAAGGACTACAGTGGCAACACTGGACCCACTGGTTAACCTAAAATAATCTTTCCATCTCAACATCCTTAACCACATCCACAAAGTCCTTTTTGCCACTTAAGCTAATATATTCACAGGTTTCGGGGATTGGGATATGGGCACCTTTGGGGCGAGCCATTATTCTTCCCACTATATTATCTTTTTCTAAATTTCCTTTCTCCTTTCTCATCTCACACGTCAACTTAATATAATGTTCCTTATCTCAACTTGGTTCCTTCCTTATGACTGTGTTTTTTTATTTCTTTAAAAATAAAATATTGGTGCATCTTAATAAGCATAACAAGCAGATGTTTCCTAAAACTGTGTTTTGTTCTCTAAGTCTTTACAGATTTGTTTTTCCTGTTTCACGCTGCAGAATTTTTCATACACCTCATGTTTTGTCTTGTTTCTCATACTTAAACAAGGAGACATCTATTCAGACCTTACTTTTGCCTATTGCCAGAACATGGAGATCATCTTCGTACTTCTTCCATTCATTCACATCCTAACCAAATCTCCATCTCAGGCACACTGATGATGTTCACAGTCTTCTTGTGTGGCTCCAGGTCTCTGACTATAACAGGAAATTGGAGGCAGCCCAAAGTTTTATTGTACTCAGGAATACTATTATGAAAGACTTCCCTGCCCTTTCCATATTCTATTCTTCTCTTCCCTGACATATAACCTCTTACTTGAAGCAATTACACATCATGGGACATAACACATCACTATACTCCTCTTCTTTAATCCATACACTGGCAGTTGCTGTCAGTGAGTGAAAAAGAAGATCCTTGATGGGAGACAGGCATTTGAGAGAGGGGAAAGGATATCTGGCACCCTTACAAAAGAAGTCATATGCATGATGTGAGGAGGGGGACTGACCAATGACTCTTCTGTCTCTCAGACCTAAGGCCAGATAATGGAAGTGAGTCAAAATCTCACTATTTTTTTCCCAGTCTTCCATGCTCTACAGCCTTAGAAGGGGTTGTGTACAGGCCATGGTCGTCTAGTGTCAACCCAGCCTCTGTTTCATGACATGTGGTCTCCCGGTATCCACAGTTTTTAAACTCTTTACTAATTTTGCTTTATTTGGGTTTAGTTATTTATTTCATTTTATATACCATTAATATCCTGATGGAATACTGGGAAAGGGCATATCATTAGCCAAAAAAAAAAAAAAAAAAGCTAATTTGGTAGCACTAACTCTAAGTAGGCATTGTTAAAATAAATAGTTGTCATTACCTAGGAGTGTTTAAAACATCTTGATTACAGATTACTGTTTTTAAATTAGTTTCTGAGAGTATCTGTTACAAATAGACTTTTCTATTTCTTTGGCAATTGATGGATATCACTTTGTTTAAGTATATGATTTCTTTAAATAAAAACCTATTTATGGTTTTCTACTCTGGTATCCATTTCTAAATTTGTTTTCCTTCCATTAGACAGATATCCTAAGAACTTAATTGAAATGATTGCACAAATAGGCAATGTAAAAAGAGGGGAAAATGTTTCATTTTTGCTTTTGGACTTTAATGATCACATCAGCTGAATTTCATTAATTTGTTTTAAGGACAAAAGTGGCCACTGAAAATAGCAAAGACATCATCTCCTGGCTGTGGAGGAATGGACATGGCAGTGACTCTGCATTAATGAAATTTTAGGTCTATTTACTTACAGAAAGCCTGGGGGTTGGAACTGCATACAAATCTGCAAGCCACAAAAACACTGTTGAAAGATGAAATAATAGCAGTGGTGGACCAAGAGGTTTCAATTAAATCTAAAAGCATGAGTGCAATTTAATTGCCGATCTCCTTCCAGGGCCAGAAATGATTGTTCTTACGCTGTCAGGACTGTGCCTCGCTGCGGCTGATGTGTGAACAGCTACATGCTGTGGGTCCTGCAGTCACTCTTTACATCAAAGCTGTTAAGTCAAGCTTCTCCAGTGACTTTAAAGCAAGTTAAATAAACACCCATCAGGGAAAAGAGGAAAAGCTGTGGTGGAGAAAAACACCAAGAGTGTTCAGAACCTTGAGAAGCAGCAGGTATTACAGAGGACCACCTCGTCCACCCCCGGTTGGCAGGGCCAAGGACGTGACTTGCCCAGATTTCTCAGAACCAGGACGTGATGAGCAGAGATGTACCACCCAGGTGCCCTTCAGAAAACGAAGCTGCTGCCCAGCTATGAGGAATCTGTTGAGAGTGAGCCTCCAGCTGAGGGCTCCTTCTTCAGGGTCAGCCACCACTGCCCAGAGCTGCTTTCCCAAGGCCTTGTCCTTCTCAGGCAGTCTGAAGCACCGGACTGAAAGAGAGAGGGGTAAAAAGGCCCAGCTACCCATATATGCAGTGTGATTCCAGCTGGCCCTGGAACATCAAAATCACAATAAACTAAAAATAAATTTTAAAAAGTGTGTGAAATAGAGAAATCAAGGCAGGAAATAAAACAATTCCTGGTGATAGGATTAATATACAAAGCACATTCTGTAAAGTTCTGTACACTTGCTGGCAATAGGATTCAAATTTGAGCTTAATAAGAAATGTGCCTTCTGAATAAACAGCAAATGAATGAGTGGATGAATGACTGTGAAAACTCCAAGAGTTAGTAAGGAATGTAAAGGATTTCGAGATAGGAAACCACAAACCGTGCTTCAGGTTGTAAAGATAATCTTGTAAATATTCTTTCCAAAATAACTCATAAATGTAATCAGTTCTAATCAAAATTCCAAAGGGTTAAGAATATTGACAAACAAATATTCTGAAGTCCCTCTAAAAGAATAAACAGATAGAAATAACTCAAATATTTTGAAAAACAAGCATAAGAAGAGGAAATTGCATTAACAGATTAGAATATGTAATGAAATAATATTAAGAACAGTGCAAGATTCAGGTAGAAAAAAACATGATATCAATCAGACTAAATAAAAGGGACAGAAACAGACCCAAGTATACGTTAGAATTTAGCGCAAAAACACATTGTGTTGGTGATAACAGCTTGACTGGGACTGTAGGTTCCAAGATGTCTGGTGCCTCAGTTGAGGTGGCTGGGTTGGATGGTGCATTAATCATGGTTCTCCAGAGAAAGAGGACCTAGAGGAGATGGATGATGGATACATAGATAGATAGATAGATAGATAGATAGATAGATAGATAGATAGATAGATGAGAGACGGGTAAATAGACAGAAATAGATAGATAAGTAAATATTAAAAGACTTATTATAGGAATTGGCTCATGTGACTACGGGGATTGGCAAGTCTGAATTTTGTAGGGCAGGCCACAGGTTGGAAGCTCCAGTGAAGGTGAAGTTGAATTCCCCAAGTGAAGCTGGCTGGCTGAAGTAGAGACAGAAATTCTTCTTTCTGACTTCCGAAATCCTCAATTCTTGCTTTAAGACCTCCAACTGATTGGATGAGGAGACTCCCTTCACTGCTGACAGCAATCTCCTTTGTTGACTGAAGATGCAATCAGTTGTAGATGTAATCATCTAACTATAGATGTAAATCCATCTACAAACCATCCTCACAGTAATACTCAGGCCAGTGCATTCTTTACAAAACAACTGGATGCTGTAACCTAGTCAAGTTGACAAGTGAGATTAATCATCACAGATGGGGGCTGGCTAGGCTTCTTTCTCAATCTGTGGTCTCTCACCATTCAGTAGTCTAGCCTGAGTTTCTTTACATGGTGGCTGTATCCCAAAAGAAGCAAAACAGGAGCTGCCCAGCCTTTTAAGGCCTAGGCCCAGTACTAACACAGCATGCTCGCAGCTGCATTCTGTGGACCAAAGCAAGTCTCTCCACCAGCCAAGATTCAAGGCAAAGAGACTCTAACTTTTTTTTTTTTTTTTTTAAATAAATTCAAAGTTATAGGAACAGTTGCAAAAACAATACAAACCCCATACACAGAACTCCAGCATACCCTGACCCCCCTACCCTGATACCCCAATCCACCAACTTTAACATGCTGTCACACTGGTATTTCTTTCCCTCCCTCCCTCCCTCCCTATCTATCATCCATCATCTATTGCTCTGTCTTCTGAACGTATGAGAGCTAGCTGCACCCATCCTTGAACAAACACTATAATTCACATATACAATTCCCATGAACAAGAACATTCTTTTATGCAATCCCATTAAATGCAGCTAAGAAGTACTAGAGATTCAACATTGATACAAAGCATACATTCTTTATTTCCTTTTTTTTTTTTCCTCCCTATGTCTCAACTGTGTCCCTTTGAGCCTCCTGTCCTCCATCCTCAGATCCCATCCAGGGTCATCCTTGGCATTCAATTGAGAGACTCTAACTTTTGATGGGAGGCATTCCATGTGATAAAGGGATGGGAGAAATTACACACACATCTTCAGAGACAATCTACCATTAAAAAGTATTATGATAAACACACACATACATGCAAGCCCACACACACACTCCTGTGCACTCCCAGGCCCAGTTAGTTTGCAGACTAATTCTAACAAATATGCTCTTCCAGAAAATAGAAAAATAAGAAATCCTCCCCAATTCATTTCTTGATACTTATATAACCTTGATTCCAAAAGCAAACTAAAGTACTGCAGGAAAGGAGAATAACCCAGACTTCTTTACAATCATAGATGGGAGAGGTACCTAAATAAAATATGCATCTAGCAATACATAAATAAATAACACACTGTGACCAACTTGGGCTAATTCTAGATGGGCTCATATTTGAAAACCTAATCAGTGTCATTCAACAATTTTAACAGAAAAGAGGAAAGAAATGAGCATTTAAATGGATGAAGGAAGTGGATTTTTAAATATCCAACAGTAATTCATGATTTTAAAGAACTAGCAAAATAAGAATAAAAGTGAACTTCCTTAAAGTGATTACCAAAATATTCTGAAGACCTACAACAATCACCCTTTGAAGACAGGAGCATGATAAGGATACCCACAATCAATACTTCTATTCAACATAGCACCAGAAGCCCTGGCCAGAAGAGTAAGGAAAGAGGAAAAGATAAGTGACATCCAGATTGGAGAGGAAGAAACAAAACAATAATTATTTCCTAATGATAAGTTTTTTCCATTTTGAAACTCCAAGAAACCTTGCAGATATACTGCCAGAGCAAACAATACAGTTTAGGAAGGTTGTTGGATTAAAAAAAAAAAAAAAATCAGTATGTAAAATCAATTGCAATTCTTATAGATTAACAGTCTTAATCTAATTAATAGATTAAGTGACAAGCTGGAAAAATAGCTTCAAATAAGACAAAGGGCTAATACACTTAATATACAAAGCGCACTTATAAATCTTAAAATCCAATGGAAAAACACTAATGCTTCAATAAAACATTAGAAAGAAATATTCGCAAATGAAAAATTCATGCAAGAAAAATATGACTAATAACCATATGGGGAAAAAGTTTAGTCTCACTATAAAAAATAACTGCTTATTAAAATAACAGTGATTGTGCCACTTTTCAACTAGCAAATTGAAAATAACAACTGAGAAAAACATCATTCTGTTGATCCGTGTGTTCCAAGATAGATCCTTTCATACACTGCTGTTAGGTACTGAAGTTGCACAGCCATTCTCCACCCAGTATTTATCTAGCACAACTTAACAGTATCTACTGTTTGACCCAGTAATTCTATATCTATTTATATATCCCAGGGAAAAAATACATACATACCCATGGGTAAATATAAATATAATATATACTCATTTTTATTTTATGTTTATATTTAAAATAAAAATTTATATATATAATGCCCATGACATTACTTAAAATATAGAAAAACTGGATTGCAACAAATGAGAAATGGTTAAATAAATTATGGCTCACCTATAATTGATTTCAAATTTTGATATGCTTGGAAACCTTTCTTCAAGGAAACTTTTGTGCAG
Organism: Choloepus didactylus; assembly: GCF_015220235.1. Taxonomy (NCBI): domain Eukaryota; kingdom Metazoa; phylum Chordata; class Mammalia; order Pilosa; family Megalonychidae; genus Choloepus; species Choloepus didactylus. Next base: position 112,046,547 of record NC_051316.1, on the reverse strand, counting down.
AAGTCCAATATATAAATCAGTTAACATGGGTCTGCTCTGTTTCAGTGGCACAAAGGGAGCCTGGAGTTGGGTGTGCTCAAGGATCTCCTTCCCAATTCCTGCTTTCCGCAAGCCCTCTGGTGGCCCTTAAAACCTGCCTCTACAAATACCCAAGAATACAAGAGAAACCATAAAAAGCACGGCTACAGAATATTATAAGACTATGGAATTCATATTTTTGCAAAAATTTGTGATGATGGCAAAAACTCTGGAAATAGTATTACATAAAAATTAATATGCAAACCTGTATCATGTGTGAGCTCAACTAAATATATGTATGTAAATATTCAGTGGTTATTTTTATTTTGTTCTTTATAGTTATCCATATTTTCCAATTTCTCTACCAAGACCATGTATTTCTTTCACAGTTAGGGGGAAATGGAAAATTATTAACAAACGTGGACTTCTCATGCAGTCCCATTAGTTCATGCTCAAATTATTATATGCATCTGTTGAAAAAAATATACTGCGATTTTTAAGAAAATTTTATTAGAAACAGCTAAAGAGCTCTCTGGGGCATTCATCTTCGTATTATTCAGAACACATCTGAAATCAATTACAGCCCCCCAATTGGCCTCAAGAACCTCTGTGTGCCTCCAAGCCATCTCCACAGCAAAATTGCTTCAGCCGTGGTCAAAATCAGAATTTTTCAGTTGCCTTGGTTGACCTAGAAATGCTTTATGTAATTTGCCATTATCTGGAAGGGAAACAGTTGTTAGAAAATAAATCTCTTTTCACTTTGTCTAGTTAAAAAGTAGTGCCAAAAAAATTCTTCATCATTCAGAAATACCAGAAGAAAAATAACAAATATTCAGTACATAAATGTAATTTCCAAAATAAATCCAAAAAAGAATCATTGTTACTCCACCTCTAGAGACACAAAGCAAAAGATGGCTTGCTTTTGTATTCTCTGAATACCAGAAATAAGAACATCTATAAGGACTGTAAATAATGAAAATAAGAGCAGTTTTCCTTCCTTCCTCCATTCAGTAAACATTTACTGAAATTTCATAATATGAAGAGATTGTACCAGAGGCCTGGGAATACAAACACATGCACAGTGGGGTAAGAAGGGAGGCAGGAATTTGCAGAAATGTAAGGAAAGTTTATTGAAAAGTGCTACAATAAAAGTGTGAATAAGATGTTCTGGAAATTCCAAAGGGAAAGTGAAACTTGCTTTCCTAAGGGTGGAAGGACAGGGGGAAGAATTGTAAAAGGGAGATTTGGAGGGGAGGTTGGAGGCAGAAATAACCAGTGCTTTTGAATGGCAAAGACACTATCATAGTCCAAAATAAGAGGCACAAAAAATAGGGGAAGTATGATCCATAAAAAGGAACTGACTGATCCAGTGTTACTTGATGAACACTAATCTCAAATGGATGCTAAGAGCATCCGGCAACTCTATTGTATTATCCTAGTCATTCACTGGTCTATTGTCTGAGATGAGTAGTTCATACCTGTTTCTTTCTCTTCAAACTTCCAACACTTCCTCTCCATCTATTCTCTCAGATAAAAACCCTGCTTTCTTATATTGAGGAAACAGAGGCAATCAAAAAAGGTTTTGACATGCCCCATACACCGCATCTGATGACATACTGGTATGTGTGTGCTTGTTCTCTACCATGCCTCTTTTTGTTGTGGATGAACTGTTGGCCTCAGAGCTGAAGCCCAGCCCTCTGCTTGAGTAGATCTCATCCCCCCTGCCAACTCAAAAATACCATTTCAGCAATTGTCCCCTCTGTCTTCTGCATCACCAATTTCCCAGTCTCTATTGAGTCACTCACATCAGATCCAAAAATGCTATGAGATCTTAAAACCTTACTCGACCCACATTCCCTCAGCTACCTTGACACATCTCTGCCTTCCTTTACAGTAAAGCTTCTATCAAAGGTTGCCTACCCATGCCATCTCCAATTCCACTCTTCCCATTTTCTCTTAAGTGCATTCTTTTTAGGCTTTCCTCCCAACTACTCTACTGAAAGAGCTTTCTTAGAGGTCCCTGACTTATCTCCAGCACTCACGTTCTCTATCCTTCACACCCTTGCACCACCACCATTTGAGAGACCATGAATTTACTTGCTCTTTTATTGTGTGTCTCCCCCAACTAGAATGTCTACTCCAAGCAAGGGCACAGAAAGTTGTCTGGCACATAACAGGTACCGGTAAATATGTGTTAAATGAAGGGATGAGAGAACTGATATACTATGCCTATGATCCCGCAATTATCAACTTGGGAAGCAGAGATCCCAAACTAGTTGTGCCTGAATTTAATTGAAGCTATTATGTACCCCAGAAAAAAAAAACATGCTCTTAAACCTAATCCATTCCTGTGGGTGTGAACCCATTGTAAGTAGGACCTTTTGATGAGGCTACTTCAGTTTGGGTGTGGTTCATTCAGGATGGAACTTAATCCTATTACTGGAGTCCTTTATAAACAGAATGAGCACAGAGAAAGAAAAAGCCATGGAAGCAAGAAGTTGAAAGCAACGAAACACAGAAAAGAAGGGGAGACCAGCAGACACCACCATGTGCCTTGCCATGTGGCAGAGAGACCTAGGATCACCGGTAGCCAGTCTTCAGGAAGAAAGCATCACCTTGATTTGGACATTTTCTCAGCCTCAAACTGTAAGCCAATAAATTCCCTTGTTTAAGCCAAGCCATTTCATGGTGTCTGGGCAGCCTAGGAAACAAAAATATGCCCCAAAGCTCCATGCTCCAACGTGAGCCTCTGGCATAGCTGATTGGAATAGACGCTGGTGCTATTAGTAAAGCAGGGTATGTGACAGAAAGAAGATTTGAGATGGAGGGTTGTGAAATCTTTTTAATATTTTGCAAAATAAGCCTAACATTACAGAAATTGCTTGCTTACTTAGAGGTGAGTAATCTGGCAGTCTTGAATATCTGCTACACAATCCAGAAGCAAAAATGGAACAATCAGAGCTTCTAAATGACCTAAACAGATGTCACGAAGCCCGAGCTTTCACATGAGGAGCTTAGCAAGTTCTCTCAGAGCCACAGATTTAGGGTTGGATATTCCAACAAAGAAGATTATAAACAACCAACTGTAAGGATGATACCAGAAGGAGCATGGCCATGAGTGTGCACACAATTTCCTTTGCAAGAGCACAAATAGCCTAGGAGTCTGGTTTCATTCAGCCTTAGGACAGCCCTTCCCACCACAGCAGCAGCCCTGCACACGTAACCTCAACACAGCAGATTACAAGGTAGCACAAAACAATAACTGTATAGAACAGTGTTCTGAGGTCATCAAGATAAGACTAAGTTCTATTCAGCATCCTCTTTTATAAGAAGGCAGACAGATAATGCCTACTTTTTTTTTTTTTTTTTTAAATCATCATTTTATTGAGATATATTCACATACCACGCAGTCATACAAAACAAATTGTACTTTCGATTGTTTACAGTACCATTACATAGTTGTACATTCATCACCTAAATCAATCCCTGACACCTTCATTAGCACACACACAAAAATAACAAGAATAATAATTAGAGTGAAAAAGAGCAATTGAAGTAAAAAAGAACACTGGGTACCTTTGTCTGTCTGTTTCCCTCCCCTACTTTTCTACACATCCATCCATAAACTAGACAAAGTGGTGTTTGGTCCTTATGGCTTTCCCAATCCCATTGTCACCCCTCATAAGCTACATTTTTATACAACTGTCTTCGAGATTCATGGGTTCTGGGTTGTAGTTTGATAGTTTCAGGTATCCACCACCAGCTACCCCAATTCTTTAGAACCTAAAAAGGGTTGTCTAAAGTGTGCATAAGAGTGCCCACCAGAGTGACCTCTCGGCTCCTTTTGGAATCTCTCTGCCACTGAAGCTTATTTCATTTCCTTTCACATCCCCCTTTTGGTCAAGAAGATGTTCTCCGTCCCACGGTGCCAGGTCTACATTCCTCCCTGGGAGTCATATTCCACGTTGCCAGGGAGATTCACTTCCCTGGGTGTCTGATCCCACGTAGGGGGGAGGGCAGTGATTTCACCTTTCAAGTTGGCTTAGCCAGAGAGAGAGGGCCACATCTGAGCAACAAAGAGGCATTCAGGAGGAGACTCTTAGGCACAAATACAGGGAGGCCTAGCCTCTCCTTTGCAGCAACCGTCTTCCCAAGGGTAAAACTTATGGTAGAGGGCTCAACCCATCAAACCACCAGTCCCCTATGTCTGTGGTCATGTTAGCAACCATGGAGGTGGGGTAGGCGAATACCCCTGCATTCTCCACAGGCTCCTCAAGGGGGCACTACATCTTTTTTTTTTTTTTTTTCCCCTTGTTTGTCTTTTTTCTTTTTTTTTTTTTTTTTTTTTTTTTTAACTTTCCCTTCTTTTTTCAAATCACCTGTATGAAAAAAAAAGTTAAAAAGAAAACAAACATACAATAAAAGAGCATTTCAAAGAGACCATAGCAAGGGAGTAAGAAAAAGACAACTAACCTAAGATAACTGCTTAACTTCCAACATGTTCCTACTTTACCCCAAGAAAGTTACATAATATAGCAACATTTCAGTGAACTTGTTCCTACTACAACCATCAGAAATTAACAGACCATAGTCATTTCTGGGCATCCCCAGAACGTTAAATAGCTTATCTGTTCTTCCTGGATTATTGTTCCCCCTTCCTTAATTGCTCTCTACTGCTAGTTCCCCTACATTCTTTTTTTTTTTTTTTTTTTTTTTTTGGCTTTTTTTTTTTTTTTTTTTTTTTTTTGGTTTTATAAAGGGGGTTTATTTGGTTACAAATTTACAGTCTTAAGGCCATAAAGTGTCCAAGGTGAGGCATCAACAATAGGTACCTTCACTGGAGAAAGGCCGTTGGCATCTTGAAAACCTCTGTTAGCTGAGAAGCACGTGGCTGGTGACTGCTTGCTCCCAGGTTGTGTTTCAAAATGGCGTTCTCCAAAATGTCAGCTTTCAATGGCTGTCTCCAAAATGTCTCTCTAAATTGCAGCACTGAGGTCCTTCTCTTTCTGAGCTCTTTTTTTTTTTTTTTAAATCATCATTTTATTGAGATATATTCACATACCACGCAGTCATACAAAACAAATTGTACTTTTGATTGTTTACAGTACCATTACATAGTTGTACATTCATCACCTAAATCAATCCCTGACACCTTCATTAGCACACACACAAAAATAACAAGAATAATAATTAGAGTGAAAAAGAGCAATTGAAGTAAAAAAGAACACTGGGTACCTTTGTCTGTCTGTTTCCCTCCCCTACTTTTCTACACATCCATCCATAAACTAGACAAAGTGGTGTTTGGTCCTTATGGCTTTCCCAATCCCATTGTCACCCCTCATAAGCTACATTTTTATACAACTGTCTTCGAGATTCATGGGTTCTGGGTTGTAGTTTGATAGTTTCAGGTATCCACCACCAGCTACCCCAATTCTTTAGAACCTAAAAAGGGTTGTCTAAAGTGTGCATAAGAGTGCCCACCAGAGTGACCTCTCGGCTCCTTTTGGAATCTCTCTGCCACTGAAGCTTATTTCATTTCCTTTCACATCCCCCTTTTGGTCAAGAAGATGTTCTCCGTCCCACGGTGCCAGGTCTACATTCCTCCCTGGGAGTCATATTCCACGTTGCCAGGGAGATTCACTTCCCTGGGTGTCTGATCCCACGTAGGGGGGAGGGCAGTGATTTCACCTTTCAAGTTGGCTTAGCCAGAGAGAGAGGGCCACATCTGAGCAACAAAGAGGCATTCAGGAGGAGACTCTTAGGCACAAATACAGGGAGGCCTAGCCTCTCCTTTGCAGCAACCGTCTTCCCAAGGGTAAAACTTATGGTAGAGGGCTCAACCCATCAAACCACCAGTCCCCTATGTCTGGTCATGTTAGCAACCATGGAGGTGGGGTAGGCGAATACCCCTGCATTCTCCACAGGCTCCTCAAGGGGGCACTACATCTTTTTTTTTTTTTTTTCCCCTTGTTTGTCTTTTTTCTTCTTTTTTTTTTTTTTTTTTAACTTTCCCTTCTTTTTTCAAATCACCTGTATGAAAAAAAAAGTTAAAAAGAAAACAAACATACAATAAAAGAGCATTTCAAAGAGACCATAGCAAGGGAGTAAGAAAAAGACAACTAACCTAAGATAACTGCTTAACTTCCAACATGTTCCTACTTTACCCCAAGAAAGTTACATAATATAGCAACATTTCAGTGAACTTGTTCCTACTACAACCATCAGAAATTAACAGACCATAGTCATTTCTGGGCATCCCCAGAACGTTAAATAGCTTATCTGTTCTTCCTGGATTATTGTTCCCCCTTCCTTAATTGCTCTCTACTGCTAGTTCCCCTACATTCTACATTATAAACCATTTGTTTTACATTTTTCAAAGTTCACATTAGTGGTAGCATATAATATTTCTCTTTTTGTGCCTGGCTTATTTCGCTCAGCATTATGTCTTCAAGGTTCATCCATGTTGTCATATGTTTCACCAGATCGTTCCTTCTTACTGCCGCGTAGTATTCCATCGTGTGTATATACCACATTTTATTTATCCACTCATCTGTTGAAGGACATTTGGGTTGTTTCCATCTCTTGGCAATTGTGAATAATGCTGCTATGAACATTGGCGTGCAGATATCTGTTCGTGTCACTGCTTTCCGATCTTCCGGGTATATACCGAGGAGTGCAATCGCTGGATCGAATGGTAGCTCTATATCTAGTTTTCTAAGGAACTGCCAGACTGACTTCCAGAGTGGCTGAACCATTATACAGTCCCACCAACAATGAATAAGAGTTCCAATTTCTCCACATCCCCTCCAGCATTTGTAGTTTCCTGTTTGTTTAATGGCAGCCATTCTAACCGGTGTTAGATGGTATCTCATTGTGGTCTTAATTTGCATCTCTCTAATAGCTAGTGAAGCTGAACATTTTTTCATGTGTTTCTTGGTCATTTGTATTTCCTCTTCAGAGAACTGTCTTTTCATATCTTTTGCCCATTTTATAATTGGGCTGTCTGTACTATTGTCATTGAGTTGTAGGATTTCTTTGTATATGCAAGATATCAGTCTTTTGTCAGATACATGGTTTCCAAAAATTTTTTCCCATTGAGTTGGCTGCCAATGCCTACTTTTTAGAAAGAGATCCACAGACTCCAGTTGGAAGTTTTTAAAATTGGTATCTGAAGGGGTAATATTCTAGGAAAAAAAATCAGTTTATTGGAAGAACTCAATCCCCAGTCATGCTAGATAAATGGGACATTACTGTCCTTGTCTAGAGGATAAAAAAGAGAATCAATATACAGATTCAATTTTTATTTCAATTTGGGTTTGATTCAACAGGTATTTGAGAGATGATATGTACCACAACTCAGGCATCATAGAATCAAAAACTGATGTCAACTATATAATACAAATTGATATTCACTGGTCCAGGGAATGGGAGCACTATTATTTTAGTAGTTCTGTGGTGAGAGAAACAGTTTTATTTGAAAGTAACTAAGTATACTTTTTTTCCAAGTAAGAGACTATTTTTTTTTAAGATTAGAAATATAGTATTCTCAAATCTAGAAATAAACTAGCAGTACCAAAGGAAATTCCAATAATAAGGCTGTTAACTCTGCAGACCAGAAAGTGAGAAATAAAGGCTTAATATTAAACTTTTCAAATTTTTTCCACCCTCATTAGCACTTCTGGCCTCAGATTTCACACTGGCATTGCAGATAGTATATCAGAGCTTGTTACTGTCACACATATGAAGATTTATTTAACTTGAAAGTCCTTCCCAGTTCATGTGGATTGAAACCATAACTAAATACCTTGTCACATGTTTCTTATTGTGGACAGGCACACATAACTTTCCAAAGAGTATTATTGCAATGTGCAGATTTTGCCCTGACTTTTCAAAGGTAGATTGTAGATATTGAGAAACTAAAAGAAAAAAAAAATAACTTGTTTAAGAGTTTTAATCAACAAAAGAATGTGTTCAAAACTAAGATACGGGAAACATTTCATTCTCTAGAAAACGAAACATTTGAAAACCAATTTCCCCTTTTGTCTGAGTCAGATTCCAAGGTCTATGGCAAAAACAAAATATTACAGGACTTTTTCTGTACTCAGTAGTTCAAATACCATAAGAGAACTTTAAAGATAGACATTTTCCCTTCTTTTGGGAATGGAAGGGTTTCCCAGATGTTGTTGGAACTATCACTCTGCATCCTGGCCAATGCCTTTTAAAGTCATTACAATCTGATACCCAAACATATGACATTCAAGGCAATATATCACAGGACTTAACTGAAGCCTCTGGAATCAGAAAGACCTGGGCTTGAATTCCCCATTCTACCTGTTAGTCAACTATGAGCCTCAGTTTTCTCATCTGCAAAATGGGGTAAAAATAAAACCTGTTTTGTAGGGCTAATGAAAGATTTAAATGAGATAATGTGTGTAAAATACCTAGCACAGAGTAAGTAGCACAAAGAAATGCTCAAGCAGTGTTATCGATGATTATGACTGTGAATGTGATTGTGATTATCATCTCCCTTCCTAACACCACTGGCCTGCCTGGCACACAGACACATATTTCCCTCTGAAAATTTTTGTAATAATCTGGAGAAGAGATCAATTTGAACCTGCAGTCATGCTCTTGAATGGTAAGACATACAATGGTTCCTCTCTATTCTATTGGATCTACCCTTATTGTCTCCTTCAACTTTCTTCCTAATTTTCAGAAACTAAACTAAGGAAGGCAAGAAGGTGGGAACTAGGTTGTAAACAGGAGAACGTCTCTGAGGATTTAGAAATAGGGGAACATGAGGTTTCCCCTTGGAAAGGATGAAACGAGGGCAACAGAAAATGAAATGTGAAGGACATTCGGGCTAAGTGAGAAGAAAATGAATCCTGATTTATGGATATGTCCACAACTGGCATGATGTAATATAAGGTCCCCAAACCCAGCCCATAATTGTGCCTTGAGTCTTTTCCATCTCTTTATGACAAGATCCCCTCATGTGCTAGCTGTATTTAAAAAACGCCAATGAACAGAAAGTAAAATTAACCCAGTGCAATATGAACCAAGAAATGATGAAAATAAAGCACCAGCAGCACTGCTAGAAGACCAGAAAAGGGTGCTTAGGATGTTGAGTTCAGTGGGTCCTGAACTACTTTATAGTTTTCCCCAAACCTAACACAAAGAGGAAACTTCCGTACCTTGTGTTTTCATATTGGACTTGACAAGCATGTTTTGTCATTATTATCAGTGGCTGACCTTGACATCAGAAAATATTATTTCTTCAAACTGAAAAGAACCTGCAATGGCATCTCACAAAGAAAATCGTCCTTCTTTGTTGTGCTTCCCCCATCCCGCCATAATTTGCCTTCGTTTTTCCTTCTTTTTCATCGTCTTCTTTTACTGCAGGGTTTATAAAACCCTTTGAAACATGTTGTTTCCAGATGTAGATCCCCAGTGCCCTGTCATTTACTTCCTGTGCAAGCAATGAGCAGATGGAATTACACAAGTTCGGCTGTACGAATCCACCCTCCCATGCCTTCATTAAACTCCAGGATTTTAAAGAGTCTGCCCAGTTCCTGGCAGGGACCTTTCCATACTTCCACCCCCAAAGCTGTAAATTACTACCTCATTAAACTCAATTGTAAATGATTAGGTGTCTGGAATGTACTTTCCTTTCCCCGCAGTCTCCTTGGAGTAATTACTGCCTCACAGGCCTCCCTACTTAACTCAGCACATTATTCAAGCAAGGCAGTGTTTGAGTAGCTCACTGGCGGAGGAGGTTTTATTTTTGTTAGCGTATTAAAACTCTATCTTTTGGTTCCAAAAGTGGAAGATTTGTAATCTTCCACGTCCCATTGAGCAATCTCTCCTTTAAAAAGAGAAAGCTGTGATCAACAGGCCTTTTTCAAGAATTCATTTTCCTTCCACCACACAAGCAGTTGGAACTCGTGTTCTTCCTGAACATCAATGAGATAATTTAATATTTTAAAAGTCTGCCTTTGCTGCGATGAATTTCCATCGGCAACAATTATCAGGGAAATCTCTTTTTTCTTTGAGTCAAAGAGAAATGGAGTTAACTCACGTATTCAATGCCTGTTCACCTAACTCTGATTCTTTGATGAGGTTTCTTTAAAAAAACTTGAAGAGTCTGGAGAGGTCATGGGTAAAGCATTGGCAAGAGAGAAAGAGGAGGAGGGGCTGTCACATTGAATAAATAATCTAGCCAAAGTTCCCAGCCTGGCTGCCATCATTTCAGCAGGAAAGGTAAAACTAATATTCCCTAAGGGACAAAAGCTCAGAAGGTCAGTCCTCTTTCTTAGGGAGGATTTTTTTTTTCCTCTTGAGTTGATTCATTGGTTTAGTCTTTAGATTTTCATTATGCCTCCTTTAGGCTTCTTTGCCATTTGTTCCACAATACATAATCATTTATACTTCCCCATGTCCCCGGAATATTGATGAAAATACTAGCTTCTCTTATAAAGAAAGAAAATGAGGCTCATCAAACATAATGGTTTGGCCGAGATCAAACAAGTATTAGCAGTACAGTAAGTGTTGAAGCAGAGAGTCCCCAGAATCTGTAAAGGAAAAATTTTAAAACAGACAAAATAGAATGGAGCATTATTTATTCCTTCCTGACAACAGTGAAGGAAAATTTCAGAAATAAATAAAGGCATAGAGCATCAATAATTCATATCCCAACCTATGAATGTGTGTTGGAGGGTATCATAAATTATCCTAAAGGAGATTCATTCATTTCTAGGCATGACAGGTAACGGGTGGTCATACAGCTGAGGTATTCATTTGTCTGCCTTCATTTGTGTGGAAAAAGAAAACGTTCAGATGAACTTGGTATGGAAGACTGCTCCCAGCTGAGATGGAATGAAAAGAAATAACTGAGTCTAGGTTCCTCACCTGCAACCTTGGAGTAGTGAGAAGGACTGTAGAAAGAGATAAGGAAGCAGAGAAGCATAAGGAGCATTACACAGGTGACAAAGTGTGACATAGAGCCGGGGAGGTGCAGACTCGTCACTTTGCCCACAACACAGCATAGCTTTGGCTTGATGGGGACTGAAGGAACCATGGACTCGCTCAAGCAACCTCCGAGGGTGGGGGGTCTGGGAGACCATCTTTTGGCAATGTCATCAGTGTTGTCATGGTGGACGTTACTGGCAGTGATGGAGCTGAGCTACAATCCTCAGGAGTTTTCATGAACTTCAGACATTCAAAAGGGTGTACAGGGCAGAAGAACATGAGCTCAAGTAAAATATGGGAGAAGTAACCAGGTAAGACTTTTCTGAAAGGGCTGGAGGTCCTTTGTAAGCCTTGGGCAAGTGCCGGTAGAATTCATTACTCTAGTTACCCTATCCAGACCTACAGTATGATGAGTCCTGGGAAAACCAACTTACATAAAGAAACATATTCAAATTAGTACCACAAAATGGGCACAGAGAAAATTATCTAGTCAAGTAGAGTGAATGCAACCAAAAGCAGGTTTCTGAACTATTTCATGTTGACACTGTTTTAGGTAATTCACTGCTTAACTATTTTTCACTAATTTTTAAATTGTCATTTAAAAACCTGTTAGAATATTAAGGGTTTTCTTTCCTCAGAGGAGAAGAAAAAAACAAACAAAAAAAATGGTATATGAAGGATCATTGATTACTAATTATGTAAATATCTTTACATATTTGTAAGCCATTTCTGTATCTTTGTTTGTGAATTACCTATTAAGGATTTTTCCTATTTGCCATTTTTTTTTTTTACTGATTTATAAGAGTTATTTATCTATTGTGGGTGATAAGCCTTGTATATCATTTATTTTGCAGATATATTTTGGACTTTTAAATTTGTTCATAATAATTTTTGAGGTAGAAAAATGTCTCTATTTTATTCTCCTTTATTATTTTTCCATAATTTTATGCTTAGAAACATTTTACTTAACCCTGTAAACAGAATCTATCCTCCTGTGTTTTTTCTCTTGTAATTTCATTTTTTGAATTAATTATTAAATCCATATGCAATCTCATTTTGGAGAATTAAGTAAGGAAAGGATCTAACTTTATTTTTACAAATAAGTATTTTATTTCCCTTATATTGAATAACACATTGCCCTTTTGAAAAACCATCTTTAAGCTAAAACCTTGTCTGTTTCTTGAATTTCTATTCAGCTTTACTGAAATGCATTGGACTACTCTTGTGCCAATACCACAATGTGAAATTATAATATGTTCTAAAATACCATGATGCAAATGTCACCTCATAATTCTTCCACAATTTTATTGCAGAGTTCTACTTCAGGTTGGAATATAAAACTTTGTGACAGACCATTGTTCTCACGAGAACAACTAGGAAAAAACAAGGTAAACTAAAAATTCATAATTCTAACACATCAGAAAGCTGCAAATGCAAAGAAGAAAAGGACAAGCCCTTCCTGGGTGAGCAGAGACCATGAGCTACTGTCCTCCAAGGACCACTTGCTGAGTTTAAGCAGAAAGAATCTGCTGGGGTAAGAAGAAACCATGTGAGTTGGCTTAATGAAATGAATCTTAGGAACCCCAAATGCAGAGCTTTTTCTTCCTGCCAGCCAATTCTTCCCACTGGACTTTGCTCAGTGTCTGGTGGTAGCGTCTGGGAAGCTGGGAGCAAGGCTGGAAAGCAAATAGAGATCTTCAGGGCTTCTTGGTGCTTAGGTTACAAAGTCCACTAGAAGGAAGGGCCTGTTGTATACACAGATAAGATTTCACCCTCAAGAAATCTGAAAACAAAAGCAACCTGAAACTAACTAAATCTGCAAACCAGCCCCAATCCAGCTCAATTCTTGATTGGATCAAAGCAAAATCTTCCTGACCAGACTTTAGTTGCTGATAAGAGGAAAGAACATGCCTTTTCTAGGGGAAAAGAATAATATACTCCAGTTTCCAAGGTTCTCTAACACAATGAAAAGTTTCAATTCATGTTAACAGAAGAACTATAGATTACACAAATTTGAATTAGCTGAAAACAATTTTAAAATCACTACTAGAAATGTTAAAAATTTAGAGGGGAAAACGGAACTAATGGATGAAAAGATGGAGAATTTAAAAGAGAAATGGAAGCAGTAATAACAAGATGGGCATTCTAGCATAAAAAATAAAATATTTAATATAAGAATTCATTGCATGGGCTTAACAGTAACTAGAAACAACAGAAGAAAGAATCAGTGAACTTGAAGACAGTTCAATAGAAGGAGAACTGAAACACAGCAGAGAGTGAGAGAGATGTGAGGTAATATCTGTAATTAACAATCTTCAAATACACACAACATGCCAAAACAAAACAAACAAACAATTAAAAAGCCATGGCCAGATGGTCTCATGGGTGAATTCTGCCAAATATTTAAGGAAGAAATAATATCAGTTCAACACAAACCCTTTGAGAATTCAGAGGAGGAAGGAACATACTTCTATTCACTTTATGAGATCAGCATGGCCCTAATACCAAAACATGATAAGGACATTAAAAGAAAATTAAAGACCAATATCCCTCATTAGCATAGATGTAAAAATCCTGAGCAAAAGAATAAAGTGAATACAGTGATATATTTAAAGAACAATATATCATAACCAAAAGCAAAGTTGGTTTATCATTTAAAAATCAGTCAATATAATTCAAACATCTAAAGAATCAGAAGAATAAACCATAAAATGTTATCATTATCCTCAAAAAGTTAAATATAGAATTACCATATGACCTACCAATTCCATTCTTAGGTATATACCCAAAGAAATTGAAAATAAGGTCTCAAACAGAGACCAACATACACCAATTTTCATAGAAGCATTATATGCAACAGACAAAATGTGGAAATAACCCAAGTCTCCATCAACAGATGAATGCAGAAACAAAATGTGGTATATACACACAATGGAATATTATTCAGCCATAAGATGGAATGAAGTTATGAGATACAGTACAACATACATGAATGTTGAAAATATTATGCTGAATGAAATAAGCAAGGCACATGAGAACAAATACTGTATGATTTCATCTATATGAAATATCTAGAAATAGCAAGTTCATAGAGATAGAAAGGAGATTAGAAGTTACCAAGGAATGGGAGGAGGGGGTACAAGGAAGTTGTTGCCTTGTGGATATCGAGTGTTTGTAAATTTTGGAAAATTTTAAATAAAACTATTTTTTAAATGGCATCATTAAATACAGAAAAAATAATTTGATAAAATTCAACATTTATTCATGATTTTTTAAAAAACTCAAAAAACTAACAACAGGAAGGAATTTCCTCAACTTGATAAAGGATATATACCAAAACAATACTATAGCTAATAGCTGTATTAGCTTCTCCTATTTATCATTGTACTGGTGGTTCTAGCTAGTGCAATAAGGCAAGAAAAAGAAACGAAAGTCCTAAAGATTGGAAATGAAAATGTATCATTGTCTTTATTTGCAGATGACATGATCATATGCAAAGCAATTCCAAAGAAATCTATAAACAAATGAAAAGGATATGTAAATTTTCACCAAGTTGCTAGATAAGCAGTCAACAGAAAACACTCAAGAATATTTCTGGATACTAGCATCAAATAATTGGAAAATTCAAAAATGCAAAACACCATTTGCAAGGGCATCAAAAAATATCAATGCCTAGAATAACAGTAATGAAAATTATGCAAGATACCTTAACTTAAAACCACAAAACATTACTGAATGAAAGTAAAGGCAGTCTTAATAAATGGAGAGATTACCATGTTTATGAATTAGAAGACCCAATAGTGTTCATTTTTAAATCCTCCACAAATTGTTTTATAGATTTGGCACAATCATAGGAAAAATCCCAGCAATCTTTTATTAAAAGAAATGTATGAGCTGAATACCAAATGTATAGCGAAATGCAAATGACCTAGAATAACCAAGAAAATCTTGAAGATACAACATTGGAAGGCTTACAACACCAGTTTTCAATATTTACTACAAAATTACAGCAATCAAGAAAATGTGGTATTGGTGTAAGGATAGACAAACAAAGCAATGGAACAAAATAGATATAGAAATAGACCCATACAAAAATGAGCCCTTGATTTCTGACATAGGCACCAATGGAATTCAATTTTCAACAAATGTGCTGAAACAACTGGATATTATCACCCAAAATGTATCTTTCCCATTCCTTATGCCATACACAAAATTAATTCACATAGATATCATATACTCAAAGGGAGAAATAAAATTTTAACGCTTCTGTAGGAAAATATTTAGGAACATCTTTGTGACCCTGAGGTGAATGGTGATTTCTTGGGCAATACACAAAAAGCACTAACCATTAAAGAAAAAATACTGAGAAAAAGAACTCAAACAAAATTAATACTTCTGCTCATCAGAAAGCCACCATTAATAAAATGAAAAGGCAAGCCACAGACTGGGGAAAATTAATTTACACTACATATATCTAACAAAGAAATCATATCCAACACGTATTTTTTAAAACTAATACAAATCAATAAGAAAAAGGCAAACAACCCTATTAAAAGGGCAAAAGACTTGATCAGTCATTTCACAAAACACAATGCTTAAATAGCAAACAAGTAAACAAAATGGTGCTTGATATCACGATTCTTCAGGAAAATGCAAATTAAAATCACAGTAAAATAACATTTCACACCATCAGAATGGTTAAAGTTAGACTGACCATATGAAGTGCTGGTGAAAATGTGAAGCAACTACATCTCTTACACAATGTTGGTGGGAGTGAAAAGGGAGTGAAAGATGATAAAACAATTTTGGAAAACTGTTTGCTAATTTCTAATCAAATTAAACATTCATCTACCCTATGACTCTATGACCAAACATTTCCTAAAAGAAATGAAAGCATATAGCCTCAAAAAGAATTGGTCAAGAATGATTATAGCAGCTTTATTCATACTAGCCAAAAGATGGAAATAAACCACGTATCCATTGACAAGAGAATGGGTGAACAAATTGTGCAATATTCATACGAAGGACTGGTATTACAGCAATAAAAAATAACAATATACATGACTAATATACATAACTATATGGATGAATGTCAAAAATAGACACAAAAGAGTACATACTGTAGGGTTCCAGTTTTATGAAGTTCAACACCAGGCAAAACCAATCTATCGTGATAGAAATAATAATACGGTTACCTCTGAGTTGGGGCAATTGACTACATGGGAGTATGAGGGAACTTACAAGAGGTATGAAATGTTCTGTATCTTAGGTGTTGGTGATGAGGCATGTGTATATTTGTAAAAATGCATTGAATTGCACAATCAAGATTTTGCATTTTGCTACTTTATCCTTTAATAAAAACAATTTTACAATCATTTTTACATATTCTGGACTTCATATACTTTCAGAAAACTATTAGAAGCAATTTGAGAGGCTCCAAATACACCTGTTGGAGTTCTTGCTTGGAGTTGCATTACTGGAAGAAGTGATTATATATTGGGTCGTCCTATCAAAAACACGTTATGTCTCCATTTAATCATTTTTATTTACAGGCAAAATTCTGTAGTTTTTTAAAATTGACACCTTGCACATCAACAGCTAACTTTTGCACTCTTGCTGACTCTATTATTGCTTTTAGTTCTTCCCTAATTTTAAAATTATTTTTGTAGAAATTTAAATTATGTATTTTTTTCCATCATATTTACCAATGGGTTGTTTCTGGTATATAAGAAATAAAAATATAGCTATTTTAAGTGGACTTCTTTATTTCCATTAGTTTTGACTCTCTAGGGCTTGTTGTTGTTGTTCAGTTGTTTGTTTTTGGTTTAGAATATCATTGAGAAATGAGAAATAATCGTAATATCTTGTTCTTTTCAATAATTATGCTTCTCATTTTCATTGTTATGTTCATATTGGCTAGAAATTATTTTTAAAAACTATTTTTATAAAATTGAAAAGTAATATTTCTGTCCTCTCTGTAGTTTTGATAAGAATGCCTTTAGCATTTTACCATTAAATATGATGTTATAGTTAATTTGAAAAAGATATTTGCCATCATATTAAGATGCTATCATTTTATTCTTAGTTTTCCCTGAATTGTGTCGATTGAGTATAGATTTTACCAATCACATCTCCAGAATTTATTAAAAAGGTTCAAAATGGTTTCCTTCCTTTTATTTAATAATACCATGATAGATTATGCTAATAGCTTCTAATATTAAATTTTTCCACATTCCTAGGAATCATTTTTATTTTAATATAGCTCTATGTTAGGTTTATAAAGAATTTAGATAGTTTTTTTTTCTATAGTTGTAAATAGATAGTTTTATGTTTGTCTTTCATAAGAATTTTAGGTAGTTTTTTGCCTCTGTAATCATAAATGGACAATTTTTCCTCTTACAGTAAGCATTTTAGGTATCATAAATGAAGAATTTTATTTTTATCTGTATGTTTTGTCATGTTTTGGTATCAGTGTTAAGCTAGCTTTGTACAGTGAATTGGGAAATGTTTCTTCTTTTTATATATTCTGGAATATTTCAGATATTGGGGCAATTACCAGTTATTAGAAGAGTTGGAAAACTTAATCTATAAAAATTTCTGAGTTTGTATCCCTTTCGCTGATAATTCTTTTTGCAACATTTTCAGTTTCTTCCAAGGTTATTGGTCTAGTCAAGTTTTCTTCATTCTGATTCAACTTGGGCAATACATATTCCTGCAAAATTGCCAATTTTTATACTTGTTAGAATTAAATATTATATTCTCTTATAGCTTTTTTGTTACTCCATCATTTAGAGCTATATCCCATTTTAATTTATAACACGGTGTACTTTGTTATCACCTCACATGATTAACTTTATTGGCCTTCTCCATTTTACTTATTTTGATTAATTTCTGCACTTATCTTCACAATTATTCAAATAATATGAACAATAACTTCGGCTATATTTCAAGTTGTAGTTTCACTGTAAATTCTTATCCCTAAAAATTAAAATAAACCTAAATTTCAATAATATGATTTGGTTATTTTTAGATGAAGTTTTTAGAAAACACTGTGCGTTGTATCCAAAATTCTTACACAGCCTTTTTGTATTTTTCAGTGGAAAGAACAAGCCTTATTCCATCACTGTGGCATTTTTCCACTATTTAAAAAATTTTTTAACTCTATCACAATTTACTTTATAAATTTTTTTAATTATGCCACAATTTCACATATGTGCCTAAGAAATCATGTAATAGTTTTAACAAATCGAAAGATTTTCATTTCAAAAAAATATCATCTTTTCTATTACACCAAAACTGAAAAGTTTAAAATGAGATGTGGACTTGCAGTTGGTGAAGAAATCCACTAAAAACTCTGCAGAGTTAAAAATTCTAGGAAGCTGGATTCTTAGTCATGAGACATGTTTTCCCAATGTCAGGTTAATAATCTTGCATGTCTGGCACTGTGGTTCAACTGTAAAAACAATGGAGCTCCATCAAGTTGGGATTGTTGGCCGGGAGGGGAAGAAAAGAGAGGTGAGGAGGATATGACT
Organism: Choloepus didactylus; assembly: GCF_015220235.1. Classification (NCBI taxonomy): domain Eukaryota; kingdom Metazoa; phylum Chordata; class Mammalia; order Pilosa; family Megalonychidae; genus Choloepus; species Choloepus didactylus. The sequence goes on along the minus strand of NC_051316.1, from coordinate 112,028,029 downwards.
TTAACATCTGAAACTCAACTATATAATGAGAAACAGAGGAGACATGATGTCATACTGCAGAAAGTAGCTCCAATGTATTTTTTTTTTTCAGGCTGGCTTGACCTGAGGTTTTCAACAAAATCCAGATGGAAAGACAGGGGAATATGTATTTATATATTTACTCCAAGTTTGAAACAAAGACTTAAAGCAGGGGGGATTCTTGCTCATGAATTTAACATATTTGGATTTAATGCAGACTAAGTAAAGCCACCTCATTATTCCCTCCTCCTCACCTCCTTTCCCCAAACCCTGCTTTCACCCTCCTCTGAATCTGCATGACACCCTCTGGCCTGATTAGTCACCTGATCACTAACCAAGGAAGGAGGTTCTTTAATTCCCACTGATGGGGAAGTTGTCTATAGTTTTTCAACAACTCTTGCGACTCGGGAGTTTTATTTTATCATCAGAAAACGTCTGAATTTGGGATGGGTCTTAAAATCGGTGATCCTTCATAGTTTAGTTGACAGATGTTTTTTGTCTGCTGGCTTACTGTTGCTTTTTCCTTCGTGCAGCATAAAATAATGCTGCATTCACAGTCAATGTTGTCTTAAAATTTACAAAATACAGTAATCTAATGTTTGTGACTGATGAGGCAAAGTGGTTTTATGTGCTTTTTTTTTCACTCTGGAGAAAATGCCAAGGACTTCTCTGTTTAAGAAGGGACCTAGAATACAAGTCCTCTTGGAGCCGATCTGTGTTCTGAGAAAGCTCACTGTGTGTGGCTCTTCTTGATTATGCAAACATAAAAAGAGGAAAGGGGTGGAGACTGCAGCCCTTATTCCCCCAAAATCCGAGGTTACGGAAATCTTTCCTGAAGAAAACCAGAGTGCCATTTAGCAAAATGACAACGAGGACACCAAAGTTGAGACTGGCTTTCCTTGAATATGTGGTGCAGCCTTAAGACAAGGCCTAGGGTCAGGGGAAAGGGCAGCAGGTGGCTGAGACAGGGTACCCTCCAGATTCAGCACTCTGGCATAGTGTTGAGCTTTGTGAAGAACCAAGCACCTAACATGGTAGCCTGGCCAACACCACTGCGGTGCTGGCAGGAATCCAAACCATCAAGAACATGTGCCTAACAGGGGAGAGGTATTCACCATGCTGAGCAGGACCAGACTCACAACAGCAGCCACACAACATGGCCAAAGCCAAAGCAAGAGCACAGATAGACTGACTCAGCTTGACAGCTCCTCTTCTCCACCTGCATTTGGAAGTGAGATTGACATCCTCTGGTCTGAGCATGCTTCTGCATTCCTGGAAAATTGAAAACTAAGAGACTTGCCGATCTCTGTATCTCAAGCTACTAGAGCAGACCATTTGCCTAACAATTGCTAAGTACCTATTACAAATCTGGCACCTCAAAAGAAACTTTAAAATGTGAATTCCTTTTATCTCCCCAACTGTCAATGAGATTAACCTAAGAAAAAAGAGTCAGAGGGGTTAAAAATGTTGCCCAAAGATACAAAGCTAGTAAGTGGTGAAGTAAAGATTCAAACTCAGGTCAACCTGACTCAAACAGTCATGTTCTTTTTAAAACATCAGCTGGCTGCTTCTAGAGAGAAGGGATTTCTCACTGGGATACACTGGCAGGTCAAATTACTCAGAGCTCATCTAAGGTACTTAAATGATTGTTTTATTTCTGGATTAGACAATAGAACCCATGTTTGGACTATGAAGAGGAAATATCAGATGGGCCCAGAACCAGCCATCGTTTTCAGTGATGCACAACTCCCCGTCATCACCACTCCCCAGTCATATTTCCTTGGGTTCACTGAATTGGCTAATGCAAAGCCTGGAAACTTTAGGCATTCCTGAAAGCCCTTAATGGGGACTTTTCTGAATAACCAAAGACATTGACTCTAGTTCTTTTGAAGGAGTCATTCAAATCACTATAGTGAAGCCCTGAAAACTGGTCTCTCTCTGAGTCTTCTTCCACATATAAATAAGGAAAGGTGGAGGGGTTTGTCGCTGGTCTAAAGGCCATCCGCTAAAAGGATTTATGGAGCACCTCTAGACCTTTCTGGACACTGCACTCCTATGGCAGAAGGGACAACTAATGCCATTGCAATATTTTTATAAATGCCTTCTGATTATAAAATATGATCATTTTGTATGATTATGGAATAAAAACAAATTTTTCTGAAAAGAAAAATTAATATTTAATTCATAATCTCCCCCATGAAGTGATAAGAACTGTTACCAATTTGAATTACTAGGTTTCCAGTAAGCTACTGAAAATCCATAATTAGTACCATACATGGAAATAATTTTATATCCTGCTTCTTTTACTTAACATTACATCATGAGTTTTCCTCTAGCCATTATGAATTTCCACAACATGCCAAGATTGTAGTTTTGGGTATGGGCTATCAGAGATTCTAATCATGAAAGAGAGGAGAGAAAACGAATATTGAGCCTGTCTGGTAATATGTTCATGGAGCCAAAGGTACCCAGTGAGGGCATGCTTGGGAGGCAATAGGAAACCCAAAGTATCATATCAAAGGGCATGAGTAGAGAACAAACAAACAAACAAATCAGAAAACAGCTGCCCAAAACATTAGAGAATATTGGGTAAACTAGCTGGGGGTAAAAACAAAAATCCTTGTGAGATAATGATATCCAGAGGGAGGGAGACTTTTATAAAAAACATGACTGTATCATTTATCATTCAAACAAGGACACTTAATAATTATGTATATTGGGACAACAACTGTAAACCAGGACATCACCAGGGAAACTGGGACAGGGTTGTCTTATTTATACATCCTTTACAGCCAACTAAGAAGATACAAAGGAAAAGAGCTCTCAATGGCTCCAAGACAACTTGGATATTATTGAATTGCCAATAATTCCTACACAATCTAATAGTAGTATCAAGAATCCTGTTCCAATCCTGTTTCACTGTTAAATATTACATTGTTCAAGGTTTGAAACACAGCTTCAATATCATATTTTTTAAAAAAGCAAGAATGATCCAGTGGGGTCCACGAGGAAGACACTAGAATGTTTCCCAAGGAATAGTACACAGTATGCACTGATTACACAATGCATTGAGTGGAGGCTGAAAATTACATCAGAAATATTAATTATATTTCTTATAGTATAATTCATTCCAGCAGATCATCAAGATTCTAGGATGTCCTTTATGTCCTCTTTCCATTCTCTGTCTGTCACAGGTTGCCAAGTATTAGAATGTTGGATGGAGAGTGAGATTTATGAAGAGTAATGAAAGATGAGATGGTCTTCATGGAGAAAGTCAACTTGAGTCCAAAGTTTGAAGGGTTGGCAACCCTCACCAAGATTCTGAAGAGATGTAGATAGCATATCTCCACCTGCCAGCCTGAGCATGCAATATGATTGAGGCAAAGGAACAGATTATTTCTCTGACATAGATGGACCCACCCAGTCTGAGCTGGTTAATATATATTTTTGAACAGCCATTGGCTCATAGGAGGATACCCAGGAGACCTTCCTGTATCTTAAAAATTCTGAGCAACTTTAATAAAGTCTTTTTCTGCTTTGATCAGCCAGAATCTATTTCTGTTGCATACAGCTAATACCCCTAACTGATAGAGCCATAAAAGTGGCCCTTATTTGCAGATGACATGATCCTATATTTGGAAAAGCCCAAGAAATCAATGACAAAGCTACTTGAGCTAATAAACAAATCCAGTAAAGTGGTGGGATACAAGATTAAAGTGCAAAAATCAGTAATGTTTCTATATACTAGTAATGACCTAACGGCGGAGACAACTAAGAAAAAAACTCCATTCACAATAGCAATTAAAATAATCAAGTATCTAGGAATAAAGTTAACCAAGGATGTAAAGGACCTGTACACAGGAAACTACAAAACACTGCTAAAAGAAATCAGAGAAGGCCTAAAAAGGTGGAAAGACATTCCATGTTCATGGGTAGGAAGGCTAAACATCATTAAGATGTCAGTTCTACCCAAACTGATACACAGATTCAATGTAATACCAATCAAAATTCCAAGAACCTACTTTGCACACTTGGAAAAGTTAGTTAACAAATTTATTTGGAAGGGAAAGGGGCCTCAAATAGCCAAAAACATCCTAAAAAAGGAAGAATGAAATGGGAGGACTTACACTTCCTGACTTTAAAGCTTATTATAAAGCCACAGTGGCCAAAACAGCATGGTTCTGGCACAAGGATAGACATATTGATCAATGGAGTCAAATTAAGAGTTCAGAAATAGACCCCTAGATCTATGGTCAACTGATTTTTGACAAGGCCCCCAAATCACTGAACTGAGACAGAATAGTCTCTTCAATAAATGGGCTGGGAGAACTGGATATCCATATGCAAAGGAATCAAAGAGGACCCCTACCTCATACCCTATACAAAAATTAACTCAAAGTAGATTAAAGACCTAAATAAAAGGGCAAGTACCATAAAACTCCTAGAAGAAAATACAGGGAAATATCTTCAAGACCTAGTAATAGGAGATAGCTTCTTAGACCTTATATGCAAAGCACTAGCAACAAAAGAAAAAATAAATAAATGGGAACTCCTCAAGACTGAACACTTCTGTGCTTCAAAGGACTTTGTCAAAAAGTTGATGAAGCAGCCAACTCAATAGGAGAAAATACTTGGAAACCATATATCAGATAAGGGTTTGACATCCAGTATATAAAAAAATCTAACAACCCAACAACAAAACGACAAACAACCCAATTATAAAATGGGCAAAAGATACGAATAGACATTTTTCCAAAGAGGAAATACAAATAGCTAAAAAGCACATGAAAAGATGTTCGTCTTCATTAGCTAATAGGGAAATGCAAATCAAAACCACAATGAGATATCTCACACCTATAAGAATGGCTGCCATTAAACAAAAGAGGAAATCACAAATGCTGAAGAGGATGTGGGGAAAATGGAACACTTATTCACTGAATGTAAAATGGTAAAGCTGCTGTGGAAAACAGTTTGGCAGTTCCTCAGAGAACTAAATATTGAGTTGTCCTATGACCCAGCAATTCCACTACTCAGAATATACCCAGAAGATCTGAAAGCAGGAACATGAACAGACATTTACACACTGATGTCCATAGCGGCATTATTCACAATTGCCAAAAGATGGAGACAATCCAAGTGTCCATCAACAGATGAGTGGATAAACAAAATGTGTTATATACATACAATGGAATATTATGAAGCAGTAAGAAGGAATGAGGTCTTGAAGCAGGGGACAATATGGATGAACTTTGAAGACATAATGCTGAGTGAAATAAGCCAGTCACAAAAGGATATTGTATAATTTCACTAATATGAACCACCAAGAAAATGGAAACTCAAAGTCTTAAAATGTAGAATATAAGGGACCTAGACATAGACAGAAGCTACAGAAGGGGGAGTGGTTATCAAATATGTACAAATTCATTAATGAGGTTGATCTTAAATGTTTGGGAATGGATGGAGGTGATGGTAGTCTATTATTGGGATTATAAGTAATAGTGCCCACTGAAGGTGAATAGATTGAAAGGGGTTGTCTAAAGTCATGTATCTTACTGATTAATACCACAAATATAAATAAGTTCTTGCATGAACTACTTCGAATGTATAACACTTGTGGAAAGAGTTAATAATAAAGTGGTATATGGGAAAAATTACCTATCACATGCTATGGACTATATTTAATAGCAATACCTTACTAGTACCACACCAGTACTAGGGACAAATAATTGGGTGGGGGGGGGTGGATAAGGGATATAGGGTGTTTTGGGTTTTCTTTTCTGTGTAACTGTATATATCTGTTATTTTTCTGTAATGGTGAAACTAAGCCTACTTATAAACACGCCTAAGAGTCACACCCAGAGAACCTCTTTTGTTGCTCAGTTGTGGCCTCTCTCTAAGCCAACTCTGAAAATAAACTCATTACCCTCCCCCCTACATGGGACATGACTTTCAGGTATGTAAGCTGCTCTGGCACTGTGGGACATGACATCCAAGGATGAGCCTGGCCAATGCATCATGAGATTGACAATGCCTTCTTGACCAAAAGGGGGAAAAGAAATGTTAATACAATAAGGTTTAGTTGAGAGGCCATTCTGGAGGTTACTCTTATGCAAGCTTCAGCCAGATATAACAAATTGCCATGATATGTCAAGCCCCAACCAACAGTATTCCTGAAAACCCTAAAGAAAACCCAGGGCTCTGTCTAAGACTCTATAAAAGATTTACTTACTAAGTTTATCTTCTAGAAACTTAAAATCTCTAGATTGTTCCTATGCCAGATAAGCCCTGAAACTTAGAAGTACCAGTCCCTCCCAAAACATCAACCAGTTGCATTCCCCTACCCCATAATTTCAACACCCCTTTTCAACATGAAGAAGTTAGAATGGTCATTGCCTAAATACCCCTTTAGACTGAGAAAATGATCAAATGAGAGGGAGGAGTTGTAACAGAGAAGATAGGATTTAACAAATGATTATGACTACAGAATCATTATATAGATATTTCTTTTTAGTTTCTAGTGTATTAGAACTGCCAGAAGGAAATGCCTGGAATTATGGAACTATAACCCATACTATACTTTGAAATTTGCTCTATAACTACCTGTTAAATGGTATTTTGAAATTTATCACTTTTCTGTATACATGTTATATTTCACAGTAAAAAAATGTTTAAAAATTAAAAAGTGGCATATACTTCATTCCCTCAGTTCTTCTAATAATCTAATGATTATGTAATACCAATAATATTAAATCCCTAATAACTATATTAAATCATTATACCCTGCATACAAAGAGGGGATTTCTATTTTCCATATAGCTTCTATTGTTTCTTAGATTTAGGAAAAGGTATCTGGAAAGTTACTCTAAACTTTAAGTAACTGTTACACTTAGAAAGGTGTGATGAGGACAAGAATGGGAGTGGTCAAAGGTGACTTTTCTTCTATCTGTAAGATTCCGGTTTTTAATGAAAAAAAATGACAACATTATGTGTGCAAAAAACTTTAATTTAAAAAAAAAAGAAAAAGAATGCAACTGTAATACCTAGCACAGACCTAGCACTGGCATTAATTCAAAAATATTTGCTGGGACAATGGGTGAAAGAAACATTCAAATAATTTCAGACCACTATTATATAGACAAAGAGTTGACCCTGCAAATACTGACCTCCTGCCTGGTATGTAGCACCATTATGTGACAGTTTAGAATATTAGTTCTCCAAACTTGGCCTATATTATAGGCAGGTTGGGGAATAGAAGGAAATTAAAATGTATGAAGATGTGGTGTATTAGTCAGTGTTTTCCAGAGAAACAGAACTGGCAGGATATATACATACGCAAATATTAAGACACATATTACACGAATTGGCTCATGTAACTGTAGGAATTGGCAAGTGCAAATTCCATAGGGGAGGCAGCAAACTGGGATCTCCAATGAAGGTTTGATGAATTTCACAGGAGAAGTTGGCTGGCTGAAGTAGAGATAGAAATTCTTCTTTCTGACTGCTGAAATCCTCAGTTCTCCCCGTAAGGCCTTCAATCGATTGAATGAGACTTCTCTCATGGCTGAAGGCAATCTCCTTTGTTAGTTAAAGATGGAATCAGCCACAGATGATATCAACTGACTCCTGATTTAAATCCATGAAATACCCTCACAGCAACAATCAGGCCAGAGCTTGCTTGACCAAACAACTGGATGCCATAACTAACCCAGCTGACACGCGAACTTAACCATCACACATGGTCATGCTACTTTTAAAAGTCTGTGTATTAATAAGAGTCATTAGTTGTAAGCAATGAAATAAACTATAGCTGATTTAAATAAGAACTTTATAAAAATTGCTGGGGAGTTTGGAGAACCAGGCTGAGGAAATGAGCAGAAACCCAGGAGGGCTAAGCAGTTAGACCCCAGACAAGGCACACCACAGGACAAGTCTCAAGACTTTGCTGCCACCACCAATAAACTCTAGATGCAGTGGCGAGCACTGCTTAACACCATTCACCTTGGATTCTGGATGCTGCCATGAGCACTGGTGCTGGGGCTGCCCCCCCATAAACTCGATCGTGTTGCAACTACCACTGCTTCAGAAGAGAATTTGCATGGGCCCTGTTTCTTCATATGAGATGATATTAAGGCATTATTATTAATTTTATAGGTATAATAAATGTATTAGTTAATATATTTTAAAAATATATTATCTCTTAGAAATACACATTATGTATCTGACAAAAGACTGATATCTTGCCTGTATAAAGAAATCCTACAACTCAATGACAATACTACAGACAGCCCAATTATAAAATGGGCAAGAGATATGAAAAGACAGTTCTCTGAAGAGGAAATACAAATGGCCAAGAAACACATGAAAAAATGTTCAGCTTCACTAGCTATTAGAGAGATGCAAATTAAGACCACAATGAGATACCATCTCACACCAATTAGAATGGCTGCCATTAAACAAACAGGAAACTACAAATGCTGGAGAGGATGTGGAGAAATTGGAACTCTTATTCATTGTTGGTGGGACTAGATAATGGTTCAACCACTCTGGAAGTCAGGCTGGCAGTTCCTTAGAAAACTAGATATAGACTTACCCTTCGATCCAGCGATTGCACTTCTCGGTATATACCCAGAAGATCTGAAAGCAGTGACACAAACAGGTATCTGCACACCAATGTTCATAGCAGCATTATTCACAATTGCCAAGAGATGGAAACAACCCAAATGTCCTTCAATAGATGAGTGGATAAATAAAATGTGGTATATACACACGATGGAATACTACACGGCAGTAAGAAGGAACAATGTCGTGAAACACGACAACATGGATGAATCTTGAAGACATAATGCTGCGCGAAATAAGCCAGGCACAAAAAGAGAAATATTATATGCTACCACTAATGTGAACATTGAAAAATGTAAAACAAATGGTTTATAATGTAGAATGTAGGGGAACTAGCGATAGAGAGCAATTAATGGAGGGGGAATGATAACCCAATAAGAACAGATAAGCTATCGTGGGTAAATTTAATGTTCTGGGAATGCCCAGAAATGACTATGGTTTGTTAATTTCTGATAGTGGGTATGGTAGGAACAAGTTCACAGAAATGTTGCTATATTAGGTTACTTTCTTGGGATAGAGTAGGAACATGTTGGAAGTAAAGTAGTTATTTTAGGTTAGTTGTCTTTTTCTTACTCCCTTGTTATGTTATGGTTTGTTTGAAATGTTTTTTTACTGGAAGGTTTTTTGTTGTTTTTTTTTTTTATATAGTTAATTTAAAAAAATGAATTAATTAAAAAAAATGAAAAATATATGTAGACCCCCCTTGAGGAGCTGGTGGAGAATTCAGGGGTCTTGACCTCCCCCACCTCAATGGTTGCTGACGGGCTCACAGACATAGGCAACTGGTGATTTGATGGGCTTAGTCCCCTACCACGGGACTTGCCCTTGGCAAGACTTGCTGCAAAGCAGAGTCTAGCCTCCCTACAATTGTGCCTAAGAGCCTCCTCCCAAATGCCTCTTTGTTGCTCAGATGTGGCCCTGTCTCTCTATCTAAGCCAACTTGGCAGGTGAAATCACTGCCCTCCCCCCTACATGGGATCTTACACCCATTCTTGACCAAAAGGGGGATGTGAAAGGAAATGAAATGAGTTTCAGTGGCTGAGAGATTCCAAAAGGAGCCGAGAGGTCACTCTGGTGGGCACTCTTACGCACAATATAGACAACCCTTTTTAGGTTCTAATGAATAGGAACAGCTAGCAGTGAATACCTGAAACTATCAGGTAGTTTCAACCCAGAACCCATAAATCTTGAAGATGATTGTATAAAAATGTAGCTTATGAGGGGTGACAATGTGATTGGGAAAGCCATATGGACCACACTCCCCTTTGTCCAGTATATGGATGGATGAGTAGAAAAATGGGGGCAAAAAAAAAAAAAGGCACCCAGTGTTCTTTTTTACTTTAATTTTCATTCTTATCATTTTTGTGTGTGTGGTAATGAAAATGTTCAAAAATTAATTTTGGTGGTGAATGCACAACTATTTAATGGTACTGTGAACTGAATGTACACTTTGTATGACTGCATGGTATATGAATATGTCTCAGTAAAAATGAATTAAAAAAAAAATAAAGCCATGGAGAGAGCATGGCAAAAAAATAGAAAATAAAAATAAAGAAATATATACTGATGTGTTTACAGGTGCACCAGCAAAATCATGGGAGTACTAATTTAAGAAGAATGGCAAAACACTGATAGTTGCTGAAGCTAGAGGATGGGAACATGGGGGTTCATTATATAATCGACATACTATTCCCTTTATTTTTATTCAAAAATGTCCTAATGGAAACCTATTGAAAAAAGAAAAAAAAAAAAAAAAAACCAGACCTAGCTGCTCCAAAGCTTGTACCTATATGATAATAATAGTATCTCGGATAAATGGGGAGAGGATAGAGGATGGATTATTCAATGAATGTTTGGGAACAAAGGAGCAAAAATATAGCTATATTTCTTACATTATATTATACATCAAAATTAATGTATAGATTAAAGAAGGATTAAAGAAATAAGTGTAAAAATTGAAACCAATATAGAAATAGACAAAAATACAAGCTAATGCTTATTAAATGTTGGGGTGTGAAAGAACCCTCTAAGCATATGTCTTAGTTTGCCAGGGATGCTGTGACAAATACCACAAACTGGCTTAAATGACAGGAATTTATTGTCTCATGGTTTTGGAGGCTAGAAGTCCAAACTCAAGGTTTCAACACTCATGCTTTCTCCCAGACTCTACAGAAAGCTAGAGCAGGCAGTCCCAGTCCCATGGAGAGCTCCCCCTCTGGCTTCTCCCACTTCTGGCTTCTATCTCTAGGTTCAATTTCCTCTGCTTATAGAAACTCTAGTCATATGAATTATTGTCCACCGATTCACTTTGGCCTCATCTACACAGGATCGCTGAAGATCCTATTCACACAGGAGTCCACACCTTAACAGTTAAATAATATCTTCAAGGGTCCTATTTATACCCACAGGAGTGTGGATTAAGATCGCATATGTCCTTTGTGGGGGGCACGATTCAATCCCCAGCAGCATATCCACAAAGTCAAAGCCATCAATTATATAAAAATGTTAATGAAAAAATACTTTACATCTCAAAGAACACTATAAAGGATAATCTCAAAGACCACCAAAAATAAATTTTAGAAAGGACAAATGAGGAATAATTTTGACAAATGTTTAATGTCTGTACATGTAAGGAGCTGTTCCAAATCAATAAAAGATTACTACAATGTAGAAAAGTGAATTCACACAAGAAAATCTTCAAGTGGCTAATAAAGCTGAATTTTTTCAAATCCAAGGAAATACAATTAAATAACAGAAACTCAATTTTTCATCTAAAAATTTAGGAAAGATTAAAAAGAATGATAGCAGAACTGTAAACTAAAACAAACTTTCTGAAAGACAATTTAGCAATGTGTAATAAAGCCTTTAAAAAAGAGTGGGAGAAGCACTAGAGTTACATTTGTAAAATGAAATGAAAAAAAATATTTAAAAGCAAAATTGAGTATTGTCACGTCTTCTGAGAAAAAGGTAGGAAGGAAATAATTCACATTTGAAGGACAATACTATTCCTAACAATTTCAGAGCCTGAAGTGAATGGATAGATGAAAACACGAAACTTACCACTGCCATGTCCCCTGGGCTACTAAAATTAGAAACCCAAGAAAAATGGCCATTTTAAACACATTTTATTTGCATTTCAGTGAAGAGGGTGTCTTTGACTAAGACCTAAATCATAGCTGGTTCAAGCTAAAGCAACCATAGGCTACATATTTCAATCCTACTAATTAAGATCCTTACAGAACTAACTTCATTAAATAATATTTTAATATTAAGCTCTGGGCTTTTAAAAAAAACAAAGGGTATTATAAGAACAGTGGAATGAACACCAGTTTTACATTTACTATAAGCAAGTTGTTGAAGTCTCCACTCTTTATTTTCCAATAACTATAGTATAACATGCTGAGTGAATATTATTTTAAGATTCAGTGTCAGGAAAGCCATAAAATTAATTCACTTCCTAATTTCTGAACAATGACTTCCAGGACAATCAGATCCACATATAATGCTCCATTACAGCAACTCTAAGGAACAAAAAAAGTTCACCTATTTGCTTCCTGCTTCTACATTAGGAGTCAGTCAGGAGTCATGAGGAACAAAGAACTCTTCAGGGATATTTCTGCTTGAGCCAGAGTTACTGATGGACAATAAAACTTAAGGGTGTGAAGGAATATATACAGCCTTGGAGCCAGAGGACACAGAATTCAGGCTCTGCCAGTTGTGAGCTGTGTTACCTTGGGCAAGTTTCAAACACTCTTATCTGTAAAATGAGGATAATTCCATCAGCATTATAAAGGTTGTTGTGAAGATAAAATGAGATGTATGTAAAGCCTTTAGTACATTGCCTAAACATGACAGGCCTTGATAAATAACAATTACTATTAAACTGATAATAATAGCAAACATTTATTGACCACTTATAATGTGTTCGTTACTATTCTAAATGTTTACACATATTAATTCATTTAAATCTCACAACAACCTTATGAATTAGGTTTCAATATTTAGCCCCATTTTATAGTCGAAGAAAGGGAGGCACATAGAGGTTAAGCAACTAGTCCAGGATCACACAGCCAGAAGGTGACAGAGCTAGCATTTGAACCTGGATAAGGTTTCAATAAAATATTTGAAATCCATAAAATCTGTTTTATGAAATCCATAAAATCTGTTGTACCAAGATTTATGGAAAGAACCTTTATGTTGGTAAAAATGACTACTTCATACCTTCTTGCTGATGTTTTATATTACTTTCTGTGTTTAATCCAGACACTCCCTCTCTCTGATTTCTCTAATGTCTCTTGTCATCGATGGTCCACACTGAAGACACAGACCAGAACAAGATTCTTCTACCACATCTTGTACAACATGTATAATAATGCACTAGTGGAAGGGAGAATGCACACACATGCAATAACATTCATTTGGCAGTAAAAAATGATGAGAAGTTTAAGGCACAAGATGGAAGAGGGGCATATTTGTCACCAAATTAGAGGAGACAAAAAAATTTAAATGACTTGATATTCAATTTAATTAGGTAATTAGATGAGTTACTGTTTGTTTGTTCTGGTTTGGATGTATTATGTCCCCCAAAATGCCATGTTCTTTTATGCAATCTTGTGGGGCAGACGTATTTAGTCTTGATTAGATTGAACACCTTTGAGTTGGGTTGTTTCCATGGAGATGTGACCCACCCAACTGTAGGTGATAACTCTGATGGGATTATTTCTATGGAGGTATGGCCCCGCCCATTCAGTGTGGGTCAATTAAATCACTGGAGCCCTGTAAGAGCTCAGACAGAAGGAGCTCAGTGCTGCAGCCAAGAGAGATATTTTGGAGACAGCCATTGAAAGCAGACTTTAGCTGACACTTTGCTCCAGAGAAGCTAAGAGAGGACAAAACAACCCAGAAGAACATACAGGAGCTGAGAAAGGAGCTGGAACACAACCTGGGATCAGCAGATGCCAGCCTTATGCCTTCCCAGCTAACAGAGGTTTTCTGGATGCCATTGGCCATCCTTCAATGAAGGTACCCTATTGTTGATGCCTTTGTTTGGACACTTTTGTGGCCTTAGGACTATAACTTTGTACCAAATAAACCTCTTTAATAAAAGCCAATCCATTTCTGATATTTTGCATAGCAGGAGCATTAGCAAACCAGAACATTGTTTTAAATCAACCACACTCTAAAATTATCCTCCAAGTAGTATTTTGTGCCAACAATCCATCAGTCTCCCTCACTCCCCTCTTCTCTTTCTCTTTCTTTTAGTAGCATTATCTTATAGAAAAATACACTGTACCTAGGCATTATAGGATGTTTCTAGTTCCTCAGTAACTTAGCTATTTGAAAGGAGCTAAAATACAAATTCTATATTGTTTTGCTATAGTGAAATTCTGTAGCAAGAATTCTACCACTTGTTTTTTGTCAGAGCATTAATGACCTTTATAAAAGACAGAGACCAGAAATGTGAAGAGATCCCAAACTAAACAGTATGCATATACTTATTAAGCATGACAGAAACCAAAATACATTTGACAGTAAAAAATAACTCCATTTGTTACATATACCCTAGCAATTTATGAACCTAAAAAATCAACTTCTTGATTCTTAAACACTTTTCACTGAGAGTTGGTAACAGTCACATCAACTTTCACCAGATTAATCTGTTCTTTAGGTATTCCAGATTAAATATTTATAAAAATAGAAGAAATTATTCACTACCCTTGTTTACTTTTTAGGATAGAGTGCCTAATGGTGTCTGGAGAGTTAAGTCTTAAGAAAGAATTTATACTCTTCCACATTCTTTGACTATTCTGAGAAAAGTTGATTATTTTACACAATTCTAGAGCTGTCTGGAAATTTCCCTTACTCTTGAAATATTCTCTGAATATTTATTACACTTTTGAAAATTTAGGCAAAATGTTTGCAATTGGGTACAATCATCACTGTATACTATGTCTCTGTAAATTGTGGTAGAGATCATCCTTGTTACTGGAAGAAGACTATCTGGTGATATTGAGGCAGCATGACAAAGGGGAAGTATAGGGTCTCTGGAGGTACACAGGTCTCAGGTGGGAAACAGATTGTCAAGAAGACCTGTGTGCCCATTGGTAGCCACCAACAATCCACTGTCTACAGAGATAGAAACACTTCCTTCCATCCTCAGGGATGCTATTTCGAAGTGACCAAAAAGTCTGTAAATGGCCTCGAGCTGCTTGAAAACAAGAGTACAATGTAAATATCAAATTAAGAATTCTATTGGTCTGAGTACATTGGTTCTTGGCACAGAGATAAATATCGTAGTGTTTACTCAAGATGATGAGTAGGCAATTAATAATATAAAATAAAAGAAGTAGTCAATGTTTGCAAGCTGGCTTGGAAATTCTGAGTATTATTAAGTTTTTAAATTAGATATTATTTTAATCAAGACATGTGGCTGCTTTTGTTAAAATAGAAATTCATTTAATGTATTCATTTATTATTTATGTCCCTCCAAATTCCATAAAGGATTTTAGGAGAATTAAAATGAAATGAAAGCAAAGATTATGCCAAGCCATTGTGAGGATATGGTAGAATAAATTATTATATGTGAGAAAACTATATTTAGAAAAGATATTTCAATGGAATACAAGACAGATATTTCCACCAAAGAGAGGGAAATATAAGGCTTGGATATGGTATCTATTTAGCAACTTCTCCAGCAACTTTTCCTGAAAACAAACTAACATACTGTTGCAGATTCAGAAAAGTATGAAACCAGCAATAAGAGTAACTAACATTATAATGGAAATATACGGAAGGAAAGAAATCCCCACTGACTAAAAAGCCCATGGGCTGGATTGAGATGAAATAACTTCAGCATGTGATATAAAGAGCTCTTCTGGATAAAGGGGGGCAGCAGAGATATTTCATGTCTCTTCATTCTTTCTCTGGCTCCATACAAAGAGAAATTTATGGTAAAGGCAGAAATGGGATCAGCCTCAATAGGAATGCATAATGCAGATGGTGATGCTTCACGTGCTCTTGGGTTCAGAGCATGATGCTGAGAGAGGAGAGTGCTTCCTTCCAGCAGAACGCACTCAGTGAGTGTCTGGAACCCAGCTGAATTTTGGCTAAAAGGCACCCAATGAGACAGCCCAACAACTCAGGGATAATCCATTCATCTTGACTAATGACAAACACCAGGTTTAAACAGATCTTTCCATTTTTGAAAAAGTAAACAGAAGAAGAAAAAAAATTTTTAATGGATCCTATGAAAAAATTATGTACCAAAAGGGAAGGATACAAAAAGAGACCCACCTGCCTTTGAAAACGGTATTTCGCAGAAAGCAAGGGAAATTTTTTTTTAAAAACTTGGCATTCTTAGTGGGATGCAAGAGAGGAGAGTATATAAGAAAGAGGGAGAAAATTATATGGGAGGAATAGGTAAATTAGTACAACAAAATGAGATGCAAAGACAATAATTAAAGATGAACAGGGGACTAGGTAAGATGAAGAAAAAAAGGAAACTAACATTGAAACAGCAGAATTAAAATCTGCAAAACAGAGGCAGTAAAAGAGAATAAATAACATAGCAAAGAAAGCAATTGTGGAAAAAGAGCCTTCCAAAAATTCAGCTGTAAAGAACACAGCTGTAAAGCACAGCTGAAAATTGTGTGAGACTCTAAATATAGAGGACATACAAGAAAATCTAATCAAATAATTAGTGGTGGTCACATGGACAAAATCACAACAATTTTAGGTCATAACTTTTCTGAGCTCAAAAACAAAAAGGTTAGAATATTTGTATCAAAGAGATTAACAGGTTCTAGGAAAAATTATCATAAAGGGACCCTTGGCAAAATTTCTAAATTACAAGGATAAAGAAAATGTACTATGAGTTTTCAAGTGTGGGGAGGATGCAACCTACACAGGATGAAAAACAACATTGTTTTGGCCTCAAAATTTTCTCCAATAAAAAATGCCAAAAGAAAGGCTATAAGATATTCTGTAGAAAAAGTCAGGAAACAAGGATATTATCCTCAAGTGAATAGTTATTCATGTGTGAAAGATAAAAGAATAATTCCAGATATACAAAAAATCAGAAAATACAGAATTCAAATATCCTTTTCTGCTTAAAGTACATTTTTCCTTTTCTAACTATATAATGTATAGCAAGAGAGGATTGTGGGAAGATGGCAGAGTAGGAAGTGCCAGGACACACACCGTCCACCAAAACAACTATTAAAAAGTTCAGGAACTGCCTGAAACAACTGTTTTGAAACTCTGGAAGCCAGAAGAACACTGTACAGTGGCCAGGGAAGAGTGGGAGGAAGAGGCTGATAGATTACAGTAAAGAACAGTAAATTGCTCTCTCTCCTGGTGGCTATTGGTGCTCACCCCCACTCTCACAGCAGGCCACAGGTTCCAGTCCCTGGCTGGCTTGCTGGTGACAGGAAAGGATGTAAAAACACTCTTCCCCAAGTAGAGAGGTGGGCACAGCCAACAACTGATCACAGCTTTTGATTAAGAATTTGGATCGCTGGGGGCCCCACTCGGATGGCAGCTATTGTTTCGACCAGCCCAGGCAAAAGGTGGTGGCAACCATTGCTTCAACCCACCCAGAGAAAGAGGGTCGTGGGCATTTGCAATCCACCCCAGACAAAGACAGCAGCAGCCACTGTTTCAACCCTCCCTGACAGGGGCAGCAGTGGTTGAGACTTAAGATGGTGCACTTCCTCAGGACTGCAGTAGACAGTGAGCTGAAGGACTCATCTGCTGGGTAGGCCAGGAAAGCTCAGATCTGGGAGCCATTGGAGGAACTCTGAGCACCCTTCATTATACCCTCCCCAGGGAACTTTGGAGACTGTCTGTGCCCCCTTTGTGGGTTCCTTGCCCCGTTTTGGCTGGGAAAGACTGACTTGGAAAAGTCTTCTCTGGGGTGACCCTCCTCTCAACTTTTGCCATCCAGGCAAAAGCAGTTTGAGTCAAGGAAAGAAGTACAAGAAACTATACAGGCGGAAATCTAGGGCAAAGTCCTGATCAGCTTCAAACACCCAAGAGAGGGAGATCTTTCTCTTGGGAAACAGAGGAGCAACCAAACTCCTGTAAGCACAGGAACTCCAAAAACTAACAAGCAAAATCCCAGGACAACACAGAGGCCCACTAAGACAGGGAAACCCCTGCACACTGCATTCACCTTGGGCAGACATTCCTGATAGGAGGGCTAAAGCGCAAGAAAATATCTGCTTTATTACCAGAGGGTTATAAAAACAGGAAACAGTCAACTCAGGGAATAAATCCTAGAGTTAGCATTTTTAAATATTAAAATGTAGTGTGCAAGAAAAGCATACAAGACAAAGAAACAATACACCACTTTCAATCATGGATAGAACATCTAGTCAGAAGATTAATAAGGAAATATAAGACTTAAATGATATATGAACCAACTAGACTAATAGACATATATAAAACATTTCACCCAACAAAAACAGAACACACATTCTTCTCAAGTGCACATGGATGATCATTCTCCAAGATAGACCATATACTGGGTCACAAAACAAGTCTCAATAAATTCAAAAAATTGAAATCATACAATATATTGTCCAAACACAAATGAATAGAAATCAATAGCAGAGGGAGAAATGGAAAATTGTGGAAATTAAACAACATACTCTTAAACAACCAAAGGTTTAAAGGGGAAATCGGAAGCTAAATTAGGAAATATCTTGAGGTGAATGAAAATGAAAATACTTCATACACTGCAGTGAAGGCAGTGCTGAGAGGGAAATTTATAGTTCTAAAAGCTTACATCAAAAAAGAAGAAAGAGACCTATAAAAGAAATCAGAGACCTAACTTCAAAAACGGAAGAACTATAAAAATAAGAGCAAACTAAACCCAAAGCAAGCAAAAAAAAAATGAAATAACAAATATTAAAGTGAAGCTAAATTAAATAGAAAATTTTAAAATGATAGAGAGAATCAACAAAACCAAAAGCTGGTTCTCTGAAAAGATCAACAGAATTGGCAAGCCTTATCTAGATTGACAAAGAAAAAAAGAAAGTATACAAATAACTAAAATCAGAAATGAAACAGGAGACATTACTACTGACCCAGCTGAAATAAAAAAGGAGTATAAGAGGATACTGTGAGCAACTATAAGCTGATAAATTAAATAAACTAAATAAAATGGACAAATTCTCAGGAAAACACAACTACCTATAATGACTCAATAAGAAACAGAAGACCTCAAAAGCCTAATACTTGTCATTAAGATGTCAATTCTACCCAAACTCATCTATAGATTCAATGCAATCCCAATCAAAATTCCAACAACCTACTTCGCAGACTTGGAAAAGCTAGTTATCAAATTTATTTAGAAAGGGAAGATGCCTCGAATTGCCAAAGACACTCAAAAAAAGAAAAACGAAGTGGGAGGACTTACACTCCCTGACTTTGAAGCTTATTATAAAGCCACAGTTGCCAAAACAGCATAGTACTGGCACAAAGATAGACATATAGATCAATGGAATCGAATTGAGAATTCAGAGATAGACCCTCAGATCTATGGCCAACTGATCTTTGATAAGGCCCCCAAAGTCACTGAACTGGGACATAACAGTCTTTTCAACAAATGGGGATGGGAGAGTTGGATATCCATATCCAAAAGAATGAAAGAGGACCTCTACCTCACACCCTACACAAAAATTAACTCAAAGTGGATCAAAGATCTCAAAATAAAAGACAGTACCATAAAACTCCTAGAAGACAATGTAGGGAAACATCTTCAAGACCTTGTATTAGGCAGCCACTTCCTAGACTTCACACCCAAAGCACAAGCAACAAAAGAAAAAATAGATACATGGGAACTCCTCAAGCTTAGAAGTTTCTGTACCTCAAAGCAATTTGTCAAAAAGGTAAAGAGGCAGCCAACTCAATGGGGGAAAAGATTTTTGGAAACCATGTATCAGACAAAAGACTGATATCTAGCATATATAAAGAAATCCTACAACTCAATGACATAGTAAAGACAGCCCAATTATAAAATGGGCAAAAGATATGAAAAGACAGTTCTCTGAAGAGGAAATACAAATGGCCAAGAAACACATGAAAAAATGTTCAGCTTCACTAGCTATTAGAGAGATGCAAATTAAGACCACAATGAGATACCATCTCACACCAATTAGAATGGCTGCCATTAAACAAACAGGAAACTACAAATATTGGAGAGGATGTGGAGAAATTGGAACTCTTATTCATTGTTGGTGGGACTAGATAATGGTTCAGCCACTCTGGAAGTCAGGCTGGCAGTTCCTTAGAAAACTAGATATAGACTTACCCTTCGATCCAGCGATTGCACTTCTCGGTATATACCCAGAAGATCTGAAAGCAGTGACACAAACAGATATCTGCACACCAATGTTCATAGCAGCATTATTCACAATTGCCAAGAGATGGAAACAACCCAAATGTCCTTCAATAGATGAGTGGATTAAAAAAATGTGGTATATACACACGATGGAATACTACACGGCAGTAAGAAGGAATGATGTCGTGAAACATGACAACATGGATGAACCTTGAAGACATAATGCTGAGCCAAATAAGCCAGGCACAAAAAGAGAAATATTATATTTTACCACTAGTGTGAACATTGAAAAATGTAAAACAAATGGTTTATAATGTAGAATGTAGGGGAACTAATGATAGAGAGCAATTATGGTAGGGTGAACAATAATCCAGTAAGAACAGGTAAGCTATCGTGGGTAAATTTAATGTTCTGGGAATGCCCAGAAATGACTATGGTCTGTTAATTTCTGATGGGTATAGTAGGAACAAGTTTACAGGAATATTGCTATATTAGGTTACTTTCTTGGGACAGAGTAGGAACATGTTGGAAGTAAAGTTAGGTTAGTTGTCTTTTTCTTACTCCCTTGTTATGGTCTGTTTGAAATGTTTTTTTATTGTATGTTTTTTTAATTTTTTTTTTTATTTTTTATATAGTTGATTTAAAAAAAAAAGAGTTAATTAAAAAAAAAAAGAATAAAAAAAATATGCAAAGCCCCCTTGAGGAGGTGGTGGAGAAGGCAGAGGTATTGGGCTTCCCCATCTCGATGGCTGCTAATGTGCTCACAGACATAGGGGACTGGTGGTTTGATGGGTTGAGCCCTCTACCACAGGACTTGCCCTTGTGCCTAAGAGCCTCTTCCCGAATACCTCTTTGTTGCTCAGATGTGGCCCACTCTCTCTAGCTAAGCCAACTTGGCAAGTGAAATCACTGCCCTCCCCCCTACATGGGATCTCACAGCCAGGGGAGTGAATCTCCCTGGCAACATGGAATATGACTCCCAGGGAGGAATGCAGACCTGGCATCATGGGATGCAGAACATCTTCTTGACCAAAAGGGGGATGTGAAAGGAAATGAAATAAGCTACAGTGGCAGAGAGATTACAAAAGTTGCCGAGAGATCACTCTGGTGGGCACTCTTACACACAATGTAGACAACCCTTTTTAGGTTCTAGTGCATTGGAGTAGCTAGTAGTAAATACTTGAAACTATCAAACTACAACCCAGAACCCATGAATCTTGAAGATGATTGTATAAACATGTAGCTCATGAGGGGTGACAATATGACTGGGAAAGCCATATGGACCACATTCCCCTTTGTCTAGTCTATGGATGGATGAGTAGAAAAATGGGGGAAGGAAAAAAACAAACAAACAAAGGCACCCAGTGTTCTTTTTTTACTTTAATTGCTCTTTTGCACTGTAATTATTATTCTTGTTATTTTTGTGTATGTGGTAATGAAGGTGTCAGGGATTGATTTTGGTGATGAATGCACAACTATTTAATGGTACTGTGAACAATTGAACATATGCTTTGTTTTGTATGACGGCAAGGTATGTGAATATATCTCAACAAAATGAATTAAAAAAATAGTCGGGGAGATTGGACTATGGATTGAATATTACATGACTGCAAATAATTATTGTTAGTTTCATTAGGAGTGATAATTTTACTATGGTTTGGTAAGAAATTTATATATATATAAAGCCTATTACTAGTAAAGAGATTGAATCAGTAATCAAAAACCTCTCAACAAAGAGAACCCCAGAACCAGATGTCTTCACAGTGTAATTCTATCACACATTCCAAGAAGAATTAACTCTAATTCTACTCAAACTCTTCCAAAAAAATTGAAGAGGAAGGAATTCTCCCAAAGCCTGCTTAAAGAATCCACAAGAAAAGAAAACTACAAACCAACATCTATTATAAATATAGATGCAAAAATCCTCAACAAAATACTAGCAAACAAAATTGAACAGCATACAAAGGAATTATACTCCATGACCAAGTGCAATTTATCCTAGGTATTCAAGGTTGGTTCAACATAAGAAAATCAATTAATGTAATTCACCATATTAACAGAATGAAGAGGGGAAAAATCACAGGATCATCTCATTTGATGTAGAAAAGGCATTTGACAAAATCCAACACCCCTTCATGATAAAAACCCTTAGAACACTAGGAAAGAAGGAAACTTCCATAACATGATAAAAGACATATATGAAAAGCTCAAGGCTAACATCACACTCAGTGGTAAAAGACTGAAATCTTTTCCACTAATATCTGGACAAGACAAGGATGCCCACTGTCACTACTGTTATTCAACATTGTACTGGAAGTTCTATCCAGGGCAGGTAAGCAAGAAAAAGAAATAAATAAAGGACCTCTGAATTAGAAAGGAAGAAATGAAACTTTCCCTATTTGCATATGACATGATCCTATATACCAAAACCTTGAGAAATCCTCAAAAAAGCTCCTAGAGACAATAAATGAATTCAACAAAGTGATGGGGTACAAGATCAACACTCCTAAATTCATAGTGTTTCTATACACAAGCACTGAACAATCAGAACAAGAAATCAAGAAAAAATTCCATTCACAATAGCAACTAAAGTGACCAAATATTGAGGTATAAATTTACCCAAAGATGCAAAGGAATTGTACATAGAAAATGACAAAACATTGCTAAAAGAAATCAAAGAAGACCTAAATAAATGGAAGGACATTCCATGTTCATGGATTGAGAGGCTAAATATCATTAAGATGTAATCCTATCCAAAGCAATTTACAGATTCAATGCAATCTGTTGAAATCAAAATTTCAACAACCTTTGAAATGGAAAAGTCAACCATTAAATTTATATGGAAGAGTAAGGAAATTTATATGCCAAATAGTTGAAGGCATCTTGAAAAAGGAGAATGAATTGAAGGACTCACACTTCCTGATCTTAAAACTTATCACAAAGCCACAGTAATTGTAACAGCATGGTACTGGCACATATATATCAATGGAATCAAACTGAGTTTTCTGAAATCAACCCTCATATTCATGGCCAACTGATTTTGAGCAAAGAACATTCAATTGGAAAAGAATAGTCTCTTCAACAAACAGTGCTGTGAAAACTGGATCTTCATTTGCAAAAAAAAGAAAAAAGAATAAAAAGATTAAAAAGGAGGACCCCTCCCTCATACCATATACAAAAATCAACTCAAAATGGATCCAAGACCTAAATATAGGAGCTGGAACTATCAAACTTCTAGAAGACAACATAGGGAAGCATCTTCAGGAGTTGCATTAGTCAATGGTTACTTAGACTTTATACCCAAAGTACAAGCAACAAAAGAAAAAACAGATAAATGGGACCTCAGCAAAATAAAAAACTTTTGTGCATCAAAGGACTTCATTATGAATGTCAAATGACAGCCTACACAATGAGAGAAAATATGTGGAAACTATATATCCGTTAACGGTTTAATATCCAGAATATATAAAGAAATCCTTTGACTAAACAAAAAGACAAAAGAATTTAAAAATCGGCAAATGACATGAATAGACCCCTCTCCAAAGAAGACATACAAATGGCCAATCAGTACATGAAAAGATTCTCAACATCATTAGCCAGTAGGGAAATGCAAATCAAAACCACAATGAGAAACCTTTCACACCCATTAGAATGGCCGCTATTAAATAAACGGAAATCAACAAGTGTTGGAAAGAATGCAGAGAAATAAGAACACTCATTCATTGCTGATGGCATTCTAAATCTTGCAGCAACTGTGGAAGCCAGTTTGGCAGTTCCTCAGAAAGCCAAGTATAGAATTACCATATAACCCAGCAATCCCACTACTAGTTATATACTCAAAAGAATTGAAAGCAGAGACTTGCACAGATATTTGCACACCAATATTCACAGGGACATTATCCACAATTACCAAAAGATGGAAGCAACCCAAATGTCCATCAACAGATGAATGGATAAATAAAATGTGGTTTATACACAAAACAGAATATTATTCATTCATAAAAATTGATGTTCTGATACATGTGACAACATGGATGAACCTTGAAGACATCACATGGAATGAAATAAGCCAGAAAGAAAAAGACAAATATTGTATGGTCTCACTGACATGAAATAATTTGAATAAGAAAACTCATAGATTCATAATCTAGAATATAGATTACCAGGGGATGGAGTGGGGAGGGTGTGCTAGTTTGGATATATTATGTCCCACCAAAAGCCATACTCGTTAATGCATTTTGTGGGGGAAGACATATTAGTGTTGATTAGGTTGTAATCCTTTGATTGTTTCCATGGAGATGTGACTCAATCAACTGTGGGTGAAAGGTTTGATTGAATTATTTCCATGGAGATGTGGACCCCACCCATTCTTGAGAGCCCTATAAAAGAGTTCAAAAACAGAAGGATCTCAGAGCAGCTGAGAGTGACATTTTGGAGAGCAACTGAGAGAGACATTTTGGAGGCAACCATTGAAAGCAGACTTCTGTTAAACTTCAGAGATGCTAGCCCTGAGTTTGCTCCGGGGAAGCTAAGAGAGGACAAAATGCCCCAAGAGCAACATCTTGAAGAATGTACAGGAGCTGAGACAGGAGTTGGAACACAATCCAGGATCAGCAGATGCCAGCCACATGCCTTCCCAGCTAACAGAGGTTTTCTGGATGCCATTGGCCTTCCTTGGGTGAAGGTGTACTTGTGTTGATGCAGTAATTTGGATATTTTCATGGCCTTGAAATAAGCCCCCTTTATAAAAGCCAATCCATTTCTGGTATTTTGCATAATGGCAGCATTAGCAAACCGGAACAGAGGGTAAGGCTTAAAATGTACAGTGTTCCTATTTGGAAAGATGGAATGTTTTGGAAATGGATGGTGGTGATGGTAGCATAAATTTTTAATGCAATTAACAGCTCTGATATATATATATATATATATATATATATATATATATATATATATATATATACACACATACACACACACACACACACACACATATATATATACATATATCTGAATGTGATTAATAGGGGAACTGTTAGACTATATATAACCATATATATATATGAATTTTTTTTTTAAATCCACAGAATTACACTATACAAACAGTGAATCCTACATTAAACCATGGACTCTAGTTAACAGTGCAATTTAAAAATGTGATACCATCAATTTTAACAAATTCCACACCAATGCAAGGTGTTGGTGGTGGGGTGGTGTATGGGAATCCTGTATTTAATGCATGATTGTTCTGCAAACCCGCTTCTCCAATAAAGAAAAGAAAAAGTTATGAACATACATTGTATAAATTAGAGTACTGAAACCCTTAAAAAATGTATAGCAAGTTTATTATTTAAAAACATTTAAATAAGCAATAGAATAGAAAATGTTACAATCACTTGTTAATCTACTACCCAGAGATAACCTTCCAGTTTCATTTAACAATGTATCACAAAAAGTTTTCCGTGTCATTGAAAATTCTTCAACAGCATCATGTGTTTTGTTGGGGTTAGGGGTTAGAGGTATACTATTAAATAATAATAAATTATTTTATCAATTCTGTGTCAAATGTCAGCAGGCCTCAATCTTGGGAAGGCATTGGGAAAGTTCAGACCCTCCCCCAAGATCTAGGGAGCTTTGAGCTCTAGCTTTCCACTGAGTTCATTTTGAATATGATTGCCTTGGCACACTGTATGTGGTCATGTCACTTAAAATTTTTTAATAAATAACTTACCATTGCCCTTGCAATAAAGTATAAACTACCGAGCTTAACTCAATAAGCCTTACCTGTACCTCCAACCTCATTTCCAGGCACTGTTCCCTCCAATTTTCTTCTCCTCTTTTCCCCTACACTTCAACAATACGAATAATTGGTTTTAATTTCCCAAATGAGCCAAACTCCCTCTTAGCTCCGGACATTTGACAAGTTGTTCAAAAAACATTTACTTATAGATTATGTACTTCTAGACACTTGCTAAAGACCTGTAGGGTCTGGTCTAGAACAGAGAAACAGAAGAATGGATCAGAGTATGTAACAGATAGATATTAGTATATAGAAGAAATTAATATTTTATAAAGGTGTCACACATGAGTGAGAAGGTCATGAACTAGTTAATACTGTCGGGAAATTATTGTCATGAATTAGCTAATATTGTTGGGAAAAGTGGTTTCTATTTGGGACAAAAAGGTCTAGAATAATAAAGTAGAGCCTCATCTAACAATGCATACAAAAAGTAAATTCCAGTGGATAAAAAAGTGAAATATAGATATGAAACCATTTAACACTGGAAGTAATTACATTTGGTTATTGAATTCATCCTGAGGTGTGAAGGTAGTCTAAACATGTTTAAGCAGTGGAAACTTTTAACAGGGTTTGATGACATAAAAACTAGGAACTTCTGCACATTGGAGTGAACAAAGAGCAAACAACAAATTGGGCAATACATTTTCAATTGCAATGAATGCTTCATATTTGGGGTGGGGGGTGGTGGAGGGAGGGGTTCCCACCTCACTCAGAATAAAGGTCCAGGTCTATGTACCCTCCAGCTCTCTGGCCTCATCTCCTGCCAGTCTTCCCTGACTCACTTGCCTCTGGCCACATGATCTCCTTTCAGCTCCCCAACTTGTCCTATTCACTCCCACCTCAAAACCTTTGCCACTGCAGTCCTTTCTTCCTGGTTTGCTCTTTCTCCAGTTATCTGAAGTTCTTGCTTCTTCACCTTTGTACTAGTTTCCTGTTCTGCTATAACAAATTATCAGAAACTCAGTAGCTTAAAACAACACAAATTTCCTATCTTACAGTTCAGGAGGCCAGCAATCCTAAAATGAAGGTGTCAACAGGGCTCCATTCCTTCGGAAGGCTCTAGGAGAGTATCGGTTTCTTTGCCTTTTCCAGCCTCAGAGGCCATCTGCATTCTTTGGGTCATGGCCCCTTCTTCCATCTTTAAGAGAGTATCTTCAGATCTTTCTGACTCTCCTTCAGTCATCACCTTGTCTGACTCTGAAAGCTCCTGCCTCCCTCTTATAAGCACCCTTTTGATTACAATGGGCCCTCCCAGATAACCCAGATCAATCTTCCATCTCAAAATTCTTAATTTAATCACAGCTGCGAAGTCCCTTTTGCATGTAAAGTAACAGACAAAGATTCCAGGGATGAGGACATGGAAACTTTCTTTGGTGGGGAAGGGGAGCATTATTCTGTCTCCACAATTTTCTTCAGATCTTTGCTGGAACATGATTTTATCAAAACGACTATGACCATCCTAAATTAAAATACAAATAGCTGCTTCTCCCCCATCCCTACTTCTTGTCCTTCTCACTGTGTTCATTCTTCTCCATAGCACCTAACAACAATTTATGTGATCTCTATTACAGCAGGGACTTTGCATTGTTCACTGATGTATTCCCATATCTAGGACAGTGGGAAGCATATGGTAGGTGCTCAATAAACATTTATTGAATAAATAAATGAATTAGAAAAAAGAAAATGACTTATTTGCCAGGCCTAAAAAAAAAAAAAAAAAAAAAAGGAAAGAAAGAAAAACTGAAATGATAAATTCTCTCTTTCATCAAGACAGAAAGAACAAAAAGAAAACATTGTCTCCCCTCAAATAGCTGTTGAATTGTTCGAGTTCTCTGTTACTCCTTCATTTAATCTTCCCTAAATCTTATATTTGATTTTCTCTAAGTTTTGGGCAGGAGCTATGTAACACTCTGTAAACAGAGGCAAAATGTGAAAAGTCCACACATTTGTCTAGAAAATTGCTTAGCCTTACATGCGCCTCTTAGTTCCTTAGTAATGTAAGGAAGGTAAGTCTGAGCAAAATTAAAAAGGGAGAACGGAAAAGGAATTCCAACCCCACATGGCCATTTCTCAACAAAAGTCTTTAATACATGATTTGTAGTCTGTTATTCAGCAGAAAAGAATTTAGGAAAAACAAGCATCTCATTCTTGGAATGCTAGAGAGAAGCAAAATAATTCAAAATTTAATCAGTGGCTTTGAGCAAAACATACATCATTTCCTCCTGCTAGTTTTTGACAATAATTCCTCATGCAGTAGATTTCATTGAGCTAGAGACTCTTGGAATAATGACAAAGGCTGGGAAAAATCTGATCCAAACTGGCTTGCTAAGATTTGGGGCTAGTGCAGAGCTGTAGGAAGTGACCAAAGGGAAAAGAGTGGGGAGAGGGAGAATGATGTATGAAATGGAAAACCGGATTTTGGCAAGAGGAAGTGCCGCCCTGGGATTTTTATAGCAGAATCATGACACTCAAAATCTTTGCTTTTACTTTTCCTTAAACTGTATGAGGCCACAATATTGTTCCAGTGACTCCTTTTGTATAAAAATTATCCCAAAAATTAGTGGTATAACCTATAATCATTTTATTTTTCTTACAATTTTGAGGGTTGGGAATTTGGGAAAGACTCTGCTAAGCAGCTCTCACTTAGTTCTCTCATGCAGTCACATTCAGATGTCTGCTAAGGCTGCATCATCTGAAGGCTTCTTGGCTGGGCGTCCAAGATGGCTCAATCGCTTCGCTGTGGTTGAGGTTAACCATCGGCTGGGAGCTCAGCTGGGGTTGCTGACTCAAGTGCCTACACATGCCCTCTCCAGCAGGGTGCTCTTTGGGCAGTAGACTTCTCACATGGCTGCTGACCTCTCCCAGAGTGAAAATCTCAGAAGAACCAAGCAGAAACCTTGTGGCCTTTTCTGACCTAGCTTGTGAAGTCACACAGCATCACTTCTGCATTCTATTAATTTTAAGTGGGTTACTAAGGTGAGCCCAGATTCAAGGGAAAGGGGACATTGATCTCATCTCTCAATGGGAAGTGCATCAATGAATGACAGAAATATTTTTAAGCCACCATAACTGTACTATCCAGTCTTTTGCACCCTGTTAGACTAAGAAACATACAATGGAAATAAAGGAACTACAAACTTGAAATACCCCTTTCTTCTTGTTTTTCTACCCTGTCTTTTACCTTCATTCTCCTTTCTCAGGACGCATTTCCCTAATCTTTTCATTAAATCATGGGAACATTCCACTACTTACCTAGGGCAAAAATTTCACCAAAATAGCAACTGAATTCTCAAGAAAATTAATAAGTCACTCTTTAACTTTCATCCTAAGTACAACTTCATTGTCCTCAATATATTGAACATATAATCTGCTAGAAACTATGCTAAGTAATTAGTGTAAAGTTATTGATATAGGAAAAAGGAGAGAGAAAATAATTCACTTCATGTCATCAATTTCAACTTAAAACAATTGTTCTTTATGACATACAGATTTATAAAATTCCAATACTGAGTTATACATACCATAAAAATAGCTAGAAAAAGTTATTTTTCTGATGCATTACAATTTCATTACTTGTTTTTCCAAGGCATACTTTTTACAAGCAAAAGTTAGTTTAGAATAGTCTAAAATCCTCTCAAAGCAAGTTTTGAGTAGAAAACTTGCTCTGTTTACATTTTAAGTATAGGTTCATATTTACTATAATTGGAACCTTTAAGATAAGTTTCAAAAACATTTACTTAACCATCAGAAACCTTCTGAAAGCACTGAGGTTCTCAACCTAATTTGAAAAGCAGGAGCAATGGCTAACAGGACCAAATATCTGAGAGAAGCACCAGCATGTGTGTCCTATAGACAAGAAAGTTGGTGCAAGAAAACCATATTACAACACTTGGTTTTTTTGTGCGTAAGGCTCCAAATACAGTATACGCAATTGTGGTAGACTGAATTATGCTCCCTACTTAGGCATGTTCTTAATCATAATCCACATTCCTCTGGGTGTGAACCCATTGTAATCAAGACCACTTGAAGGTAAAATTTTTAGTTAGGATGTGGTCCAACTGAATGAGGGTGGGATTTAATCTATATTACTGGAGGTCTGATAAAGAGAAGAATCCAGGAGTTGGAGAAAAGCCACAGGAGAAGAGCAAGGACATCACTATGTGACAGAGGACTGCCATCACCAGAATGTGAAAGCAGGCCTTGCCTACACATTGATTTGGAACTTCTGGCCTCTAAAGTCATGAGCTAATAAATTCCTGTGGTTAAGTCAACTCACTATGTGGTATTTGTATTAGCAGCTTTGGAAAACTAAGATAACAATATAGCTCCAAAGCTTTAAGGAAATGAGATGAGAAAATTTCCTTAGCAAAATGTTTGATGTAATTTCAAGATATTGCTATTGGGTTCCTAGAGTCTGCTCACCAGATCAGGGACAACCTACTTGGGTGTTGTGTTGATGAGGATAGTACTAAGGGTTCACTCATTTGGGAAGAATGTTAAATTCATCCCAGTACTTCTGAAGGATTATAATATGCTTGAGACCTCATTTCTCTACAGGCATCTGTTCTGGGTGTTGAAGGAAGGACTGGTAAAGATGGAACAAGATCTAAGAAAGCATCATCTAAAGGTGTCTGTCACATACTAGGTGCTTAATAAGTGTTACCTGGGTGAATGGATGATTGAATGAATTAATGAATGAATGAGTGAATACCCAGACCAGGTTGCCCAGACAAGAAGAAAAAGTATTTCTTTTCCTACTTGTTATGCACGCCAAACTCTTATCTGAAAAGAAATTATTTTTTTCATTACAGGGAGCACAATATCCATAGCATTAGCTCCTTATAATCGGGGATCTCTCCAAAGGAAGATTCCTGGCATGTGCACGAAGAGGAAAGAGCTATGGAAGCTTACTCAGTTTTGCCATAAACCTGGGAAGGCTGCAGGGGACCCACAGTTGCTTCAATTTCAAATAAAGTTGAAGAATAGTCAGCCCACCTCAATGCAACGAAAGCTATTGAAGAATTCCCAAGCACTCCAGACTGTTAAAGTCCCTGTCTGCTTCAGAGCTGAGTGAACCCAAAGCAATGCAGATCATTCCCTAAATTCTCATGACCCACAAGGGGTCTGAAAGCACACCTACAATGAAAATGAAATGGCTAATGTGGTAAGTATAAGCATTTTCTAACATATGCTAAGTGCTTTGCATATATTATCTTACTTTACCTTCATAAAAACACCATAAGTTTAGGTAATTTTTTCTTATCCTCTTCTTCTTCCTCCTCATTATCATTATTTACAGAAGAAGAAAGTGAGGCTTTGAGAGTTTAAATAATTTGCCCAAGAATAGACAGCTAGTAAATGGCAATGTCAGAATTCTAGTCACTCTGCTTAGCCCCAAGCTGTGTTTTTCCCAATCTGTTTTTTTAATTTTCATAATTTACAGAAAAGTTACAATAATATTACAGTGAACATTCACAAACCCTTTATTTAGATTTAATAACTGTTGATATTTTGTCATATGTGCCTTACCTCTCCCTTTCTCTCCACCCCTCTTACCCCAGCATCTGCTCTGCATTTTGAGGTTGGAAAGGGTAGGGAAGTGGGGTAAGAGATATGTACGGACACAGACAGACACACACATATTTCTACTGACCAATTTGAAAGTAAGCTGCAGTCTTCATGTCACCCTTAAACATGTCAGCTTATAGCTTTTTAGAATAAATAAGGAAATTCTTCTACAAATCATGGTACTAATTATCACATCTATCAATATAAGTAATAATTCTATAATATCATCTAATACTCTGTCCACACTGAAGTTTCCTCAGGTATTTATGGGATAACAGTCAGTTTAGTGACTACCTTGGATCAATTAACAATTACAATAACTAAAATTGAATGTTTTTACACATTTTCTGAGACAAAAAAAAAAAAAAAACAGATTTCTTTAAGGGAGCTTCTCCCCTACATATGCCACTCCGAACATCAGAATTCTCACTCCAATACTTAAGCAGGATCTGCCAGGTCAAGATACTCAGCTATAATAATTCTGGAGAGTGTCTCACTCTAGAATGTCATGAAAGTGGCAGTCACAGAAAGGAAAAATAGTAAGTGATTCACCCTGGCTTTTATGTTCCAAAAGTTCAAGCCTTGAAGAGAAGGTATGAATTAAATGGGGTATAAATTAAATGTTTGGAAAAAGCAGGAAGAATCGCTTGTGGCTTCCCCAAGCTGCCCCACCAATACCAGAATAATTTTCCCCTGGATTGGAGTGAGGAGCAAAAGAAATTGAGGAGATTTACCTGGGGCTTACCCCCAAAGAGGGATCCAGAAGCAGCAGAGAGAGCCCTGTGGCTCCCGACAGGCAATTAAGCAGTGGTATCTGGATGGAAGAGGCTACAAGGATAGAGTCAAGGGCTCTCAGCACTGACCTGGTGGACCAATGTCCAAGAACCAGACGGCCTTCCCACGAATACCTGAGACCAATGTAATCCCTCGTGAACTTCAACACCACCCCTGGGGAGGTGCAGTAGAACTCACAAAAGCTAAATATAAATTTTCCATCTGGCAGACAGGATAGGACTAGACATAGAAATTTGCTTAAGTAATCAACAATAAAGTTATGGCTCTTCTTATCCTCCTCTCCTTTGCCTTCCTTCCCTTCCCATCCCTTCCTGTCCTCTCTCTTCTCTTCCCTTCTCTTCCCTCCCCATACAACTCAGTCCTGAAGCCATTAGTCAGGACAAAGAAAAATAGGCATCCACATAAATAAAGACAGCAATTAATTAGGACCCACTGAAGAATATAGGAAACTATGAATCCAAACTGATAAAAATAAATACATGAAAAAGTTGAAACCTTAATGAGGAACAGAATCCTTACATAGTTTCAAGTTTCTACCACCCACAAAAAACTTAATATTTACAAAGGGAAAAATAGTTACATTACATTGGTAAAGCCTGGCAGATACTATCTTACTTTATGAATTGAAATGAATATCATTTATAACGGAACAAATTGAAATTATGTGCTGATAGGATACAATGAGAAGAAAGAAGCATCATTTCTGTGAAATTCCCACCAAAGATGCATAACCTAAATCTACACATGAGAAAACATCAGACAAACCCAAATCAAGAAACAATCTACAAAGTAACTGGCCTGTAATCTTCAAAAGAATCAAGAAGGTTATAGTAAAGGAAAGACTGAGGGGCTATTGAGACAAGAGGCATGACAACTAAATGCGACACATATTCTTAACTGGATTTTTTTCCCATAAAGGCATTTTGGGGACAAATGGTAAAACTTGAATGGGGTCTGAGGATTAGCTGGTGGTGATGTAACAATGTTATTTCCAATTTTGATCACTGATTTGTGGTTATGCTGGAGATTATCCTTGTTTGTAGGGAATACCCATTGTGTTAGTTTCCTATTACTGCTGCAACAAATTATCACACATTTAATGGCTTAAAACAATAGAAATTTATTCTCTCACAGTACTAGGGGCCAGAAGTCTGCAATCAGTTTCACTAGGTAGAAATCAAGGTGCCAGCAGAGCCACAATTCCCCCAGAGGATCTGGGGGAGAATGTGACCCATGCCTCTTCCAGCTTTTTGCAGCTGCCAGCTACCCTTGGGTTGTGGTTGGATCTCTCCAGTCTGCCCCCATGGCCACAGTGCCTCCTCCTCTTTTGTCTGCGTGTCTGTCTAATCTCCCTCTTCCTCTCTCTTCTAAGGATACTTGTGATAGGATAATTCAGGAAAATCACCCCATCTCAAGAACCTTTTTTTTAAATTAACTTTATTTATCAAAAAAGAAATTTTTTTCCAAACAAAACAAAGGAATAAGAAAAACAAATATCCTGAAATAACTTCATTGCTTAATGAAGAACCTTAATTTAATCACATCTGCAAAGACATCTATCCTTATAAGGTAGCATGTACAGGTTCCAGGAATTAAAACCTGGTATCTTTGGAGGGTCCTTTTTCTGCCGATTACACCCACTACAGTGTCTGTGGGTAATGGGATATCAGGTCAGCAAATTACTCTTAAACGGTTCTGAAAAAAAAAAAAAAAAAAAAAAAAACAGTTATTTGTTTTATACTTCTAATATTTTTATACCCTTGTTTCAAAAATTTTAAAATATTAAAAAGACACACACACATATATATATATATGTTGAATTGGTCAGTCATAGTCTGAAACTCTACGCACTGCAAATGGTCTTCTATACATAGTTACACAACACAGACTATAAAGGAGTTTGAGTTATTTGCCCAAAGATGCAGAGCCTCTTTCAATCTGGAAACTTTGACACCTACTTCCTATATTGGGAGGGAAGGGAATTGTTCTGCTGTTCTGTGCCATGCTTTGGAGGTATGCCCCCCAAATACCTCCTCCATCTCTTTTTTAAATCAAATTTATACTGAGGTATAATTTACAATAAAGTGCATAGATTTTAAGTGTAGAGTTCAACGAGTTTTGATAAATGTATACAACTGTATAACCAGCACCTCAATCAAGATAATTTCCATTACCTCAGAAAGTTCCCCCATGCTCCTTGCGAGCCCAATTTTGGGCTATTACAAATAAAGCTGCCATAAATATTCATGTTCAAGTCTTTCTGTGGACATGTTTGTTTTTTTTTTTAATTTCTCTTGGATAAATATCTAGAAGTGGAATTGTTGGGTCATAGGGTACATATACTTTTTTAAAGAAAAAGTGTATTTATTCCAAGATTCACTTACTAGGATCTTTAAGCACCCTTTCTCTCATAGAGCCCAAGCATGGTGATAATGTGCTAGAGGCTGCTGTGTTTCCCTGCACGAGCTCTCATCTTCTAAGGGTCCTGAGAAAGATGGTGGATTAGTCCAGGAGACTTCATGAAAGGGGGTGGCGGTGGGGGGTAGTCCCATCAGGTGGAATATGTGTGCCCAAAACCTGAGGGTGGGGGCAGAGAAATGTTCACCACAGCAGGAGGACCACCTAGAGGTGAGCTGAAGTAGTTGGCAGAGGCTGCTGCTCCTGCAGGAGGAGCAGGAGGAGCAGGAGGAGCTCCTGGTGGCCCTGGAACGGGTGCTTGCTTGATTCCAGAGTCTGTGATTCCGTCCTTTTCTTTTCCTCTGGCTGGGATCTTTCCCATTTCATGTTGAGTCTGCAGCCACTGACAATCAACTTATTAAAGGATTTTTTGACAGTCACTCCTGGAGTTTGCCTTGTGGCAAACTGGATGAAAGCACACTGTTGTCTCTTGAAAAATGGTGATCATCTGAATCTTTCCAAACTGGTAGAAATGATTTCCTGGATCTGTACAAGTAATGGTGTCTCCCCAACCATCACCATATAGTCTGGTGATAGTCTTGTCCTCTGGTGGGTCCAGACAAAGCATTGTTGAAAGCTAATTGAGAAGCTTATCTGACACAAGGTCACTGATTCCATATTATAAGTCTTTGATATTCTGATCAGTAAGGGAGTCATCTGAATCTGTAGAAGAGTCTGTATGGACTCTCTGCTCTTATACTCTCCTTTCACCTGGAAGGAGCAAATGTGGGGTTGATTCTGTTTATAGTATGATGTGGTCCAGGCCAGTTTGAACAGCATGTCACTGGTGGATGTGGCTTTCCTCCAGCATGCCGACTGGCCGTGTTCCATCAGAGTTAGAAATCTCTCTGTCTGTATTCTGTGTACAGTACTCCATTAACATCTGACTCTGACATGTCATTCTTAAAAGGATGCAACAAAAACCTGGATAAGCAGGCCATATTCTAGGTCTAAAAGGCAGGTGTGACAGACATTCTTCAATATGCTGCAGGTTTGGCACATTTGAGACTTCTTGAAATGCATGCAGAACTGGGGCACCAGTGAAACATTGTGAATGGCCTGGCACAGATTTTGCATTCCTTCCCATACTTTGCTTTGGTCATTCGGATATCTGGTTTTTCTCCAAGACACATCTGAATGGGAAGGTCCGCATCCTCTCAGTTCTGCCTGTTGCAGGTGTTGGAACCCGGAGAGGGTACACATATTTTTAATCCAATCTCTCTTTGACTCTTTGCTCCAATCCATTACTCTTATGAAATTCTGATTCAACTCTCTACATCTTCTTAGTAAGAACTGCTAATAATCTTTAACCAGTTTGACTAACTCCTTTCTTCCTTGGTATATCCCACTCTGTACTTTGCTTACTTGTTCTATGCTGGGATATTAACTTCTCACTTAAGGGAATTTATTGCTAATTCTTAGTGGTTATTTCTGCAATTTATTTTACGTTTATGGAAGACTTTGCTTCCCTTCAAAATTCACTGTACAGTGCAGGCTGAAGCTGTGTCATACTACAGCTCCCTGTGCCTCCATCCTGAATTGACTGTGCCAACAGCTTTTTTTCATAATCAATTCTGTCCTTTCTGACTCAGTGATGATCCTTTGTAGATATGTAAACACATACATGAACTGAGTCTGACTCATTTCCCGAAACTGTATGCTGAGTATGGACCCTCTCCCTGTACCCTTGAAATCATAAAAATAATTAAGAGCCCCAGGATTAGGACACCAATCGTCTCAGTAATTAAAAGGCAATCAATCAGCATACCAAGGCTCTTCAACTATAATGGAGGTAAGTCTGCCATGCTTTTAATAGACTTAATTCCTTTATTTGATTATCTGTTTCTTTCTACAGTATTAGATTTACGGGGGGGGGGGGGGAATAAAGATCTTTAAAAGAAGCCTAGAAAAATTGTTTAATTTCCAGCAACCATTGTCTTTAAGAAGGAAAAAAGATTTGTTTTTATGACATATTTCCTCACAAAGTGGTTTATAATGATATCCAAACTCTTTAGATTGCTTCTGTGATGCATTTTATGGTGTCATTAAAAAAAAAAAAAAAAACAGCTGAACATTTCCATGTATTACAGTAACTCAGTGAACCCCTGATTCTGTGTATTGTGGGCTTACAAATGGTTTCTTCTGCATTGCCATCTTTTTTCAATGAACTCAATGCAGCATAATGAGTATCCATATATAGCATTTGAGAGGCCAACTTGGCCTCCAAACCTCATTATGTGAACAACCATTATTTCTTAAATATTTATTTAATATTCAAAATGAAAACATGCATGATTCTATACCATAACAGAACAGCAACCTGAGGTAGACCCATCCACTGGACCGGAAAAAAACAAGCACAGCCCCTGTGACCTCAGAACTGCAGGTGCTGGAGCTTCAGTTCTGCTTCTTCCCACCTCTTCTCCAGCTCTTGGTTTCTAGCAAAATTCCTGGGTGGCTCCAGAAGTCTCTCTGCTGTGAAGGCACCTCCTTTGCAGGCCATCTCACCTAATTGCTGTTGTCACGTCTCCTAGCCCCCCCACTGCTCTGTATTCTTGGGCTACAGAAGTAGTAAAGTCAATGAGGCATTCCCATCTAATAAATGGGTTGCACTACTTCTTTTCAGAACACTGAGACCCCAGGAACATCTAACAGCTTTTTCTTATTTCTTTTCCCTAGGATATGGCAAATCAGAAATCTCTACAAGGAAAAAGAGGATTTTCCTCATTCTTTCAAAGTGAAGAAATAACTGATCACATAATAAGTGAAAAAAAATTGAAGCAGAAATGGAAAAACATGGTTTGAGCTCATATAGATAAGCTATAAATGTTGCAATAGTTGATCTGCTAATTCCTCTTACTGCTCTATCTATTCCACTAAATGCAAAGATAAGCAACATTTATTCATTCAAGGATGAAGTTCAAACACCTAGTAGTTTTTGTTTGTTTTTACAGTAAATATCTTCTCTGGCATGCAATGATCTGGGAATATTTTCAGTAAAAAAAAAATAAGAATGCCATTTATTAATATTTGAATTGTTTTTTAAAGATTACAAACATACGTTCATTTGCTCCTCAAAACAACTCTGTGATGCAGGCAGTAAAGTTATATCATCATACCCATTTTACAGATAAAGAAAACAGAGGCTCAAAAAGAGTAAGGCTCCTAAGATCTCATAAAGAGCAAACAGTGATATTTGGTCTGATCTCAGTTCAGAGTATTTTCCATTTTGCCACAATGCCTCTTCATAAAACTTTTTCTTTTTGGTGAAAAAATCAAGGCACTAATATTTTAAAAAGTGAAAAATATGCCAACTTTTAAAAATATCTAAAGATTATTCATGGCGGCAGTTGAGTTTGTGAGTTGTTTGTGCACAAGTCACTGGCCGCATTGCTGAAGTGTTCTTGGTGTGATCTCACCTGCAGGCTCACAGAACAGCCTTATCCCCTGCACTACCTGGACACAGCTCGCCATCTCTCCACTCATTAATCATGCACCTCCTTGCAAAGCTAAGCAGGAAAAGTTCCTCTTCATTCTCCATCTGGTTTAAGTTGATCATTAAGGTAAGGACCAATCGGGAGAAGCCTTTGCAGGAGGGTAATTTATATAATATACAGTTATGGGTAGCTGGAATATTCAGGGAGTAATAGCAAGGGTGGGGGGTGGGGTAAGGGATGGAGGTTGCAGAAAAGAGAAGGACACACAACTGCAAATATACAACTGCAAATAACTGAACAGATCTGCATTCGTTGATGCAATATTATGGAAAATTATCAAAATCACCTCATTTCAAGATGGTTGGTCAGGTTAATATGTTCACATTAAATTTTTTTTCCTACTGATTAAAAGTAATATATTTGTAAAATTGGGGGGGGTGAATATAGAAAAATAACAATTTTACCCACAATTCCCCAAATAAGAGGTAACTACTTAACAGTTTGGCATATTTCCTTCAGTTTTTTTTTTGTTTGTTCGTTTTGTTTTATGCAGCATATTTTCTTTTGCATAGTTGACAGTTCTGCAAACTTCTTACTGAGCTTGGGCAAATTATTTAACCTCTCTAATGGTTCATTTACATATCTGAAAACTACAAGAAATAGTAGGCCCAACCATAAAGGATTACTGTGAGGATTCATGAGGTAATGTCTATAAATTGCTTAACCCAGACCCAACATAGGGTAAAATATTCAAAACTGTTAACTGTTAATTATATGTATATATGTATATATACATATATATAATTTTATCCTGATTTGTCACTTGACAAGTGACATTTTATTTCCCAATAGC
The DNA here is from genome assembly GCF_015220235.1 of Choloepus didactylus. Lineage (NCBI taxonomy): Eukaryota > Metazoa > Chordata > Mammalia > Pilosa > Megalonychidae > Choloepus > Choloepus didactylus. Next base: position 111,989,141 of record NC_051316.1, on the reverse strand, counting down.
ACACCTTATTCCCAAAAGAAATTCAACTGAAATGAATATAGAAAGTAAAGAGGATATTTTTTAAGTGAGAAGATCAAGGTGGGAGTGGAAAAGAAATCAAGATGGGAAAAAAGAAAATGAAGTTAAGAAAAGGTATGTACACAAAATAAAAGTCACAAAATGTAATTCACATTGACAGAGAAGAACCATAGCTTTGACTCCAATATATTTTTCTGCAATCAAAGCACAATGATATAATCCTAAATACCTCATGAAGAAAAAAAAAAAAAACTGTTAGTTCAGCAGATCACTCAGTCATTTCTGGCAATGGAATCTGAGAGATGTATTTTTTATTAAGAACATGATAAGATAAAATGGGTTTATAAGAAAGAATTTCCACCTATTTAAAATTGCATGAATAATAGATCTTCATTATAGAAAAACAAGAAGATATAATTAAGTTACAAAGGATAAAAGATCTCTGGGTTAACATCCAAATAAAACTATGACACCCAGAGATAACGATGTTAATAATATGGCATATATCCTTCCAGACTATTTCCTATGCAAACATGCACATGTAAATGCTACATATTTACTTACAAAAGTTGGATCATTTACACAGACAGTTTTGTCTGTGACCTTTGCTCTTAAAGTATTTAGAACAACTTTTTACGTCAACATTTACATATCAATATCATTTTGATGGCTTCATGAAATCTCGTACTATGGTTATACATTAATTGAACCAAACCCAAAAATGTCAGATTTAGATTGTTTCCAAGTTTCCTCTATTATAAATAAATAATGTGAATATTCCCTTAAGGAACTTTAGACAAAAAACAAAATGAAGGACATTATATAAAATAACTGACCTTTACTCTTCAAAAATATCAGGGTCAAAAATATAAGGGAAAAAAAAAGGAAAAACTGCTCCAGACTAAAGAGGATTTTAAAAGACTGGGGTGGTAAAATGGCTATAAAAGAAAAAACTGACTAAATTTGAATATGGACTTTGATTTAGGTAATAGTATTGTATCAATATTATATATCATGATTTTGATAATGGTACTCTTGTTCTGTACAAGAATAACTTTACTCTTAATAAATGTATACTGAAATATTTATAACAAACACGATGTCTCCAATTTACCTCAAATGGCTCGGAAAAATCTAAACACACACACCACAGAGAGAATGAAAGAAAATATTAAAGCAAATGGCACAAAATCTAAAATACTGGTGAAACTGGAGGCGGGGCAAGATGGCAGACTGGTGAGCTGTATGTTTTAGTTACTCCTCCAGGAAAGTAGGTACAAAGCCAGGAACTGCGTGGACTGGACACCACAGAGCAATCTGACTTTGGGCATACTTCATACAACACTCATGAAAACGTGGAACTGCTGAGATCAGCGAAATCTGTAAGTTTTTGTGGCCAGGGGACCCACACCCCTCCCTACCAGGCTCAGTCCTGTGGGAGGAGGGGCTGTCAGCTCCAGGAAGGAGAAGGGAGAACTGCAGTGGTAGCTCTTATCGGAAACTCATTCTACTGATCCAAACTCCAACCACAGACAGACTGAGACCAGACACCAGAGAATCTGAGAGCAGCCAGCTCAGCAGAGAGGAGACAGGCATAGAAAAAAACAGCACGAAAAACTCCAAAATAAAACCAGAGGATTTTTGGAGTTCTGATGAACATAGAAAGGGGAAGGGCAGAGCTCAGGCCGTGAGGCTCATATGCAAATCCCGAAGAAAAGCTGATCTCTCTGCCCTGTGGACCTTTCCTTAATGGCCCTAATTGCTTTGTCTCTTAGCATTTCAATAACCCATTAGATCTCCGAGGAGGGCCCTTTTTTTTTTTTTAATCCTTTTTTCTTTTTCTAAAACAATTATTCTAAGAAGCCCAATACAGAAAGCTTCAAAGACTTGCAATTTGGGCAGGTCAAGACAAGAGCAGAACTAAGAGAGCTCTGAGACAAAAGGCAATAATCCGGTGGCTGAGAAAATTCACTAAACACCACAACTTCCCAAGAAAAGGGGGGTGTCCGCTCATAGCCATCATCCTGGTGGACAGGAAACACTCCTGCCCATCGCCAGCCCCATAGCCCAGAGCTGCCCCAGACAACCCAGTGTGACGGAAGTGCTTCAAATAACAGGCACACACCACAAAACTGGGCATGGACATTAGCCTTCCCTGCAACCTCAGCTGATTGTCCCAGAGTTGGGAAGGTGGAGCAGTGTGAATTAACAAAGCCCCATTCAGCCATCATTTCAGCAGACTGGGAGCCTCCCTACACAGCCAAGCAGCCCAGAACTGCCCTGGGGGGACGGCCCTCACCTGTTACATAGCACAGTCATCCCTCAACAGAGGACCAGGGGGTGCACGGCCTGGAAGAGGGACCCACTTGCAAGTCTCAGAAGCCATACTCCAATACCAAGGACTTGTGGGTCAGTGGCAGAGACAAACTGTGGCAGGACTGAACTGAAGGATTAGACTATAGCAGCAGCTTTAAAACTCCAGGATCACCAGGGAGATCTGATTGTTAGAGCCACCCCCCCTCCCTGACTGCCCAGAAACATGCCCCATATACAGGGAGGGCAACACCAACTACACACGCAAGCTCGGTACAGCAACTGGACCCCACAAGACTCACTCCCCCACTCACCACAAAGGCAAACCAGGGGAGAACTGGCTTGTGGAGAACAGGTGGCTCGTGGATGCCACCTGCTGGTTAGATACAGAAAGTGTACTCCACGAAGCTGTAGATCTGATAAATTAGAGATAAGGACTTCAATTGGTCTACAAATCCTAAAAGAACCCTATCAAGTTCAGCAAATGCCACGAGGCCAAAAACAACAGAAAATTATGAAACATATGAAAAAACCAGATGATATGGATAACCCAAACCCAAGCACCCAAATCAAAAGACCAGAAGAGACACAGCACCTAGAGCAGCTACTCAAAGAACTAAAGATGAACAATGAGACCATAGTACGGGATACAAAGGATATCAAGAAGACCCTAGAAGAGCATAAAGAAGACATTGCAAGACTAAATAAAAAAACAGATGATCTTATGGAAATTAAAGAAACTGTTGACCAAATTAAAAAGATTCTGGACACTCATAGTACAAGACTACAGGAAGTTGAACAACGAATCAGCGACCTGGAAGATGACAGAATGGAGAATGAAAGCATAAAAGAAAGAATGGGGAAAAAATTGAAAAAATCGAAACGGACCTCAGGGATATGATAGATAATATAAAACGTCTGAATATAAGACTCATTGGTGTCCCAGAAGGGGAAGAAAAGGGTAAAGGTCTAGGAAGAGTATTCAAAGAAATTGTTGGGGAAAACTTCCCAAATCTTCTAAACAACATAAATACACAAATCATAAATGCTCAGCGAACTCCGAATAGAATAAATCCAAATAAACCCACCCCGAGACATATTCTGATCATACTGTCAAACACGGAAGAGAAGGAGCAAGTTCTGAAAGCAGCAAGAGAAAAGCAATTCACCACATACAAAGGAAACAGCAAAGACTAAGTAGTGACTACTCAGCAGCCACCATGGAGGCAAGAAGGCAGTGGCAAGATATATTTAAAATTCTGAGTGAGAAAAATTTCCAACCAAGAATACTTTATCCAGCAAAGCTCTCCTTCAAATTTGAGGGAGAGCTTAAATTTTTCACAGACAAACAAATGCTGAGAGAATTTGCTAACAAGAGACCTGCGCTACTGGAGATACTAAAGGGAGCCCTACAGACAGAGAAACAAAGAAAGGACAGAGAGACTTGGAGAAAGGTTCAGTACTAAAGAGATTCAGTATGGGTACAATAAAGGATATTAATAGAGAGAGGGGAAATATATATATGACAAACATAAACCTAAGGATAAGATGGCTGATTCAAGACGTGCCTTCACGGTTATAACGTTGAATGTAAATGGATTAAACTCCCCAATTAAAAGATATAGATTCGCAGAATGGATCAAAAAAAAAATGAACCATCAATACGCTGCATACAAGAGACTCATCTTAGAAACAGGGACATAAAGAAATTGAAAGTGAAAGGATGGAAAAAAATATTTCATGCAAGCTACAGCCAAAAGAAAGCAGGTGTAGCAATATTAATCTCAGATAAAATAGACTTTAAATGCAGGGATGTTTTGAGAGACAAAGGCGGCCACTACATACTAATAAAAGGGGCAATTAAACAAGAAGAAATAACAATCATAAATGTCTATGCACCCAATCAAGGTGCCACAAAATACATGAGAGAAACACTGGCAAAACTAAAGGAAGCAACTGATGTTTCCACAATAATTGTGGGAGAGTTCAACACATCACTCTCTCCTATAGATAGATCAACCAGACAGAAGACCAATAAGGAAATTGAAAACCTCAACAATCTGATAAATGAATTAGATTTAACAGACATATACAGAACACTACATCCCAAATCACCAGGATACACATACTTTTCTAGTGCTCAAGGAACTTTCTCCAGAATAGATCATATGCTGGGAAATAAAACAAGCCTCAATAAATTTAAAAAGATTGAAATTATTCAAAGCACAGTCTCTGACTACAATGGAATACAATTAGAAGTCAATAACCATCAGAGACTTAGAAAATTCACAAATACCTGGAGGTTAAACAACACACTCCTAAACAATCAGTGGGTTAAAGAAGAAATAGCAAGAGAAATTGCTAAATATATAGAGATGAATGAAAATGAGAACACAACATACCAAAACCTCTGAGATGCAGCAAAAGCAGTGCTGAGAGGGAAATTTTTAGCACTAAACGCATATATTAAAAAGGAAGAAAGAGCCAAAATCAAAGAACTAATGGATCAACTGAAGAAGCTAGAAAATGAACAGCAAACCAATCCTAAACCAAGTAGAAGAAAAGAAATAACAAGGATTAAAGCAGAAATAAATGACATAGAGAACAAAAAAACAATAGAGAGGATGAATAACACCAAAAGTTGGTTCTTTGAGAAGATCAACAAGATTGACAAGCCCCTAGGTAGACTGACAAAATCAAAAAGAGAGAAGACCCATATAAACAAAATAATGAATGAAGAAGGTGACATAACTGCTGATCCTGAAGAAATTAAAAAAATTATAAGAGGATACTATGAACAACTGTATGGCAACAAACTGGATAATGTAGAGGAAATGGACAATTTCCTGGAAACATATGAACAACCTAGACTGACCAGAGAAGAAACAGAAGACCTCAATCAACCCATCACAAGCAAAGAGATCCAATCAGTCATCAAAAATCTTCCCACAAATAAATGCCCAAGGCCAGATGGCTTCACAGGGGAATTCTACCAAACTTTCCAGAAAGAACTGACACCAATCTTACCCAAACTCTTTCAAAATATTGAAGAAAATGGAACACTTCCTAACTCATTTTATGAAGTTAACATCACTCTAATACCAAAACCAGGCAAAGATGCTACAAAAAAGGAAAACTACCGGCCAATCTCCCTAATGAATATAGATGCAAAAATCCTCAACAAAATACTTGCAAATCGAATCCAAAGACACATTAAAAAAATCATACACCATGACCAAGTGGGGTTCATTCCAGGCATGCAAGGATGGTTCAACATAAGAAAATCAATGTATTACAACATATTAAAAATTCAAAAGGGAAAAATCAAATGACCATCTCAATAGATGCTGAAAAAGCATTTGACAAAATCCAACATCCATTTTTGATAAAAAACACTTCAAAAGGTAGGAATTGAAGGAAACTTCCTCAATATGATAAAGAGCATATATGAAAAACCCACAGCCAGCATAGTACTCAATGGTGAGAGACTGAAAGCCTTCCCTCTAAGATCAGGAACAAGACAAGGATGCCCGCTGTCTCCACTGTTATTCAACATTGTGCTGAAAGTGCTAGCCAGGGCAATCTGGCAAGACAAAGAAATAAAAGGCATCCAAATTGGAAAAGAAGAAGTAAAACTGTCATTGTTTGCAGATGATATGATCTTATATCTGGAAAACCCTGAGAAATCGACGATACAGCTACTAGAGCTAACAAACAAATTTAGCAAAGTAGCGGGATACAAGGTTAATGCACATAAGTCAGTAATGTTTCTATATGCTAGAAATGAACAAACTGAAGAGACACTCAAGAAAAAAGATACCATTTTCAAAAGCAACTAAAAAAATCAAGTACCTAGGAATAAATTTAACCAAAGATGTAAAAGGCATATACAAAGAAAACTACATAACTCTACTAAAAGAAATAGAAGGGGACCTTAAAAGATGGAAAAATATTCCATGTTCATGGATAGGAAGGTTAAATGTCATTAAGATGTCAATTCTACCCAAACTCATCCACACATTCAATGCAATCCCAAACAAAATTCCAACAACCTACTTTGCAGACTTGGAAAAGCTAGTTATCAAATTTATTTGGAAAGGGAAGATGCCTCGAATTGCTAAAGACACTCTAAAAAAGAAAAACGAAGTGGGAGGACTTACACTCCCTGACTTTGAAGCTTATTATAAAGCCACAGTTGCCAAAACAGCATGGTACTGGCATAAAGATAGACATATAGATCAATGGAATCTAATTGAGAATTCGGAGATAGAACCTCAGATCTATGGCTGACTGATCTTTGATAAGGCCCCCAAAGTCACTGAACTGAGTCATAATGGTCTTTTCAACAAATGGGGCTGGGAGAGTTGGATATCCATATCCAAAAGAATGAAAGAGGACCCCTACCTCACCCCCTACACAAAAATTAACTCAAAATGGACCAAAGATCTCAATATAAAAGAAAGTACCATAAAACTCCTAGAAGATAATGTAGGAAAACATCTCCAAGACCTTGTAGTAGGCGGCCACTTCCTAGACTTTACACCCAAAGCACAAGCAACAAAAGAAAAAATAGATAAATGGGAACTCCTCAAGCTTAGAAGTCTCTGCACCTCAAAGGAATTTCTCAAAAAGGTAAAGAGGCAGCCAACTCAATGGGAAAAATTTTTGGAAACCATGTATCTGACAAAAGACTGATATCTTGCATATATAAAGAAATCCTACAACTCAATGACAATAGTACAGACAGTCCAATTATAAAATGGGCAAAAGATATGAAAAGACAGTTCTCTGAAGAGGAAATACAAATGGCCAAGAAACACATGAAAAAATGTTCAGCTTCACTAGCTGTTAGAGAGATGCAAATTAAGACCACAATGAGATACCATCTAACACCGATTAGAGTGGCTGCCATTAAACAAACAGAAAACTACAAATGCTGGAGGGGATGTGGAGAAACTGGAACTCTTATTCATTGTTGGTGGGACTGTATAATGTTTCAGCCACTCTGGAAGTCAGTCTGGCAGTTCCTTAGAAAACTAGATATAGAGTTACCATTCGATCCAGCGATTGCACTTCCCGGTATATACCCGGAAGATCGGAAAGCAGTGACACGAACAGATATCTGTACGCCAATGTTCACAGCAGCATTATTCACAATTGCCAAGAGATGGAAACAACCCAAATGTCCTTCAACAGATGAGTGGGTAAATAAAATGTGGTATATACACACGATGGAATACTACACGGCAGTAAGAAGGAACGATCTCGTGAAACATATGACAACATGGATGAACCCTGAAGACATAATGCTGAGCAAAATAAGCCAGGCACAAAAAGAGAAATATTATATGCCAGCACTAATGTGAACTTTGAAAAATGTAAAACAAATGGTTTATAATGTAGAATGTAGGGGAGCTAGCAATAGAGAGCAATTAAGGAAGGGGGAACAATAATCCAAGAAGAACAGATAAGCTATTTAACGTTCTGGGGATGCCCAGGAATGACTATGGTCTGTTAATTTCTGATGGATATAGTAGGAACAAGTTCACAGAAATGTTGCTATATTAGGTAACTTTCTTGGGGTAAAGCAGGAACATGTTGGAAGTAAAGCAGTTATCTTAGGTTAATTGTCTTTTTCTTATGAGGGGTGACAATGGGATTGGGAAAGCCATAAGGACCACACTCCACTTTGTCTAGTTTATGGATGGATGAGTAGAAAAATAGGGGAAGGAAGGAAACAAACAAACAGACAAAGGTACCCAGTGTTCTTTTTTACTTCAATTGCTCTTTTTCACTTTAATTATTATTCTTGTTATTTTTGTGTGTGTGCTAATGAAGGTGTTAGGGATTGATTTAGGTGATGAATGTACAACTATGTAATGGTACTGTGAACAATCGAATGTATGATTTGTTTTGTATGACTGTGTGGTATGTGAACATATCTCAATAAAATGAAGATTAAACAAGAAATACTGGTGAAACTGAGTAAAGAGTATAAGGGAGTTCTTTATCTTGCAACTTATCTTTTAAGTTTGAAATTATATCAAAATTAAAAGTGACCCACGACCAAATATTAAGAAAGCTATACAAAGTGATGTACTCAAAAATACTGTAAATTAATCAAGATGGAATCCTTAAAAATGTTCAAGTAACCCACAGAAAAGTAAGAAAAGAGAAACAGAAGATTGAAAAAGAGAGGAAACAGAAACAAATAATAAAATGGCAACTTAAGCCATATGTGCCGGTTTGAGTGTATTGTGTCCCCCAAATGCCATTATCTTTGTGGTCTTGTGGGACAGACGTTTTGGTGTTGGTTGGATTTGCTTGGAGTGTGCCCCACCCAGCTGTCGGTGATAATTTTGATGAGATGTTCCCATGGAGGCATGGCCCCACCCATTCGGGGTGGGCCTTGATCGATGGAGCTATATAAATGAGCTGACTCAAAGAGAGGAAGAGAGTGCAGCTGGGAGTGATGTTTTGAAGAGGAGCAAGCTTGCTAGAGAGGAACGTCCTGGGAGAAAGCCGTTTGAGGCCGGAGCTTTGGAGCAGACACCAGCTGCCTTCCTAGCTAGCAGAGGTTTTCCGGACGCCATTGGCCATCTTCCAGTGAAGGTACCCGATTGCTGAGGTGTTACCTTGGATGCTTTGTAGCCTTAAGACTGTAACTGTGTAGCTAAATAAACCCCCGTTTTATAAAAGCCTATCCATCTGTGGTGTTTTGCATTCTGCAGCATTAGCAAACTAGAACACCATAACGTATCAATAGTCACCTTAAATGTAAATGATCTAAATATTCAATTAAGTGACAGAGATTAACAAAGTAAATTTTTTAAAAATGACCCAACATGTTTTCTACAAGAAACTCACTTTAAATTTAACAGCCCAGGTTAGTTGAAAGTAAAAGGAGGAGAAAAGATACATTGTGCAAACATTAATCAAAGTTACCCCCCAAAAGGCAATTATGTGTTCAAAGCAAAAATAAAACAAAGTACTGTAGGTTTTACATCATAGGTAGAGGTAAAACATGACAACAATAGCACAAAGGACAGGAGAGCATCACTTCTCTGCTAAAGAGCCTCTAATGGCTCCCCATTTCCCTAAGAGTAAAAGCCAAAGTCCTTACAAAGTCCTGCAAGTCCATGCACTGCCTCTGTTCGCTCTCTCATGGTCTCTCCTACTTCTCTCTCCTTTGTTCACTGTGCTCCAATCACACTAACCTACTGGGCTGTTCCTAGAACGTCCTGGACAAGTTCCCACCTTAGGATCTTAGCACTAGTGGCTCTTTCCACCCAGAAAGCTTTTGGACCCAGATAACCAAAGACCAACTCTATTTATGATTGTAACCCACAAACCCATTCCAAATCCCCTTATATTACTCTATTTTTATAGCACTTATCATATTTAACATACTGTATAATTTCCTTATTATGTTTATTATTTATTTTCTGTTTCCCCTGCTAGAATATATACTCCAATAGAGAACGGGTTTTTGCTTATTTTCTTCACAATTATATCCCAAATCCATACAATAGTGGCCAGTATATAATAGTTGCTTAATAAATGTTTCTTTATTCAATGGATGGATGGATGGATGGATGGATGGAAGAAAGGAAGGAAAGATGAAAGGGAGAAAGGAAGGGAGGGAGGGATGGAGGGAGGGAAGGAGGGAGGGAGGGACAGAGGGAGGGATGGAGGGAGGAAAGAATTAGAGACAGATATAGATGGATGGATGGATGGATGGATGGATGGATGGGGATAAAAGACAGATGATAGATTAGATACATAGGTCATAAATACTTGTTAGAGGGAGTAGGAAGAGAGAGAAAGATGTTTGTGATACAGTATAGGTATTTTTTCTGAGAACCCAGAGTACGAAAAAAAGGAAACAAGGCTGCAGTAGGCAGTTCAGACTCATTTTAGCCTTTCATACAGGAGAATATATTGATGAAAACAGTACATCAAGAATATCAATAGAGCACAGAGGTTTCTCCACCATAAACACAAGGTCATTTTTCACAAAGGGGAAACTGAGTGAAAAGACGCACACAGTCCTGTGTCAGCCGCATCCAAACTGCATAGCCTATGCTTAAAGTCATCTTGATAGAAAAATAATGTGATGTTTGCATAAAGCACCTGGATATGTGTGCCCATCACTTTGTACTCCTTTTATTCATTTTTTAAAAATTCATTGCACACAAAGTACTAAAGCTAAGGGATTTGCAGAACATCCATTAGAGATAAGAAATACCTAGCTGTTGTTTGTTCATTTCCAACTAGCAGAAATCTCTAAGCATAGGTGTGACCCAGAGTACTAAGGTAAATAGGTCATTTAAACAATGAATTCAAGTAGAAAATGGAAATCACTGAAGTACCATTAATGCCCATACCAGCTTGCTACAGCTAGAAACAGGGAGGAAATATTCACCCACCATCTGAACTGATGGTAAAAGGACACGTCAAGCTGTTCCATCCTCCTTCAAACCCGCCAGACCCTCCCTACGAAAAATGTGGTCAATCTTCAAAAGCCAGCTCAAATGCTATCTCCTCTATGAAGTCTCAGTGATTCTTAGAACTAGATAAGATTCTGGCTTCTATTAACCCCATAGCATTTCATTTATCTACACTTACCTTAGTTTCCTGGTGTTATAGTTAGTAGTATTCAACACTGTTGCCACCAAGAGGGCAGGGATACTGCATATTTTACCTTTTGTATTTGCTTTGTGCCTCACACATACGTCCAACTAATCCTTACTAAATTGAATGAAATCAAATATTTCCAAAGGAGTCCCTTATTCCAAGATGCTAGCAAAGATACACAGTACATAGTAGGTATTTGCTGAATCCATCTGAATGGAATCTCAAGCAAATTTATATTTTTGGCAACTTTTTGTTCTATTAGTTCTATCTGAGCTCAGGTGGACTACTGAGTAAGATCAGTAATTATCACTAGTTTTATTCCCTTTTTTAAATTAAAGCTTTTGGTCTTTAGCCAAATTTTATTGATTTCTGGCACAAAATGACATATTGCCATCACTGCCTGAATCATTTGAATATATGCTCCATGAGAAAAGGAGTTTTTGTCTGTTGGCTGATTGCTCTTACCGTGGCCAAAACAGTCAGTAGCACATAGTAGGTATTCAGTAACAATTGTTGAATTAAATTGTTCAAAGAACCAGGCAAAACCAGCTTACTGCCAATAGACTATTAAAAGTGGCATATATATTATGATCACAGTGGTCGATCATTTCCAAAGATGGCCTCCAACAATCCCCCCCCCAGCCCCACAGGCACAAGCCCATCACTGCCCAGAAAGAGGTGGTGTCTAATTCCTTTCCCCTTGAGTCTGAGCTGGCCTTGTAACTTGCTTTGACCAACTGAATGCATAGAAAAGATGTTCAGGGACTTGTACACCCAGATGGTAAAAGACTTGTAGCTTCTGCTTTCACCTTCTTGGGATCTGCTGAATGAAAGGATCATGACAAATTCATATATAACCCAGCCACTAGGCACTGAGCAATCCCAGCTCTCCCAGCAGACGCTACAAACATGGAAGGGAAGCTATCTTCCATATTCCAACCCCAACCAAGCTCCCAGCTGAATGCAACTACGTGAGTAACTCTAGCCATCCTGCCAAACTCTGCTCAGTTACAGAACCATGAGTAAACAAGTAAATAAATCATGTTGTCTTAAGCCACTACATCTTGAAGTGGTTTGTTATGAACACTAGATATCTGAGACAATCCCACTAACATTTTTTCTATCATTCTCTCTGTATATCTGCATAAATAATACTATGGAATGATGATAATGTGTGTTTCTGTTTGGTGATGTTTTTATTTTTGTTTCCTACTTCATATTGCTATAATTGCATATTTAATAAAAACAGCAATTGTTCTGTTCTAAACTCTTTTAAAATATTGTATAAACATAAGATAATATTTATAAAATATGTATAGGGTATAAAGAATAAAAATAAAACACCTGTGTACCCACCACCCAGTTTAAGACAAAGAACATTACATTATATTTGAACTGTGTGCTCCTCCAATAATCCAACACTCTCCCTAAACTTATAGTTTGTCCTTCCCTTGTTTTTCTTTCAAAATTTCCCCCAAATGATTGTTACCTAAATATAAAACCATATGGCTTCATAGCTGTGACTTTACATAAATGGAATCATAATATATGTTTTCTTCTGGAACTTGCTTTTTTTCATTCAAAATTACGTTCCTGAATTGCATTCATGTGTTGTGCAAAGTTGTAACACACTTCATTTTTGCTGCTATATTGCATTTCCCTTTCTTAAAACACCACAATTTATCCATGCTACTGTTGTTGAATGCTTCATTTTGCTTCTAGATTTTTCTCTTCACAAAGACGGCTGCTAGGAATATTCTTGTACATGAATATGTCCCCTGATGGACATTTACAATAGTATCTGATATACACCTAGGAGTGGATGGACATATTCAACTTGACTGGAAAATGTGAAATTGATTTCTAATTTTGTGGTATGAATTTATAATGCCATCAGCAGTATACACAAGCGCCCTTTCATCTATATCCTCATCCACACTTGGTATTGTCAGACATTTTAATTTTTTCTCACTGTGGAGCATGTGAAAAATATACCTTAGAGCATTTTAATTTTCATTTATCTAATTACAATGGAAATTGAAGATCTTATATGTTTATTGGCCTTTCATTTATTCTCATCTGTCAGGTGCCATTCAAGTCTTTTGCCTATTTTTCTATTGGGTTTTTAAAATTATTTTCTAATTGATAAGCAGAAATTTTTTCTACATTATGGTTTCTATTCTTTTGATAGTTGTATGTGTTGCAAGTATCTTCTTTCAGGCTCATCTTTTTACTTTCTTTATCATGCCACTTAATAAACAGAAGTTCTTAATTATGGTGTAGTCAAATTTATCAATAATTTATCTTTTGGTTCATGTGTGTATGTATGTGTATTTAAGAAATTATTCTCTATTCCAAGTTCTTGAAAATAATTTCCTATATTGTCTTCTACAGGCAGTATTGATCTGCCTTTCACATTTAAATTTTTCATACTCCATGGGACTGGTTGGAAGGGGGTGGATACTGTGGGAATGGGGATCCAGTTACATCTTTTTGCATATGAATAACCAGTTTTCCTAGCTCCATTTATTGTAAAGTCAATCTTTGATGCAAGCTCTGTCACAAATCAAGTTTCGATATATTTGGGGTACTGGTTATTAGTTTGCTAATCTGTTGCATTCGTCTGTGTGTCTCTCTGCCTGTTTTACAGATATCAGACTATCATATAATAATTCTTCGTACCTGGTAAGGCAAATCTTCCTATGTTCTTCTTCAGGAAGGAGTGGGATATTAATTTTTTGCTTTTCCATGTAAACTTTTGACCCAGATTGACAATTTCCTCAGAAAGGTACAAGTTCATATTTTGAAATTACACCAAATCTACAGATCAATTAATGTAGTGCTGCCATTTTTATGATTTTGAGACTTTCAATCCATGGACATGGTATGGATTTTAATGTTATTTTAATAAAATGTTCTAATTTTGTCCTTAAAAGTTTTGCAAATATCTGTTCTATTTATTCCTAGGACATTTATATTATTATGCTATTTCAAATGACATGTTTCTATACTTACATTAACTGTTGGCTGCTAGTAGAGAGCAATAAAATTGATTTGTGTGTATTGGTTTCCATACCCAGCAAATGTGCTACATTCATTTATTAATTCTAATTTATCTAGAATTTATTTTGAATTTTTTTATGAAGATATTATCATTTGCGAATGATAGCTCTGATTCTTCCCTTCAAATCCTTATGCATTTTATTTCTTCTTGCTGAATTTGGCTGGCAAGGGTTCCCATTTCAATGTTAAACAGAAGTAATAACAGGGATCCTTGAAATTTTCCTAATATTTAAAGTAGATGCTTTCTATGTTTAACCATTAAGGATAATGTTTGCCACAAGCTTTTTGAAGATTATGTTTTATTTGTAATAGATCAAGGTAGTTTTCTTCTATTGCTAGGTTATAAATCATGAAAGGATGTTCAATTTTATCAAATGACTTTGTCTGTGCTATTGGGATGATCTTAACTTTTCTTCCCTTTATTTGTCAATGAAGTTTCTAATATTAGAATCATTAAACCAACCTGGCATTCCTGGGGGGAATCCAAATTGGACATGATAAATTAATTGCTTTATACAGTGCTGAATTTGATGGATTTCTGCATGCATGGTTTTGGTCAATTATGGGAACATGATGAGATGGCCTGTAATTTTTCATTCTTTTAGTATCCCTGTCAAGTATTGGTACTATGACCATGTTAGCCTCATACCAGTCACAGATCATTAGAAAATTAAATTTAAACAGAGAACACATTAAACAAATAATACTTTCTGTATATGAAGGACATAGGATTAACTCAAATAAAAGGTGTTCAAAACCTCTACAGAGAAAATTACACAACTTTCCTAAGAGGCATTCATGATAATCTTTAAAAAATAGAGACATGTCAAGTCATGGATTTGAAAATTCATAATTCTAAAGATACAAATTACCTCCAAATTGACTGAGAGACTCATTGCAAGCCCAAGCAAAATCCAGGAGATTTCTTTTCTTGGAGATTTGATTAGTTGATTAGTTGATAAAACACAAAAGCTGAAAAATATTCAAAACATTCTTGAAGAATTTGGGAGGACTTGCTCTACCAGATATCAAGACTCATTAGAAATGAATAATAATTATAACAATGTGGCATTAGCTTAGGGAAAGACAAATAGACACCAATGTAAGAGAATAGAGAGGCCAGAAGAGATCCATGTATAAATAGATACTTGCCATATACAGAATAGCACTGTTGATCTTAGGGGAAAGAACAGGCTACAAAAAGTGGTGCTGGGACCACCGGGTATCTAGAATGCAGAAAAATTTTATTTTGAGCCTTTCTTCACAAGTACACAAAAATTAGTTCCATGGGAATTAAAAACCTAAAAATGAAAAGCAAAACAGTAAAGTTTTAAAAATAGAGTAAAATTTCTTTATGAATTCAGAGTAGGGAAGGATCTGTTAAACATAAAAAGAATTAGCCCTAAAGAAAAACTGACAAATTCAATTACATTGAAGTTAAGAACGTCTTCCATACTGCAATGAGATTTGCAAAAATGTAACCAAGAAAGCACTAGTATGCAGAATATAAAGAACTTCTATATATCATTAAGAAAAAGACACAGAGAACCTATAGAAAAATACGCAAAAGTTTCAGTTAGGTACTTCACAAAAGAGGAATTCCAAATAAATAATAAGCATAAGAAAATATTTTAGATCTTGTAATAATAAAAATATAAATTAAAAATGCCAAGAGTTGTAATTTCAGAACTACACTATCATGGGTTGGTTAGGAAGTGGAGCCGAGGAAATCTCATGCACTGCTGATAGGAGTGTAAATTAGTATAACTGCTTTATATATTTGATTGTCATTAGCTATTAAGGTTGCAGACAGACATAACCTATGACTTGATAAGCCTACTTCTAGAGAGTCTCATGCACAGGTACAACAGGAAACATGTTACCAACAGCCCCAAACTAGAATCAACTCAAATATCTGTCATCCATAAAACAGATAAATAAATTGTGGTATATTCACACAATGGAATACTGTATTACCTTGAATATGAAACAAGAATAGACAGCCAAAATCATGGATGAATCTCACAAACATAATGTTGAGCGGTGGGGGCGGGGGGGGGGGGAACAGATACAAAATAATATATACAGGATGAATCCTTTCATATAAAGTTCAAAAACAAGCAAAACCTAACAGTATTGTGTAGAAAAGCATACACTAGTGGCAAAACAAAAAGAAAAGCAACATGTAATTATCACAAAGTCAGGATATAGGTTTCCTCTAGGGAAAAGAGAGAAGGTCATGATGAGGGAGAAACATGGGGGGTTTCTGAGATCCTGGCAACATTCTGTTTCAAAATACTGCTGTATGTTTTATTATTCATTAGACAATACAAGAGTTCTATGCATTTTTCCACAGATACCAAAACATGACAATAGAATATTAATAATTATTTTGTTTGTTGTTTTAAGACAAACCTTAAATACATTGAGAGGAATATAGCAGAGAGACTAAGATGAGGCCCTGAAATCTAACGAACCTGGATTCTAATCCCAACTCCATCACTGACCTTGCACTGGCTAATTAATTGCTATAAAGCCTGTGTTTCCATTGACAGCACTGTGTAATCACCCAGGGAACTTTAAAAAGTACTGAAGCCCAGGTCCCAATTCCATTCTGGGTGGTGACCTGAGCAACAATGTTTTTATGAGTTTCCAGGTGATTCTAATGGGCAGCCATGGTTAAGAACCACTGCTCTAAGCCCTGGTTTCTTCATCTATAAAACTGTAATGATGATAGAAACCATAATTTATTCAAGGGTTGTTATAAGGACGAAAAATGATAGTGTGGTATGCAGTTCTTAGGACAGTGCCTGGTATTCAAGAAATTTTAACTCATTGGTAAACTGCCCACCTTATTCCTTGCCTAACACATTTTAGTGTTTGATTGCAACTGACATTAAAGCATCATAAGAAGGAGATAGCAGTTTTAAGAAACAGGATTTGATGACAACCTGATACAAAAGAATGAAAGAAAAGAACTCCAGTAGATAGCCCTTGAGAGAAAAAAAACACAACAAAACATAAGAAAGGAAGCAGACCCATCAATTGACAGCAGTTATCTAGACACAGTCTCTCAGTTATTCTATGTTGTAATTTTCCAAGTTTACATGAGTAATTCAGAAACCAGTGAAAGGCTTGGCTTTATGTCCACTGGCCTTACTGTGAGTGGAATCTCAGAAATGCTATTGCCTTATAGATATAATGCTCTCTGTGTAGATTTGTTTTCTAACCAAGAAAATAATTCATTAAGCTTGAATCCTCCCACTCCCCTCTAAACAACCCATGCATATTTAGGACATGATGTTGATTTCTGCTTGGAGGTGATATAGTATTTGTTTATTGCCATGAACATGTTATGAAATGAATTTATGATTTTCTAAACCAATTCATAATCACTGCATTAGGAATCTTCCTCCTTACAGACAAATAAAAATTTGCTTTTTAATCTTTGACATCAAAAAATCTTTCTCTAATTCAATTGAGTCAGGCAACTCCAAGTCCTAAGAAATAGTGTTAAGTATCTGGAATTCATAATAACAAATTTTCTTTAATAAAGTAAACTGTTTTGTCATTTTCAAAAAGCCCCTCAGTTGAGCAGGTTATTATTTTTATTCCCTTAAACCATGATTTAGCAAATAAAAACTGAATTAGAATATCCACCAAAGGAAAACAAAATTGTGGCAAAGAGAAGCCTGCAATGTGGAAGGACGTCATGGGGGTGGCGAAGATACAACAGAGGGAATCTTTTGACTGGTTTGGCCCTCAACTAGATTTCATCTAATCCATCCTGTCGAATACCAAGGAAAACAAGTGCATTTTGCAGAGGCCTTATCTCCAGCTCTGACCTCCTTCATCTCCGACCCTTTGACCTACCCAGCAGGAGCTGCTCTGAGCAACTGTGCCCAGCACCTGGGAGGCAAAAGAACTCTGTGGAGGTCAACAAGTCAACATTCCACCAGGAACTTTTGTGGCTAGAAAATTCAACAAAGTCAGCTGTTAGTCTTGCCACGCCCTGCATCTGGGCTTCCATCCAAGCTTCTGCCTATCCTTTCTATCGAAAATTATAACCCAAGCCCCCCACCCACCCCGGCCATCTCTTTCTGCCCTTTCTTTCTTCTCACCCAGTCCAGCCAAGCCCTGCTCTTCTTCCCACCTCGCAGCCTCCCTCTGCCCACCTCTCCACTGCACCTTGTAAAACTCCAATTCTATAATGAACAAACTTCTTCAGTTCTACAAATATTTCCTAGAGTATTCCCCCACCATTAATAATAAATGAACTTATTATCTTCCTTCCCAAACCTGTCATCCCATTAGGCACAATTATCCATTTAGTCACCAGGAGGCCCACCCCTGGGGTCAACATTTGCCTCCCATATCCACTCTGTGTAGGGGAAGGCCCAGAGGGACCCTTGCTCAGTTATCAACCAACTATTGCTTCAGCACCTACTAGGTATGTGTCAGGCACTATTTTATGCCCTTAGGTTATGTTTCTGTCAAACTTTTTCTCTATGTAGCTTTCTCTTTGCTGATACCTCTTTTTTCCTAATATCGATCTGAATTTTTCCCCTTTTCTTTCTATGGTTTCCAGTCTTATCTCTCTCATAATTCCCTCACATAACTGACTGCAGTAGAAAATGAAAGCATTATTTTATTTATTGTGTTTTTGCACTAAAATGATGTCCTCTAGCCTTTTTTTTAGAAAAAATGGATTAAGAAATAATTTCCTATTGAATAATGTTCAGATTTTTAACAGAAGTAGCCAAGGCTTCAAAGAAGCTTTCAATTCTTATCAAACAACTCAACCATACCTGAGTAATGTCCATTCTACAAATATACTTCCAGGCTTTTACTTATGCTGATCCTTATTGTATGGGTGCCCTCATCCCGGATTTGTCAAGGTTTTTGGAGACTTGACTGCTACTGTCTGTTTTGCCACCTGTTTCTCCAGCTTTAGCACAATGCCTGGTGCACAGGCAAAGCTCAATAAATGTTCACTGTATTAAAAAATACTTAATAAAAACTAAGTTACTCATGACTTGGTGGAACACGTATTCTGTTAACTGATGGTCCACAATAGAAACAAATTCCCCAGCTCTAATTGACTAAAAGACTTGAGTCTAAGCCTGAAAGAAAAGGTAAGAGAAAAAAACATAAGGAAGAACTCAACATTTGTCACTACAGCAAAGGAATGAGAAATTCTGAGATTGTTCTTTCTCAGGGGTTAAAGAACTGTCAGAGGTGGAGTAGGAGCAACTGCAAATAGTTTCCTCCCTATTAATCCTTTAGGGCAGGAAAACCTGTTCTAAGTAGAAGTAGCAGCTGCAATTCTACCATCACATTCCACAAAAGTCACAAGAAAATGGATGATAATTCAAATACTCTGCGATAACAGTAGGAAAATACTTCCAAAGAAAAATCTGAAAATTGGGACTTGGAGAATTTTTTCCCTCAGACAAGTGAAGAATCAAACGAGATGAAAGTTTACAAGGAAGGGACTAACCCAGTGTCAAATAACTACGAAGTTAGAAAATTAGCATAATCTCCTCTCTCTAGGCCCCACCCAGGTCCAAACTGGTTTACAGCTCTTGAATGAGATTATCTGCCTATAGGCAAAGATAAAGCCCTTGTGGGTCAACTACTCACTTAGTAGCTTAGGTTAATTAAGAATTTGAACAGAAAGGCATCTCCTGGCAAAGCAACACAGCACTCCTAAGGAAAATCAGCTGGACCTTACTGGGGACTAAATAGACAACATCCTTAGAAAGATTTTGCAAACCCTACCTGCAAAAAAATCAACTAGGGTAATTCAGATTTCTGGACCCCAATTCTTTTCTATTGAATCAAGGTTTATACACAGAGGAGAGGCTCAGTGTTAAATCAGATAGCTAGGACATGAAAAAAAAAAAAAAGCACTTCCTCTCTAGGCATCTGTCGTCTACACAAAGGGAGATGCAGCTCCAGAGGGTCAACTGTGTTTCAGTGAGTTTCCATGGTGATTATACACAGTATACATTAAAGTTTGAGGAGTAGACACTTAGAGGCCTGAAGATGATAGTGCCCATGGTAGGTACAAGCCTGCCTGTGCTGAGGTTTCTCCACTCTGGGAACAAGCTCTTTCCTTTACTCTTCTTGGAGAAGGTGTGGCTTTACAGAAAGCCCCATAACATAACAGGATTCACATATACCACCTATTATTAACACCCTGATTAGTGTGGTACATTAATTATAATTATAATTGTAATTACAATTAATTATAATTATAATTGATGAAAGCACAAATTTATAATTGTAATATTAATTATAGTCATTGTTTTACCTTAGGGTTCACTGTTCATGTTCTACAGTCTAACAGATTTTTTTTTTTAATTTGATTCTAGTAACATACATACAACCTAATATTTTCTTATTAACCATATTCAAATATATAATTTGGTGTTGTTAATTACATTCACAATGCTGTGCTACAATCACCACAATCAATTACCAAAACTTTCCCATCATCCCAAATAGAAACTCTGTATATTTTAAGCCTTAATTTCCCATTCCCTAACCCTACCTCGGCCCCAGATAACCTATATTCTAGTTCGGAATCTATGAGTTTGCTTATTCTAATTATGCCATATCAGTAAGAGCATATAAAATTTATCCTTTTGTGTCTGGCTTATTTCATTCTACATGAGGTCTTCTAGGTTCATCCATGTTGGTGCATGTACCAGAACATCAATCCTTTTATAGCTGAATAATATTCCACTGTGTATAAATATACATTTTGTTTATCTATTCAGAGGTTGATGGAATTTGGGTTACTCCCAACATTTTGACAGTTGTGAATAATGCCACAATGAACATTGGTGTGAAAATGTCTGTTCAATTCCCTGCTTTCAATTCTTTTAGATATAACCTTGAAGTGGGTTTGCCAAGTCACATGATAATTCTATACTTAATTTTCAGAGGAACCACCAAACAGTATTCTTCAGCAGCTGAATCATTTTACATTCCCACCAACTATGAATGAGTGTTAAAAGAAATCAAAGAACATCTAAATAAATAAAAAGACATCCCGTGTTCATGAATTGGAAGAATAAATATTGTTAAGATGTCAATTCTACTCAAAATGATTTATAGATTCAACACAATCCCAATCAAAATTCTAACAGCCTACTTTGCAGAAATGGAGAAGCCAATCATCAAATGTATATGAAAGAGTAAGGGGCCCAGCATAGCTAAAAACATCATTAAAAAGAAGAACAAATTTGTAGAACTTACTCTTTCTGATTTTAAAATTTACTACAAAGCTACAATGGTCAAAACAGCATGGTATTGGCAAAAGAATAGATATATAGACCAATGGAATCAAAGTGAGAGTTCAGAAATAGACCTTCACATCTACGGCCAATTTATTTCTGACAAGACGCAAAATCCACTCAGTAGAGAAAGAAGTCTCTTCAACAAATGGTGCTGAGAGAACTGGATATCCATATGCCAAAAAATGGAGGATCCCTATCTCACATTATATACAAAATTTAACTTGAGGAGGAGTGGTGAGGTGTGGGTTTTAGTTACTTCTCTGAGGCAGCTGACAGATAGCCAGAAACTGTGTGGAATGGACACCACAGGAATTTGAGTTTGGACACACATCATAGAACACTCATGAGTGTGTGGAACAGCTGAGATCAGAGAAACCTGAAAGTTCTACCAGCCAGGGTCCCATGCCCCTCCCTGCCAGGCACAATCCCTAGGGAGAAGGGGCCATCGGTGCTTGGAACCAGGAGGGAGGAGGGCAGTTGCAGAATGATTAACAAATTCAGACTGGGCTGAACAAAAACTCCAGCCCTAGATAAACTGAGACCAGACTCCAGAGAATCTGGGAGCAGTCAGCCCAGCAGAGAGGAGATAGGGCTAGCAAAAAGAGCAAAAAAACCCAAAAATAAAAACAGAGACTTTTGGAGTTGGGGATGAACATAATGCAGAGAAGGGCTGGGCTCAAACAGAATCAGGCACATATGCAAACCAAGGGGACCAGGGCCCTTC
Organism: Choloepus didactylus; assembly: GCF_015220235.1. Lineage (NCBI taxonomy): Eukaryota > Metazoa > Chordata > Mammalia > Pilosa > Megalonychidae > Choloepus > Choloepus didactylus. The sequence goes on along the minus strand of NC_051316.1, from coordinate 111,967,079 downwards.
TCCGAAAAGCTGGTTTTTCCGGTTTCTTGATTGCTCCTCAATTGTTCTCCCACACCTTGTATTTTTGCATTTCAACAGCCCATCAGAACTGCAAGGACTGAATTAAAGGGCTTTTCTTTAAATAGTCTATTCTGGGCCCTTCTTTTTCTTTTTTTTGTTTTTAATCTTTTTCTCTTTTTTTTTTTTAAATAACTATTCTAAGTAGCCCATTACAGAAAGCCTCAAAGACTTGCAATCTGGGCCCAGGCAAGAGCAGAGCTAAGACAGCTCTGAGAGACAAAACAATAAGTCTAGTGGCAGAGAAAACTCTCTAAAGACCATAACTTCCCCCAAGAAAAGGGGGGCATGGTTCAGCTCCAGTGGCAGCCCTCCTTTGGGGAACTCAGACCCCAAGAGCTGGAATTCAGAAACCAGCTTCAGTCAGCCATGCCCCTGACAGGGTCAGGGTCACTGGGAGAACTAATGGCTCCCCACCTCCTCACACTGGTGGGGGAGCTGCAGGTTGGCAAGCACCACCTGCTGGATAGCATAGGAGAAGCACAGAGTCTAAAGGCCTCACAGGAGGGTCTCATTCGCAAGGAAACTCCATACCCTTCTTCTGAGACCTGGGCCTCTCTGGACTGGGAAAACCTGATGGGGGTTGACCATATCTGAAGAGACCCTCACACAAAAAGGCTGCATAGAGGCAGGGCAAGAAACAGAAAGACAAGAGGTAAAAAAGTCTGATCAACTAAATAGAACCTAAGTTAGAGGCCTAGAACAAGCTTTACTGAACACCAAAGGTTAGAGAACAAAGCCAACCAATAAGAAAACCCTAGGTAAAAGAGTGAAAATGAGCTCCAGAGTAAACTAATCAAAAAAGATGCCTAGACAGCTCAAGATAACAAGACATACTAGGAAACACGAAAACATGGACCAGCCAAAGGAACAAACTAATAGTTCAATTGAGATAGAGGAGTTGAGGCAACTAATGCTAAATCAATTCAATGAACTAAAAGAACTAATTAAAGATGTTCAAACAAATGTCCTAAACCAATTGAAAAATCAAGTCAATGAACTGACGGAAGATATAGCAAAAGAGATGAAGGATATCAGAAAGACACTGGATGACCATAAAGAAGAATTCATAAACTTGAAAAAACAAATGACAGAACTTACGGAAATGAAGGGCATAATGGAGGGGATGAAAGAGACAATGGAAGGATACAACAGCAGATTTCAACAGGCAGAAGAAAGTGAATTGGAAGACCAGACATTTGAATTCATACACACAAAAGAACAAATGGTGAAAAGAATGGGAAAATACAAGCAGGGTCTTAGGGAGCTGAGTAACAACATGAAGCACATAAATATATGTGTTATGGGTGTCCCAGAGGAAGAAGAGAGGGGAAAGGGGGCAGAAAGAATAATGGAATAAATATTCACTGAAAATTTCCCAACTCTTATGAAAAACAGAAAATTAGAGAGTCAAGAAGTACAGCATACCACAAACAGAATAGATCCCAATGGACCTACTCCAAGACACTTACTGATCAGACTGCCCAATGTCAAAGACAAAGAGATAATTCTGAAAGGAGCAAGAGAAAAGCAATCCATCATGTATAAGGGAAGCTCCATATGACTATGTACAGATTTCTCCACAGAAACCATGGAGGCGAGAAGACAGTGATATGATATATTTAAGATACTGAAACAGAACAACTGCCAACCAAGAATTGTATACCCAGAAAAACTGTCCTTCAGAAATGAGGGAGAGATTAAAATATTTTCAGACAAACAGACACTGAGAGTGTGAATAAGAGACCAGTGCTACAAGAAATACTAAAGGGAGTGCTACAGGTTGATAGGAAAAGACAGGAGAGAGAGGTTCGGAGAAGAGTGTAGAAATGAAGATTATCTAGAAGGGTAAAAGGAGAGAGAGGGAAAAAATAAGACATGACACATAAAATCCAAAAGACAAAATGGTAGAAGAAAGTACTGCTCTTATAGTAACAACACTAAATGTTATTGTTCCAGTTTGCTAATGCTGCCTTTTTGCAAAACACCAGAAATAGATCATCTTTTATAAAGGGGATTTATTTGGTCACAAAGTTACAGTCTTAAGGCCATAAAGTGTTCAACGTAAATCATCAACAATCAGGTACCTTCACTGGAAGATGGCCAATGGCATCCAGAAAACCTCTGTTAGCTGGGAAGGTACATGGCTGGCATCTGCTCCAGAGTTCTGGTTTCAAAATGGCTTTCTCCCAGAATGTTCCTCTCTAGGCCACAGCTCCTCAAAAATGTCACTCTTAGTTGCTCTTGGGGCTCTTGTCCTCTCTTAGCTTCTCGGGAGCAAATGTCTGCTTTCAAAGGCCATCTCCAAAATGCCTTTGTAAGCTTCAGCTCCTCTCTCAACTCCTGTACGTTCTTCAAAGTGTCCCTCTTGGCTGTAGCAAGCGCACTCCTTCTGTTTGAGCTTATGTAGTTCTCTAGTAAACTAATCAAGGCCCATGCTGAATGGGCAAGGCCACACCTCCATGGAAATCAGCTAATCAGAATATCACCAATTGGGTGGGTTGCATCTCCATGGAAACACCCAATCAAAGAATTACAATCTAATCAACACTAATGTGTCTGCCCACACAAGATTGCATCAAAGACAATGGCATTTTGGGGGACATAATACATTCAAACTGGCAAACTAATGGATTAAACACCCCAGTAAAAGACATAGACTTGGCAGAATGGATTAAAAAACAGTACCCATTTATATGCTGTCTATAAGAAACTCACTTTAGACACAAGGACAAAAATAGGCTGGAAGTGGAAGGTTGGAAAAAGATATTTCATGCAAACAACAACCAGAAAAAGCGGGAGTAGCTATATTAATAATAGACAAATTAGACTTCAAGAGTAAAACAATTAAAAGCAACAAAGAAGGATACTATATATTAATAAAACAGTCAATTCATCAAGAAAACATAGCAATCATAAATATTTATGCACTAAGCCAGAGTGCCCCAAAATTCATGAGGCAAACCCTGAGAACACTGAAAGGAGAAGTCGGTAACTCTATAATTATAGCAGACACTTAAATACACCATTCTCATCAATGGATAGAACATCTAGACAGAGGATCAGTCAGGAAATGGAAATGTTGAACTGTACAATAAATGAACTAGACTTGACAGACATTTATAGAACACTACACCCAACAACAGCATGATACACATTTTTCTCACATGCTCATGGAACATTCTCTAGGATAGACCATGTATTGGGTCACAAAGCAAGTCTCAACAAATTTAAAAATACTGATATTATATAAAACACTTTCTCAGATCATAATGGAATGAAGTCAGAAATAAATAACAGGCAGAAGATTGTAAAATTCACAAACATATGGAGACTAAACAACACACTCTTAGAAAACCAGTGGATAAAGGAAGAAATTACAAGAGAAATTAGTAAATACCTTGAGGCAAATGACAATGAAAACACAACATATCAAAACTTACGGATGCAGCAAAGGCGGTGCTGACAGGGAAATTTATTGCCCTAAATGCCTATATTAAAACAGAATAGAGAGCAAAAATTGAGGCTTTATCTGCCCACCTGAAGGAACCAGAGAAAGAACAGCAAACTAACCCCAAAGCAAACAGAAGGAAAAAAATGACAAAGATTAGAGCAGAAATAAATGAGACTGGGAACAGGAAAACAATAGAGAGAATTAAGAAAAACAGAAGTTGGTTCTTTGAGAAAATCAACAAAATTGATGAACCGCTAGCTAGGCTAACAAAAGAGAGAGAGAGAGAGAGAGGACAGAGAGAACGCAAATAAATGCCATCAGAAACGGGAAAGGAAACATAACTACTGACCCTGCGGAAATAAAGGAGATAATGAGAAGGTGCCATGAGCAACTATATATGAAATGGACAACTTCCTACAAAAGCAAAAACAGCCAACATTGACCCGAGAAGAAACAGATGACTTCAACAAACCAATCACAAGTAAAGAGATTAAGTCAGTCATCAAAAGGCTCCCAAAAAAGAAAAGCCCAGGACCAGATGGTTTCACATGTGAATTCTACCAAGCATTCCAGAAAATTAATACCAATACTGCTCAAACTCCACAAAAATTGAAGAGGAGGGAAAGCTACCTAACTCATCCTATGAAGCCAATATCACCCTAATACCAAGAGTCTTTTTTTTTTTTTTTGAATGCCTTTCCTCCCCCACTCAGGAATTTAATGCCACAATCATTTCACAGTGAATATAGGAAAGCATTCCATTTGAAGGAATTTACCTTTATGGAACATAAAGGGTTTGAATTTAAAAATCAACTGTTTACTTTTAAAAGTATAGAATTTCCCAAGTTTGTCACAATGTTCTGATACATTCCTGTTGTTGGGAAAGTTTTAGTCTTGATGAGGAAATAAGAATTTGGTAAAGCAAAAAATGAAATGTGTCCTCTCTTTTGGGGCCATTCCAAAAGTTCCATTTGCAAACTATCAGATTGAGGGGAGGTAGAGTAAAACTTTTCCTTAACTTTAATATCTGAGAGTCTTTGTCCTTATTGGGTTTCGAGGGAAAGAAGATAATGGTTAAACATGGAAAGTGATTGAGAGTATGTGACACTGTTGGCGGTGTTTCCTTGTGCCATTGGAATAGTCCCCTATCAGGACAAGGTGGTTTAATGCTGAGAACACCAAAACCATATGAGGGCTTCCTGCCATCAGAATTAGTTTATGTCTCCACACTTGGGAGTAGAACAGAGTTATTCATTCATTCTTTTTTTTTTTTTTAATATTCATTTTATTGAGATATATTCACATACCATGCAGTCATACAAAACAAATCGTACATTTGATTGTTCACAGTACCATTACATAGTTGTACATTCATCACCAAAATCAATCCCTGACACCTTCATTACCACACACACAAAAATAACAAGAATAATAATTAAAGTGAAAAAGAGCCATTAAAGTAAAAAAGAACACTGGGTGCCTTTGTCTGTTTGTTTGTTTGTTTCCTTCCCCTATTTTTCTACTCATCCATCCATAAACTAGACCAAGGAGAGTGTGGTCCTTATGGCTTTCCCAATCCCATTGTCACCCCTCATAAGCTACATTTTTATACAATTGTCTTCAAGATTCCTGGGTTTTGGGTTGTAGTTTGATAGTTTCAGGTATCCACCACCAGCTACCCCAATTCTTTAGAACCTAAAAAGGGTTACCTATATTGTGCGTAAGAGCGCCCACCAGAGTGACCTCTCCGCTCCTTTTGGAATCTCTCTGCCACTGAAGTTTATTTCGTTTCCATTCACATTCCCCCTTTTGGTCAAGTAGATGTTCTCCATCCCACGATGCTGGGTCTACATTCCTCCCCGGGAGTCATATTCCAAGTTTCCAGGGAGATTCACTCCCCATGGTGTCTGATCCCACGTAGGGGGGAGCGCAGTGATTTCACCTTCCAAGTTGGCTTAGCTAGAGACAGAGGGCCACATCTGAGCAACAAAGAGGCATTCGGGAGGAGGCTCTTAGGCACAATTATAGGGAGGCCTAGCCTCTCCTTTGCAGCAACAGTCTTCCCACCAAGAGTCTTTTGTACTACAAAAAAAGAAAATTATACACTAATCTCTTTAATGATACTACAAAAAAAGAAAATTATAGACCATTCTCTTTAATGAATATAGATGCAAAAATCCTCAACAAAATATTCACAAATTGAATCCAATAGCACATTAAAAGAATTATACAGCACAACCAAGTGGGGTTTATTCCAGGTATGCAAGGCTGGTTCAACACAAGAAAATCAATTAATGTAATACAGCACATCAATAAATCAAAGCAGAAGAACCACATGATCATCTTGATCAATGCAGAAAAGGCATTTGACAAAATTCAACATCCTTTCTTGAGGAAAACACTTCAAAGGACAGGAATAGAAGGGAATTTTCTCAATACGATAAAGGCAATATATGAAAAACCCACAGCTAACATTGTACTCAATGGGGAGAGACCGAAAGCTTTCCCTCTAAGATCAGGAACAAGACAGAGATGCCCACTGTCACAATTGTTATTGAACATTGTGCTGGAAGTTCCAGATAGAGCAGTTACACATGAAAAAGAAATAAAAGGCATCCAAATCGGAGAGGAAGAAGTAAAACTTTCACTCTTTGCAGATGACATGATTCTATATTTAGAAAATCTAGAAAAATCTATATTAAAGCTATTAGAACTTATCAATGAATACAGCAAACTGGCAGGCTACAAGATCAACATGCAAAAATCTATAGTATTCTTATACACAAATAATGTGCAATAAGAGGAAGAAATCAAGAAAAAAATTCCATTTACAATAGCAACCAAAAGTATCAAGTATTTAGGAATAAACTTAACAAAGGCCACAAAAGACCTCTACAAAGAAAACTACAAGAAACTGCTAAAAGAAATCAAACAGGACCTAAAAAAATGGAAGAACATAGCATGCTCATGGGTTGGAAGACTAAATATAATTAAGACGTTAATTCTACGTAAACTGATTTATAGATACAATGCAAAACCAATTAAAATCCCAACAACTTACTTTGCAGAAATAGAAAAACCAATAAACAAATTTAGTTAGAAGGGGAAGGTGCCTCAAATAGCCAAAAATATCTTGAGAAAGAAGAACATAGTGGGAGGTCTCACACTACCTGACTTTGAAGCATATTACAAAGCTACAGTGCTCAAAGCTGCATAAGGGTAGATATACTGACCAATGAAATAGAATTGAGTGCTCAGAAACAGACTCTCGCATCTACGGGACAACTGACCTTTGGTAAGGCAGTCAAGCCAAAGCAACTGATACAGAACAGCCTCTTCAATAAACGGTGTTTGGAGAACTGGATATCCATTTCCAAAAGAATGAAAGAGGGCTCCTATCTCACACCTTATACAAAAAATTAACTCAAAATGGATCAAAGACCAAAACATTAGCACTAAGACCATAAGACTCTTAGAAGAAAATGTAGGGCAATATCTTAAAGATCTTATGATAGGAGGTGGTTTCCTAGACCTTACTCCCAAAGCACAAGCAACCAAAGAACAAATAGACAAATGGGATCTCCTCAAAATTAAACACTTTTGTACATCAAAGGACTTTTTCAGAAAAGTAAAAAGGCAGCCTACACAGTGGGAGACAATATTTGGAAACCATATATCACATAAGGGTTTAATATCCCGAATATATAAAGCGATCCTACAACTCAACAACAGAAAAACAAACAACCCAATCAAAAAATGGGCAGAAGACACGGACAGACACTTTTCTGAAGAAGAAATACAAATGGCTCAAAAACATATGAAAAAATGCTCAACTTCACCAGCTATTAGGGAAATGCAAATCAAAACCACAATGAGATATCATCTCACACCTACCAGAATGGCCATTATCCAAAAAACAGAAAATTAGAGGTGTTGGAGCGAATATGAATTAAGAGGCACACTTAATTGCTGTTGGTGGTAATGCAGAATGGTGCAACCACTCTGGAAGATAGTGTGGCAGTTCCTCAGGAAGCTAAGTATAGATTTGCCATATGACCCAGCTATTCCATTACTAGGTATATACTCAGAGAAACTGAACGTTAAGACATGAACAGACATTTGTAAACCAATGTTTATTGCAGCATTATTCACAATAGCCAAGAGATGGAAACAGCCCAAATGTCCATCAATGGACTAGTGGATAAACAAACTGTGGTACATACACGTGATGGAATATCACGCACTTGCAGGACAGAACAAAGACACGGAACATATAATAATGTGGATGAACCTTGAGGACATTATGTTAAGCGAAGTTAGTCAAAAACAAAAAATACCATATGGTCTCACTAATATGAACTAACATAATGAGCAAACTTTGAAAGTTAAAAGCTATCTACCAGAGATAGAAAGAGGGTAGAGATTGGGCATTCGATGCTGAAGGACTACAGAATGTTCAGCAGGCTTAATTGTATAGACCCAGAAATAGATAGCATAATACTGTGTGATGGTAGCACAATATTGTAACTACACTGAACAAAGAAGTCCATTAGTAAAGCTGAAAGAGGTAGGCTAGAAGCATGTATGACACCTGAGGTAAAGATAGAAGAAAAGACTGCAACTGTTTAACTTAGCAAAAACTGGAATGGTCAATGATTGTAACTAAATATACAAATACAAAACGTTCTTGCATGTGGGAGAACAAATGAATGTCAACCATATAGTGTTGGAAAGGGGATGGTATTGGGGAAAACGTATATTCAAAGCAAACTGGAGGCTATGGTCAACAGTAACATTGTAATACGCTTCCATTAAATGTAACAAAGGCAATAAACCAAAGCTAAATGCATATGAGAGGGGGATATAAGGGAGGGACACGGGATTCTTGGTAGTGGTGGTATTTTATGACCCTACTATTATATGTATTTTATGATATTTTATTTTTCTTTTTATTACCTTTTTTATTATTAGTTAAAAAATATTTTTTATTCTGTAGTGATCAGTATGTTCAAGTGCCGATTATGGTGATAAATGCACAACTGTATGATGATACCGTGAACAACTGATTGTATCTGTGGGTAATTATACGGTATGTGAATATAGCTCTATAAAATTATATGGAAAAATGCAAACAGGTATAAAAGTGCTGGAGAAAATATGGAGAAAGGGATGTATGTATTTACTATTGGTTAGGAGGCAGAATGGTATAGCCTTTCTGGAGGACAGTGGGGTGGTTCCACACGAAGCTAAGTATGTGGGTACCATAAGGTCCTGCAACATCATTAGGGGGCATTTACTTGGAGGATCTGAGAGCAGGGACATGAATGGACATTTGCACACTGGTGTTTATAGAGAGAGCATATACGATTTGCAATGGGTAGAGGTGGCCTAAGGGTACATCAACTGAGAAACAGAATGGTAAACTGTTGTGTGTGCATACAATGGAATATTGAGCTACTGCGAGAAGGAATGAAATTGTGAGACACGCAGCAAGGTGCATAGAACCTGTAGACAATATTTTGAGTGAACTACACCAGAAACAAAGGCAAACACTATAATGCTTCACCAATATGGACTAACTATAACGTGTAAACTCAGAATTGAACCGTAGAGCACAGCTTATCAGGGGAATGCTTAGTGTCATGGTCCCTAGACTGTAAGCGCTCACAGAAGTCACATCTATTCCTGAATTGTAATGGCTATCTCCAGATTCCGAGATGCTGATCCCTTTGTGTATAACCTGATAGATCCCTGGAACTTTGCGTATCTGTGTGACACCTGAAACTCAGAGTCAGAACTCAGCAGATATTAATGTCAGTATTAGTACATATAGCAACTGTTTAAAAAGCTGAAAAAAGAATCCAGACTTCAAATAGAGATATGAATGAAGCAGATGTGGTTAGGACTAGGGCAAATTGGGCCGAAGGGTAAAGGACAATACTGACTGCATTTTAAACTTCAAATCTCATGTGAGACCAAGGGAAGAGATGTTTAGTTGGTGCAAGATCTATATCTCCCAAACAATTTAACTCGCACAGTTCATTCAAATACCATAATTACATGAAACTTTTAATAGGAAATGAGACCTGGTAGGTTTGCATAGGTTAGTGTGAAATAGTGACACATCCCAAAGTAATTTGGACAGAGAACAAAAATATATATGCAGGTTCCCTCTGAGGAGCTGGGGGAAAATGAAGAGGTGTTGGGCTTCCTCACCTGGATTGTTGCTGATGTTCTCACAAACATTGAGGACTGGCAGTTTGATGTGCCAAGCCTCTATCACGGGAGTTGCCCTTATGAAGCTCAACACTGCAAAGGAGAGGCTAACCCTGCTTATAATTGTGTAAGAGTCTCCCCATGAGTGTCCCTTTGTTGCACAGATGTGGCCCTGTCTCTCTACGCCAACTCGGCAGGTGAACTCACTGCCCTCCCCACTACATGGGATCTGACTCCCAGGGGTGTAAATCTCCCTGGCAACACAGGATATGGCTCCTGGGGGTTAATCTGGACCTAACATCATGGAATTGAGAATATCTTCTTGACCAAAAGGGAGATGCAAAATGAAATAAAGTTTCAGTAGCTGAGAGGTTCCAAATGGAGTTGAGAGATCACTCTAGTGGGCATTCTTACGCACTATATACATAACCCTTTTTAGGTTTTAATGCATTGGAATAACTAGGAGTTAATCCCTGAAACTATCAAACTGCAACCCAGTAGCCTTGACTTTTGAAGACAATTGTATAGCAATGTGGCTTACAAGAGGTGACAGTGTGATTATGAAAACCTTATGGATCACACTCCCTTTATCTAGTGTATGGATGGGTGAATAGAAAAATGGGGACAAAAAACTAAATGAAAAATAGGGTGGGGGTGTTTTGGGTGTTCTTTTTTACTTTTACTTTTTATTCTTATTTTCACTTTTTCTGGTACAAGGAAAATGTTCAAAAAATAGATCAGGGTGATGAATGCACAACTATATGATGCCACTGTGAACAACTGATTGTACACTTTGGATGACTGTACAGTATGTGAATATATCTCAATAAAATAGAATTTAAAAATGAAAAAAAATTTAACTCAAAATAGATTAAAGCAACTCTGCAGGTAAACTCAATACCCTCCCCCTCTACATGGGACATAACTCGCAGGGGTGTAAATTTCCTTGGAAATGAAAGACATGACTCCCAGGGATGAACCTGGCCCTGGCACTATAGGATTGAGAAAGCCTTCTTGCACCAAAAAGGGGAAGAGAAATGAAACAAAACAGAGTTTCAGTAGCTGACAGATTTCAAATAGAGTCCAGAGATCATTCTGGAGGTTATTCTTATGTATTATACAGATATCCCTTTGCAGCTTTTAGTGTATTAGAATAGCTAGAAGGAAAAGCCTGAAACTGTTGAACTGTAATCCAGTAGCCTTGATTCTTGAATATGATTGTATAACTACATAGCTTTTACAGTGTGACTGTGTAATTGTGAAAGCCTTATGACTGACATTTCCTTTATCTAGCATATGGACAGATGAATAAGAAAATAAAGAAAAAAGTAAATAAATAATAAGGGGGGGCAGTAAGGACTTTGGGATGTTTTGGGTGTGCTTTTTTATTTTTATTCTTTTTCATCTTTTTAAGTAATGAAAATGTTCAAAAATTGACTGTGGTGATGAATGCACAACTATATGATGACACTGTGAACCACCAATTGTACAATTTGGATGATTATTTGGTCTGTGTGCCAGTTTGAATGTATTGTGTCCCCCAAACACCATTATCTTTGATGTACTCTTGTGTGGGCAGATGTTATCAGTGTTGATTAGATTTCTCTGAGTGTTTCTTTGGAGATGTGCCCCACCCAGCTGTGGGTGATGACTCTGATTGGATAATTTCCATGGAGGTGTTACTCCGCCCATTTGGGGTGGATCTAAATTGAATCACTGGAGCCATATAAATGGGCCAACAAACAGAAGGAACTCAGTGCAGCTGTGAGTGACATTTTGAAGAGGAGCTACAGCCAAGAGGGACGCTTTGAAGAAAGCACAGGAGCTGCAGATGAGAGACAGTTTGAAGATGGCCGTTGAAAGCAGACTCTTGCTCCAGAGAAGCTGAGAGAGGACAAATATCCCAAGTGCAACAAAGAGTAACATTTTTGAGGAACTGCAGCCTAGAGAGGAACGTCCTGGAAGAAAGCCATTCTGAAACCAGAACTTTGGAGCAGATGCCAGCCACATGCCTTCCCAGCTAACAGAGGTTTTCCAGATGCCACTAGCCATCCTCCAGTGAAGGTACCCGATTGTTGATGTGTTATCTTGGACACTTTATGGCCTTAAGACTGTTACTGTGTAACCAAATAAACCTCCTTTTATAAAAACCAATCCATTTCTGGTGTTTTGCATTCTGGCAGCATTATCAAACTAGAACAGTATGTGAATATATCTCAATAAAATTGCATTTAAAAAAAAATGCATTAAAGACCTTAATATAAGAACTAGGACTACAAAACTCCTAGAAGAAAACATGGAAACATCTTCAGGTCCTCATGTTACACAATGGTTTCTTAGACTTTAGACCCAAAGCACAAGTAACAAAAGAAAAAACAGATAAATGGGACTTCATCAAAATTAAAAACTTCTGTGCATCAAAGGACTTTATCATGAAAATAAAAAGACAACCTATTCAATGGGAGAAAATTTTAGAAACCACATATCTGATAAGGATTTAATATTCAGAATATACAAAAAAAGTTCCTACAACTCAACAGTAAAAAGGCAAACAACCCAATTTAAAAATGGACAAAAGACCTGAATAGATATTTCTCCAAGGAGAAATGGCTAAAAGTCACATGAAAAGATGCTCAACATCATTAGCCATCAGGGAAATACAATCAAAATCACAATGAGATATCATTTCACATGCACTAAAATGGTTATTACTTAAAAAAAAAAAAAAAAAACAGAAAATTACAAGTGTTGAAGAAGATGGCAGAGAAATAGGAACACACTCATTGCTGGCAGGAATGTCAATGGTACAGCTGCTGTGGAAGACAGTTTTGTGGTTCCTCAGAAAACTAATTATAGAATTACCAGATGACCCAGAAATCTTACTACTAAGAATACACCCAAAAGAACTGGAAGCAGGAGCTCAAACAGATATTTGCACATTGATGTTCACAGCAGCATTATTCACAATTGTCAAAAGATGGAAGCAATCCAAATATCCATCAACCAATGAATGGATAAACAAAATGTGGTATATACACACAATGGAATATTATTCAGCATTGAAAAAGGAATGAAGTTCTGATACGTGTGACAACATGGATGAACCTTGAAGACATCATGCTGAGTAAAATAAGCCCAACACAGAAGGACAAATATTGTATGATCTCACTCATGTGAAACAATTAAAATAAACAAACTCATATGTCCGGCGCTGCCCCGCTCGGTCCCCGGTTCCCGGCCGGCGAGGGGAAACAGGGAAGGAGAGAGAGAGATGCAGACTGCGCGAACTAACCTGGTCATGAATCACGACTCGAACCACACGGCAGTTGTGAAAGCAAGCCCTTTACTACAGCTAGATGAACATTCTGTGTTACTGGTTCCCACACGGGGCACGGCGCCTTGTGGGAGAGCAGCCTCGATGTGGCCGTCAGGCACGGCTCCTTGTGGGCTGTCTCACCCTACCCCGTCCGGGTAAGACCTTTTATACACAATTAACAACCAATAAGCTTCTAGGCTAGTATCGCGTATACAGGATTTCGATTGGTAGGAGCGGGTGGCGGATACATGCGTCACTATGCGGAAACAGGATGCAGGCGCCATCTTGGCTCACTCGATGGGCGGGGGGTAACTCTAGAGCAGGCTGCAGCGCATACGCTAGGCCCGATTCGGGAGGCGGCTTTCCACATCTCCCCCTTTCTTATTTATTTTTGACCCAGTGTCTCCAGTGATGAGCGTGCTCCCGTGAACCCAAATGGTTCACAACCTCTTTGGTGCTTTGGGGAGTCTGGACTAGGCCTCAGCCATCCAGCGGCGGAGCCTCTAGCACCAACCAGAATGCTCACGTCATATGGAGACCGGAGAGTCCGTAAGCTGGAAGCAACGTGACTCTCCCTGCAGTGCTTTGCCTAGCAACTGGGGAACAACGACGGGGGCAGGAACAGCAGTAACCAGAGTCGGGGGTGTCACTAGGTGTCTCTGTGCAATGGCTAGGGTCCAGTCTGGCCACAACTAGGACTCTGCCCTAGAGACCCACCTGAGACAAAATTATGACTACTGGTGTCGCCTTTTACACCCGAGAAACAGCCATGCGATTCGCTACAAATTTTGCTCCAAAGCGCCCCACCTGAGGCGACCAGGAAGGGGTATGGTTAATAAATCGGTCACTATCGGGGGTAACAGAGGTGGGAGTCATAGCCATCATAGTGGTAACACGCAATTGCTGCTGCGCTTGAAACAGGCGTTCTAGCAAACATTTAACAACGACTAATCCCACCAATAATCCCACTGCAATGAGGATCCAATTAGTTAAATTGGGCCAAGAGAACCAGGAAGAAACACTGTGCAATAGTTTCTGTAGAACCTCGCCTAACCCGGAGAGATCGACTTTAACGGGTTTTAACTTGATCCCCCCAATTGTGTCTAAACTAGATTCCACCTGTTGGGAGAGATTAACAAATTCAGGAAAATATGACCTTTTCAGCCAATCAGAGACTCTGGAAATGCTTCCGGTCACGTTGGCCCTGACAGGAGTGACACAGAGTTTAACCGTAAGCCACCGGGTGTCACATGTTTGCTGAAGCACTCTCCAGAGTCCATCTATTTCCAGTCCAAGTTCATCTATCTCCGCTTGGAGTTTCTGAATGGCCTGGAAATTTAAGTTCAGCATCTGATTGTGGCGGCGTAGCACGTCTCGGGTAAGGTTGACCAAGCCATTTACCGTTTCCATCGTTATGGCGAGCTGCCGATCTGTCCATGCTTGTAGCACAGCCTGCCCGATCGTTGGGACAAACAAAGAGGAAGCTACACTGGCAGCATTCGATAGCCATTCTTTTATGCCTCTTGGACGCCTAGACTTAGAGAAGGGGATATTGTTAAGTGAAACAACTTGAGAAACAGGGCCAACCCAGTCGGTTGCCTTGACGGGGAGCCAGACATAACTTGGGCGATACACTAGGATAGCGGGGCGGCGAGGCATCCGGGTCTTTGGAACGGTTGCAGACTGTAGGAGCAAGCCCAGTTTCACAAGTAGCATTCGCCGCAACTGTGGTGTTGACAACCTTGACAGAGAGGTTAGCAAAAGAGAGGATCAGTGTGTCATTGGTGAGGGGGAAGGACTCGTTGAAGCTTGTGGAGGAAATATAGTTCCACTAAAAAGAAAAAGGCAGATTAGAAGGATTGCTATAGGAGAGCAAAGAACAGAGTTACTGATCCTCTTTTTGGGCAACCGCGGGGTGGTCAGTCCTACTATTATCGTCTTGTCGGTCGTCGCCATCATCAGCAGGGTCGGAGGCTTGGTCTAATGGTTCAGGTTGTATATTCGTTGGCGTTTCTGACAGCTGTTCCTTGGCTTCTTCAGGTGATGTCACGGTTCTCACCAGTCTTTCCGGAACCCACACTGGTTGACGTCCTGGTTCCTGGGGAAAAACACAAACAGAGCCTCTGGCCCAGCTGAGCACCGGGTCAGGGCCTTTCCACTGCCCCGACAGGACATCCTTCCAACGGACTAGACCTCTATGCGGAGGACTCGGGGTGGTGTGTTGCAGGGCAGGTGTCATTCCTTGTGAATTTTCGTTTAAAAAATTATATGTGAGCAAGGCTACAGACAGTCGAGCTTTTGGGGACAGGCCGTGGCCTATACCCTCTTTCTGTTTTTTAAGCAAGTCTTTGAGAGATCTGTGCGCTCTTTCAATGATTCCTTGCCCCTGAGGGTTATAGGGGATGCCATGTTTTAATTGGACATCCATGTTGTCACAAAATTTTTGGAAGGATTTACTAGTGTAGGCAGGCCCGTTATCCGTCTTTAACGTCTTTGGCTTACCCCAAGCTGCCCATGCAGCAAGGCAGTGTGCAATGTCGTGGGAGACTCTTTCTCCTGGTTCAGCAGAGGCAAATAAAACTTGGGAGCATGTGTCCACCGACACATGTAAGTACTTGATCTTACCATACTCTGAATGATGAGTGACATCCATCTGCCAAGTATCCCCTGGGGTGAGACCCCTAGGGTTGACCCCAACCGAGGGGACTGCTCTCTGCTCTGCACAATTGTTGCAGGCTCGGACAATATCTCGAGCAGCTGCACGTGGTATGCTGAACCGCTTAGCTAGGGTACCTGCATTGATGTGAAACTTGGCATGGAATTCTCGGGCTTGTTGATACGGTACCAGCGTCGGAAAGATGTGCAGCTGTCGAGTGGCTACATCTGCGCTATGGTTCCCCTGGGCCATAGGGCCAGGCAAACCTGTGTGGGCTCTAATATGGGTTATGTAAAAAGGGTGTTGCCTGGTCCATATAACCTCCTGTAGTTTGGCAAAGAATGTCCTTACTGTAGAGGAATGTTTAACAATGCCCACCATTTCTAAAATTTGTACAGAGTTCACAACATAAGCAGAATCCGAGACGACATTTAAGGGCTCGGAAAGGCTTTCCAGGACTGCAATGATAACCTGCAGTTCTACCCATTGAGGCTTTTGTGGTTGGAAGAGCACTGTTTTAGGAGTGTCCCCCTCCACACAATACGCCCCTGTTCCGGAGCTGGAGCCGTCCGTGTATACGGTGGGGGCGCCTGCTAGTGGCCTAGGAGAGGTTACTTTGGGAAAAATCACTGGGTGCCGGGTGACAAACTGCAAGAGAGGAGCCTTAGGGAACTGATTGTTAATGGGACCAAGAAATGTACACCGGAGAATGGACCATTGATCTATGCATCCGGTGAGTATCTCAAGCTGCTGGGAAGAATAAGGCACCCTGAGATTTTTGGGCTGCTGACCGAAATGCTGCACAGCCCTTTTAATGCATTCTAGGGCCAAGTCTGCAACCGCTGTAGGATAGTGCTCTAGGACTTTTTTGGGGGAAACTCCAGGGTGGACCCAGAGCAGCGGCCCCCGCTGCCACAGTACCGCAGTGGGCTGTAATTCTGTCGGCAGCACGCAGGCTTCAAAAGGCTCATCAGGGTCTATTCTCTTCAATGCAGCGCCACTGAGCGCCTGTTCCACCTGGCATAGTGCTCGCCTTGCCTCTGGAGTGAAGCTTCGAGGTGAGTTTATATTAGAATCCCCCTTCAACAGGTCGAACAAAGGTGTTAGTTTGACATTGGGTATTTTTAGGTATGGACGGATCCAATTGATATCCCCATGAGTTTTTGTAGATCATTGAGAGTGTGTATATTGTCTAGCCTGAGAGACACCTTTTGGGGGGAAACATGAGTGGGTGCGACTTTCGCCCCCAGGAAAGTGGTAATGTCAGTCATTTGGATTTTTTCAGGGGCAATCTCTAGGTTAGCTTCTCTAAGACTAAGGACTAAATGTGACAAAACTGTTTTAAGAAGATCTGTGTCTCTATGGGCTAAGAGAATGTAATGGATGATTTTCACTTGAGGGAACTGCTGCCGAGTGCTAGCTAGCTTCGCAGCGACATACAGCTGGCACATGGTAGGACTATTAGCCATGCCTTGGGGCAGGACTGTCCATTCAAAGCGTTGACAGGGCTCCTCTTGATTACTAGAGGGCACAGTAAAGGCAAACTTAGGGGTGTCTTCAGGGTGGAGCGGAATAGAAAAGAAGCAATCTTTCAGATCTATGATGAAAATCGACCAGTGCTCCGGTAATGCCGAGAGGAGGGGCAGTCCCATCTGAACGGGCCCTAAAGGCTCCATGCAATCGTTAATAGCTCTTAGATCATGTAGCAGTCTCCATTTACCAGATTTCTTTTTTATTACGAATATAGGGGTGTTCCACGGTGACGTGGAAGGGGCGATATGGCCCTTTTCTAGTTGTTCTGATACTAGGGCGTGCAACGCTGCAAGTTTTTCCTGTGGCAAGGGCCACTGAGGCACCCACACCGGAGCCTCGGTTTTCCATTTTAGTTTTATAGGTGTGGGTGGGAATCTCTCCTCAGTGGCCCCTATGAAAAACCCAAGCCTCGTCTGTCAGACTTGGGGGCAGCTTGTATAGGCTCCGCACGTCCGTGCAGTGAAGCTCCTAAACCCTTGCCGGGGGTATACCCCATTTCTTTTAGCAGTCGCTTAGAGGTTGGGGAGTAGCCGCTAATTAAAGTAACGTCCATTTGGGTCAGAATGTCTCTTCCCCACAAAGACACAGGCAGGGCTAATACATAAGGCTGGAAACTGCCTTGGTGTCCTTCTTCATCGGCCCAATGAAGGGCAGCTGCACTGAGCATGGGCGCTGAAATTTGGCCTATTCCTCTAATGGGCTCTTCCGCCCTGCTCGTTGGCCAGGTGGGGGGCCATTCTTGTTGTCTTATGATAGACCGATCGGCCCCTGTATCGAGCAGGCCCAAGAAAGATCTGCCTTGCACCTTAATGGTTAGCATAGGTCGAGACTCCAGGGACATATGGAGTCCCTCAAAAATCGCTCCACTGGATCCGAACCCTTTTTCCCCTCTCTGTCTGATTCTGCTTGGAAAGACTGCATGTAAACTGGGTAAGAGCAGGAGCTGCGCCAGCTTATCACCTTCTGCAATGACTAAGGTGCCCCGCTGAGATTGAACCATAACTTGGGCACGGCCTGTGAAATCTGAATCTACAAGTCCTGGTATAACTGTTAATCCTTTCAGGGCCGTGGATGCTCTTCCCAATATGAGCCCTACAGTACCAGCCGGTAAGGGCCCCTTGAAGGAGGTCCCTACTAACTGGACACCCATGGAGGGGGTTAGTACGAGTCTGGAGGTGGCACAGAGGTCCAGTCCTGCTGAGCCGGGGGACGCACGAATTTGATCGGATCCTGTGTTGTCGAATGGCATGCAAGGGGGTCCGTCGAAAGGGCGGACCCCCTCTTCCCGTTTTTTGGAATCTGCTCGGGGCGGCCAGAGAGGCGTCTACCCTGCGCATCGAAAACCGATTTACAGTCTTCTGCGCGGTGGGGGCCTTTGTGGCAACGGCCACACGGCCTGGTTGCTGCACCTGGTTCGCCAAACCGTTGAGTGGCAGGGGGTTGACGTCTATTGGGACAATCTCTCTTAAAGTGCCCTGATTGGCCACAGCCATAGCACCCGTTAGACTTTGCCCCTAAGGTTCTCGGGCTTTTTGTAGCCACCTGTAGGGAGCTGGCTAGCATGGCAGCTAGACCTGCATTAGTTAAAGGGCTGCCAGCATCTCTACAGAGCCTGACCCACTCTGTCAAATTTTTTGCTCTGTTTTGTGCCAGGATAACTTTGCACTCCTTGTTGCACTGCTCAAAAATCATTTGCTTAACCACAGTCTCTGCTACTCCTGGATCTGAGAAGATTCTCTCAGCTGCGGTTTGCATCCTGGCTACAAAATCCGCAAATGGTTCTGTGGGGCCTTGGTGTATATTGCTGAGGGAGGCCTGAGCCTCTCCCTCACCTGTTAGCTTTTTCCAGGCACCCACAAAACAGCGGAAGATCTGGGCATAGACCTCTTGTGGGAAACCCGTTTGGTTCTGGGCATGGGCGCCTCTCCCCAACAGCATGTCAGCATTCCACCCGCCACGTCTCCCCGCCGCATTCCTTGCGGCCTGCTCTTCAGCTAACTCCTCAAACCATGCTTTCCAATCTATGAATCGGCCTGACGGCAAGCAAGCACGGGCTAGCTGAAAAATATCTGCGGGTGTATGATTTAGAGCAGAGAGGTTCTCGATCATGTTCAAGGTATAAGGGGCATTGGGGCCATACTGATGGACGGCCTGCCTCAATTCCCTCAATAGTTTGTAATCATATGATTCGTGCCGATTGCCACCTTGGGGATTGATAATAACCGGGTACATTTCTGAGACTGGCTGCGGCTCAAGTGGCTGGTAGCCACCCAGCATGCCAAAAGGTCTAAATGTTGTGAAAGGGTTCCATCTCCAGAAATGTCTCCCACCACTACCTAATGGCAAAGGGTCCTGAGGGCCTGTATACTCGGGCGGGGGGTACGGCAAAGGTTGCCCCTCCCCTGACCGACCCATCGGGGTTTCCGGGTCTGGCAGCAAAGGATAATTACATTTACTGGGCATGGCCACTAGAGGGAGCTCTCGGCAAGGTCCTTTGGTGGGACCGCCCAAGGCGTCAGTTGGGAGCTGGGGTGTCCCTGGGGGTGCAGCGGTAGACATTGGCGGGGCGGAAGGCCGCACGGGTGTGGCGGGAGGCTCCTCCCACTCAATTAGCGGGGATGCTTCCGCCTTCTCGTCAGTATCGCTATCTGACTCTGAGTCAGAGTCACTGGACTCCGGCGGTTTGCCCTTACAGGAGCCGTCCGCTGACGAAACTGACTGGGTTTCTTGGAGCGCGCACCGTGCTTCTTGCAAGACAGAGGACGGGCTTAGGCCGGTAGCCGATTCTAGTTCAAGGACCGCACGGACGGTCTCCCATATGGGTACTAGAATCGGGTCCATACACACGCCCGTCTGGCGCGCTCGGTCTATGTCGCGACCGAGCTTCATCCAAGAGGGTAGGCTAAGGCTGCCGGTGCAGGCAAACCAAGGGGCAAAAGTATCAACATCATCAAGAAAACGCTGAAGGGAGCTTTTCCTGACCGAGATACCCCGTTGTTTCAAAAGGTTCTTTAAGGGAGCTAAGAGAGGTGAACTTCCGGACTGCCCCATGATTGCAGTCGGCACTATACTTCAGTCACTCGGAGAGCTCTTCCGAGTCCCCCGGGGTCACCTGAAAACCCACGGGCCCTAACTATCATGTAATAAGACGCACTCACCTTCTCGCGTTGATCAGGCGCGGGAAGTCCGCCGTAAGCTCGACGCGCAGCGCTGCTCTCCTCACAGAGGGACCGTCGAGAGCGAGGCAGGAGGAGGAGCTTCCCCGTACGGGCCACCACTTGTCCGGCGCTGCCCCGCTCGGTCCCCGGTTCCCGGCCGGCGAGGGGAAACAGGGAAGGAGAGAGAGAGATGCAGACTGCGCGAACTAACCTGGTCATGAATCACGACTCGAACCACACGGCAGTTGTGAAAGCAAGCCCTTTACTACAGCTAGATGAACATTCTGTGTTACTGGTTCCCACACGGGGCACGGCGCCTCGTGGGAGAGCAGCCTCGATGTGGCCGTCAGGCACGGCTCCTTGTGGGCTGTCTCACCCTACCCCGTCCGGGTAAGACCTTTTATACACAATTAACAACCAATAAGCTTCTAGGCTAGTATCGCGTATACAGGATTTCGATTGGTAGGAGCGGGTGGCGGATACATGCGTCACTATGCGGAAACAGGATGCAGGCGCCATCTTGGCTCACTCGATGGGCGGGGGTAACTCTAGAGCAGGCTGCAGCGCATACGCTAGGCCCGATTCGGGAGGCGGCTTTCCACACTCATAGAGTCAGAATCTAGAATATAGGTTACTAGGGGATAGGGGAGGGATAGGGAATGGGAACTTAAGGCTTAAAATGTACAGGGTTCCTATTTGGAATGATGGAAATGTTTTGGAAATGGATGGTAGTAACAGTAGCATAACATTGTGAACACAATTAACAGCTCTGAGATACATATCTGAAAATGATTTAAAGGGGAAATTTTAGATTGTATATATAGTAACAGAATATATACAAAAAATATATACAAAATATATACAAAAATATATACAAAAAAATAAATTTTTAAAAATTTGTGGGGGGTCAGTCATGTTTCTGCTATCAGAGAAAGGATGAAGCTGGCACATAAATGGAAGCAGAGATCAAGTGCCAGAGTCCTGACAACATTGGAGTCCTCTCTTCTGGCATTTTCTGTGCCCTAGTAGTATCCAGACCTTTTCTTTTCATGTCTAGTACTTAGTTGTTCACCCATTCCTTGGGTCATTAATGAACCAATAAATTTGTCTTTTTAACTAATCTAGTCTGAGCTGGGTTTGAGTTAGGACTAGTAAATTCATGCCCAAGAGCCAAAGCTCATCTTCTCAATGATTAATCACATGAGAATTTAAAGATGAAATCCCAATATGAAAGCAACTTCTGGGAAGAGAGAACTTTTCAAGCTATAATCCTCTTTATTTGCACTATTTTATAAGTGTTCAATTAGAAGCCTTGGAGAAGTGTTTGCAATAAACAGTCAAGGGATATCTATAGTAATATAGACCCTCCATGAATTTATGCTTCATTCTAAATAATAACTTACACATACATAATGCTTTGCAATTTATAAACTACATCATGCCATGTGACACTTCCCACAACTATGTGACATTTGCTACTATCAACATTTTGTAGATTGTAAAACTGAGCCAGGTATCAAGTTGTTTGAGTTCACATAGCTAGCAAATGCAAGATTTAGAATTTGTACTTAGATCTTCTAAGCCCAAGTCAACTGATCTTTTCACTTTACCACACTACCTTAAGGGGAGAGCCATAGTACATAACACTGTATTTATAAGGAGTGATGTTTCCATGGGTACATGGATGAAAATTCTTTTGAAATATAATTGTAGCAGTAAACATCCCAAAATTACCCATTTAATCTCAAAATTTCCATGCAATTCTAATATATATATTTGTTTCAGCAATATACCAGATATGAGTTGACTTTTTCATTGGGGATTTATTAGGTTACAAATTTACAGTTCTAAAGTCACGAAAAAAATCAAATTAAGGCATCAAGAGGAACCTACCTTCTCAGAGGAAAGGCTGCTGGCATCTGGGGCTCCTCTGTCATATGGGAAGGCACAAGGTAACATCTGCTGGTCCTTCTCTCCTGGGCTCTGGCTTCAATGGCTTTTTCTCTCAGCTCCCCCCGGGGGATTTTCCTCTCTTAGCTTCTCCTGGGCAAACTCTGGATTTCATCTCTTAGCTTCTCTGAGCTCTCTGAGTTTCATCTGTCTTTTATCCTCTCATAAAGGACTCCATCAAAGGGTTTAAGACCCACTTTCAATGGGTTGGGTTACATCTCAATTGAAACAGCCTAACCAAAATGTCCCACTCACAATAGGTCTGCACCCACAGGAACAGATTAAAAGAACATTGCTTTTTGTGGAGTACATAATAGCTCCAAACCGTAGTTATAAAGCACATTCAAAATCGACTTTATATGCTACAAAAGAAGCACTTGGGAGATGTATCTAGTGGTCCACCATTCACTCATAAGGCAAATTTTAGAATGAGGATGAGGGTGATATTATTTCTTCTGAAATAATATCTTTAATTACATCTGTCAATGATCAATATAAAAACTCTAACTTGGGACTGTTTCTACATCAAGTTAGAATTGCATTTTCTCCTTCTGTCAATTCAATTTTGTTTTCAACAAAAAGTCAAACAGAAACACTTGCTGCTAAATGTCCCATTAGCATTCTCTGACCTTCTGCACAGTTGTGCTGCAACTGTGAACCTGCTGTGGCCGTTGAGACACACAAAAGAAATGGAAAAAGTCACTTAATGTCCTGGAATGGTCCAAAATACCAAGAAGCATTCAGATAGACAGGGAAAAGACAGAAAAGAAATAAAGAACTGCTGGACTATTAGAAATAAGGAAAGCAAGATCCTGAAGAGTAGGGCAGTGGGTAGGTGGGGGGCACAAAATCTTCTTTGTTCAAATGTAGACACTTCTGGGAAAGCTGATGGCATAAATAAAAATTTACAAATCTCCCCTCCCTGAAACAGACTATAGTAAAAATTTTTAAAAATAAAAAGAGAATACAATTATTGAACAAAAATAATCCAAAGTTCCAACCTCATAGTACAAACCTCAACAACTACTGAATCAAGATATCATAAATCCATATATCATTGTTATTCTTGAAAATACTGTTCAGTGTGGTGGGATAAAGTGGAGGAAATTTGGAGAAAAACACTAATAGCCCCCAGCTTAGAGAGAGAGATTTTGAACGGAGTAGAACAGGCCAAAAACGAGAAACACTCACTTGAAGCCACCACCGGCCCCTCTTTTATTCCCTCTACATAAAAGCAAAATTCTGAGTCTGGAACTAGGACAGTAGCCATATCCTACCATTATTTTTTACTTCTGACTGATAGATGCTGGGGTTGAAGAATGAGGCAGATGCCAGAGTTTAGCACTTGCACCTCTTTTTCCAACTCATTTCTTCTTTGCCTGACCCTGCGATAGCATCTGTAAAGGCTAGAGTTCATTTCCACGCCTCCCATCAGGTGTAGGAGTGGCCATAAGACACTTCTTGCCAAAGAAATGGAAGAAGAAATCTCTTGGTACTGCCTCTTCCCCTCCTCACCCCACCTCCTAGAATGAATGCACAGCCTGGGGGTGCAACAAACGTCACTGGATGATGTGGCAGGTGGGTAGGAGGAGCCCGGACTCAATGGTATCTCTGAGCCTTCCTACCAGCCCTCCAGTGGCCACTCCTGGACTTACTATCTGCTCAAGCTACAGTACAGGGGTTTTTGGTTACTCAAACACAATTCTAACACAGTTAAAGATCTCCTAGGAGCCAATGCTAGGAGAGGAGAGCCAAAAAAAAAGGGCAGAAACATCCAGATGGGGTCTCTTGTTAGCTATCATTGGAGGTGAGATAAGGTAATAACACTGGGGACAGAAGGAAAGGGGATACATTTGAGACACTTCGAAAAACTGGACCTAACTTTCCTTTACCCCCAAAATCCCATTGAAAGTAAATATATATATATAAAAACAGAAGGAAACCTGTATCAGTGCTAAAAACTAAGAAAGGATTCATTTGTATGACTTCTGAATGATTCTGATGAAACCCAATGGAAAGATAACAACTAGAGACAATACTCAAATTCCTCTAATGAAAAAGAAGTCAGTAGACTTTCCTGGCAGAACCCCACTCACCCTCACAGGGGCTGGGGTGAGAGTAACCATGGATAAAAGGGGCAGGGGCTGGGGTGAGAGTAACAATGGATAAAAGGGAAGCACTTCTTGGAATGGTAATGGAAGCTGTGGGTCAGCAATATTCAAAAGCAGCTGTTTTAGGAAATCCTAGGTAGGATGGTGGTGTTGCACTAAGCAGGCAGGGTGGCAAGCCCTCTCTGAAAGAGCACATCTTTCCAGTGGGGCAAGGCTTCTTTTTGAGGAATTGGGCAGTGGAATGAAAATGGAGACAAGACATATCCATGCCACATAAAAACCTGTGCACCAACAGGTAACATCCAGTACAACAGCTAAAAGAAAGAGCAAGGAAAATAAACACTATTTTCTTGCCCCTGTGATAGTCCAGGATCCTGCTCCTTCTTCACTCACCTTAACCTGTGGGCAGTGAAATATGCAACAGTCAGTCCATGTTTCAGTTTGCTAAAGCTGCCAGAATGCAAAATACCAGAAATGGAATGGCTTTTACAATGGGGGTTTATCAGTTCACAAATTTACAGTTCTAAGGCCAAGAAAATGTCCCAATTGAGGCAACCCTAGAACAATACCTTCTCTGAAGAGAGGCTGATGGCATCTGGGGTTCCTCTGTCACATGGGAAGGCACATGGCTGCAGTCTGCTGGGCCTCTCCCGGGGTTAGCTTCTGGTTTCTGTTGCTTTCTCCAAAATGTCTCTGGGCTTCTGTCTTACCTTCTCTCTCTCACCTCCTATGCATCTTCACTTGTTTCTCCCAAGGCATTTCTCTCCAAGTGTCTGGCGGTCCTCTCTTAGCTCCTCTGGGTGAACCCTAGATTTCATCTCTTAGCTTCTCTCCTGGTTCTGGTTTCAATGCTATCTCCAAAATGTCTCTGGGTGTTTTCTCTCTAAGCATCTTGATCTGTGTCAGAACTCTCTCTCTTTCCCTGAGCTCTCTTAAGGACTCCAGTAAACTAATTAAGACCACCTTGAATGTGCAGGGTCACATCTCCATGGAAATAATCTAATCAAAATATTTCACCCACAATAGGTGTGTCCCCACAAAATTGGATTTAAAATAACATCACCTTTTATGGGGTACATAACAGATTCAAACTAGCACAGTCCTCCAGTTTAAAATCTTAAAAATAAATAAATAAATATCTATAGGGAAGAGATCCAAGGATAATACAGCCACCAAGTTCATGTTAAACACTTGATTAAGGGGAGGCCTATAAGGGCAGACAGACCTCTCCTTAATCAAGAAGATGTAAACAAAAGAAAAAAGGAGCCTGAGAAATAGTCTACAAGTACCAAATCATGTGACCAACAGTCACAGATGACATCAATAATCTGGAGTCAGAGGCTGGTTTATCTGGATAGAAAACATATGCATTTGAAAAAGATTTGTAACAGGAAAAAAATTCAGGAGAATTCTTCATGCTTCCCACAAATTGGAGAAAAAAATAGAATTATTAAAGGTATAGACTCAAAGGTAAAGGCTGAGAAATTGGCAGAGATTTCAAAATAAATCTGAATTAGATACGGATTAACCTAAAGAAGAAAACAATAGCAGTCAAAACTTCATTGGAAGTAGTCAAGACCAGAATATACAATGTAGAAAATCAAATCAATGATACAGAGGACAAGACTGGAAGTTTTCTCAGACTACACATAAAAATATCAACCAGATGAGATGTCAGGTAAGATTTCGGATCTTTAGGATACAGATATCCAACACAGAAAAAAAAATAACAAGTAGAACAGAAGCAGTATTCAAAGATACATGGAAAAAAGCTTTTCTGATTCTGATTCTACAGATTCAGGCAAACCTACTGAGGAGATAACCTTGACTGAAACAGACTCTGCAGACATTTTTTAATTTCATGGTTAGGAAAAGAATCTTACAAATATTCAAAGGGGGAGGGGGGTGGATTCATCACTACTGGCCAAACTCTCACAGCAGCAAGTGAAAGAAACTCAACTCAAACTAGCTTAAGCAAAAACAAGAATAGCATTAATTCATGTAATCTGGGAAGTTCAGGATGAATTTGGCTTCAAAGTCAGTGGAATCAAGATTCCAAGCCATATCATCAGTGTTCTCTCTCTCTTTGTCCATTTCTCACTTTTATGTGTCTCTGTTTACCTTTATTCTTTGTGTTTCTCTCTGACCAGTATAGCTACCAGTAACCCCAGACTCACATTCCCTCACTTACCCAACCTAGCAGAGAGTTATTTCTCCCAATTCCTTGTATCAATCCCAGGAAAGACTGATTGGCTCTGGCTGAGCCAGGTTCCCATCTGAGAAGCATCAGTGGATGTAGCACTCCGACCAACCTAGGGTATGCGTCCACCTTTGTGAGGGTGGGGAGTGAGGTGGGTGCCTGCATGGCAGGACAACTGACAGGCTCAACAGAACCCTAAGAAGTTTCCCAAAGGAACGAGAAGAATTGGATGGGAAAACACTAACTATTGAGCATCCACTAGAGCACCAAGAAAAATAATTCAATCTGGTTTCAGACACTTCTCCACAACACTAAGTTCTGTGAAGCCATGTCTTCCTGAGTTTTATTGGCAAAAAGACAGAAAAAGAAACTTACATACAGACAACTTTACAAGTGTGAAAAGTAACAGAAATGCATTCTCATGTATGCAAAGGCCCAAAATTGATCTTTCCTGAAAATATAGTACTCAAAGAAGAACTCTAAACAACTAAGAGATAATAAAAATAAAGACAGCTATTAAATAATAAATGTGGGCTGAAACCAAGCAAAATGTAACCAAAGCGTCCCTTTTTCCCACTATTCTATACTTTAAGTTGAGAGAAAGTCGGTCAAGAATAAGGCCAAAGAACAGGTGTAAAACTAGTAATAGAGAGAGCTGGATGCATAGGAGATTATGGTCTGTTCTAGTTTGCTAATCCTGCCAGAATGCAAAACACCAGAGATGGATTGGCTTTTATAAAAGGTGGTTTATTTGGTTACACAGTTACAGTCTTAAGGCCATAAAGTGTCCAAGGTAACACATCAGCAATCAGGTACCTTCACTGGAGGATGGCCAATGGTGTCCAGGAAACCTCTGTTAGCTGGGAAGGCACGTGGCTGGTGTCTGCTCCAAAGTTCTGGTTTCAAAATGGCTTTCTCCCAGGACGTTCCTCTCTAGGCTGCAGTTCCTCAAAAATGTCACTCTTTGTTGCACCTGGGATATTTGTCCTCTCTCATCTTCTCCAGAGCACAAGTCTGCTTTCAACGGCCATCTTCAAACTGTCTCTCATCTGCAGTTCCTATGCTTTCTTCAAGTGCCCCTCTCAGCTGTAGCTCCTCTTCAAAACGTCACTCACAGCTTCACTGAGTTCCCTCTGCCTGTCAGCTCAGTTATATGGCTCTACTGATCAACTTACAGCCACCCTGAATGGGCGGAGCAACACCTCCATGGAAATTATCCAGTCAGAGTCATCACCCACAGCTGGGTTGGGGGCATTCCAAAGAAACACTCAAAGAATTACAATCTAATCAATACTGATAACGTCTGTTCACACAAGATTACATCAAAGATAATGGCGTTTGGGGGGGGCATAATACATTCAAACTGGCACCTGGTCAAACCGAGTTATTGGAATATAAGATTTAAGAGAGGGTATATTTTGTATGATGATGAGACTAATGTGTAGCACTGAAAGTGAGTGCCTGAGAGACATTAGAGTTTAAAATGTCAAAGCTGTGAGGATAGGGTCCTGGGATATTGTCCACACTGACATAGTATTTAACCAGACAATGCCAAGGATCTGGGTAGACAAAAGTCTGAGCCAAGTACCAAATCATGGGGCCAGCAGTCACAGATGATATTTATAATCTAGACTTAGAGGATGGTTTATCTGGATAGAAAGAACTTCACAAGAAGGAACACTCCCCATGGAAGTGGAAGAGGAATTGGTTATAAATGCAATGGGATTGAGGAGCATGTTGATCCATATCATCCTGAGACTTGGATGATTGAGCTATCTCCACTTGAGATGGCTCTAGGGGAAGCAATGGATCCTCATGCCAGGGCCCATGTCATTTAAAGCAGGAGGTGGAAGAGTTTTTCAGTAAAGAGAATGAAGATGGCAGAGTTTGTTTAGTATGGAGTGAATGTTCCAGAGGGCACACAGGCAAGTTTTGGGACAAGGAGAGCAGTGCAGATTTGGGTCAAGGAAGAGGACACCGCAACAGTATCAGAATGAAAGCAAGTATGGGAAAGATTAGGTAACAAGAAAACTTGCATTTTGAGGGGTGGCCAAGGTTGGTAGGGAAGGGAGGCCTGGTAGGAATAGAACTCTGCTGTCAGTGTGTTTCTGGGCAAGGCTGATAACAAACAGCTTGCAGGGGTCAGCAGGTTTGTCTCCCAATCCTACCTCCAGGTGTTACCCACAATAAAAGACTGTTAGCCTAGAACAAAGCATGCTCGGTATATCCAACACTAACAACACAGGGCTCTCTTGTTTTCATGTCTTAATCCTGAGGTTATTATTCCATCTTAGAAAAGAGAACACTAGCAACACACGGCTCTCTTGTTTTCATGTCCTAATCCTGAGGTTATTATTCCATCTTCGAAAAGAGGGCCAGTCCTGTCCTCACTCTTGGCATTTTCCCTACTCCTACCAATCATAGTTTTCATTTTTCAAGAGGAAGCCTTTTGAGAGGTTGTGTTGGCCCCTTGTATTCTCACATGGTAACCAGGCAAACAACTGCAAAGGTCTGGCTCAGGCTTTGCCAAATGGCCCCAGTTTTCAGAACACTGAGAGCCTCCTGTGTCAGAGGTTTCTTGTTCATGTACAAATTAATTTTCATTCATACAGTTCATTCAGAGTTGATATATCTCACACAGTCTACCTTGTTTTGATGCAAAATCCTTATAAGGCATTTTATTTTATCAAGTAAAACTTTATAAAACATCCAACTGAAACACAGTAAAAACCAAAGTAGACAATTTTCTGTATTGTTATTTGTAAAGCCCTATTATGAAAATCCAAAAGGTTGTAAACACCATACACTTATCATAAAAGCAGCAAAATCTAAGAGGTCTATACTCAGAAACACAGCTAATAACAAGTTTTGGCAAGGATATGGAGAAACTGGAACCCTCACAGATTGCTGATGGTAATGTGAAATGGTGCAGCCGCTGTGGAAGACAGTCTGGCAGTTCCTTAACATGTTAAACATAGGGTTACCATATGACCCAGCAATTCCACTACCGGTTATATATCCATGAGAAATGAAAGAATATATCCACAGAAAAACTTACAAATGTTCATAGGAGTATTATTCAGAATAGACAAAAAGTGGCAACAACCCACATGTCCATCAATTCATTAACTGATAAATAAAATGTGATATATCCCTATAATAAAGTATTATTTGGCCATGAAAGGAAATGGAGTGCTGATACATGCTATAACATGCATAAACCTTGTAAACTTTATGCTAAGTGAAAGAAACCAGATACAAAACACCATATATTGTATGATTCCATTTATATCAGATTTCCAGATGAAGCAAATACATAGGGACAGAAAGTAGTTTAGCATTTCCTAGGGCTAGAGAAGTGGGGAGATGATGCAGAGTAACTACTAATGGCTATACAATTTCTTTCTGGGGTGATAAAAATGTTCTAAACTTAGATTGTGGTTATGTCACACAAGTCTGAGAATGTACTAAAAACCACTGAGTGGTATACTTTATATGGTGAATTTTAAGGTATATGAATTTATATATCTCAGTAAAGATGTTTTTAAGACATATCAAAATGAATTCTGTAAGTTTTATATCATAGATCTAGCATATGGAAGGCACCCAATAAATGTTTGCTGGGTGAAAAAATGAAAGAATTATTGGACTTAAATTCACAAGGTCACAAACTGCATACATTAGCAAATTTCAGTAAAACCATTATTTTTAACATTAATTTGAAATAGATTGCAATTGAGGCAGAGACAAAACTGAAGCATTTGCACAAGCAATATAAATAATACTGGAGTGCACAAAATCATTCAAACAAAATAGCCCTGGGTATGTTTTATTGTCCATCCCAACTCAGTCACTAGCATGATAAGGTAAAAAATTCCTCAGGGAAAGCATCTTGGAAGGTCCCTTTGAGTCTTGCTCTGGCTGTGTATGCTTCAGACTTTGAGCCTCGAAATCATCAGGTCTTGGGGTTCTCTGCTTTTTAAAATGTTTCAGAAGTTCTTCAGCATGATTTCAGTGACCAGGATAAAAGACTGGTTTTATCTAAAATGGCTGGAAAAGCTCATCCTAAGCCAAGGGACAGTGTGACCTGTTTGTCAATAACTCCTAAAAAGTGGCTTGAGGTTGTTCAGTGAAATGAGTTTTTTGTTTGAATATTTTCCAGTCAAGGCGACATGGAAAGTTGAGAAGATTCTGAGAAGAGGCATTTGGCTTTCAAATGCTTAGAGGTTCAGAGAGGGAGCGGGACCAAGCTGGCGTTCTGCAAGGCAAAAACTCTTGGCTCTGAAGGAGCACAAGTCCAGCAGGAAGAGACAATCGCCCTCTTGTACTGAAACCTGCGCACAGAAGTACACCCAGGGGGCACTTCTCACACTCTCCTGCCCTGATCAACTTGCAAAAGGGAGAGAGAAAACGGAGGGGTTGCAGAAACTGTGTACTATAACTTGCTCTTACCCATCTGATATCAGCTTGTGTGTTCCTGATATCATATAATACAGATACCAGACTTTCTGTTACATTTGCTGCAGTTTTCCCTAATCTGATGTTTGCTTTGTCTATGCTTAGTTATGAGGTTTTTTAATTGACTTTTAAATTTTTGTAATTTTTACCTAGTAAAATATGTTCCTTTGAGATAACTTTATTTTTTTCTGAACTTAGAAAGTCATCAGTTTTGATGCATATTCACTCTATTTTCTTGTTTTATTTATATTCAACATTTTAATTATAATTTTTGTTATTCATCTTATTTTTGGTACGCATGAATCTAATTTTTCAAGTTACAAATCATTAATAAATGACAAAATTTAAATACTCTTTAATTAAAAAGAAATAGTCATAAACCCTGAAGTCATATGAAGTTATATAAAGAAAATATTACTGGCATCCCTCCACCACTCTTCCAGCCCATAATTTTAAGGCAAACACTAATAATCACATTAGTATGTATTTTTCCAAATCTCTAAGAGATAAAAATATATATGAATATATTCATGTACATATACGTAAGGTTTTATTTTTGTTTTTATAAAAGTCAAAATATGTATGTACAAAGCTGGCCAAAGAAAAGGCCCCCAAACCCACAATCATAAGATCTAACTAGCTGTTTCCTCTCATTACCACTTATTCAGTTCTCAGCCTCACTAAGATCCCCAATGATCCCCAATCAGCATATCAATGGCCACTTTCAATCTTTATCTCCTTTGAGCATCTCACCTATGGCACTTACAATCTTGACCTCACCACCTCCTTACAGCTCTTTTAACTCTCTTTCTGCATCTCCTCTTCTATTCTCATTATTTCTCTATTTTCTCCTTTGCTGCTCCTTCTTCCTTCACCCACTCTTTGAAATTAATGTCTTTAAACTTCTTCTATTTTAACTGACATATCTGATCACCGACCTCAGCTATTGCCTCAGGGAAGAAAACTCCAGATACGTATTTCCACCCTGAATTCTGTTATCAACTGCCGAGTGGCACCTCCACTGCATGTCTCACATGTCTCAACTTCTAGAGGCCCTACAAATCTTTTTCTTTTCTGTCATCCCCTATCTCAGTTGATAGTCTCTCTATCCATGCTATTGCAAACCCTCCCTAATCCTTCACACCAAGTACCACTGACTTTACTGCTAACATCTGTCCCGTCTTATGCTTTCTACCACCTTAGCTCTAATTCAAGTCCTTCTAATTTATTACCTGAATTATTGCAGATTATCCTGTTTGCAGTCTTTTCCATCTCCAAACCATCCTCTATGATGCCACAAGAGTGAATTTTTTCTAAAATGGAAAATCTCATCATGTTAGTCCTCCCATATATAAACTCTTCTTCAGACACACAGCCTAGTTTCAATTAGCTCTTTAGACTATCTCTAGTCACTTCTCTTGTGTACACAGTATCCTACCAATACAAATTTGCTCTCTGTTCCTCAAGGAAGTCATCACGTTCATGTTCCACTCTCTTTGCCTTGTTCTGCTTCCCAGAAAAAATAACAGGAATAGCTAGCACTTGTTGAGTATGAGCTATGTTCTTGTCCGTGGTACTCCTTTTTTTTTTTTTATTAAATTCAGTTTTATTGAAATACATTCACACACCATACAATCATCCATGGTATACAATCAACTGTCCACAGTATGATAACATAGTTATGCGTTCATCACCACAATCTATCTCTGAACATTTTCCTTACATCAGAAAGAACCAGAACAATAAAAAATAAAAGTGAAAAAAGAACACCCAAATCATCCCCCCATCCCACCCCATTTGTCCTTTAGTTTTTATCCCCATTTTTCTACTCATCCATACACTAGATAAAGGGGGTGTGATCCACAAGGTCTTCACAATCACACTGCCACCCCTTGTAATCTACATTATTATATAATTGTCTTCAGGAGTCCAGACTGCTGGGTTGGAGTTTGGTAGTTTCAGGTATTTACTTCTAGCTATTCCAATACATTATAACCTAAGACATGTTATCTATATAGTGCATAAGAATGTCCACCAGAGTGACCTCTCGACTCCATTTGAAAACTCTCAGCCACTGAAACTATTTCGTCTCATTTTGCATCCCCCTTTTGGTCAAGAAGATACTCTCAGTCCCATGATGCCAGGTCCAGATTCATCCCCAGGAGTCATATTCTGCATTGCCAGGGAGATTTACACCCCTGGGAGTCGGGTCCCATGTAGGGGGGAGGGCAGCGAGTTCACCTGTCCAGGTGGCTCAGTTAGAGAGAGAGAGGGCCACATCTGAGCAACAAAGAGGTACTCAGGGGGAGACTCTTAGGCACAATTATATGCACGTTTAGCCTCTCCTTTGCAGTAACAAGCTTCATAAGGGCATGTCCCATGATTCAGGGCTCAGCACATCAAATCGCCAGTCTCAATGTTTGTGACAACATCAACACCAGTCCAGGTGAGGAAGTCCAGAACTTCCACACCTTCCCCCAGATCCTCAGGGCTGGGGAGGGGGAGGCTGTAAATATATTTTTTATTATCTGCCCAAATTACTCTGGGATGTGTCACTATTTCACTCCAGCCTATACTAACCTACCATATCTCACTTCCTACTCAAAGTTCCATGCAATTGTGGTATTTGAACAAATCAACTGTAGAGTTGTACCATGGTACTCTTTTAATCTTCATAAAAGCCCTGTAAGGTAAGCACTAACATTATCCCCATTTTACAGACAAGGAAATTTGCCTTTTAAGGGACATTCTTCCAATTTAGTCATCAAGCAACGCCCTACTTATCCCTTAAGGAACAGCTCAGATTTTACCTCCTTCCTCTCTAGCCTTCCAGTCAGAATTCAAAACAAAATAGATTTTCAACAAATGTTTATTGAATTGAATAAAGACAAAGTGTCTATAAAGCAAGTTGTCATTAATTCTTGCATGCCATTAAGAATGTAACATCCATTGATGTTTTGGGCTGTGTGGAGCTTTCTCCCAGGCATGGGGTATTTGAACTCATTCTCATTTGTGCTTGCCATGTTAGTCCATAGTATTATTTTGAAACAGCTACTCATATTACATACACGAGTACCTCAAGAACCAGAGTCAACTGGGTTCTTTTCATGTTCACTGCTTTTGAAAAATAGCTGAGAAATATCATGTCTTATTTACTTCCACATCTTGAGTATATAGATAACCATTACCTCTGCCACCACCCCAGCTGCCTCAAATGTTTTCTGTGAAGATGAAGAGCAGGGCTAAACTGGTATACACGGCCAGTATTACAGGAGAATGAGCCTAGATTACCTTTACCTTCACACCCTTAACCCTGGGTACAGGGCCCCTGCCTTTCTCTGACTGTGCCCCTGCTTATCCTGGACCCACAGGTACAGGCCATCCACAGTCTGCATCTCCCTATTGAGACCATGCTTCTTGAACTGGACTTCCCTGCTAAAATGGCTCTAAGCCCACTTCCAGAGCTGTCCTCTTCCCAAGAGCAGACGACTCCCATGAGGAGTACATCCTAGGACCCAGGAATGGCCAAGGGAGGGCCATTTGTTGGGTCATGGATAGAGCTTGTACTTATGGACTGGTATATCCACACATGCACACAAGGCCCCTCAGTGTACAGGACAGACCCAGAGTGAGAAGAGAAGGGGGATCCAGAATATGGGCTGGGGGCAAGGTCCCTCATGCTGCTATGTTCAGGAGTGGAGCTCTCAGAAGTCAAAAACAAAAACAAACAAAAACTTCCTGACCTTCCAAGTCATTATGAAGTTGTGTTAGTCAACGATGGTGGAAAGGAGATATTTTATTTAACAGTGTGTTAGCTTGAAGTATAGTGTATAAATATTTAGATACCATAGTATGTGCGTACTTATCTGTACTCTTGCCCTGTACTCCACCAATGTTAAGATTGTGCCCACCCTTAGTCCTACAGAAAGCTGTTAAGTAGTAGAGTTGTGTTTTTGGTGGCACTTAGCAGAGAAAGCCAGGAAAGGCAGGATCAGAAGTTAGGCAGGCAAGAGTTATAAGGTAGTGAGAGGCTCTGCATACACAGGGCAAAGCCAAGAATTAGCTCTTGGGTAAAAGCAATGAGAAAAATAAATCCAGAGGGTAAAGCTAAGTTCTAAATCTGAAACTCCTAGAGAAGGCATGAGGAAACAGCCATGAAGAGAGTCCTAAGAAAGAAGTCTGGGCCAGCATCCAGGAGTTTACACCAAGCAAGAAGAAACAGGCAAGAAGCCAACCCCACACCAGTAGCCAGCAACGCCACAGGCTCCTCCCTGGGAAAGTCAATCGTGGTGCTTACTATGTGAATGGTACCCTGGTGTTTGTAAAAAGGGAGGATAGGGACAGAATTTCCATGTTTCCACAAATATAAAATGATCCTGGCAAGTGACACAGCAATGCCAGCCACTCCTCCAGCATTCATAAGAACACAGCTGAACACCGAGGCACAGGCCCAACTTCTAGCAATATAAGACCCCAGAAGTGGCCAGAGCTGTTGACTGGACCATGAAGGTGGAATAATGTCACACCAAGCAGATGTAACTGCTCAGATACCACTGCAGAATCCTCAAAGTACTTCTCAGAGGTAGGAGAGCCAATCAGTAAATTTGGTATCCTGTCTAGTCTTTTCCGAATCCCAAATTTGGAAATCAAGAAACCCAGATAAGTTGGTGTCTAGCTCTGTCTAGATCCAGAAAACTTTTAAATC
Organism: Choloepus didactylus; assembly: GCF_015220235.1. Taxonomy (NCBI): domain Eukaryota; kingdom Metazoa; phylum Chordata; class Mammalia; order Pilosa; family Megalonychidae; genus Choloepus; species Choloepus didactylus. Next base: position 111,931,265 of record NC_051316.1, on the reverse strand, counting down.
AGAGGAAGAATGTTAATAAAAATCCTTGGAACAACATCTCTGCAATTCCCATGTATGGTAGAATATGTGCTTAGTGTGGTTAAGGGATTGATTTTGAAATCTAGCAAATCTGGGTTCCTTGATGGCAAACAACAGAAACTAACTAAGGCTAACTTAAGCAAAAATGAAGATGAAGAAGATGCTACAGCCGCTGTAATTCTATGAGGGAGCTGTCACAATTTAAGGAAGTCTAGGAAATCAGACTTAGAATATAAAACATGGAAACTCCAGGGGACTTTTCAAGAAAGTGTTCGGGAAACCAGAAGAATGGATGAATTTCAATGATTTCCAACACTTTTTTTTGTCTGCTCAGGATTTACATTTCAGGGTGTAAAAATCATTCAATTGGCCTATATTGATCATATGCATAGTCTTTTCTAAAGGAAAACAGAATGCTTTGATTAACAGTCCTACAAAAACTGTATCAAATAGGGAAAGTGACAAATTCCCCCCAAAAGATTACCAAAAGAAAGTGGAATGAACACAAGGCAGCCAAAAATTAGTAAAGGTCATTGCAGCTACATATTATCTGTGTGAACTCTGGCTAATCACTTACCCACTTAAACTTTCTGCTAACATGTGACTTCACAGGTCAAATATTTTTGTCTAGATGATTCACTGATGTATCCCAATTACCTTAAATGAAACTTGACACATGGAGGACTATTAGTAAATACATGTTAAAAGAATGAATCTAAGACTCAGCTCCCACACTTGAAACTGAGATACCTCACAGAAATATGTAAAATGACTAGTTCAATGTTATAACACAATTATACTCAAGAAATTCTAATTCTAGTTATTATTTTTATTAGGATAAATATTTCTAGAATTATTTACTCTAGACAAAGTAGGAAAATTTGTTGTTAATATAACCAGGTTACTCTGTGAAATCACAACACAAAAAAAAATTATTCATTATTTCAATGAATCCTTTTATTGAACTCTAGGACAAAGTATTTGACCAATGATGCAGTAACAGGAAAAGAATGGAAAAGTAATATTTAAAAGGTTAGCTTGTCCTTAAGAAGTCTGGCAGACTAAGAGTGGCACCAATGTGTCATTAGCTTCAGACTCAAAAATATAACATCTGATTATCTCTGAGCACTCAATGCTGCTCTGTAATTCTTTTCTTTCACTCTCAGTTGATTTCATTTCTTTACCCCATAGGAGATATTCCAACCATTTTTATCTGTCTCTGGGACCCCCTATTTTAATCCAATCTTGTTTCCCTCTCTCTCAGGGGATGATCTTTCTGCTTCACTTAAAAACCATAAGCCATCAAACCTAGACAAGGAAGAAGGGAGGAAAATTGGGTAAATCGATCAATGACATTCACCCAAATAGCCCTCCTTTCTTCCTATTTCAGTGGAAAGAAGTTTTTCTCCTCCTTTCCAAAGGGGTAGCTTCTCCACTTGGACTCCAAATCACAGGTCCCCCAATTTCTCCCAGGCATTACTTCAGCAACCATGTCTTCTTTATTAGGTCTTCCTTCTTCCCCACTTTTTCACAGGCCCCTTTTTCTCAGACTACAAAGCAGCTCACCGTTCCCTTTCCTAAAACTACCTTCATGACCTTCACTCTCCCTCAGTCCCTGCATGTTTTCTGCCTTTTCCTTCACGGACAAACCGCTTGAATGCTTGTCTGCATGCATCATCCCACCTTCCAACTCACTCTTCAGCCCATGGAGCTTTCTTATGCCCTCAACACTCAATTGAAGCTATTGAGCAAAAATCTGCGATGATCTGCCAATTGCTAGATCTGTTGTCTGTGATTTAATCATTGTCCAACCTGAACTCTGCACAGTATATATGCCCCTAAGTTCCCACCTTGGATACCCTCTTAATTATCTGACTTAAATTTGAGTTGTTTTCTCCAATTTGTTCTCTCAGCAAATATACTGCACACCTGTGCCGGTTTGAGTGTATTTTGTCCCCCAAATGCCATTATCTTTGTGGTCTTGTGTGGGGCAGAAGTTTTGGTGTTGGTTAGATTTGCTTGGAGTGTGCCCCACCCAGCTGTGGGAAATAATTTTGATGAGATGTTCCCATGGAGGCGTGGCCCCACCCATTCGGGGTGGGCCTTGATCGGTGGAGCTATATAAATGAGCTGACTCAAAGAGGAAAGAGAGTGCAGCTGGGAGTGATGTTTTGAAGAGGGGCAAGCTTGCTAGAGAGGAACGTCCTGGGAGAAAGCCGTTTTGAGGCCGGAGCTTTGGAGCAGACGCCGGCTGCCTTCCTAGCTAACAGAGGTTTTCCGGAGGCCATTGGCCATCCTCCGGTGAGGGTACCCGATTGCTGATGTGTTGCCTTGGACGCTTTGTGGCCTTAAGACTGTAACTGTGTAGCGAAATAAATCCCCGTTTTATAAAAGCCAATCCATCTCTGGTGTTTTGCATTCTGCAGCATTAGCAAACTAGGACAGATTTTGGTACCAGAAGTGGGGTGCTTTTGCTGCTGAGTTTGCAAATACCAAACATGTTGGAACGGCTTTTTAAATGGATAATGAGGAGTTTCTGGAAGAATTGTGAGGAGCTTGATAGAAAAGGCCAAAACTGCTTTAAAGAGACTGTTTGTGGAAATATGGACTCTAAAGATACTTCTGATGCGGACTTGAACAGAAATGATGAATGTGTTGTAAACTGGAAGAAAGGTGATCCTTGTTTTAAAGTGGCAGAGAATTTGGCAAAATTGAGTCCTGGTGTCAGATGGAAGGAAGAATCTGGAAGCAACAACTTGGAATACTTAGCTGAGGAGATCTCCAGACTACGTGTGGAGGACGTATCCTGGCTTCTCCTTGCAGCTTATAGTAAAATGCGAGCAGAGAGAGATAAACTTAGAACTGAACTCTTGGGTTCAAAGAAACCAGAAGTTGATGGCTTGGAAAATTACGGGCTTCCAGTGGGTAGAATCCCAGAAGCTACAGCCCAACCTGAGGACAAGCCAAGATTGGATAAGGAGTTAAGCAGAAAGGATTTGTGGAAAGTCCTATTGTCTGATGGCTTTGACCCCTACGTGCTTCATGCAAAGCCAACAGAATTTTTGCGAGATCTTTATAGACGGAGCCATTGCCGGTCTGGACCGGAGGAGACAGACAAGGAACAAACTGAAGGAAAAATCTCTTCAAAGACAGAGCCATGGAGGTTGAGGTCTGGAGTCAGGAGGTCTTGGGCTGGGAGAGCGGAGCATCCGACATGCATGGAAAGGGTGAGTTTGCCCTGGAGGTCGAGGGCGGGCTTTCCGCCTCGATGCTCTGGAAGAGTTTTGCCACCTCAGGTCCCAAAGAGGGTGGAGCACATTTCCAGGGAATTGAGGAGAGCCTGGCTGCCACCACACTGTTCTGAAGGGGTTGAGCGTGTGCCCCGGAGATGGAAGGGAATCCGGGAGCTGCCCCGATGTTTGAGGAGGGTGGGGCCGAGAAGGTGGTCTCCCCAATATGTGGAAATGTTGGAGCACTCACCTAAGCGTTTCGAGAGGAAAGGGCTGCCAGAAAGGCCCTTAGGAAGGGTTAGACTCCCGCTCTCTCAAGCCCCAAGAATGCAACGTTGTTATGTTAGTGACTCTCGGACTTTGAAATCTAATGGACTTTGTCCTGTGGGTTTTAGGAACTGTTTTGCTCCTGTTAACCCTGTTTTCCTTACTGTTTCTCCTTATGGCAATGGAAATGTTTATCCTATGAATGTCTCTCCTTTGTATATTGGAAGCACATAACTTGTTCTAGGTTCACAGATCCACAGCTAGAGGGGAATTATGCCTTAGAACTGACCAAGCCTAAACTTATTTTGATGGGATTTTGTACTTAACTTTTGTTACTGAAATGATTTAAGTTTTTGTGATAAATGAATGTATTTTGTATTTGGAAAGATAATGCCATTTTGGGTTCCAGGGGGTGGAATGTGCCGGTTTGAGTGTATTTTGTCCCCCAAATGCCATTATCTTTGTGGTCTTGTGTGGGGCAGAAGTTTTGGTGTTGGTTAGATTTGCTTGGAGTGTGCCCCACCCAGCTGTGGGAAATAATTTTGATGAGATGTTCCCATGGAGGCGTGGCCCCACCCATTCGGGGTGGGCCTTGATCGGTGGAGCTATATAAATGAGCTGACTCAAAGAGGAAAGAGAGTGCAGCTGGGAGTGATGTTTTGAAGAGGGGCAAGCTTGCTAGAGAGGAACGTCCTGGGAGAAAGCCGTTTTGAGGCCGGAGCTTTGGAGCAGACGCCGGCTGCCTTCCTAGCTAACAGAGGTTTTCCGGAGGCCATTGGCCATCCTCCGGTGAGGGTACCCGATTGCTGATGTGTTGCCTTGGACGCTTTGTGGCCTTAAGACTGTAACTGTGTAGCGAAATAAATCCCCGTTTTATAAAAGCCAATCCATCTCTGGTGTTTTGCATTCTGCAGCATTAGCAAACTAGGACAGACCCTGTCCTGGATACGAGGTATGTGAAAGTGAGTAATCTCTAAATGCAGTGTGCTATCCTGGATTCAGTTCTGCAATACCAAAAGGACATTAATGGAAAAACTGGTGAAATGTGAATAAAGTCTGTAGTTTAGTCAATAGTAATGTAATATGCTAATTTCTTAGTTTCAACAGATGTAACATAGTTATATAAAATCATAACATTAGAGGAAGCTGGGTGAAGGGTGTATGGGAATTCTAATATCATTGCAACTTTTCTGTAAATCTAAAATTATTCCAAAATAAAAAAAATTTTAAGTGAATAAAATATGTTTCCTTCAGTGATCCACAGTCTTGGAATAAATGAGGCAGATAGTGGAAAAATCCATGAACCAAGGAATCTTCCATCAGGATTAAATGCAGAAACTAACCTGCTTTTCTCGGCATTTTTCCCATTAAGAGTAGTACACATTTGGATGCAGCCATTTACTACATTGTAAGCATTTCATGTGAATAGGATGAAGGGGTAGCTAAGGGTGAATTTTTACACATTCCTAGATAGGAAATTTTGAGGCTTTGGGAGGCCTCAGAGAGATGTAAGCCAATTCTAGCTAACTCACTCCACTTTCTAAGAAGCTAAATTCAAATATATTACCTACATACTTTCTTTGTTCTTTTCAAGGCAAATAGTTCAAAGTTTGAGAGAACAGCATGCCAAACAGGGGATTTTTCAGCCTTTTCATTGTCTGGCTGCCAGGGTTTCTGGAAATGGCATTTTTAATGAGCATTTTTTTTCTGGAAGAGACTTTGATGTGGTTGAAAATTTATTTCTCTCTCCAGTGTAGGCAGGGCACCAATTAACCCACAAAGAGCACACTTGCTGTCCTCTCAGCTTGGAGTTTATTACACTTACCATGCAGTGTATAAAGGCATTATCTCATCTCCTGTTATGCTTCCCTCCTGCAGACTCTAAGCAACTTCTTGAGCAGCTTTCTGCTTTCTTTTGGTCTTCTAAATATCTCCATTTTTGTTTTTTTCCATGAATCATCTTATGATAGCAGTGGAGGTAGAAAAGAGGAAAGAGGTGAGATTGTGGGGCTACTACTTTGGCCAGTTGATCGAGTCAGGGACAATACTGGTTTTATTCACTTCAAGATATATTTATACATAACCTACACCATGACACACACAGAACTACAAAGATGAATAAAAGAAGATATGGGTCTAAGGACCTGCAATTTAATAGCAGAAATTGTCACATACATAACTGTAGAACAAAGCAGCAATAAATGAAGGATAAAATCATTTCCCGAGTTTTTTTGTTTGTGTGTGTATGACAGCTACATTAAAGAATTGTTTTCAAACAGAAGGGCACTGTTCTTGGTTAAATGGAAATTACATAAAACTGTAAATGTAAGACCTTTTCAATCTGGTGGCTGAAAAGAAAACCAAGAAAGTTAAAGAAAAGTAACTCAAACGTGAATGTTTGAAGCATCAGGCCAAACTGCGCAAGACCTTGGGTTGCCAACACTTTCTCCTCCCCTACTCCTCCACTATGCGAACTCAGGCTCTCTCTTCCTACCCCATTTGGGATATCAGCAAACTTTAAAACAGAAAAATCCAATGATTTTAATTGAGAAGCCCATTCCTTCATATATGGCCACACCATCTACGGGGGGGGGGGGGGGCTGGTAAATAGATTCTCTATCTGAGCAGCCATTTGCCATTCTAAAACTCGGATTACTAATAGGTAGATGGGGAGGGGGAATGCTAGGGGAAATTAGCAGTCTCTGCCACAGGCAGAGAAGGAAGAGAGTTAATGTCTCCTAAATGAAAATCTCTTACCTTCAGTTCAGACTCTTCTCCTGATCTCTAGGCCTACCTATTTCAAATACATATTGGACATTTCCACTTGGATATCCCATTGGCACTTGAAACTCAAAATACCTGTGGCAAACACTGCTGGCTATCTTCCACTATCCATTTTCCCCTTCTTCCTTTAATAATAGAACACTAGAATTTTAACTGGGCATACAGCCATCCAAAATAAAGACATTTCCCAGCCTCCCTCATTTCTAGGTGGCCAATGGATATGAGCAGAATGGAGGTAAGCAGAAATGATGAGTTCAGCTTCTGAACCATGCCCTTAAATGGAAGGCATGTATGCAGTATGTGTCCATGATGACCAAAGCTGGAGCAGTCATCTTGGATCTTGACATGGAAACCACATTTTGAGAATGACCCACCAACAAGATAGAAGGAGCCTAGGTCTCCATAAGTTTTGAGTTGTTTGGATCACCTATCTTGACATCTATAGGAAAGAAAAATAAACTTTATCTTTTTTTCAAGCAACTATATTTTGAGGTCTCTATTATAGCAGCCTAATCTGGAATCCTAGTTAGTTCAGGGCCCTTAACTTTCTATTACCTCTCACTGTGGCCACAAAAGTCACTGAGTTGCCCAAGCCAGACCAGGAAATGGTCCCTAACTCCTTTCCCTTCCTTACCTTCCCCATATCACATTTACCTATTTCTGTCAATTCTACCTCCTAAATATTTTCAAATCTGTCTTCTCTCTCCATCCCAACTGATAATACCTTCACCCACCTTCTCTTGCTTGGACATCTTCATAGCTTTTCTCCTTGCCTCTAGCCTTCCCTAGTATCAATCCATCTCTCTAAAGCACAAGTGGGATCACATCTCCCTCTGCTTGAAACCCTTCATTGGCTCCTAATTCTCTAAATAAACAAATCCAAGCTCTTTAGCAAGACACTCAACACTGTTTATGATGTGACCCCATTCACTCAGCTCATCTCTTGTTACTGTCCTAACAAAGCACTATGTGTTAAATATCTGTGATTTTGCATATACTGTTTCCTCTACCTGAAATTTTCCTGCACACCTGTGTCTTTTTGGGGGAAAAAATGTTTTTCATCTTTCAAACCTAGCTCAGATATCATCTTTTCCCTGGAGCCTTCCCTGGAGTTAATCACTCTCTCCAATGTGCTGCCTCTTAATTTTGTACATGATTTTACTATTGTATTATCACATTAAACTATAAATTGCTCCTTTGCTTCTTGACTTCCTCTATTAGGCAATTCATTGACAACAGGAATTGTCTTTTATTCATTTCTAACTAGCATGTTGTGAGATTCAATATGGAATATTGTGAGATTCAATATGGATTCAAGATGGATGGATGGATGAAAACAATGAATGAAAGACTAGAAGACAGATGGAAAATCCTACCAGGCCTGGCAGTAGCAGATAGCTCAGGCTCCTTTCTACATGTCTTACTCTAGAACTCAATCATCTAAAGGCCACTTTTAGCACCAGCTATAAGATGTTTCCAGATACCATGTTAAAAGGGAACTTGAGAAATATAGATTAAGAACATAACTACGATAATTTTTTAACTTTCTGGAACTATTATTTTGGTTATAACCTGTCTATCTCTTTACAACAGTAAAACCCAAAGCCATACTTACTTCCTTTCAGCACAAAAAAAAAGGAAAAAAGAAAGTAGGATCTGAGAAGACTACAGCTCATGATGAAGAAAACCTTAAGATTATACAACACCAACAGAAAAAATAGGTAGTGGCAGGTAAGAATACTGGTTGAATCCCTAGGATCTGAGAAGAAGATAAAAGAAGAACATGGGAAGCTCACCTTGAACTTAACCAATGGGGCCGCATAATTATGATGAAAACTGATGAGGGCCTTAAAAATCTCTAAGTCTACCTGTTCTTTTCACAAATTGAGCAGTCAGAGTTAGAGAATTATCCAAGTTTATACCAGTATTCAGAAACAAAACTAAAACTATATTGCACAAGAAGCATAAAAATGAATGTATCCAATGAAAACCATCCTGGAAAGTACCAAACTAGTTCAGAAAAAAATAAAGATTAAGATTTTACATAATTACATAATATGTTCAAAGTTCACCATATGCAGTACAGATACCCCCCAAAAGTTGTGTAATGATAAGAACATCTAGATACATCAATAAGGAAATTAAGAACTTGTACAATATTATAAAAGGGAACACTGACATAAATTCTTAGGCCAAGCACAATGGGTCAGAACCAGAAAGAAGGGGTCATTCTCAGTATAGCACTATGTGTACTACTCAGATTTTTCTCCAGCAACATCTCTTCCCCTTAAGGATCTGTACTGCAGCCCCTTGGAAAGTAAATGGTAAACATAAAATGGCTGGGTCTAAAAATTTCTTAGAACACAAACAAAAGGCAGTGTTGCTCTCTAAAGGATTTAGTCTATGTAACTGAGCATGGTCAAAAGAAATGGGAGAGAGGAAAAAAGGTATTTACTGTAAACAGCAAATTGGTTTTAGGAATAGGGCATAAGGGCTAAAGACAAGACATCATTCATTAGATCTGAGGAGTCAGAAATTGAGAAATAACCACACAGCTCCTCCTGAAAAGAGAAGAAGGGTGTGGTGGTTTGAAGTGATACATACCCCAGAAAACATGTTTTTAAACCAAATCTATTCCTGTGAACCCTTTATAAATAGGACCTTTCAATGAAGTTACTTCAGTTAAGGCGTGGCCCACATCAATCAGGATGGGGCTTAATTCTATTACTGGAGTCCTTTATAAGCGGAATGAAATTCACATATAAAGGGAGAAAGCCACAGGAAGCAAAAAGCTGAACATCAGTGGAACCCAGAAGAAAAGGGAGAGATAAAGAGATGCTGCCATGTGCCTTGTTATGTGACAAGCTAAGGACAGGACAAGAATCGCCAATAGACAGCTCAGGATGCTATGGTCTTCGGTCTTCAGGAAGAAAGCATCACCTTGATGCCTTGATTTGGATTTTTTCCCAGCCTCAAACCATTAGCAAATAAATTTCCATTGTTTAACCAGACCCATTTCATGGCATTTTCTTGAGAAGCCTAAGAAACTAAAACAAAGGGACATTTAAAAAACCTGTACTTGTGGTCATAGCATGCATTTAACTGCTATGTTTTCTTTTCTTTTTTTAAGTATATCCTTAGCAATTGTTCATGTGCTTCATGATCTTCATGATTTCTGACCAGTTTCCTAATATTCTGTTAAGTGGATATATACCGAGATTTGTTGAACTATCCCCAAGATTTAAACGTTTAAGCTCCTTCTAAAATTGTTAGGAACAAATTTAGTCAATAGTCTTTCGCTGACTCAAATCACTCTAAATTCCAGGAAGGGATGGATATTGACTAAAACTGAATAAACAATTTGATATATATATAATCAAATTATTTTTCCAATTTGATATTTTTCCTAAAATATGAACTATCTCCATAAGCAAAAATAAGTGTATCATTTTCATTACTCTTTTCAAATTTGGGGTATCGTCATTTTAAGAATTTTAAGTTTAGGAAGAGGGTAGAGATTGGTAATTTGATGCTGACAGAGTACAGAATGTTCAACAGAATTGATTGTAAAGGTTCAGAAATGGAAGCACCATACTATGAGATGGTAGTACAATATTGTAGGTATAATGAACAAAGCTGAGTGACAGTATGGTTGAAAGAGGAAGGTGAGGGGCATGTATGACACCAGAAGGAAAGATAGGGGATAAAAACTGGGATTGCATAATGTAGCAAAACCTAGAGTAGACAATGATGGTGATTAAATGTACAAACATGAGAAATGTTTTCACATGAGGGAGAACAAATAAATATCACCATTGCAAGGTGTTAAAAATGGGATGGTAAATGGAAAAAATACATTTAATGCAAACTAGGGTCTATGGTTAACAGTAACACTGTAATGATTTTTCATTAACTGTAACAAAAGCAATATACCAAAGCTAAATATCAATAAGGGTGGCATATAATGGAGGGGTATGGTGTTCTTGTTGTTATTGTTTCTCTCTCTCTCTCTCTCTCTTTTTTTTCTTTTCCTCTTTTTCTTTCTTTGTGGAAGAAATAGAAATGTTCTCACATAGACTGTGGTGGTCAATGCATAACTATGTGATTATACTGGAAGCCAATGATTGTTCACGTAGGATGGAAAGCATGGTGTATGAACAAAACTGTTTAAAAAATAAACAGAAAGAGACAAGTGCTGGAGAAGATGTGGAGAGAGAGATATGCCTATTAACTGTTAGTAGGGAAGTAGAATGGTGCAGTCCTTCTGGAGGGCAGTACGGTGGTTCCACAGGGGGCTAAGAATAGGCTTACCATATGATTCTACAACCCCATTATTAGGAATATACTTGGGAGAACTGAAAGCAGGGACATGAACAGACATTTGCACACTGGTGTTTATGGTGGCATTATTCACAATTTGCAATGGATGGAGGTGGTCTAAGGGTACATCAACTGATGAACGGAAGGGTGAACTGTAGTGTACACATAAAACAGAATATTAAGCAGCTGCAGGAAGGAATGAAGTTTTGTGGAATGAAACTAGGCGAATGAACCTTGAGGACATTATGTAGCATGAAATAAGCCAGAAACAAAAGGACAACTATTGTATGGCCTCACTGATAAAAACTAACTATAATATGCAAACTCTGAGAATTGAATTTGAAAGCATAGGTTTTCAGGGGATAGAAAGTAGGCATAGATTAGGCAATGATTAAGGAGTATATAATGTTCAATAAGGCTCATTGTAAAGGTTCCTAGACTGCAAGCTCTTACAGTAGTCACATATATTCCTGAGTTTTAACTGTTATTTCTAAATTCTGAGATGCTGAGCTCTTTGTGTATAACCTGGTAGTTCCCTGGAACTTTGGTAACTGTGTGACACTTAAGACTCAGGGTTAGAGTTCTGCAGCTATGAATGCCAGCATTACTCCATACAGCAACTGTTAAAGAAGCTGAAAAAGAGATCAGGCTTCAGTTAGAGATATGAATGAACTGCACCTGGTTAGGACTAAGGTAAATCAGCATACAGGGTGAAGGATGATACTGACGGTGTTTTAAAACTTCACCTTCTAGGTAAGACCAAAGAAAGAGATGTTTATTTGGTCCAAAATTTAAATTGTAGCACACTATCTAATTTAATCTTCTGATCAGTTTATTTAAACAACTTAGTAACACAGAACCTAAAATAGGGAATGAGATCTTCTGTACAGGTTAAGGTAATACCCTGATATATTCCAGAGTATTTTGGGCAGAAAATAAAAAAGTTTTTGCAAAGTCCCCTTAAGGGACTGGGAGAAAACATGGAATTATTAAATTTTCCTACCTGAGGAATTCCTCTTATTCTCTCAAGTATTAAGGACTCCCAACTTAATAAGCCAAGCCCTCAATCTTGAGGCTTGCCTGCATGAAACTTATCTCTGCAATGGCAATGCTAACCCTATTTATACCTATGCCTAAGAGTCACCCCAAGAGAACCTCTTTTATTGCTCAGATGTGGCCTCTGTCTCTCTCAGCCAACTCTGCAAATAAACTCATTACCCTCCCCCCTATATGGAACATGACTCCCAAGGGCATAAGTCTTCCCTGGCAACATGGGGCATGATTCCCAGGCATGAGCCTGGCCCTGGCATCATGGGTTTGAGAATGTCTTCTTGACTAACACAGAGGAAAGATATGGAAAAAATAAACTTTCAGTGGCTAAGAGATTTCAAATAGAGTCAAGAGGTCATTCTGGAGGTTACTCTTATACAAGCTTCAGCCAGCTATTGCAAATTGCCACAGTATGCCAAGCCCCAACCAAGAGTATTCCTGAAAACCCTAAAGAGTACCCTGTGCTCTATCCAAGACTCTATAAGTGGTTTACCTAGTAAGTTTATTTTTTCAGAAACTTAAGGCCTCTAGACTGTTCCTATGCCAGATAAGCCCTGAAATTCAGAGGTACCAGTCTCTCCAAGACCATCAACCAGTTTCATTCTTCTACCCCATAAGGTCAACAACCCTTTCCAGGAGGAAGAAATTAAAATGGTCACTGCCCAGATATCCCTGAAGATTCAGAGAATAACTAAATGAGAAGGAGGAGTGCAACTGAGAAATTAGGATTTAACAAATAATTATCACTTCTGACTCATTATATAACCATTTCTTTTTAGTTTCTAGTGTATTAGAATAGCTAGAAGGAAATACCAGAAATTGTTGAGGTGTATTCCAGTAGCCCTGATCTCTGATGATTTTATAGCTATACAGCAAACAAACAAACAAAAAATGTCAGCTGCCTGTGTTTGTTTGGATCTATTTCTGAATGTTTTATTCTGTTCCACTGATCCTATCTCTGACAATACTACACTGTCTTAGTTAACCTACCTTTATTTTAAGTCTTAAAATTGGGTAGGGTGCAATACTAGGGGTCAATAAGGGGGCAGGGGGAATAAGTGGTATGAAATGTTTGGGTTATTCTTCTTTCCTTTTATTTCTTTTTCTGGAGTAATGCAAATGTTCTAAAACTGACCATAGTAATGAATGCACAACTATATGATGATACTGTGAACCACTGACTGTACACTTTGGATGGATTGTATGCTAGTTTGGATATATTATGCCCCACCAAAAGTCATATTATTTGATGCAATCTTGTGGGGGGAGATGTATAAGTGTTGATTAGATTAGAATCCTTTGATTGAGTGTTTCCATGGAGATGTGACTCAATCAACTGTGAGTGAAACGTTTGACTGAATGATTTCCATGGAAGTGTTACCCCGCCCATTCAGGGTGGGTGTTAATTGGATCACTGGAGTCATATAAAGGAGTTCACAGGCAGAGGGAACTCAGAGCAACTGAGAGTGACATCTTGAAGAGGAGCTGCAGCTAAAAGAGGACAAAACACCCCAAGAGCAACACTCTGGAGAACACCATCTTGAAACGCAACCTGGAAGCAAGTGGACACTAGCCATGTGCCTTTCAAGCTAACAGAGGTTTTCCGGATGCCAATGGCCATCTTTCAGTGAAGGTATCCTGTTGTCGGACACTTTATGATCTTAAGACTGTAACTGTGTAACCAAATAAACCCCCTTTATAAAGCCAATTCATATCTGGTATTTTGCATAGTGGGTAGCATTAGCAAACCAGAACAGATTAATGGTGTGTTAATATATCTTAATAAAATTACATTTAAAAAAAGAATTTCCAGTTCTAATTTATGGTTCTCCCTCTTTTCTTTGCTATTTCATTAAGTATGAAATGGTATCTTATGGTTTCTTTCCCTTGATTTCCAAAAGACTTTTTTTTATGTATATTTTATGCAATTTTTGAGATATATTCACATATCTTACAATCATCCAAAGTTTACAATCAATTGTTCACAGTATCATCACATAGTCGTGCATTCATCACCACAATCAATTTTTTGAACATTTTCATTACTCAAAAAAATAATAAGAATAAAAATAACAATAAAAGTAAAAAAGAACACCCAAAATATCTCATACTCCTTTTCCCCTCCTATTATTCATTTACTTTTTGTCCCCCTTTTTATACTTATTTGTCCTCACACTAGATAAAGGGAGTGTGAGCCACAAGATTTTTACAATCATGCAGTCACACCATATAAGCTACATAGTTATATGATCATCTTCAAGAGTCAAGGCTACTGAACTGCAATTCCACAGTTACAGGTATTTCCTTCTAGTTACTCTAGTACATCAAACAATGCACAGGAGTAACCTCCAGAATGACCTCTCGACTCCATTTGAGATTTCTCAGCCACTGAAACTTTATTTTGTGAAATTTCTCTTCCCCCTTTTGGCCAGGAAGGTTTTCTCAATCCCATGATGCTAGGTCCAGGCTCATCCCTGGGACTCATGTCCCATGTTGCCAGGAAGATTTACACCCTTGGGAGTCATGTCCCACATAGGGGGGAAGGCACTGAGTTTACAAGCTGAGTTGGCTTAGAGAGAGAGGCCACATCTGAGCAACAAAAGTAGTTCTCTGGGAGTGATCCTTAGGCACCATTATAAGTAGGCTTAGCCTCTCCTTTTCAGTAACAAACTTCATAGGGGCAAGCCCCAAGATCAAGGACTTGGCCTACTATAATGGTAGTCCCCAATACTTGTGAGAATATCAGGACTTCCCCAGGTGGGGAAGTTTAATGTTTCCACATTTTTCCCCAGGCCCTCAAGGGGGCCCTGCAAATACTCCTTACTCTCTGCCCAAATTTCTCTGGGATGTATTGGGGTTTCATGCTAATGTATACAAACCAACCAGATCTCACCCCCTATTCAAAGTTCCATTAATTATGGTGTTTGAATAAACTAACCATACAAGTTAAATTATATAGCATGCTACAGAAAATATAGATTTTGCAACAAATAAATATCTCTTCCTTTGGTCTAACACAGAAATTGAGGTTTCAAAACAGTCAATATCATCCTTTTCCCTTTAGTCTGCTTTAACTTAGTTCTAATCAAGTCCATTTTGCTCATATCTCTAATAAGTCTGATCTCTTTTTCAGCTTTTTTTATCATTTGCTGTATGGGGTAATGCTGACATTCATACCTGCCGAACTTGGGCTCTGAGTCTCAGGTATCACACAGATATCTGAAGTAACAGGGACCAACCAGCTCAGCATCTCAGAATTTAGAGATAACCATTAAAACTCATGAATGGATGTGACTGCTGGAAGATCTTACGATCTAGGAACCTTTACCAATAAGCCTTCCCCTGATAACCTATGCTCTCAGATTCAATTCTGAGTTTGCACATTATAGTTAGTCCATATTAGTGAGATGTTATAATGTTTGTCTTTTTGATTCTGGATTATTTTACTCAACATACTGTCCTCAAGATCCATTCACCTATGTGCATACCTCACAACTTCATTTCTTCTTGCCACCACTTGGTATTCCATTGTATGTATACACCACAGTTCACCATTCTGCTTATCAGTCAATGTACCCTTAGGTAACCTCCATCCATTGCGAATCGTGAATATGGCTCCCATAAACTCCAGTGTGCATGTCCACTCATGTCCCTGCTCTCAGTTCTTCCAAGAATATACCCAATAACAGGATTGCAGGACCATATGGCAACCCACAGTTATCTTCCTGTGGAACCATCACACCGCCCTCCAGCTGGGCTGTGCCATTCTACTTCCCTACCAACAAGGAATAGGTATATCCCTCTCTCCACATTTTCTCCAGCAATTGTATCCTTCTGTTTATTTTTTAACAGTTTTATTCATACACCATACAATCCACCATAAGTAAACAATCAATGATTCCAAGTATAATCATACAATTATGTGTTCACCACCACAATATATATGAGGACACTTCCAACTCTTCCCCAAAGAAAGAGGAAAAGTGGAAGAAAAAAAAATGAAGAATAAAAACACAAAAGATAGAAAAATAAAAATAAAATACAATGAAAAGGTCAGACAACATCACCACCACCAAGAATCCCATATCACTCCCTAATATCCCCCTCTTACAAACATTTAGCTTTGGTATATTGACTTTGTTACAATTAATGGAAGCATCTTACAGTGTCACCATTAAGCATACACTTTAGTTTGCATTGATTGCATTTTTGTTCCCTATACCATCCAATTTTCAACACCTTTCAATGTTGACATTCATTTGTTCTCCCTCATTTAAAAACATTCTTATATTTGTACACTTAATTACCATCATTGGCCACTCTAGGTTTCATTAAGTTGTACAATCCCAGTCTTTATCTTAACCTTTCCATCTGGTGTCATACCTGCCCTTAGCCTTCCTCTTTCAACCATACTCACACTCATCTTTGTCCAGAGTACTTACAATATTGTGTTGCCATCACACACTATTATGCTATCCATTCCATTTCTGGATCTACACAATCAATCCTGTTGAACCTTCTGTACTCCTTCAGCATCAAATGCCCAATCTCTAACCTCTTTCTATCTCCTGATAACGTGTTCTTATCTCTCAAATTTCTCTCATCAATTTTAGTCCATATCAGTAAGACCATACAATATCTGTCCTTTTGTTTCTAGCTAATTTCACTCAATGTAATATCTGCTGTCTACCATTTTGTCTTTTGGATTTTATATATCATATCTTATTTTATTTTTCTCTCTCTCTCTTTTTACCCTTACTGACAGTCTTCATTTCTACACTCTTCTCCAAACCTCTCTCTCCTGTCTATTCCTATCTGCCTGTAGTGCTCTCTTTGGTATTGTAGAGTAGGTATCTTGTTTATAAACTCTCAGTGTCTGCTTGTCTGAAAATATTTTACACTTGCTCTCATTTCTGAAGGACAGTTTTGCCAGGTATAGAATTGTTGGTTGGTGGTTTTTCTCTTTCAGTATCTTAAATATATCATACCATTGCCTTCTCACCTCCATGGTTTCTACTGAGAAATCCACACATAGTCTTATCGAGCTTCCCTTGTATGTGATGGATCACTTTTCTCTTGCTACTTTCAGAATTCTCTCTTTGTCTTTGACATTTGATTATTAAGTGTCTTGGAGTCAGTCTACTCAGATCTACTCTGTTTGCACTTCTTGGATCTGTAATTTTATGTCTTTCATAACAGATGGGAAATTTTCAGTGATTATTTCCTCTATTATTGCTTCTGCCCCTTTTCCTTTCTTTTCTCCTTCTGGGACACCCATGACATGTGTATTTGTGCACTTCATGTTTTCATTCAGTTCCCTGAGGCCCTGCTCATATTTTTCCATTCTTTACCCTATCTGTTCTTTTGTGTGTAGGGTTTCAGATGTTCTATCCTCTAGTTCATAAGTCTTTTCTTCTGCCTCTTCAAATCTCCTGTTGTATGTCTCCATTGAGTTTTTCATCTCTTGTATTGTGCTGTTCATTCCTGTAAGTTCTGCCAATTGTTTTTTCAAACTTCCAAGTTCTTCCTTATGTTTGCCCAATGTCTTCTTCATGTCCTTCTCTTTTGCCACAACTTCCCTCAACTCATTGTTTTGATTTTTGAATTGATTTAGGAGAATTGTTTGATTAATAATTAGTTGTGTCAATACCTGTATCTCAGTTGAAGTCTAAGTCTGTTCCTTTGACTGGGCCATATCTTTGTTTTTCCTAGTGTGATTTGTAATTTTTTGTTGTCTAGGCATCTGGTTTCCTTGATTACCCCAATTAGATTTTTCCAGACCAAAGGGGCCCAGGTCTTAAGAGGAGGCTGTATTCAGTACCAGGTTTCCCTGAGGGTGAAACCCAGAAGATTGTCAGTCTTTCCTGTGAGGCCTTTAGATTCTGTGCTTTTCCTATACTTCCCAGCAGGTGGCACTTGTAGCCTGCAGCTCCCCACTGGTATAAAGAGGTGTGGTGTATTTAATTCTCATTGGACTCTGTCGCAGCCAGGGACAGAGAGTGTCAGAAACCAAGTTTGGGCTGTTTCTGTTCCACCACCCCCCAACCCTGCCCCAGGCCCTGGGGTCTGAATTCTCTGAGGGAGGGCTGCCACTTGAGCTGGGTCTGCTCCCCACCCTTTTCTTAAGAAAGATAAGCACTTTAGGGAATTGTCTCTTACACTTGAGTTTTTCCTTTGACTCTCTGACTATCCTAACTCCACCCTTGCCTGGGTCAGTGCTAACAACTGAAACTGCCTGAGGCTTTCTCTAATGAGCTACTTAGAATGGGGGGGCAGGGGAAGCACAAAGTCCCCTTTTCAGGGCCAGTCCCCAACCCTCCAACTCACCAGGCAAGAACCAGAGTTGGTACCCAGTTCTGTGTCACCCTTTTCTTGGGACACAGCCCTTTTCCAGCATTCTGAGCTCAGCAGACTCCAAAAGTCTCTGTTTTTATTTATTTATGTATATTCTTCCATCAGCCCTGCCTCCTCTCTGCCAGAGTAAACCACCAGGTCCCTTTCCTGCTTCCTCCGGGTTTATCTGTACCCATAGCATGTATTCAGTAGTCCAAATTTATTAATTAAAACTGCAGTTGCAGCTTAGTTGAGCTACATTCTCTTGCTCCCAGTAGGGACTGCTTCTTTTTACCACATCAAAGTTTTGCAATTCAGCCTGCCATGGCAGTGGGGGAGAAGCACCAGCCAGCCCCACTGTTTGGGGAACCTTACTTACAGTTCTATGCTGTGATCTCAGCCATTCCACCCATTCCTGACTGGTGTACAATGTTTTCTGGTCACAGATGTCCCCACCCCATCAGTTGTTCCAGACTATTTTCTAGTTGTTCCTGGCTATTTACTAGCTGCTCTAGTAACACCTCCCTATGCCACCATCTTGCCCCACCTCCTTCTTGCATATATTTTAACTTCATTCTTTTCTAAATTATCTTTTCATTTCCTTTGCCCATTAAAATTATATTTAACTCTTTCCTCTCTAAGAATTTCCCATATGTTTCAGATAACTCAATTTTTAGATCTCATGCCCAAGTAGAAAAGAACCACAGCTGCAGGTTATAAATGAACTCCCATATCCCTCCTATAAATAAATACAACTGAATGTGAAATGAAACCTATATAACCAATGTGTAAAATAAGTTAGTTTCTATAATTCTATACTGTTTAATTATACAAGGATTTTATTACTGATATAATCAATTTCCAAGGCTTATTAATATGATCCATGCTATTTCTATACAAGATGGAAAAATACGCAAGAGCCTGAATGTATACACAGAAGAATACAATTCATTAACAAAAACATGTGTGTTGATAACAACAGTTACCATTAAATGACCAACTCTTAGGTGTCAGGAACAAACTAAAATTGTATTTTAGTTTGGGAATACTTGCAGTTAAATGAGATTCTAATTAAACAAATGTAATGGAATACTAAGATTCTAGGATTGTAAATTTTGTTTCTACCTACCAAAATATGCCCTAGTTATATCTGTTTCATTCAAAACAAATAGGAATTGAGCTTTCAAATAAAGAACACTGACCATAGCTTGCTAGGAGGGGCTCTTTATTCCAAGTAGGAAAGAAAAGATCTGCCAAGGGGCTTCTAGTATTCACCTAGTTTTTACACACTAGCATGACCTCTGTTAACTGAATTTTGGTATTTTACTGTTTGATTAAATTTTTATGTACTGTAAGTCAACTGTAATAATAATTAAGATTAACCATTCTCTAGAGTTGGAAGGCAATGTCTCCATTTTCCTGTTTTAAGGAAAATCCCATAAAATTAATATTGTGCAATAGCTATTTCCCTGCTGTAGCAGCTTAGGACAAAAAACAAAGTCACTTTTTTTTAAATCCTTCATCTCTCTATGAAGCATGTCTTTTACCCTTCCTCCTTCCACACACTTTTCTCCTTCCACCACTTCCAAGATAAGTCCACAAACTTCTGGAGTTGACTACTCAGTTCAAGGCTTCATTCTTGGTTACAAGTTCCTTTTAGAGAGAAAATCCAAGGTAATCTTGTCTAGCAGATGGCTCCCTTTTCTAACACCACTGAGACTGACAAAGCCACATTTCACTGTCGATGTTCTGGTTGTTCAGCCACCTGGGCACTATCCGGCTGTTTCTCTGACAGATTTATGACAAAATGACAAACACCTCCATGAAAACCTTGCAACCCACTGACTTTGTAATAACTGTGATCACTGTAAGGCATAAGATCCTTGGTTCAGGCTTTTCTACCAATGGGAACAGGCTATAAACACAGAGGGGCACAGCCACATGCTGTACCACCTTGGTCCTTGCCACTTGGGCTCAAAGGCTCCTGGAGCTTTCAACCAATGGCCCAGACTCAACTCTGTTCCTTAGTCATTTCCTGAACAGCCATTTTCCCCAAGACACAGTACCAGGATGACTGGATCCAAAGAGGTTTCAAATCTCAGCACCTGCCAGCTAAGATTCATATTCTCTCTGTGTGTCTCTCGTTTATCTCTCTCTCAATTCTCCACCTCTATTCCTTTGTATATATCATCCTGATTCTCTATCTTTCAACATTTCTATTGCCTGAAAGCAGAATATGTCATTTCTTCTCATTCTCAAGATCTGCCCATCTTCTGTGTTAGCAGCAATCTTTCCAGGAAAACTCCAATTATGTTGTAGGTGAAAGGGTCTCTTTCAGAATCAGTTTTGTGTCAAATAAAGTTAATTATATTCATTTGTGAGTCTAGCAACAATCAACTAAATTCATATTGTGTTTAAGTTCACTCTGAGAATAGGTTCAAGAGTTTGGGATGTGATGAAACAAAACATGCTTTGAGACATGTGGATTCAGAACAGAGTCTAAACCATGAATGTGTGTTAAAGTTACACACTTTAACCACAACAGGCTATATACCTCCGGCCCATTGCACCTGGTAAGAATCTGAATGAGCTAATTACTTCACCTATTGAACTTGGAGCTCTTCAAGGAACTGTCCCTCACTTTAAAATGTTTGTCTTCTTGAAGATATGGGGTTAGGGATGCCACTTGGTTCTCACTGTGTGCATCAGTGGCCAGACTGGGGATATGGAAGATAATACAGTCCTTGATCCAGCTGAGTTTTTTGTTTGTTTCTATGTTTGTTTGTTTCAAGCATGTAACTCCTTAATTATAAATAAACAAACATTGAAAAAATACAGCTGTCTTCAAAACAATAAAGAGGCACTGGTGCCTCCAAAAAGGGGACTCAGAACATACGTAAGCTCTAGAAAGTTCCAGAAAGTAATGTCAAGGGACAATGACTCTTTAATCTCCAAGTAAATAATGCACAATAATTAGAAGTGTTTGCTGATATATTAATGAAAGTCAGTCTGCACAACTTTCATTGGATACTGGAAATTGTTCCTTGTGTTGCCAACAAAAACAGATGGAGAGTATCATTTCAAAGAAAGAGGTAATGAAACTTCCCATGAATAATCTGCTTAAGAAAAATGGTTAACACTTGATAACAGAGTTAAGCTTTAAAAATAAATACGTGTCATTTAAATGGGAAAAACACAAAAGAAAAGAGGTTAGAGTAAACCAGCTAACTCTATTCCTAGCACATATCAATCTGTCTGAAGAGTGCCAGCTCTTCTAGTCTCATCTGGTCATCAGGTTTCTCATGACACTGCCTATTACAAGGAGGGAACATTCTGGCCAGACTGAGGCAAAAAGCCCTTCTTCCTCATCTGAGGTTTATTCATCCAAGTGGTAGAGAACTCGAGACCAAACTGTAAGCAACATGTGGAGCAGATTGCGAAAACTGGATAACATGAACCAAATAAACTACCAGTTGCTTAATCACTGGCTTTATTAAAATAAAACTCCAGTGGCAAGAAGATTCTCAGGACTCATGGGTAGGGGAAATTTTCTCATTCCAGTAAAAAGATTCCTAACACATACCCACAGCTGTTGTATTCCCATAATTAAGATGGAATTAGGCAGCTCAATTTAAGTGAATAAATCTCATTAATCATTCAAAATAAATACTACAAACAAAACACATCTTGTGTGGAACTTTAGAATAGGTAGGACAATGCAAACGGTATCCTCTTGTGACAATACATCACTCTTTCCCACAAGAACAAACACTTTTTTGTGTTATTTTACCTTGTTGTCCACCATCAGCAATGTTTCTGTTCCTCCACTTCATCCTTGATCTGCTAGCATCAATTGCAGCACTGAAAGCCAATTGATCATTTTGTGATTGGTTCATTATTGAACAGTTGGAAACTCACTCTAATGCTAGTCTATATTACTCAGAAAACTAACTTTAACCTTGTTTTCCCTGTATCTGGCTAAGTGGCCTACAGTGAGTTATGACAGTTTCTGGGTTTTATTTTCCCCATTGTTAAAAGTGAGAAGTAGGATTCGATTAACTCTAAAGCCCTCTTGCATGATCAAGCTCCTATTCTAGAACTCATAGAGACATCAAAGTGGTTTCCAGTTCCTAAAGCACTTTCATAACATGCCTCATTGAATTGGATCTTCATATAGCCCTATGGGTAGGTAAGGCAGGTATTACAAGCCACATTTTAGAATGAGGAGGATGAGGCATAATATTAAAAAAGCTGACTGAAGCCACACCATTTGTGGGTGGCAGACTCCAAAAACTCAAGTTTCCTGAGTCCCAATTCAAACTTTTTCCATTCCACCATGCTGTTCCACAATAAATTAGGAAGATGAACGGAGGCTCCTAATGGTCATGCTTAAAGGACAAGGGTGTTAAGGGCTGTGGCTAAAGGATCAGGCTTTCATTTGGCTGACTGCCTTCAGGTGGCCTTTGTCTAGACGAACATCTGAATGAATACGCTAGTATAATTATGAGGAGGAATGAGAAAGGAGATGAGGAGCTGCAAGCAAATGGTAGGGAAAAGAAAAAAGAAAAGGGAGAAATAAGGCAGCTATCACATGGAGTAAAACTTTAAGGAAGAAAGACATTTAAAGAGGAATTTTTAGAAAGTTTTGTACTAAGGTATGCACTGATGAAATCTGTTCCTCCATTCCCACAAGAAAACAACAGTAAAAATCAACATTGCTTTTTAATGTTTTTGGGTTAGACTTGTATTTTGTTTTGATTTTAGATGTATGGACTTCTCAGATGGGCCCCAACATTGGATTACAATAAAAAGAACACTTTCACACAGGCAGCATTTCCACTGAGCCAAACAAAACAAGACATAGCATCCCTCCTCAACTCCCTCCCTTTATCTCTCTCTCTCTCTCTCTCTCTCTCAGAGAACTCAGAGAGAGAGACAGAGACAAAGAGAAAGAGAAAGAAAGTATTTGTAAGTCATTCTATTGACCTGACAATGTGTAACGCTTTACTCACCTTTTTGCAGAAGGAAACAGCAAATTGTGTGCCCACCAACTGACTGACACACCTGGGAGAATTTGTTTGCCACAGGTGGTGATGAATAGGAGAATGTGAAAAATGCCCCACCTGATCCCAATTGAAGGCTGAGCCTGCAGGGTGCTGAAACTGGCACCCATTATCCAATGTTGAAGATTCATCTGCAGCGTGATGAGGCACAGTGTCCTGAAAAATAAATCAGTATTAGACCAAGAGAAGGATTTGAATTTCCTGACCTGAATTAGTCTCTTTCAACCCCAACATGTCTCCTAAATGGCAGTATTTCCCAATCTGGGGATTTGAACCCCGTGGAGGATTGCAAAGTTTATGCAAGGGATCTGCAAATTCATATGGCATATGCATTTTTTCAACACATAGTTACCTTAAATACAACTACTTTCATTCTAAGGCTGGGAAAAATGACATTACAAACTTAAAGCATTTGTAAGTTACTGGCATAAAAAAGAAACATAGCTGAGTCCAACTTAATTCCTGATCAATTTAAGGGATTTTTTGTACTCCAAAGTTTTAATCTGTTTTCCTAATCCACATACAAAATTTTGCATGCACAAAGGGCAATAAGTGTATTCAGTTAATTTGTTTGACAGGTATAAATATTTTACTCCTTCACCTTGGGAATCTATTAAACACACACACACTCAAAGGAGTAAATATACCCTAAGATAATGGGGGTAAACCAGAGTAAAACAATCTTCTAACTCATCATGGTAGAATATTATTTAGAGAACATTCAAATTCAGTATAAAAAATGCAGGTACAATGAAACTCAAGAGATCTATTTCTTTGGAACCATGGACAAAGAGGTGGAAACATATTTCTGAGTTCCTACTTCATGGCAAATCCTCCAAGCATGCCATTTTATTTTATCACCACAAACTTAAGAGTTACATATTATTATCCTAATTTTAATAAAAAATAAATAAACTAAAGCTCTGAATGTTAAGTAAAATGCGTAAAGGTCATTCAACTATTAAGTTCTGGAGTGTTATTTATACTTAGGTTTCTCTGATTATTAGTCCTTTATGCTTTTTCACTGTACCATAATGCCACCACACCATAATGCTACCTTGTCACTATACCATAACAAACTATTAGCAAGACAAGTTGTGTGCTCAACAAGGTACAATTAAGTACACAATTTATGGTTTATGTTTTCCTCATATCCTTTGGCATCAGAAAATCTCAGTAGGTAAATGGAGGGATATGTGTATTTACATAATACATTAGGATTTGCATAATACATTCAGATTTCATATTATTTTTAACAATTATGAAAGATTTCTTCATATGTTATGAGTTTGGGGGAGGTTGAGGACACCCAAATAAATGGCACTCACCTGAATTCTAAACCCACTGAGAGAGACATAAAAATAAGCAGATGAGGGCCCAAAACCTTCTTTATTTCTAATAAAGTCCATGTGGAGAAACACAGCTTTAGGTCAACTAGCCAGGTGGATTTACCAATTTAATATGTTCCCCCATATTAGACAGAACTGCCTACCCATCACAGGCCAACAAGACAGGCTCAGATCTTTCTACAATGGGGCCTGACCCCATAAAATGCACAGCATGGAGGGCTTCCTTCAGGCAGTTTGTTCCTAAGAAAGGGCTAATGCATGTCCAGTTCCTTTCTCAAAATCTCAAATCCGATAATTTACTCCATCACTGGAGAAGAAGGGTCTGAGGAAAGAATCTATGAGGTGTGCTTAGGAAAAAAAAATCCTACCTTACGAAAAATTAATGGGAAAATCCTTACCTATCTAAGCAGTTTCAATGTCTGAATCCCATTTGCTGGAGGGGACGCAACAGGAGAAAGGATTAGACTAACCAGGGCAGACTCCATGGGTCAAAAACCAGAAAAGAGCATCCTGTACCCAGAACTATAGCCAAGTGTCCAAACACAAAGGTGAGCAAGGGTGTTGGATCAGGAAACCAGAGAAACGATGGCCAAATCTGAAGAGATCACCAAAACGGGATGGCCAGAGGCCAATATCTAGATATTGACAATGAAAGCCAGAGAAGTAGGAACAAGAGTAAAGAGCCAAGCAATGAACAGTAACAGACAAACTCCTGAGAGAGGACCTATTGTCTGTGCCTGGATTTTACAAGCTCATTGCAGCAGGCTTTACAAGAAAGGTGACTAATAGCATAAATTCAAAAATGAGGTGGAATCGACTAATCCCTTATGGAATAAATTTAAGTTTTCCTTAGATTTGCCTAGTCAGAGGCTTTTTAATATATAGGGAACTTTCTTGAGGTGGGATACAGGGTTCTATGAGTGTTCCTCCAAGGAGGGTATGGTGGTTTGAAGCTGAATGTACCTACCCCAGATAAACAGGTTCTTATATTCTACAATTTAAAAATATGGTTAAAAAAATTTAATCCATTCCTGTGGGTGTGAACCCATTGTAAGGAACTTTTGATAAGGCTACAATTAAGGCGTGGCCCACCTCAATCTGGCCAGGTCTTAATCCTATTATTGGAGTCCTTTATAAATGGAATGAAGAGAGAAAGAGAGAGCGAGAGAGACAGAGAACCATAGAAGCAAGAAGCTGAAAGTGACAAAACCTGGGAGAGAAGGGAGAGACCAGCAGATGCAGTCATGTGTCTTGCCATGTGCCAGAGGACACAAGGATTGCTGGCAGCCAGTCTTCAGGAAGAAAGCATCAACTTGATGATGCCTTGATTTGGACATTTTCCTGATCACAAAACTGTAATCTAATAAATTCCCATTATTTAAGCCAACTCATTTCATGGTATTTGCTGGAGCAGCCTAGAAAACTAAACCACCAGGGAACCAGGTTCTGGTACTCTCCACAGGACACTTGGGTTTTCCACCTTAAGGTAACAGGGCTGGGTGCTGAACCTTAAGGGAAAAATGCAGTCTTTGTGGGATTGCCAGAGTTGGGAACTGGGAGAGGTAACTGCATATGTATGGAGAGCTGGAAACCACAACTGGAACTAAAGACCTCAGGGTTGGTGATCTCCACCAGTTTGAAAGAAGATGGTACTTTGATTCTGGGCACAGAATCTGATGGCAAGAAGGAAGAGAAGAATAGATACTCAGTAGGCAATCTGCCATCTCTATCATGGTACAGCAAAGAGGACAGCAAAGAGGCACGACATGGTCCAAAACCCTTTGTTGCCATGGAGATGTTGGTACACACATGTCTCCGAGATTTCTTTTGAATGTTCTGCAACTTTTTCAGAAATTAGCCAAATGCTGGTATGATGAAGATATTATCAGGTTGTAATAGCTAGGAATTTGTTTAGCTATTATTGATAGAAAACCTAAAACAGTGGAATAATCAAATTAAGAATTTATTTCTCTGCTATATAATAAAAGTCCAGAGGTAAGCAGACTAAAGCTATTTGGGGAGCCTCATAAAGCCACCAGAGACCCAAGTTCCTTCCAGCTCTATGCTCCACTACACCTAGGATAAGATTCTCATATTCATGCCTTCAAAATGGCTGCTGACATTCCAGCCATCATATTTATGTTTCAGGCAGAAATAAAGGGACAGGAAGGGAACAAAAAGAAGAATGTGAAATGAGTCTGCTGTGATTAAGTATTATGGAAGCCCCACCTAACAATTTCTGCTTACAGCTCATTGGATAAAATTGTATCCAAGGCATCTTCAAGGAAGGCATCATCATCAAAGAAGGCAGAGAATTGTAGTTTTTCAGGTGGGCACATTGTCTAGAAACAAAATCAGTTTCCACACCAATAAAATCAAGGTCTGATGGCAAGAAGGAATAGAAGAATAGATAATCAGTAGGCAATCTGCTGTCTCTATCATGGTACAGCAAAGAGGTACAGCAAAGAGGCATGACATGGTCCAAAACCCATTGTTGCCATGCAGAGGATTACAGTGAGTTGTTCTACTCATATTCTCCTGTGGTTAGTCAGTGGATTGGTCATGTTGTTTAAAGGATCTACAGCAAGGGGTACAGGCCCTCTTCTCTATCCTCATCTATATACTCCAGTTACCTGTCAGACTGTGGTTAAAAGGCACTGACAGGTATATGCAAATACAGTACTATGAACACTGATCTCCAAAACCAAGATACTGACTGAGCACAGTAGTCAGACATCAGGTGACCAAAAACTCTAAAGAGGAAGATTTTTCTTGATAAACAGAATGGAATAGCTGGTCTAGATGGAAAGTTGATGCAGAACAAGAAAGGTGCCATTTTGATGTAGGCATCCACCACCACTAGCATGACATTGGGGCCCTAATAAACAGATGTGCTTAACAGAAAATCCATTATGGAGGGGGTCCATGGAAGTTCATGTTTCGGAAATGAGCCAGACTACCCCATAAACTTCCAGGTCTGTCTTTTCTGCAAATGCAATATCACATTTGTCCATGTACTAAATCAGTGGTTCCCAAACTACATCTTTTGAACCAATGCTGATCCCTCTACATGAAAATCAGCCAGATAACTTATTAGAAGTACAAACTCCTACACCTTGCCTCTCGATATTCTGATTTCATAGGCCTGGGTGAGGCCCATGAGCCTGTGTTTTCTAACAGCCTCCCCAGATGATTCTTATGGACAGCTGCATTTTAGGCTGCCTGGTTCTGGGAGTGGTACCAGATCCAAAAAGGCCACTAAAAAACCCTCACGGACTGTTGATGTGGCTTGTTGAAAAGTGAAAATCACTCCAGCTGAGCAGACCCCTGGACATCCTCGGCCACCTTTGGAGAAGTCAATCAAGTATTGTCAGTTCTGCTAGAGTGTTTTGCCCAGCACAGGGTTCTCACCTGAGATAGAAAGGTTCTCAAATGGAGCAGCGTCAGTTTCCTCCTGATGATACAGCCTGAGAAATAAGGACCTGGCTGGCTTCAGACCCCGCCCAGCATCATTTATTAGAGAAGTAAAATCTCTCAAAGAGAGAAGCGCATATCTCCAGGCATTTTGTTAATTTATCCCCCTGTGCCTCAACTGCTTCCATCTAAGAGCGATGGAATTCATCAACACAGAGGCCAGAGGCCTCTTGGAATATCCTTGAGTCACTTAACTCCCTCTCCTTAGAGGTAGCTCAGTCATTTCCTGTCATTAGCTATAGCATATCTTAAAGCTCATAAATATCTACAGACCAATCATCTCCCAACATTTATATAAAGTGTACAAGTCTTATGTTCAATTATTCATTCTTCTTTTAATCAGTCTTTTGCATAGAAAGAGAAGGTTTTCAACAAAAGCATGTGATTTCACCTATAAGATAAAATATACAGTAATGAAGAAGAAAACACATGGAGAGGAACAGAATGAGCTTTTACTCCAACATACAAACTGATCCCAGCAGAAGCCAATTATAAGAACTAAACAGAAAATTATCAAGCTCCTAACACCACACCCCCATATACATCTTCTACCACATTTCCAAACCCTGCACTAATGTTCATTCTAGCACTTTCCTCAAATTTTAGTCTTGTATTTTCACTCTACACAATTCCCATCACATAAAAAAAACACTCTGGTGTGGAAACCTCTTTTCTTAGTGGAACTGGATGTCCCTTAGCTTTATTTAGTCTTCCATTTTGAGAGTTCAGTCTCACTGATGTCCACTGATGTCCCTACAGTGGACATTCTCAAGTTGTCTTCCTGCCAGCCAATCAGTACCTGTGTGTCCCCTTAACAGAAAATATCAACATCCTTGTGCATTCAGTGGAGGAACAGCTCTATTCTAGACTCTATCACAGAAAGTGAGTAGGAAGAAAAGGAGCTAAAACTTTATCAATCCCCAAGCTGACATATTCATTATCTGAGTTCAGATATAAATCATATTTCATTTTAGTAAACACTTCCTCATGGTAGCTGCCTAATTTTTGTTAAAGTAATTTACATCCATTTCCCCCTTTCAGGTCATTTGCCCCTTCCTTTCATCCTTTTAGGCAGCTATTAAACAACTGTTTTCTCTTGGGACCTATTTCCTTCAGCCTTCATACTTTTTGGTATCCTAATATCCTGAAACAGTTACCGAAGCTTCCAAAAGTGACTAACTTAACCTAAGATATTACTCATACATCAAAATGGTTATTTCCAGAAATGTCTTAAACAGATAGCCCCTTCCTTAAGATGACTTCTAATGCAGAAACTTGATTTATAAAACAGGTAAGAGAGGAGCCACTCTGTTTTCAGCAGTAGCAGAACACAGATGGGGGGCTTGTGCTCATTCTTGACCTCTGAGGTTGCTCAGAAATACCCTTTCAGAAGTCTAGGAATCCACAGAGCATATTTGAAAACACTTGTCCTAATGGAATCTGAATTCTTTAAATACTTTACATATGCTGATAACACCTCCTCTGATTTTTAGACTATGCCATGCCTGGATAGATCTACATATTCAAATACAAAGGAACAACAAATAAATCAATGTCAAATCTAGGAAGAAATACTGCAACAAAAAAAGAGTCAATCATAAGGCACTCAGAAGGAAAAGAGACTTCTAAAAAGTAATAAAATGATTTCTAGAAGAATTAGAAAAAAAATTCTGGTAACTAATATGTGGTATTCCCAAGGATTCAAAACGATATGGCCCTTATAAAACAGAAACAGCAAGTTTTAAAGATGAATAGGATTAAATGGAGAGACACAGAAGAAACTACCTAAAGTAAGAAAAAATTGCAAGACAAGGCAATATGTCAAACAAAATTAAATTCACCATTGGAGGACGTATAGAGCAGAAAGGACGTAGAATAAAACCTGAGCAATGATACTGAAAACAAACTCAGAAGTTATCACTCCATAGAAAGGACAAGAGGACAAAAATTAAAATTGTGAGAGAATAAAAGCAATTTTTAAAAACAGAGAATAAACATCCAACTTAAGAATTACAGTATTTCAAAGAAATAAGTCAGAATATTAGGAAGGAAGTATTAGGAAATATTAGCAAGGAGGAAGGAAGGAAGGAATGAGGGAGAAAGGGATGGAGGAAGAGAGTGAGGGAGGGAACGAAGGAAAGACATAAGGAAATAAGGAAGGAAGGAAAGAAGAAGAAAAATTTTCTGAACTGAAAAAAATAGAAGTCCTGAGTCTATAAAAACTCAGGTTCACCAGTTCCAGGGAAAATTACTGAAACAGAAAACCTGCTTAGACATGAAAGGGCAGACTTTTAATTATGTGGATAAAGAAAAATACTATAAGATATAGGCAGATCGTGGGATGGAGAACATCTTCTTGACCAAAAGGGGGATGTGAAAGGAAATGAAATAAACTTCAGTGGCAGAGAGATTCCAAAAGGAGCCGAGAGGTCACTCTGGTGGGCACTCTTATGCACACTTTAGACAACCCTTTTTAGGTTCTAATGAATTGGAGCAGCTAGCAGTAAATACCTGAAACTATCAAACTACAACCCAGAACCACTGAATCTTGAAGACGATTGTATAAAAATGTAGCTTATGAGGGATGAGAATGTGATTGGGAAAGCCATATGGACTACACTTCCCTTTGTCCAGTGTATGGATGAATGAATAGAAAAATGGGGGGGGGGGCACACAGTGTTCTTTTTTACTTTAATTGTTCTTTTTTACTTTAATTTTTATTCTTATTATTTTTGTGTGTGTGGTAATGAAAATGTTCAAAAATTAATTTGGTGATGAAAGCACAACTATATAAGGGTACTGTGAACCACTGAATGTACGCTTTGTATGACTGCATGGTATGTGAATATATCTCAATAAAATTGAATTTAAAAAAAAAGACGTAGGCAGAATAGAAGTTTACCTAGAAAGCAATAAATTCAGGTCTGCCTCAGTCATCATCACATGTATAAATTCCAGAAGAAAATGAAGACATGTCTGCAGGATTTTGAGGGATAAAAACATAGTACCCCAAAATCCTAAACTTTGTCAACTTTTCTTTTACAAACAAAATAGGATGTTCACCAAATGGTTTCAGCATTGTATTTTTTTCTTTCTTGCTGTTTCCTTTCCCCACCATCACCTACTATACACCAGCATATACACATGGGGATACACATATACAGCCTATTTTTGTTGTCTTCTATCTGTGAGTTTATGAAGATAGGCAAATCTCCATTGAGAATGGGTGTTTTTTAGACCTTTATCCTTGATATGGGTCCAGATGAATGTAGATCTTGAGTCACAACACTTGACCCAATACTCCATATAACAGATCTCACATGAAAGGGCCACTTCCAAATAGATCTTCTGAGCTCAGTTGTAAACGCTGTGCACTGTACAACTCTCTGAGACACCATTTATCAGACTATAATGCGCAGAGCTGAGTGGCATAACCAGACTCAGCAGTACAGCTTTAAAAACCAAATATTGGAGCTGATAGCCTGACAAACCTATATGATAATAATCTGGAGAGTAATTAAAAGGCAATAATAAACCACCATTAAATTCCAAGAAAAGTCAAGTAGAGGCAGAATAAGCAGGGATCTATATTCCTACCTCAGATTTTTCTTTAAATTTTATTGAATTTTTTGCTATATATCACAATTTGTTCTAAATTTTTTCATTCATTCATACGTGTATTCATTATACAAATGATTATTGACAGACTGCTATGTAATAAGCACTATTTTAGATCCTAAGGATGCATCAGTGAACAAAGGAGACCAAATTTCTGACCTCATGAAGTTTACATTCTTTGGAGATATCTATGTATCCTCAAGGAGACAGAAAATGAACAAGACATATAAGCAAAATACATTTTATGTTAGGGAGTATTAAGTATTAAGGAAGAATAAAGTTGGGAAGATAAAGAGACAGGGTGGCTGTATAATTTACCATCCAAACCAAGACATGTTTGAGAATGAAAGGGGGGTACTATTAATAATTATTCCAGTACAGCAGGATATTTGTTCAGTCTAGAAGTGGGGATATCGCAACACCATTCATTGAGAAGTTGCCATTTAAAGAAGATCTGAAAGATGGGAGAAAGCAAGCCAGGCCATTATCTGGGAAAAGAGATTCCAAGGCAGAAGAAATACATACAAAATGCCAAAGACTAAAATGTGTCTGGTGTGTTCAAGAAATAGGAAGGAGTAATATTTCCTAGAGGGTAGCCCTTGACTGAGCAAATATCTGATCAGAATCATGTACCTGTTAACAATTAATTTAAAAAGAAAATTTATCTGAATTGCTAAATGATTTTTTTTTAATTATTGAGAAGCATATAATCAAAATGAATACATAATCCCTGTAGCAAAGAACTTCTGGAACAGAACCCAGACACCCTTGGATCCCCTCTATCATTTCTTTGTACCCACCACTCCCCTCCAGCTTCACTGTGATTTTGTGACCAGGGCCCACGTCTGTGACACTCATCAGACGCCTGCCCGGAGCCCAAAGACCCACCCTGCCTGCCAGCACGGGGAGCTGCAAGTGTCTGAGAATTTGGGTCCCCGTGGGTGGCCCTTAGCCATGACTGACAAGAGCCCAGTCATCTTGCTCAAGATGGGACACATTCTAAACTGTAATTTACTCTCCAAAACTCCCTGTGCAATCAAGCTAAGGCTGGAGATTTGCCTGAAATCGAACCCTTGCTTGGCTTCCTCCCTTCCTCTGATCTGCTCTCCCACCTGCTTCTCCTGGGAACACATCCCTAATAAATCATTTGCACACATCCTCAACTCAGGCTCTGCTTCTGAAGAATCTGACCCAAGGCAATCCCTAATTTTGAATGCCACACTATATCTAGAATGTGTGTAACAGAATCCAGTGCTATATATTCATATGCAAAACTAAGCATGCACAGGAATCCTTTCTACTTTTATTGGACTCTATTAGTATCAGTATCTACTATGTTCTGTTAGTATAAACAATAAATAATTCCTTGTGAGCAATCCCAATCCGATCCATGAGTACCATATACCAGTCAGGGCATGATGCTATACACAACACAGTCTCAAGTCACACTCATATATGCAGTATTGGCATTACTGAAAACACAGCTGAGCATCACTTTTCTAGATGTGTAATACTTCTGTGGTTCTTGAATACAAGCAAATTGGTCACTGTTTCTAAAGACTGAATGTGGCACTCACTATTGTCTCAAAGACAACGGGTCCAGTGTTTGGCGTTCAGACTACATGTTTCAAAAGGAATCTTTGTCTGCTTAACTAGAAAAAAATAGACTCTATATTTATTGGAAAAAGACCAGTCAAGCAGCCTTCACTCAAAGCAACCAGCCCTGACAGTCTTAAGATACAACTGTTCAATAAAACTGTAGGTAGCCAGTTAGTAATACAAGTACAAATGAAGCCAGAGACTTCTGAGAGGGGCTAAGAGGAAATCAGGAAAGAAAACCAGCACTTGCCTGTCTTCAATGATTTTTAATCACTGAGAAACATTTTTACAATTATGTAAATGGTTTACAAGCATATTTCTACAATTCTACAATTTTAAAAACCAAACTTTTTCCCAGTTACACTGTTTAAACATTTAGAAATATAGTAAATGATGGTTTGAAGTGCTGCAAGAAGGAGATATTTCTTCAGTTTGGATTTTACTGGTTTATGAGAAATATTTTGGAAATGGTCTGCTGAAGTTCATCACTGTCCTTTTGAGGAAAAAGTATGTGTGTATATGGGTGTTGTGTAACTTTCTTCCTGTATATGCAAACACACACATATATCAATATAAACAAGGTTATTAATAAAACATTTCACTAGCTTTATATAAAGAGAGTAATTTTGTGCTACTGGACATGGCAAGATATGCCCATCATAGATAACATATATGCCCAGGAATGCTAAAAAGTAATTGGAAGTGCAAAAGGGATATTCCTGAAGCCAGTATTGGAGCCCTCACAGAGGGTACCCCTAAACTAAAGTTATCTTAAAAAATCCAGGTGAGAGAAGGACTAGTTTTTTAGCTCATTAGAAGCATTTATTCAGAGGAATACAATTAATATGCTAATTAAAAAGCATTAGTCTTCTATTTATTAATCAAGGTCTCTAAGGATATCAAATGAGCTATGTTGCCTTTCTCTAGTCTTAGATAACATGTGTTGTTTAATACAATCCATTTCTATAATCCATTCTGGTCTCCAGACCCTTTTGGAAATATTCTCTGTTGTATTTCATTAGCGTTAAGAATAATAATTCCAGAAGAAAAGAAGGAAAAATTCCTTTAAAGCACAATGTTCTAAACACTAAATACATCAAAACACACATAGGAATTTGGAATTCAGCAAAGTCTATGTTTTTAGAATACTGGACAGATTTGGTTAAAAAAATTTAAAATGTCTGCATATTAAAAATCAACATAACCAAAGTCAAAAGATAAACAGCAAACTGGAGAAAAAAACTGAGATTATAAACAAAGGCCTTAGTTTCCTAATACATTTTTAAATATCAGTAAGAAAACGACTAACAACCCAATTAAAAATGAGTAAAGGATATGAAAAAAACAGTTCACAGAAAAAAAATGAAAATGGCTCTTAAAAGACTAATATCACTCATAATAAAAGTACTCCTTGAAACTACACTGAAATACAATTTTTACCTATCAAATCATGAATGCCACTGCTGCGGAATACAGGCATTGCTCATAGGAATATATGTGTATATGTATATACATACACACATACACATATTCTACAGAGAGCAAATTGACAATACATATAAAAATTATAAATGCACAAAGCCTCTGACACAGCAACTCCTTTTCTAGTAATTTACTTTAAAGAAAAATTCCCACATTTGTAAAAAGATAGTCTACATCAATTTCTATCTATCTATCTACTCACTGGAAAATACCCAAGAATGTAGCAGAGGCTGTCTCCCACAAGGGCAATGGATAGTGGAGTATATGAGAGAAGGAAAAATTTCCCTTTATATCCTTCTGTACTTCTTGGACTTTGAGCCCCATTACCTTTACAAAATTTGTTTTTAATATAAATTTTTAAACTCACTATATTCTAAGCATGCATCTGAGGCACTGCAGAAATACCAGCTTCTCTTCTGTTGATTTGTTGATTCATTTCTTTGATCCAAAGTCATTCACATCAAGCTTTTTAACTGAAAAACTGAGATGAAAGTATTTCTGGAGTGCAGGAGAACCACAGCATATATTATAAATAGCTCAAGTTTATTCTAGGTTTTTGTAGAAATGCTTTCCTTTGATGCCATAATGCAAGGAAAGTTCATCCCCATTTTTAGTATTTTCTTTGCCTTTGTTGAGACTTTCTAGGGTGGGGAGGAGCACTCAACAGTGTGGCAATTTGGGCTCTTACTATTTCTGTCCATTGCATCACTGCTGGTCTTAAGTGGATGCGAAAGAGAGTACACAAGATTCCACTGAATACGTTGCCAGCTTGGCCACTTTATATTAGTGCATCGTTTAATCCTTACAAAGCCATTATGATGAAGGCATTATTATCCTCAGCAACCAGAAACTCAGAGAATCAAATAAGTTGCCCAAGAGGACCTCAGATTACTAAGCCACTGGGATGCAACCCCAGCTATATCTTACGCCTCAGTAAAGAGTGGATTTTAGGTGAACAAGAATCACAAATTAGTTGTGCAGAGCAACTACATAAACAAATAAATGTGTTTTTAATAAATACTTTAATGGAAATTCATGACAACACAGCGTTATTAAAACATTTTAAACTGATATCATTTTATTAAGTGTAGATGGAAAAAAAACAAACAGATTTGACTGTATTAACACAAAAGATCAAAAATATATTTAAGCAACTCTGAGGCTCAGTTTGAATATGATTGAAAATAGTTTAAAAGCTCACATAACTGCCCCACCCTTACCAACAAGAAAACTCAAATCATCCTAATCAATTTTTTTAAATTATACAATGGTATATCATGATACAGGTCAAATATTTGTGGCTTACTTTTTACCCAAATCTGCAAACTGTATTCTCTTTTGAATGGATTTGGGCTTTTAGGTTTACTTTGCAGTACCTATTTTAAAAGGAAAAAGAAATCTCCATCACAGCAGGCACCAAACTTGAGAGAAATAGCAGAAAGAAATTAGAACATGAATTCTTTCTCAGTCCCAAAAGAGATGCTGTTCTAGCAAGACTCAGGTCAGAGGGCTGGGCATTGCAGGGGTGAGTGGGGGCGGAGGGGAGGGGTACATAACTGATCTGGGGCAAACTTGTTTTGTGAAGAAACAGATGATTTCTGACTATGAGGTTGATGTGTTCCTGTACTTTTTAGCAATACTTAAATCCATTCCAAAATGACAAGCGAAAGAAAAGAACTTTCTGAATAATCTGTAGATGAATGAAGTTTTCCCCTGCCTCCTTGGGAATATTATGAGCATCTTACAAAGGGGGTCATATCCTGTTTCTTTCCCTGGTTGCTACAACTGTGCTTTGTATATTGGCTGGATCACTAAAGTGAATGTATAACCAAAACTGCCAAAAAAAAAAAACAAAAAAAACTGTACTGCTTCACAAATACCCATTTTTCTACTCCTGACTTTCAACAAGAACTGTTTAAGTTCTCTTTTTTTTCTGCACTGGAAGCAAATCCACACATCTTTTTCATATCCTACTATGGTGCAGAAGGTGAAATACTGACATAAATGAAAGGAGTTGCAAGTTCAGCATTAATATAACCCAGGCAAACACTACGGATGGCATTTATAACTCACCAGTGCCCCCTAGTGCAGCTGTAAAAATTAGCATGAGCACTAGATCCAAAATAAATAAGGCTGGAGAAAAGTACATTTAAAAGGCATTGCTGGATTTACCCTTTCTAACTGTCAAGGAATTTGTCTTTTAGTGCACACTTATATTTATATATATACATATAAACATAAGATACATAATAGGACATTAAGAAAGATCAGATTCAGGTGAAAGGTGACATCAAGGCTCGTAGAAACAGATAATGCAAAGTACAAATATTCATTTTGAAAAAAAAAAGAAATACAGAAAGGAGGGGAGAGGGAGGGTAGACGGGAAGGAAGAAGAAAAGGAGAGAGGGATGGAGGAGGGAAGGAAGGAGGGCAGGCAGGCAAGTGGGCAGACGTAAATAGACCCATTGCCCACAGCATACCAGTTGGAAGGAATATATGAACTTGGGATATAATATGGCATTTTACTCTGGATTTTACTAGGTCAATATCCAGTTCTATTAGTTTCCTTGCAAGAGAGCTCATATCATTGTTGTTGTTCTTTCTTGCCTTCTAGCAAAATGAGCTCTGGCCATCAGTGCACATCGGAACTCTATGAAACCAGACAAGAAGGTACTCAGTTGAGCCACAGGCACTTGCTTAAATCCTACAGTGTGTCATCCTCAAAAGAATTCCCCTTTGCTGGACTCAACTGATGTCCCAAGATGGAGCATCCATCACCCATTTCTACTCTCATATCTTCATTCTCTTCTTGTTTCACCAAGAATTTCTGTAGAGTTCTTATCCCCTCTGTTTGAATCCTATTGTCCTTGACGTCTCCTTCACTATCTTAAAGAAAACTTCTTTCACCTATTTTCTATCCCAACACTCTCAAAAATTTTATGCAAATTAAGCTTCATCATGCCCCCTACATGGAAGAAGATAAGCAGAACCTAAGTTATGTAAGCAGAGGAATCTAGGCCTGGTAGAATAAGGAAAACTCTAATAATTGGATACTACTTGTAAATTCATATCAGAACCCTCTTTAAATGATTTATAGTTCATTATATATAATCCTGCTTAAGTTACTTTTTCTATTTTGTCATCTTCAAAAAGTTTAGAGGAAAGACTCCCTCCCAGTACTGCTTTTGGAGTATATTTCTATGAGGCCAATTGTGCTTGACTATTATTTTCAATACTCTATTTCTCAATATGGAAGAAAACAAGCTACCAGACCCATTCTGTTGTAATAGAGTTAAGTCTTACCTGTGTGTATGCTCTATATCATACAACCACAAGGTACAATACTGAAAGACCTTCAGCAAACCAACACAAAATTCTTATAAAAAGACTGTGTGTCTTGAGTAAATAAGACATATTAAAGGCTGCTGTGTTTTCAGGACTGTCTTTGGTAAAACCGACTACTGAGAATTAACACTTTTTTTTGTTCCAGTAAACTTATGTGTCGCAATTCTAAACAGAAAGAACAAAGCTGATAAAAACAGCAAATGACATCCAAACTGCACCTAAACAATATGGAAAGACTGAAAAACAGAATAGTAGAACTACATTTTTTCCTCAACCAACAAAATTAAATTACTGAAGAAAGAAAAACAATGTGCAATCAGAAACATGTCAAGCAGTATTAAAATTATGACATTCCCATAATGGAATACCACACAGCAACTAAAAATGATGAAGGTTTATATCTATTTATTCCATTTATGGAATCAAGAGGAATCTTGACTATGAATAAAGGGTAAATACATCAAGGAGGCACAACAGTCATAATTTTTATGCTTTGAAATGTATGAATCAAAATGTAACAGAACTGAAAGGGGAAATTTCAAATCTGCAATCTTAGAGGGAGACTTTTACACTTCTCTTTTAGAAGTAAAAAGATAAGTAGATAAAATATAAGTAAGGATGGAAATTATTTGCATAAGACAACTCTATATATCTAATCTATATATCTTTATAACAAGTTAATCTCCCTCTCTATCTATCTAGACAAAGAGAGAGAGGGAGAGAGAGATAACAAGCTATATTTATCCAGTCAGAAAAAACTAGAGAGATCAATTTATAACAAAGAAAAAATAATATACATTCTTTTGAACATGTGAACATTTAAAAAATAACCTTTTATTAAGACAAAAATATCAATAATTTTCTAGAAACTGAAATAATGCAAAACATGAACATGAACCATAATGCAGTAAAACTTAAAAATAGTAAGCAAAGGAGAGCCTAAAAGAATTCTTCTAAAAAGAAATATTAAATTTTTTTCCATATGACTTGTGCTGGTTTGAATGTATTATGTCCCCCAAAACACCATTATCTTTGATGTAATCTTGTATCAGTGTTGATTAGATTGTAATTCTTTGAGTGTTTCTGTGGAGATGCACCCCACCCAACTGTGGGTGATGACTCTGATTGGATAATTTCCATGGAAGTATTACCCCACCCATTCAGGGTGGGTCTAAATTAAATCACTGGAGCCATATAAATGAGCTGACAAACAGAAGGAACTCAGTGCAGCTCAGAGTGACATTCTGAAGGGGAGCTACAGCCAAGAGGGACACTTTGAAGAAGGCACAGAAGCTGAGAGAGTAGCTGCAGATGAGAGAAAGTTTGAAGATGGCCGTTGAAAGCAGACTCTTGCTCCAGAGAAGCTAAGAGAGGACAAACACCCCAAGAGCAACTAAGAGTGACATTTTTGAGGAGCTGCAGCCTAGAGAGGAATGTCCTGGGAGAAAGCCATTTTGAAACCAGAACTTTGGAACAGACACCAGCCATGTGCCTTCCCAGCTAACAGGTTTTCTGGACACCACTGGCCATCCTCTAGTGAAGGTACCCAATTGCTCATGTGTTACCTTGGATGCTTTATGG
Organism: Choloepus didactylus; assembly: GCF_015220235.1. Taxonomy (NCBI): domain Eukaryota; kingdom Metazoa; phylum Chordata; class Mammalia; order Pilosa; family Megalonychidae; genus Choloepus; species Choloepus didactylus. Next base: position 111,891,752 of record NC_051316.1, on the reverse strand, counting down.
CCTTAAGACTGTAACTGTGTAACCAAATAAACCCCCTTTTATAAAAGCCAATCCATTTCTGGTGTTTTGCATTCTGGTAGCATTAGCAAACTAAAACATGACTATATAACTAAGGAGTCAAAAATGAATTCTAATCAGAAACAACAAACTATTGCAAAGTGAATGGCAATGATATTACTATATATAATATCCTATGGTGTAGGCAAAGCAATACCCTCAGAGAATAATAAGTATTCCTAATTGTTTTATCAGGGAAAAAAAACATTGAAAATAAGTAAATTAAGCTTTCAGTTTAAGAAGCTAAAATAGAAAAATAAAATTAGCATAAAAAGCATAAAAGAAGAATTATTAAAAATCATAAATTAATAAACCAAACACCTGACCCCCCAAAATAGATAATCCATAAATCCAAAACCTGATTGTTTTTTAAAAAGACCAATAAAATAGATACTCTTGGGCAAGTCTAATAAGAGAAAGAGATTGAGAAAAAAAGAGAGAGAAGACACAAACAGCTGTAGTTAAGAGTACGGATACCACACTGTTAGGCAGATTAAAAGACAGTTTATATATTGAGTAAACACCCACCCATATTTTTCCACATAGTTCACTGAAGACTGGCAACATAAAATATAAAGTTTTATCTGGGGAATCTAGAACATCCTAAGAGAAAAGACCCAAAGATACCGGGATGCTGATATACAGGGGCTCATGAAGGAAATAACCCAGCTAGATCACTCTTCACTGGCAACTATCAACAATCCCTATCTTCAAAAAAGAAAATCTAAACTGGTTTCTTTTTTTTTTTAATTTTATTTTGAAATAAATTCAAACTTACAGAAACAGTTGCAAAAACAATACAAAACCCATACACAGAACTCCAGCATACCCCAACCCCCATCCCCTGATACCCCAATCCACCAACTTCAACATCCTGTCACACCACCATTCCTTTCTTTCCCTCCCTCCCTATCATCCATCATCTATTGCTCTGTCTTCTGAACATATGAGAGCAAGCTGCACACATCCTTGAACAAACAATATAATTCACATATACATTTCCTATGAACAAGAACATTCTTTTATGCATTCCCATTAAGCACAGCTAAGAAGTTCAAGAAATTCAACATTGATACAAAGCTAACATTCTACATTTCCTTTTTTTTTTCTCATGTCCCAACTGTGTCCCTTTGAGCCTCCTCTCCTCCATCCTCAGATCCCATCCAGGATCATCCTTGGCATTTAATTGTCATTGCCTATTTAGATTGTCTTTTTCTTTTTCTTTTTTTTTCCTCAATTGTGGAAACATATATACAGCCTAAGTCTTCCCATTCCAACCCCTTCCTAGCATTCCATTAGTGGAATAATCACATTCAGAATGTTGTAATGCTATCACCTTCCCACCATACATTACTAGAAATTTCCCTTCACCTCAAACAGCAACCCTATACTCATTTCTTAATTCCCCATTGCCCCTTCCCCCACTTCTCATAACCCATACTCTACTTTTCATCTCTATGGTCATATTCTCTGATACTGTCTTTGTGTTTACTGTGGGGCTTAAATTTAACCTCTTAAATCTATAACAATCTTGTTTTTCTTTGATACCAACTTAACTTCAATAGGACACGTAAACTATGTTTCTATACTCCTCCATCCTCCACCTTTATGTAGTTCTTGTCAGAAATTATATAGTATACATTGAGTCCAAAGCCACTGATTTGTCATTAGAGTTTATGTATTTTATATCCTGTAGGAAGTAAATAATGGAGTTACAAATAAAAAATTATTGACTTCTATTTGTATTCTGTTGTGGTCAGAGAATATACTTTGAATATATTCAATTTTTTTTTTTTAATTTATTGAAGCTTGTTTTATGTCCCAGCATATGGTCTATTCTAGAGAAAGATCCGTGATCACTAGAGAAAAACGTGTGTCCTGGTGATTTGGGATGTAATGTTTTATATATGTCTGTTAAATTTTTCTGTATCTCTCTCTCCTTTCTTTGTTTCTCTGTTGATAGGGTTCCCTTTAATATCTGAAGTAGGGCAGGTCTTTCATTAGCAAAATCTCTCAGCATTTGTTTGTCTGTGAAAAATTTAAGCTCTCCCTCAAATGTGAAGGAGAGTTTTGCTGGATAAAGTATTCTTGGTTGGAAATTTTTCTCTCTCAGAATTTTAAGTATGTCATGCCACTGCCTTCTCGCCTCCATGGTGGCTGCTGTGTGGTCACTACTTAGTCTTATGTTGTTTCCTTTGTACGTGGTGATTTGCTTTTCTTTTGCTGCTTTCAGAACTTGTTCCTTCTCTTCAGTATTTGACAGTCTGATCAGAATATGTCTTGGAGTGGGTTTATTTGGATTTATTCTATTTGGAGTTCACTGAGCATTTATGCTTTGTGTATTATATTCTGCAGAAGGTTTGGGAAGTTTTCCCCAACAACTCCTTTGAATACTTTTTCAAGACCTTGACCCTTCTCTTTCCCTTCTGGGACACCAATGAGTCTTAAATTTGGACATTTTATTTTATCTATCGTGTCCCTGAGATCCATTTCAATTTTTTCAAATTTTTTCCCCATTCTTTCCTTTGTTCTTTCATTTGCCATTCTGTGGTCATCAAGGATGCTGAGTCTTTGTTCAACTTCCTCTAATCTTGTATTATGAGTATCCAGAATCTTCTTAATCTGGCCAACAGTTTCTTTTATTTCCTAAGATCTTCTATTTTTTTATTTACTCTTGCCATTTCTTCTTTATGCTCTTCTAGGGTCTTCTTTATGTCCTTTATGTCCTGTGCCATGCTCTCGTTTGATTTTAGGCCTTTGATTAATTGTGCCAAGTACCATGTCTCTTCTGATCTTTTGATTTGGGTGTTTGGGTTTGGGTTCTCCATATTGTCTGGTTTTATCATATGCTTTAAGATTTTCTGTTGTTTTTGGCCTCTAGGCATTTGCTTTACTTGATAGGGATCTTTCTGGATATAATACTGATATCAAATTTTTCAGATCTACAGCTTGGTGGTGTATACTTTCTCTAACTAGCCAGCAGATGGTGTCCGCGAGTCACCTATAACCCTCAAGTCAGTTCTCCCCAACTCTGTCTTTGTGGTGTGTGGGGATCTGATTCTTGTGGGGTTCAATTGGTGCACTAAGTTTGGGTGTGTTGTTAATGCTGTCTGCCCTGAATGTGGGGCATGTGTCTGGGTGGTTAGGGAGACAGGGCAGCTTTAATAATCAAACCACCCAGGTGTTCCCGGAGAATTAAGGCTGTTACAAGAGTCTAAGCCTTCATTTCAGTCTTGCCACAGATTGTCTCTGCCACTGAGCCACAAGTCCTTGGTATTGGTGTAGGGTCCCTGGGATTTCTGAGCGGGTCCCCCTTCCCTTCTGTGCTCTTCCAGGACCTCTGCTGAGGGAAGGTTGTGCTACATCACAAGTGTGCGCTGGCCTCCAGGGAAGCCCTGGGCCTCTGGGCCATGCAGGGGCGTTCCCAGCCTGCTATAAAGACGGTTGAATGGGGCATGTTAATTTCCCCCTTTTTGCACAGCTCCGCCTTCCCAGCTCTGGGACAATTAGCTGTGGGTGCACTAAAGGCCACTGTCCACAGCCAATATTGTGGCATGTGCGTGGCACTGTGGGAAACACTCTTGGCGTGGCTCTGGACTATGGCTCCGTCCCCGGGCAGGAGTATCTCCAGCCTGACGGGGAGATATCTGCAAGGGGCACGGTTTCTTTCTCCTTTTGGCTCCCCTCTATCCCCCTGGTCCCAAGACAATCAGGAGTGGGTGTGGGGAAGGCTATCCTCCACGCCAGATGCCGAGGCATTGGCTACAGCCTGCTCCTGCAGTGCTTCACTGCACGGTTCTCATTGCCATATCTGCAGCCACTCCCGGATTTTTTTAAAAAAGAACTAGTCTGTCTCCAAATACCAACCTGCAGTTTCCCCACACAGCAGCACAGCCACTGGACTTTCCGCCGGCTTACCCACTAGTTTCAGAATGCACACTCCCGGTTTCACCAAATGCAAGGTCCCTATGGATTTAGCAGACCTTGTCCGGCTGGTGCATCACTAGAACTGGTGTTCTGGGTCACTTTCTGACTTTTATCTAGTATTTTTCACAGAGGTGTTTTTCTCCCTGTCTCACCTAACCGCCATCTTAGGTTCTCCCTAAACTGGTTTCTAATGATCCTATCTTAAATATGAGCAGACAGCCAAGGATCAGCAGACATTTTACAAAAAGCATTTAGCATGAATAATAGACCAAAGCAAACAAACCAGAAAAAAAAAAAAAAAGAAGCAAATTAGAGGAAACAAATTATGCAGGGAAATAAGGCATTTTCAAAAAGGTAAGCATGAAAAGTGAACAGCATGCTACAACAAAGGAACAGTCACAGAATAAAAAAATACTCTTGGAAATTAAAAATATGACCCAAAAAAGAAAATCCAAACAGAAAAGTTAGAAGATAAAATTATGGAAATCTCTGAGAGGATAAAGCAAAAACAGAAAGAGAGAAAAAAGAAAAAAAAATTAAAGTACTAGCCCATTAGGTCTGACATAAGAAAAAGAGAGAAAACAAAGGGAAGGAAATCATCAAAGCAAATATTTTTTAAATGTCCCAGCACATGGGTTTTCAGATTGAAAGGATTCAAATAGTGCCCAGCATAAGAGGTGAAAATAAATCCATACCAAGGCACATGATTGTGAAATATCAAAACCTTTGGAGAAAAGAGGAGATCCCACAAATTTCCAGAGGGGAAACAAAACAGGTTTCAAACACAGAATCAAGAATCAGAGTGGCTTCAGGATTCTCAACACCAGTACGGGAGGCTAGAAGACGATGCAGCAAACAATGACTAAACTTTTAGATAGAAATGTTTTCCCACCTAAAATTTCACAGCCACTTAAACTATCAATAGAACAAAGATATTTTCAGATATTTAAAGTCTCAAAAAATTAGCACACAGGCACTCTTTTTTCAAGAAGCTACTGGATGATGTTCAACAAGACAAGGGAATAAACAAGAAAGATGAAGACATAAAATCTAGGAACCAGGGGCATAACTGAAGTTAGAGGCAAAAAGAGACCCTAAGATTTCCGTACAAGTCTTGAGATACAACAGTAAAGATTGAAGCAATCAGAAGTCTCTGGGGAAATGGTTCTTAAAAGATGAAAAAAATAATAGAATTATTAATGTATTTGAATATAGTTAGAGGAGATTTAGACCACCTGGCCAGCCTTTTGGATTTGACTTAATAAGAAGAACATTAAAAAAAAACTAAACATAAAGACAAGCATTAATGCTAAGGAACACAAATTGTGCAAGAAAGGAGAAGTAATCCTAATAAACCACAGTAAGTAAGCAACAAATTAGAAGAAAATATGCCATATTCTGCAGGAGCTTAAAAAATAAGGTAGATCTATGTATTCACATACTGATAGCTCCAAGACACATTATTAATTTTTAAAAGCAGATTACAGAACAATGCAAACAGTATAGAATTTGGATAAAATCATACACACAACATTAATACTAAATATTTCTGTACCATTTCTATATTATATATGCCGATAGCAGTGCTGTTCAAAATGTGGTTTGGGCACCAGCAGCATCAGTAGCATCTGAGAGCTTGTTAGAAACACACATTCTCACCTCCCACCCCAGAACTACTGAATCCCAGTCTCTAGGATGGGGCTAAGGAATCATATTTTCACAAGCTCTCCAGGTGATTCTCATGCACAGTAAAGTTTCAGAACCACTCTTAAATGGCATAAGATCTAGAGAGATATACACCAAACTGATTAGAGGTAATAACTCTGGGGTGCGACTGGGATGGGGTAGAAATGTGGTCAAAGGAAAATTATGCTAAATCATATTGCTTTAATGTGTTTTACAAAATATATTTATTCATTGATTGTGCAATACAACAAAAGATGAAATTTTAAATTTGTTTCAAGGACAATGCACTTGGGAAATATTTGCATAAAATATGACATAGCCCGTTTATTAATGCCTACTTTAAATCAGAATGTTGTTCTCCAGATGTCAGCTCCATTCAGTGCTAACTCTTGCCTGTGGCTCAAAGAACAATTACTAGAAGGAAAACTGAAAAGAATTTTGATGGGATACTTCAGTCCTTCTCCTTGAAGCATTTCTGGCAGGAAATCTGATACGAAAAGTAGCCTCCTGTGGACCAGGACTGCTGGGAATAATTACTAAAGTAGGTGGTGCATTCCATCTAAAATTAAACAGACACTGGGGACATAATTCTGACCCAAGAGGCATAGAATGGCTTAGCCCTCATTTGTTCTGGGCATTCTGCCACCGTGAACCTGGTGTTGAGGAATCCTTCCTCCTTTATGGTGAGGTAAGAAAAATAGAATAAAGATACAGAAAAATGGTGCACTGGGTATTCTGTCAGCCCATTTGAGGTAGGAAAATGGAAAATGAGGAAAGAGAGGGAATCACACTGGGAAGGCGCTTCATTGCTCAGGGAGCAAAGTATACGCGACCCACCCTGCCTAGCCCTTCTACCGTTCTAGGCGCTCCACCACCCTTCCGAGAAGGTCTGCCCTGGGCCAGAGAAGCAGCCACTTGGCTTCACTCGCCAAGAAGCGCAAGGAAGTGTCTTTGTTGACGAAATATACCAAACCAAGACACTCATAATGCTTTTCTTTTTCTACAGTTCCCCAGTGCTTCATTATGACACTACTCCCACAGAACAAGTACACGTGGCAGACTAATTCTCATGGCTCTGGAGACAGCTGGGTTTCACGGGACTTTGTCTCAGGTTAGAACCCAAGTGGCCCTTGCTGCCCTGGAAGTGCACTCAGGTGAAACAAGTCACCATGGGACTCAGCCCCTGGAGGAGACAACAGAGCAGGCACACGCTTGTGAAAACACAATGGAGGCTTAGTAGTAAGAGAACTTTTCTTTTCAGAAAATCTCCTAAGGGGAAGTTAAGTGCCTTCAAGGTGAAATTGAGCTCTACGTATGAGTAACAGTGAAATACTGGGAAGTGGGGGTGGTTCAAACTACTCATAAAAGGGTCCAAGGGATAGTATTTCACTCAAATTTAAGAAATTTCCTCTATTTTATATATTGCAAATACCATGAAGTTTCATAGGGAGATAGAGAGTGACTAAAAATAATGTAACCATTGGAAACAGTGGACTTTGCTCTAGAATCATGTTCCTCAAAATGTGGCCCTCCAACTACTTGGAGGAGAATCACCTGGAGTGTTTGTACAAATGCAGATTTCTAAGATCCACCCCAGATCTACTGAATCAGAACCACTGAGAGTGAGGCCTAGGAATCACCGTGTATTACAAGTTCTCCAGGTGATTCTTACCTACTCTAAAGGAGAGAAATGCAGAAAACAGATGGTCTTCCACAGTTCACAGGAAACAAAAACACCCTACACAATTCCTTCTATTTAGTGATTATTTCCACCAATCTTGGAGCAGAACTGCCATGCCTTTGAAAGGAACCTACACCCTTCGATGGGCCGAGCTCTAAATTTTCTTCCATTATGGACCCAATCTCTGGATCAACCCACTAAATTCTGCTCTGCAGCTTCCGAACCCTCTTCTTGGCGAGGAGCAATTAGTATAGAATAATATAATTCAGACTATTGTGGGTATATCCATCAGGGTAACCCCTGGCTGTTCTTCTTTAGAGGAAGTGACCATTTTATTGTCTCAATGCCCAGAATTGGGGTCTCTAGGAAAAACCAACTCTGCCACTATTTTGTAACACAGTATAAAAAGGAGTAATAAAATTAGGGTAAACTGATGCACTCACAAAGCACTATGCAGTCATGTTCCATTTAGCACAGGTCAAAACAGAGAGAGGACTTGTTACTGGATCAAGCCACTTGAAAGACTATTCCATATACATATTCCTATGGATAGCCCAGTTCAGAGCTAAAAACATCAGTTTATGGATGGGATACCTGCTCACTGTTCAATATGCTTCAACTCGCTTCTGTCCAGAATCATCCTTGTATTCTTCCTAAGCCTCCCCAGGTAATGTCCGGTATTGAGAGATTTTTGGGGTCTATAGAAGTTAATATACGGATGCTGATTAGTGGGCTCTCAAGCATCATGAATGCTGGCACACAGGCTTGCCTTGTTTTCACCCAAACTGATCCATGCCCTGCATTCTAGGTTTTATAGCTACCATTTGGCAGGATATCATCAAGTCTGGCGTGATATACTTGTGTGATTTAGAAATGCAAGCTAATTTTTAATAAAATGCTAATCACTCCTGAAGAAACATAAAATGTCTTGATTTCCTTAGGACTTGCAAGGTTAAGCTGGTGCTTCAAGCAAATGTGTACTTATCCATATTTGCAACAAAGGTGTCAAACATATTTCAATAGAATTGTTATTTGTTCAGTGACAACTTCAACACATTCTGCTTAAGGACATGTATCCCTTTCAGGAGTAGTTTCCCATGGGTTTCCCAAACTCTTCTAGGCACCACTATACTGCCCAAATTCATCAGCAGTCCCAGGTAATTCGATATCCCAGCACCATCTCCATCAACCACCAGAAGAATAGAATGGCTCCAGGGATGTCCAAACCAAAATGGTAAAAATATATTGGGCAGATGAAATCTAGCTTCTCATAGTCTTTCTCTTCCACAAGTATCTTACAATACTCATAGCACTTCTTAAATCAAGCACTACCACCAGCTCCCAATGAGCCAACCCAAAACATCCTAAATGTGTTCTGTTGATAAATCTTAGACTATTTGTTGTGCCTGAACATTAACAAGGACCCCCAACCTTCAGTCTCTGACAAAGCAATATTTCTAGGATTCCTAAGAGGTCATTGGCTTTTTAACTCTGACTGCTCCTCTTTCACACAGCCCTCATGACACTCAAAGATTTAAAAAAAAAAAAAAAAAAAAAAAAAAGCCTGTATTTAACACTCTACCTTCTTCCTTCTGGGAATCTGTTGGAAGTCCATGGTCTCATGGTATCACCCATTAGCATAGTGGGTACACATGAGAAATTTGGTGAGATACCGTCCTCCTCTCTATCCTAATAATATGAACTAATGAAACAAATAGAGAAATGTAAACAAGACCACAATGAGACAACAATTTTTATCCATTTATACTGGCAAAATTAAGGAATCTGACAAATCAAGTGTGGAGAGGATGTGTATTAAAAGGATGCCTTATAGATTACTATTAGGGGTGTAAACTGTTAAAACCACTTTGGAAATCAGTTTGGGATTATCTTTTTTTTTATTTATGATTATTTTATAACTTCCTATGACAAAGTAACATTAACACACTATCAATGGTGAGTATAGTAACGAAACAAAAAGACCAACTAAACATGCTTATTTTAATATAATTTTGAACTAAGTATTTAAATGCATGTGGCACTATACAGAAGTATGAGATGTAAAAACAAGAGAGATGAAATAAATCTTTAATTATGTAAAATTTTTAAATTTTGCTTTTGTCTTCAGAGACCACTTTTTTTAAAATTCAGTTCTATTGAGATATATTCACACACCATACAATCATCCATGGTGTACAATCAACTGTTCACAGTACTATCGTAGTTGTGCATTCATCACCTCAATCTATTTTTGAACATTTTCCTTACACCAAAAATAAAAATAAGAATAAAAAATAACAGTAAAAAAGAATACCTAAATCATCCCCCATCCCATCCTATGTTTCATTTAGTTTTTGTCCCCATTTTTCTACTCACAGAGGATTTACTCTTTTTTTTTAATTCAGTTTTATTGAGATATATTCACATACCATACAATCATCCATGGTGTACATTCAGCTGTTCACAGTACCATCTTATAGTTGTGCATTCATCAACCCAACCTATTTTTGAACATTTTCCTTACACCAGAAAGAATCAGAATAAGAATAAAAAAGAAAAATAAAAAAACACCCAAATCACCCCCCCCATCCCACCATATTTTTCATTTAGGTTTTGTTCCCATTTTTCTACTCATCCATCCATACGCTGGATAAAGGGAGTGCAATCCAAAAGGTTTTCACAATCACACAGTCACCCCTTGTAAGCTACATTGTTGTACAATCATCTTCAAGAGTCAAAGCTACTGGATTGGAGTTTGGTAGTTTCAGGTATGTACTTCTAGCTATTCCAATATATTAAAACCTAAAAAGTATTACCTATATAGTATGTAAGAATGTCCAACAGAGTGACCTCTTGACTCCATTTGAAATCTCTCAGCCACTGAAGCTTTATTTCGTTTCATTTCACATCCCCCTTTTGGTCAAGAAGATGTTCTCAATCACAGAATGCCGGGTCCATATTCATCCCCAGGAGTCATATTCTGCATTGCCAGGGAAATTTACACCTCTGGGAGTCAGATCCCACATAGGGGGGAGGGCAGCGAGATCACCCGCCAAGGTGGCTTAGTTAGAGAGAGAGGGCCACATCTGAGCAACAAAGAGGCACTCAGGGAGAGACTCTTAGGCACAATTATAAGCAGCTTTAGCCTCTCCTTGCAGCAACAAGCTTCATAGGGGCCAGCGCCAAGACAGAGGGCTCAGCACATCAAGCCGTCAGTTCCCAATGTTTGTGAGAACATCAGCAACAATCCAGGTGAGGAAGTCCAACACCTCTGTATTCTCCCCCAGCTCTTCAGGGGGTCCCCGAAAATATGTTTTTATTCTCCACCCAAAATACTTTAGGATGTGTTGCTACTGCATTCTAATCTATAGGTCTGTATAGTGTTTGCCTTTGTTTGTAGCATACTTCACTCTACATGCTATCCATTCACCTCCTTGCCTGTCTCACAGCTACACTCCTTCTCATAGTTGCTCAATATTCCATTGTATGCATACACCACAGTTCACCATTCCGTTCTTCAGTCAGTGTACCCTTAGGCCACCTCCACTCACTGCAAATCATGAATACTGCCTCCATAAAACCAGTGTGTAAGTGTCCGTTCATGTCCCTGCTCTCGGATATTCCAAATACATACACCATAATGAGGTTGTAGGACCTTATGGCCCCATATACTTAGCTTCTTGTGGAGCACCACAGTGACCTCCAGAAAGGCTATACCATTCTGCCTCCCGATCAACAGTAAATAGGTACATCCCTCTCTCCATGTTTTCTCCAGGATTTTTACCTCTATTTATGTTTTTCTTACAATCTTACAGAGATACATTCACATAACATACAACCATCCACAGGGTACAATCAATTGTTCACGGCACCATCACATAGTTGTACATTTATCACCACAGTCAGCACTTGAACATATTAATATGAAAAAGGGTTTTTTTTGGTGAATAATAAAAAAGATAATAAAAAAAAATAAAAATGTCACACAATAAAATAGTAAGGACAAAAAACAGCACCACTACTAAGAATCCCATATTCCTCCCTTATGAGCCCCTCTCATACACATTTAACTTTGGTATATTGCCTTTGTTACATTTAATGGAAGCATATTGGAATGTTACTGTTGATCATAGACTCCAGTTTGCTTTGATTATGTTTTTTCTGAAATATCATCCCTTTTTCAACACTCTGGATGGTTCACGTTCATTTGTTCTCCCACATGTGAAAACATTTTTATATCTGTACATTTAGCAACAGTCATTGGGCACTCCAGTTTTTGCCAAGTAATACAGTCCCGGTCTTCATCATCTACTTTACCTCTGGTATCATACAATCCCCTATCCCACCTCTTTCAGCTTCACTCACAGACATCTTTGTTCCATGTACTTACAATATTGTGATACTATTACACAGTACTATACAATCAATCCTGCTGAACATTTCTGTAGTCCTTCAGCATCAAATGCCTGATCTCTACCTTCTTTTTATCTCCTGGTAGCCTGTGTTATCAGCTTTTAACTCTCAAAGTTTGCTCATTAGTGTTATTTCATATTAGTGAGACCATACATTATTTGTCCCTTCGTTTCTCACTAACTTCACTCAACATAATGTCCTCAATGTTATTATATGTTCCATGTCTTTGTTCTGTCTTACATGTGTATATACCACAGTTTGTTTATCCACTTGTCTGTTGATGGACATTTGGGCTGTTTCCATCCCTTGTCAATCGTGAATAATGCTGCAATAAACATCAGTTTACAAATGTCTGTGTCTTGACTTTCAGTTCCTTTGAGTATATACCTAGCAATGGAATTCTACATTCCCACCAGCAATGAATAAGTGTGCCTCTTTCTCCACATCCTCTCCAACACTTGTAATTTTCTGTTTTTTGGATAATGGCTTTCTGGTAGGTGTGCGATGATATCTCATTGTGGTTTTGATTTGCATTTCCCTAATAGCCAATGAAGTTGAGCATTTTTTCATATGTTTTTGAGCCATTTGTATTTCCTCTTCAGAAAAGTGTCTGTCCATGTCTTTCTCCATTTTTTAATTGGGTTGTTTGTCTTTCTGTTGTTGAGTTGTAGGATTGCTTTATAAATTCGGGATATTAAACCCTTATCTGATATGTGGTTTCCAAATATTATCTCCCTTTGTGTAGGCTGCCTTTTTACTTTTCTAACAAAGTCCTTTGATGTACAAAAGTGTTTGATTTTGAGGCGATCCCATTTGTCTATTTGTTCTTTGGTTGCTTGAACTTTGGGTGCAAGGTCTAGGAAACCACTTCCTATCACAAGATCTTTAAGATAGTGCCCTACATTTTCTTCTAAGAGTCTTATGTCTTAGCACTGATGTTTAGGTCTTCGATCCAATTAGAGTTAATTTTTGTATAAGGTGTGAGGTAGGAATCCTCTTTCATTCTTTTGGAAATGGATATCGAGTTTTCCAAACACTGTTTATTGAAGAGGCTGCTCTGTCCCAGTTGATTTGGCTTGATTGCCTTACCAAAGATCAATTGTCCGTAGATGGGAGAGCCTATTTCTGAACATTCGCTCTGATCCATTGGTCGGTATCTCTGTCCTTATGCCAGAAGCCTGCGGTTTTGAACACCGTAGCTTTGTAATATGCTTCAAAGTCAGGTAGTGAGACCTCCCACTTCTTTCCTCTCTCTCAGGATGTTTTTGGCTATTCAGGGCACCTTGCCCTTCCAAATAAATTTGGTTATTGGTTTTTCTATTTCTGCAAAGTAAGCTGTTGGGATTTTAATTGGTATTGCACTGAATCTATAAATCAGTTTAGGTTGAGTTGACACCTCAATTATATTTAGTCTTCTAATCCATGAACATGGTATGTTCTTCCATTTTTTTAGGTCCTGTTTGATTTCTTTTAGCACTTTCTTGTAATTTTCTTTGTATAGCTCTTTTGTGGCCTTCATTAAGTTTACTCCTAAATACTTGATTCTTTTGGTTGCTATTGTAAATGGAATTTTTTTTTTATTTCTTCCTCTTGCTGCACATTAGTTGTGTATAAGAACATTACAGATTTTTGCGTGATCTTGTAGCCTGCAACTTTGCTGTATTCATTGATTAGCTCTAATAGCTTTGTTGTAAACTTTTCTGGATTATATACATATAGAATCATGTCATCTGCAAAGAGTGAAAGTTTTACTTCTTCCTCTCCAATTTGGATGCCTTTTATTTCTTTTTCTTGCCTGATTGCTCTAGCTAGAACTTCCAGCACAATGTTGAATAACAATGGTGACAGTGGGCATCCCTGTCTTGCTCCTGATCTTAGAGGGAAAGCTTTCCATCTCTCCTCATTGAGCATGATGTTAGCTGTGGGTTTTTCATATATTGCCTTTATCATATTGAGAAAATTCCCTTCTATTCCTATCCTTTGAAGTGTTTTCCTCAAGAAAGGATGTTGAATTTTGTCAGATGCCTTTTCGGCATCAATTGAGGTGATCATGTGGTTCTTTTCCTTTGATTTATTGATGTGGTGTATTACATATTGATTTTCTTATGTTGAACCATCCTTGTATACTTGGAATAAACCCCACTTGGTCGTGGTGTATAATTCTTTTAATGTGCTGCTGGATTCGATTTGTGAGTATTTTGTTGAGGATTTTGCATCTATATTCATTAAAGAGATTGGTCTATAATTTTCTTTTTTTGTAGAATCTTTGTCTGATTTTGGTATTAGGGTGATGTTGGCTTCATAGAATGAGTTGGATAGCTTTCCCTTCTCTTTAATTTTTTTTAAGAGTTTGAGCAGGATTGGTATTAATTCTTTCTTGAATGCTTGGTAGAATTCACATGTGAAGCCATCTGGTCCTAGGCCTTTCTTTTTTGGGAGTGTGCCAGTTTGAATATATCGTGTCCCCCAAACGCCATTATCTTTGATGTAATCTTGTGTGGGCAGATGTTATCAGTGTTGATTAGACTGTAATTCTTTGAGTGTTTCTTTGGAATATGCCCCACCCAGCTGTGGCTGATGACTCTGATCGGATAATTTCCATGGAGGTGTTGCTCCGCCCATTCAGCGTGGGTCTAAGTTGATCAGTGGAACCATATAAATGAGCTGACATAACAGAAGGAACTCAGTGCAGCTGAGAGTGGCATTTTGAAGAGGAGCTACAGCCAAGAGGGATACTTTGAAGAAAGCAAAGGAGATGCAGATGAGAGACAGTTTGAAGACAGCTGTTGAAAGCAGACTCTTGCTCCGGAGAAGCTGAGAGAGGACAAATACCCCAAGTGCAACTAAGAGTGACATTTTTGAGGAACTGCAGCTCAGAGAGGAATGTCCTGGGAGAAAGCCATTTTGAAACCAGAACTTTGGAGCAGATGCCAGCCATGTGCCTTCCCAGCTAACAGAGGTTTTCCAGACACCATTGGCCATCCTCCAGTGAAGGTAACTGACTGCTGATGTGTTACCTTGGACACTTTATGGCCTTAAGACTGTAACTTTGTAACCAAATAAACCCCCTTTTATAAAAGCCAATCTATTTCTGGTGTCTTGCATTCTGGCAGCATTAGCAAACTAGAACAGGGAGCTTTTTGATGACTGACTCAATCTCTTTGCTTGTGACTGGTTTGTTGAGGTCCTCTACTTCTTCTCAGGTTGGTTGTTTATGCTTTTCTAAGAAGTTGTCCATTTCGTGTAAGTTATCCAGTTTATTAGCATATAGTTGCTCCTATTATTTTCTCATTATCTCCATTTATTTGCATCTGCCCTCTTTTTTTCTTTTGTTAGCCTAGCTAGGGGTCCATCAATTTTTTTTATTTCCTCAAAGAACCAGCTTCTGGTTTTGTTGATTCTCTCTATTGTTTTCCTGTTCTCAGTCTCATTTATTTCTGCTCTGATCTTTGTTATTTCTTTCCTTCTGTTTGCTTTGGGGTTTATTTGCTGTTCTTAAGTTCCTCAAAGTGGACAGTTAATTCCTCAATTTTTGCTCTCTTCTTTTAATATAGGCATTTAAGGCAATAAATTTCTCTCTCAGCACTGCCGTTGCTGCATCCCATAAGTTTTGATATGTTGTGTTTTCACTGTCATTTGTCTCAAGGTCTTTACTAATTTCTTCCTTTACCCACTGGTTTTCTAAGAGTGTGTTGTTTAGTCTCCATATATTTGTGAATTTTACAATATTCTGCCTGTTATTTATTTCCAACTTCATTACATTATGATCCAAGATAATGTTTTTTATAATATCAATATTTTTAAGTTTGTTGAGGTGGGATTATCTTTTAAAAATGAACATTCAAAATCCTTACACGTCAGTAATTCCATTCCTAGGTTAAAAAAAAAAAAATAGGCACCCTTCCACATTAATACAGAAAAAATGTCTAAGGACATTTATAATAGCACTGTTCATGATAGCAAAATACGGGAAATAACCCAGATGCCTATCAGTATAAGATAGGACAAATCATAGTATATTTACATAATGGAATATTACACAGCAGTTAGAACGAATGAACTACATATACTCAATATAATAATACAAGTTAGAAATATTAAGTGAAAAACATGTCCCAAAAGATTATTCATCATGATAACCTTTATAACAGAAAGTTTTAAACAATAATAATGACAATAAACTAAACACTACATAACATATATGACTGTATGTGATAAAACTATATAAAAATAAAGCAAAGGAATGACTGCACAAAATCACCTTCAAAATTTGATATATTTTATAATGTACGATTATATTGTATATTTATATAAAGGAAATTCCCAAATATTTTAAGTTTGCTAACAGTTTTTTAAAATCATGAGTGAATGTTAATTTTATCACATGGGTTTTTTGCATCTATTGAGGTAAGAATGATTTTTTTCCCTTTAATTGAGTAGTATAGTAATTGATTATTTTATGTTAAAACAATTTTGCATAATTTGAATAATCCCAATTTTTACATGATATATTATCTTTTTTTATACATAACTGAATTTGGTTAATACTTTTTTCAGATTTTTGCATTTATTTTCATGAGTCAACTGGCCAGTAATTTTAATTTTTCATACTGTATTTCTTGGATTTTGTTAGCAAGATCTTGAGAGCTTCATAAAATTAGTGTGGAAGTATTCCCTCCTCTTTTATACCCTGGAATCATTTTTCTAAGATTAGAATTATGTACTCCATGAATATTTGATAAAATTCACATGTAAATATATCTGGACCAAAGGTGTTTTAGTGAGAAAATGTTTAATTACTGAGTCAACAGACTCTCAAGTATTCTATTTCCTATTGAATCAATTACAATTAATTATATTTTTCTAGCAAGTCCAACTCCAAACAATTCCAAAATGTTTGTAAACAATTTTAAAGAATTGCAAAACTGTTTTTCACAGTGGCAACACCATTTTACATTCCCACCAACAATGTATGAGTGGTCCAATTTCTCCACATCCTCACCAACACTTATCTTTTTTTTTTTTGTCTTGCCATCTTAGATGGTGTGATGTGACATCTTGTAGTTTTGATTTGCACTACATTAATGACTAATGATAGTAAGCAGTTTTTCAAGTACTTGTTGGTCATCTGTATATCTTCTTCGGAGAAATGATACTCAAGTCCTTTACTTACTTTTTAATTGGACTGTTTGTCTTTTTGTTGATGATGTATAAGAGTTCTTTACATATTCTGTAGACTAAACCTTTATCAGATTTGAAAATATTTTTTCCCATTCTGTGTGTGGTCTTTTCACTTTCTTGATAGTGTTCTTTGATGCATAAAGTTTTAATTTTGATGAAATCCAATTTATCTATTTTTATCTTTTGTTGCTTGTGCTTTTGTTGTCATATCCAAGAACCCAATGATAAATTCAAGGTCATGAAGATTTACTCCTAGGTTTTCTTCTAAGATTTTTATAGCTTTAACTCTTATGTATAGGTCTTTGATCCACTTTTAGTTGATTCTTTTAATATAGTGTGAGGCAAAGGCCCAGCTTCATTCTTTTGCTTGTACATATCCATTTGTCCTACCACCATTTGTTGAAAAGAGTATTCTTTCACCACTGAATGGGCTTGACACCTGTTCCAACCTAGCTCAGCCCCAAGACTGAAGAACACACTAGGCATGGAGTTAGACATGAGTTTAATCAGGACTTACGAACAGGAGATGGTCCCAAGGAGGCAGCCAGCAGGGGAAAATGGACGTTAGCAGTCTACAAAGAACAGGGGCTATCAGGGGGAGGGGAAGGGTTTATAAGGGTTAGGACAAAGACATTCCAGGGTGTCAGAACAGAGTTTTGACAGGATCTTGTGACACCAGGGTGTGGAGATTTGTTATCAACAGTGATCAGGGGAGGGGAGTTTTCATGCTCTGTTCACCATACCATCTGTACATTCTTTCCCCCCTGGGGAGGTCTGATGAACTTTAACGTCTTTTCCAGTCAAGTAGACAGCTATGTGCAATAACTCACTCTCCCTATGGGGTTTGGGGAACAGGCCCTGGGTCCCCACAACACCCTGGTCAAAAACCAATTCATTATAAAAGTTTGGGCTTACTTCTGAACTCTCAAATCTATTCCACTTACCAATATGTCTATTCTTATGCCAATATTACACTGTTTTGATTACTGTAATTTTTCAGGAATTTGTGAATCTGGAAGTGTGAGTCCTTCAACTGTGTTATTCTTTTTCAAGATACTTGGCTATTCAGGTTCTCTTGCAATTCCATATGAACTCTATCTTCAGTTTTTTCATTTCAGAAAAAAAAAAGCCACTGGTATTTTTATTTGAAATATATTGAAGCTATAGATCACTTTGGAGAGTACTGCCATCTTGACAAAATCAAGTCTCCCAATACATGAACATGGGATATCTTTCCATTTATATGTTACCTTTAATTTCTTTCAGCAATATTTTGTAGTTTTTAGTGTACAAGTTTTAGTGCCTCCATGGTTAAATTTATTCCTAAGTATTCTATTGTTTTTGATGCTATTATTAGTGGAATTGTTTTCTTAATTTCAATTACCGGTTGTTGATTACTAATGAATAGAAATACAACTGATTTTTGCAAGTTGACCTTCTACCCTGCAACTTTGCTGAATTCATTTATTAGTTCTAATTGTATTCTTGGTTGATTCTTTAAGATTTCCTACATTTAAGGTCATGTCCCTGGTGAATAGAAATAGCTTTACTTCTGTTTCTAATTGGATTCCTTTTATT
The DNA here is from genome assembly GCF_015220235.1 of Choloepus didactylus. Taxonomy (NCBI): domain Eukaryota; kingdom Metazoa; phylum Chordata; class Mammalia; order Pilosa; family Megalonychidae; genus Choloepus; species Choloepus didactylus. The sequence continues at coordinate 111,873,229 of NC_051316.1, read as the reverse complement.
TCTTTTTCTTCCTAATTGCTTTGGTTAGATCTTCCAGTACAGTATTGAATAGAAATTGCAAAAGCATTCATACTTGTCTTGTTGCTGATCTTAGGGGGAAAAGTTTCAGTCTTTTGGCATTGAGTACAAGGCTAGCTGTTGATTTTGGTAAATGACCTTAATCATGCTGAAGAAGTTCCTTTCTGTGGTGGTTTGAATTTGTAGAACCAAGGAAAAACACGTGTTCTTAAATTTAATCCATTCCTGTGGGTGTGAACCCATTGTAAGTAGGACCTATTGATGAGGTTACTTCAGTTAGGTGGAGCTCACTTCAGTCAGGATGGGTCTTAATCCTATTACTGGAGCCCTTTATAAGAGAATGAAATTCAGACAAAGAGAAAGAAAGCCACAAGAAACAAGGAGCGGAAATGAACTCAGAAGAGAAGAAAGAACCAGGAGATGTCACCACGTGCCTTGCCATGTGACAGAGGAACCAACGATTGCCAGCAGCCAGCCCCAGAATGCCAGAGTCTTCGGAGAGAAAGCATCACCTGATGATGCCTTGATTTGGAGATTATTCCCAGCCTCAAAACTATACATGAATAAATTCCCATTGTTTATACTGGACCATTTCATGGTACTTGCTTGAGCAGCCCAGGAAACTAAAATACCTTCTATTCCTAGTTTGCTGAGTGTTTTTATCATGATAGGATATTGGGTTGTGTCTACAACAACTCAGATGATTGTGTGGAGTTTTTCCCCTCATTCTATTAATGTCATGTATAACAATTGATGATTTTAGTATGTTGAACCACCCTTACATTCCTGGAATATTCCCACTTGGTCATGATGTATAATCTTTTTAAGATGCTGGATTTGTATCTGTATTTAGTTGAAGATTTTTGCATCTATATTCATAAGGGATATTGGACTGTAGTTTCCTTTTCTCATGATGTCTTTGTCTGGATATGGTGTCAGGGTATTGCTGGCCTCATAGAATGATTTAGGAAGTGCTCTCTTCTATTTTATGAAAGAGTTTGAGAAGAGCAAGGGTTAATTCTTTTTTAAATCTTTGGTAAAAATTTACCAGTGAAGCCACCTGATTCTGGATTTTCTTTGTTGGGAGGTTTTGCTTACTGATTCAATCTCTTTACTTATTACAGATCTGCTCAGATTTTCTATTTCTTCTTCAGTCAAATTCGCTAGTTTGGATGTTTCTAGGAATTTGCCCATTTCACCTAGGTTATCTAATTAGTTGGTGCACAATGGTTCATAGTATTCTCTTATAATCCTTTTTCTTTCTGTAAGGTCAGTAATGAAGTCCCTACTTTCATTTCTGATTTCAGGCATTTGAGTCTTCTTTGCTTTTTCTTGGTCAGTCTAGCTAAAGATTTGTCACTTTTGTTGATCTCAAAGAACAAATGTTTTGTTTCATTGAACTGCTCTATTGGTTTTCTATTCTCTATTTCATTGGTAACCACTCTAATCTTTATATTTCCTTTCTTATGGTAGCTTTGAGTTTATTTTGCTCTTCTTTTCTACTTCCTCAGTGTATAAAGTTAGGCTATTAATTTGAGATCTTTTTTAATGTAAGAGTTTTAAAATTTCTCTTTGACCACTGCTTTCGATGCATCCCATAAATTTTATTACGTTGTGTTTTCATTTTCATTGATCACAAAGTATTTTCAAATTTCTCTTGCAATTTCCTTTTGGTCCAATTGTTATTTATGATTGTGTTATGTAAGTTTCTCACACTAGTGAATTTTCCTGTTTTCCTATTGTTAATGATTTCAACTTTCATTGCATTGTGGTCAGAAAAGATACTTTGTATGATTTCAATCTTTTTAAATTTGCAAAGACTTGTTTTGTGGCCTAGCATATGGTCTATCCTGGAGAGTATTCCATGTGCATAAAAGAAGATCTATTCTATTGTTATTTGGTGATGTGTTCTGTATATGCCCATTAGGCATAGTCAGTTTATAAGTTGTTCAAGTCTTCTTTTTCCTTGCTGATCTTCTGTCTAGATGTTGTTTTCATTATTGACATGCATTATTGAGATCCTAAATATTATTACCTATTTCTCCCTACATTCTTTTTCTTTACATATTTTGGGGCTTTCTTGCTTGGTGCATAGATATTTATAATTGTTATGTCTTCTCGATAGATTGATCCTCCAATCAATATAAAATGCCCTGCTTTCTCTCTTGTGACAATATTTTGTCTGTCTTGAGTAGAGATACTTTTGGTATAGTAACCAAAAGTAACCAAAAGTAGAGATACTTTTGTTATAGTAACCAAAAAGTATCTCTATACTTTTGGTATAGAGATACTTTTGGTATAGTAACCAAATATACTTTTGGTATAGTAACCAAAAGTAACCAAAAGATACTCTCTTTTGGTTACTATTTACAGGGAATACCTTTTCCATTCTTTCACTTTCAACATATTTGTGTCTTTGTAAAGTGAGACTGTTACAGATAGTATATATTTGGGTCACGTGAGGTTTTTTTAAATCAATTCTGCCAATCTCAGCCTTTTAATTGGAGAGTTTAGTCCACGGTAGAACCTACTTCTACCATCTTGCTAGACATAGTTTGTTTACTATGTCTTCTAACTTTTGGTTCCTCAGTCCCTGCACTGGTGCCTTCTTGTGTTTAACTGATTTTTATACTTTACTATTTTAATTCCCTTCTCATTTGTATTTCTGAATTTTAAGAAATTATTATTTATTTAGGAATTACCCTAATTTTATAAAAATCTCGTTTAAATGAACACCAACTGAGCTTCAATAATATAGAAAAACTTTATTTCAATACTTCTCTGTCCCTTACCCTTCACATCGTTATTGTCACAAATTTGTTTTTCATATAACTTCAAGTTACTGTCTAATACCCTTTCATTTCACCCTGAAGGACTCCATTCAGCATTTCTTATATCTACAAGCAACTAACTCCTTCAGCTTTTGCTTATCTGGGAATGTCTTAATTTCACTTTCATTTTTTAAGGATAGTTTTGCTAGAAATATAATTCTTGGTTGATGGTTCTTTTTTTGTTCAACACTTTAAATATGTCATCCCACTGCCTTGTGTTTTCCATATCTGATGGGAATTCAACTGTTAATCTTACTGAGATACTGATGGGTCACTTCTCTCTTGCTGCTTTCAAAATGCTCACTTTGTCTTTGTCATTCAAGTTTGATTATAATGTATCTTGTTGTGGACCTCTTTTGAGTTTATGTTACTTGGAGTTCATTGGGTTTCTCGGATGTGTAGATTCATGTCTTTCATCAAATTTATTCAAACATTATTTCCGCCCCTTTCTCTCCTCTCTATCTGGGATCCCTATTATATGTGTGTTAGTATGTTTGATGGCATCCCACAAATTTCTTAGGCTTTGTTCATTTTACTTCATTCTTTTTTTTTTTCTGCTCCTCACACTGGAGAAATCCAATTTACCTATCTTTATGTTTGCTGATTCTTTCTTCTGTCTGCAAAACTCTGATGTTGTACTCCTCTAGTGAATTTTCAATATTGTACTTTTCAGCCTGAGAACTTCTATTTAGTTCATTCTTATAATTTCTATTTCTTTATTAATGCCTTTCACATTTTGCTCAGACACATTTTCCTAATTTCCCTTAGCTCGTTTTCCATGATTTCCTTTAATTCTCTGAGCATATTTAAGATAGTTAATTAGGAGACTTTTCAAGTAAGTCCAATGTCTAGGTTTCCCTAGGGACAGTTTCTGTTATCTTTTTCCCCTGTGAATGGGCCATACTTTGTTTGTTCCATGCCTTGTAATTTTTTTTGAAAACTGGACATTTTTATTATTATGAAGTGATTAATAGTGATAAATCTGGAAATCAGACCCTCCCCCTCACCATTTTTTTTTTTTACTTGATGTAGGTTGTAACTGTTTGTTTAGTGACTTTTCTAAACTATTTTTATAAAGAACCTAATCTTTGTCATGTATGGTCACTAAAATCTCTGTTCTGTTGGCTTAGTGGTCAACTAGTGATTTAATAAAGTTTCCCTTTTATGTTTTGAGGGCAAAAACAAAACAAAGCAAAGAACTCCTGGTCTTTCTGACTGAGCTCAGTGTATGGTTGGGGCACACCATCAACACTCAGAGAGTTTATAAATTGCCTTGCCTTCACTTACTGCTTTCCCATTGCTTAAAAGCTAGCCACAGGTGAAAGCATGACCTTCTCTGGTCTTTGCTTTGTGTGCTCCCCTCCTTAGGCATGTGTGTGGCCTAAGAATCTGTGTACTCTTTTTGAGGCTCTTATTCTCTGAAGTGTCTCACTCCTAGCCTTTCCTTCTAGGCTTTTCAGCATGTCTATTGTTTGCCTCAACTGATATCCTTGCCCCAGGCAGCAACAGGTCATTCATTTGCCTTTAAATGTTTTGGCAAAAACCCTTGACATAGTCACTTCTTTGACAGAGAGAATTCCAATTTAGGTGAAATAAAGGCAAGCCTTTTGCATTAGTCTTCAGAGAGCCCAAGACAGGTCAAAACAGACAGCCACATTCTTTGACAGTGAGCTCTGGTCTGTATCAGCAAATGACACCATCATCCTTCTGTTTTACAAACCAAAATCCTTACAGTCATCTGACATCTTCAATCTCTCTCACCAACTATATATATATAGTTATATATATACAAAGTTATGTATATATAGTTATATATATACATAGTTATGTATATATAGTTATATATATATATATATATTTCTATTAACTTTACCTCTTGAACTATTGGTGTTACTCTTTAATAGCTTCAATCTGCCTATTATCCTTTTTCTCCACTGCCATCACTCTAGTCCAAGCTTCCAACAACACTCCCCTGAGCTGCTACAATTTGTTAGGGGTACTCTCTACTTCTCCCCACATCACTTACCTTTCCTTCGCGTACTGCTCAATAATGACTTCCTATTTCAGTGGTGCTTTCAATCCTCTGGAGGTGAAAATATTGCATAACCCCAAGAAATACCACAAGCTTCCCTTCACATCCAGGTCACTTGTACACAAACGATATGTATCTTCTTTGTTGAGATAGGTTCTAAAGTTAGTTTAGGTAGGCTTAAAGGTTATGGTTATTTATATCTCTGAAAATGAAGAGGTGCTTAAAGACTATTATTTTATAGTTATTATTTTTAAATGAGGAATCAAGGCTACAGGAGATAAGTGGCTGAACCTTTTACATGATCCTTAAATCCCCTCTATGAACAGGTCAAGTATTCATTCTACTCTAAACAAACTTCCAGTGTTCATCAAATCCAACCAGTTATGTCACTTTAATTATGTTTCATCCCATGTACATTTCTCCATCTTGATCATTAGAAGTTGTATCAAATTTAGTGCAAAGGCCTGGAACAATAATTTTTAGTACATGTCCCTTATCTAACAATATACCACCTATTGGAAAAACAAAAGTGTCAACCTAATGCTTTTGTCTTAAAGATTCCACACTAAGAACTAATGATGACAATTTTATTCTTTTAGTCTGGACAGATACTTTCACCACTACCACCACCACCAGCAACAGAAGCGGGGTATTCAACACAGAAATGGTCAAGTACCTAACTGAATAGCCATCAAAACTCCATTACACAACTATTTTTATTCAACAGGTATTTATTGAGCACTTAGTCATTCACAACAAGTATGCACTGAATGTCTTCTCTGTGACAGATATTGTATCAAGCCCTGGGCATAAAATAGTAAATGATATTGAAATGGTCCTTGTCTCAATTAACCTACAGACCAGTGAAGGAGACAGCTTAAAAGCAGGTAAACCCATAAATTATCAAGTTACAAATTGTAATAAATGCTCTTAATAAAAGAAGCAGCAAAATAGAGCACTGCACATTCACGGAACTAAGTAGAATTTGTTGTGCCTACAGCAAAAGATGTGAATAGTGAGTTATCAGATTATGAAAGTCATTGTACATCATCTTAAGGACTTCAGGCTTCAGGGCAACGATACACTGCTAAGGGATTTAGACAGGGAAGTGATCTGCAGATTTTTCTAAAGGATAAATTTGATCACGTAATCATTTCATGCAGGAATTGGTGGTTTTAAAACCAGAGGTGGTTTTACCTTCTCTGACCAAAATATTCCTCTATTTAACAATGCCCAAATAGGATTATTACCTGAGACTGTACAAAAATAAAGACTATAATTAGTGTTGGTTGAGATGGAAGCCAGTCCAAATAAAGGAATGTACCACTTGCCAACAGCTAACTTTAGTATTGCACATAATACATAAAATGCATTTATATTTATATACTCAATATTTGCTATTCACAGCAACTTTATGTAACATATGATTGTAACTTCTGCAACTACTAATCTCTCAGCCAAGAGATGCTAGAGCAGTATCTGCCCAGGTTCTGTCTTGGGTCCTCTTCTGACATGTGGACCATTTCTAATCTTTTAGTGTCCCATTATAGTCCGTATCCCATTCTGAAACACTTAGTTCCATGTCACTCTGCTCAGTTTCTTGTACCAAGCTTGACATACTAATCACAATGGATGCTCAGTCTCTGTGTCTTCAACTTCTGATAGCTCACTCTTTGAGGTAAAAATTTCAGCTATTTCCATAGCCTTCTGTTTGTGTGTATGTATGTATGTGTGTGTGTGTGTGTGTATATATATATATGTGTGTGTGTGTATATATATATTCTAGCAAATTCCAACATGTAGACAATTCAATTCTACTCTAACATAAAATTCAGTTCTATGCTAATAAAAGCCTACCCAAAAATGTCACTTCAAAATGACTTTGAAATTAGCAGAGAATGATTGTGGCAGGTGAGTTGGAAAGGTTGAGGTATCTAAGCAAAAAAGTAATTACTCTTAGGAATGCTTCCTGTTTAGCTCTTCTCTATTACTCCAAAACATTTTCTCAGGACTCACTTCCACCTCACACTATCAAACATCTCTTGGCAACAACATCTGGCATCAAATTTGTCTCCTTACTCCATCACCAGAATTTTACTTTACAATTATTTCAGACCTCCTTACATTTGCATTACAAATCCAGCAGCATATAACATTGAAGGGAGCAGTCTAGAAGTTGAGTAACCCAAAACTCAACTCCAATACTAACATTTTTTAAGTCTTTCCTATTTTGAAATTTATCAAGTAGGTTTACCTTTCTCCTTTTCTCCTCTTTTCTACTCTAGGAATGAAGGCAACTTCACAAGCAGGTGCACATGAAGTCAAAAAGAATGGAGAGAAAAATAAAATAAGAAAGGAAATAGGGAGAAAAAAGAACTAATCCTACCTTTCTTTTGGAAAGGTAGCATTTTACTAGAAATAATGTATCCCAAAGTATGGTCCTCAGAATTTCTTACAGTCTCCACCTTAGCATGCTTACAAATAAACACACACACACACACACACACACACACACACACACACACACACACACACACACACACACACACATATATGACATAAGACCAACTTGAGATCATACAATTCCTTCAATACTAAATAAACTCTAAACTGCCCCTTGGAATGCACAGGCACCCAACCGTTTTGATATTTAGCTCACAAACCAACCATTCTAGGCCTGCTTCCTCTTCAGCACAGAGGAGATTTGACTGGTGATTTCTAAAGTCTTTCCAGCTTTCATGTTCCATAATTTGATTCTACATTGGTAACAATCTCTGCAAGTCAAAAATCAGTTCTCTAAAATAAAATTTGATTTCCAAATTTATTCTTCCACATATACTCTAGTTCACTGTCTGTTTTTCTTGAAATGTTCAAGAACTCCTGTTCTTTCCACCTAACTCCTATTGTGGTTAGGTGTTTTTTCCAATAAAAACCAGGGTTACTGCTTTCTATTGGAAAAGCAGGAGATGAACTTTTTTTAAATGGGTCACTTTGATAATCTGATAGAGACAGGCACCTTTTTATCAGTTGAAAACTGTACAATTTCAACTCATCTTTCAAATACTAGATTCCACTGCAGATTGTAGGAACTAGTCTTCTATATCTGCTATACAGATTTTCTCCTTGTCTTCCATACATTTAAAAAAATAACTTAAATGCAAAACTTACAGGAAAAAAAAAAAGAAATCAGAAAAGTGAGGTTATCATCCCAGTTCTGCAGTTGTGTGATGCTGAGCAAGTCTTTTAATTTCTCTTTGATTCTGTTTTCTCTTTTGGATAATCAAGAGCAATCTCACTATTTGTTTCTCTATGCTCTTGCCTCATTGGAGAAAGGATTTAAAGCAGAGAAGATATCCAATTTTCTTATAGCACTAAAATTCACTGAGTAAATTTATTCACATTTCCTTCTGGAACAAACATCTGATGACTCTATAGCCCAATAGTCTCATAGCCGTGAAACAAAACAAAAAAGAAATAAAATTTTAATAAATGCACATTGGAACTACTCCATAGGCAAAGATCATTGTGTGCAAATATCTCATAATTGTAAATTGTACAGTTAAAGTTCAAATCAGAGTTCTAAGCATGAGTATTTGCCTAGAAAATTTCTCTGGTGAGTTCTGTCAGGGTCACTTCCCTGGTAAAACCACTGGCACCCTGTCAGAGATTTTCATGAGTTTGATACAAAGATATTTTGCTCAGCAGCTTTTTTGTAGCATCTTTGACTTCCTTGTTTCTTAAACTGTAAATTATGGGGTTCAACATAGGGGTAAGCACTCCATAAAGCAATGAGATGATTTTGTCTACTGCTTGTGAGTTTGATGAAGAAGGCTTTAAGTACATGGAGAGGGCAGCCCCGTAATACAAAATCACCACAGTCAGGTGTGCACCACAGTTAGAAAAAGCTTTGTTTCTTCCCTCTGCTGAACTGATTCTCAGAATAGTAGAAAGAATGAAGACATAAGAGATGCAAATTAAGAGCATTGGGATGGGTAGGAGGAGCACACTGACCATCAGCATGATCAAGTCCATCAACAGTGAACTTGTGCAAGCTAACTTTAGCACTGCCAGAATTTCACAAGTGAAGTGATCAATGAGATTCCCACAGAGGGGTACCTGCAGAGCAAAACTAGTTTCTAGCAGGGCAGTCATGCAGCCTGTCACCCAGGACACAGTGGCCATCTGCACACAGACCTGCCTGTTCATGATGATGGAGTATCTCAGCGGGTTGCAAATGGCCACGTACCTGTCATAGGCCATCACAGCAAGGAGCACACACTCAGTGGAACCCATAGCAAGGGACAGATACATCTGCACAGCACACCCAGAAAAGACAATGATTTTCTGGGATGACAGCAAGTTCACCAGCAAAGTAGGAATAGAAGCAGAAGTGTAACAGATATCCATGAAAGAGAGATTTCCAAGGAACAAGTACATGGGGGTATGGAGGTGTGAATCTAGGATAGTGATTAAAATTAGAATGCCATTGCCCAAGAGGGTTATCAGATACATTACAAGGCTGAAGGCAAAGAGAACAGTCTCTAACTTTGGGTATCTGCAAAACCCCTCCAAGAAAAAAAAGGTCCAAACAGTGAGATTTGCTCCTTGCATTTCCTTTCTTCCAATTGAAGTTATTCTGATAGTATTCTCTTCATTTCATCTAAGGGCCTTAAGAGACAGATAAAATGGTAATGCTTATTTAGTTAGGAAAACACTATTGCCATCAATCTCAAACTTATTTTCACTGTTATAAACACAATTTTAATACAAGAAATTTAAACAGAAGAAATCACAGGATGGTGAATTTATTGATTTAAGAGGGGAAAGCAGGTTTGCTCTCCAGTAAAAAGTTGAGTTTTGCACAATAAAATTTAGAAAACAGTGAATTTAAAAACAAGAATAAACACATTTAGTCTCTGAATTTCAGCCCATAATCCTGAACTTAGACACTAGTTTTTTAATGAAGATTTGAAAGTGACTGAATGAAGAAAAAAAAAATGAATGAACAGTGAATAAATTATTAGCACAAATGAGAAAAGTAAGCCAGATAAATGAAGAAAAGAAAGCCCATATGTACAATTAAAAACCAGTAATAATCTTTACTGGAAGAGGAGGATGTTAAAAGAAACAAATAAATGAATTTTTAACAACACTTGTGAATTTCTGGGTCTCAATAAACTGTCCTTTCCAGCTAACAACTTGGAATTGGGTACACTTATTTCAAAAATGATGATATTGCTTGAAGGATTGTAGATGCTCATTCTGACTATAATTAAAAGCCAGTTTACGAGTCACATAAAATAACCTACCTCATTTAAATACTGTTATATTCATTGAACAGTTACATTCACTATTCAGGTCCATACTTCTGTGAATATATGTACAGTTCTAAAAATTATACCCATTATTATACATTAAAACCCATGAACACCCAAGAATGCAGAAAGTAACATCCCTTAGAAAATTACCTTAAGATCTCCTTGAAAATAAGGTTGTAGATTTTGTTGCTATAAGTAAGGAACTTAAGGTTTTATTCCTTTTTTACATTTCACATTAACAAAAATTTATTACAGCAAACTTACCTTGTTCTTTATAACATTCTCTCTTTTTCCTTTCTACTTTCAAATTCACATGTTCATAAAAATTCTCTTCATTTTTATGCCACATATGCAAACTGCCACCCTATTGTTGCCCTCACTTTCAAAGCCATATTCCTCAATTATGTGGTTTATGTTACAATATTTCAGTATATTCACTTTCTCATCACTAGCATCCTTTCCCAGTTTCTCAATTTCACTCAATGGTATCATGCATCTCCCAGTTCTCAATATTTAAAGCTGGCGTAGACGGTGATGGTGAAAATAATAATATTGTGGACAATATCTTACATTATGCCTCCAAAAAGAGGACATAATATTTTTCAAGTTGTTTTCATTGTATAACTTCATTAGCTTGGACTTCTCCCTCCGCTGTATCTTGTATCTAGTCTATTAACATGTTTGTTTGTTTGTTTTTTAACAGCTTATATTGTAGGTCCAAACATTATCAGTAATGCTGAATATGCTTTCAGTATTCTAGAAAATACTTTTCAATATTACTTCCCTCTGTAGTAATTGAGCACCCAGAGTTTTTGCTTTTCTTCCCAAAATGCCCTCATTTTTAATCCATCTGGATAGTTGGTTCTTCCTGATTTGAAAGTTAACAGATTATTTCTTTGGATTTCTCTGCCAGATTTTATATTTCAAAACTCTACAAAACTTATTAAATTATTGTAAAACATTATTTTAAAGAAACTTAATTTTTGTGCTACTGTTAACACTAGCAAAGAAACACATTTTTTTTTTTTTTAGAAAGAAAAATCAGTCCAATTGCCTAGGCTTTGATATTTTCTAACATTTAAAAAGAGCATCCAAGAAAAATTAGTCTGGGCTGAATTCTTTTTCACTAACTCCAAGTAAAATGTTGTTTTATGGTGTTCTTCATAAAGTTAGCTATGTGAAGAAAGAGAAATCATGCATCCATGCTAAAAATCTTAAGTGGCTTTATGTAAAAGTCAACAGTGCAATTCATTTCTTTCAAAATTATTGGCTGTTACCTTACAGCTAAAAATGCCAAAGAATAAAGACAGAAGTTCCATGTAAAGTTAAATCATTTGTTGTTTTGGGGGAATATCTGTTGTCCCTGAACAATTTAAAGTTCAGCAACTATAACATACAGAGGTTTGAAACTTCAGATGCTTCAGGGATAATGCCCCAAAGATCCAATTACAACAAACATGTAATTGAGAGACAGAGAGAGAGAGAAAGAGAGTGAAACACAGTTTGCCAAACTCTTTTATTAAATAACTCACCAAAACAAAGCATTCTATTCCCTCTATACTTCCCTAGCTATGTCAACATTTTTTTAAGAATGATTACATTGTAGAATATTTAACAGTATGTAGAGAAACGATGTCCCTAGAATTGTAAGATATATTTTTTCCATTTATGAAATCACTCCCTAGCTTTCAAAGTTAAAAGGAGTTTACTTACTCTTTTAACCACAAATAAATCACTGAGTTCCCCCAAAAGTGATCAATGTGATTCAGTATATACATATTGAGAGGGTCTAGAAATAATTAGACCTCCATAGCAATGGGCACACCTAGCACCCAGATCTTGGATTCTAAACACCATTCTCCACTAAAAGGAAATATGGGTTTTAGGAAAATGGCTGATTCCAGGACTGGAGCAGGGGAAGGACAAGATGAGCCTGGAGTATCTTTTTTTTTTTTTATCATCATTTTATTGAGATATATTCACATACCACGCAGTCATACAAAACAAATTGTACTTTCGATTGTTTACAGTACCATTACATAGTTGTACATTCATCACCTAAATCAATCCCTGACACCTTCATTAGCACACACACAAAAATAACAAGAATAATAATTAGAGTGAAAAAGAGCAATTGAAGTAAAAAAGAACACTGGGTACCTTTGTCTGTTTGTTTCCTTCCCCTACTTTTCTACACATCCATCCATAAACTAGACAAAGTGGCGTTTGGTCCTTATGGCATTCCCAATCCCATTGTCACCCCTCATAAGCTACATTTTTATACAACTGTCTTCGAGATTCATGGGTTCTGGGTTGTAGTTTGATAGTTTCAGGTATCCACCACCAGCTACCCCAATTCTTTAGAACCTAAAATGGGTTGTCTAAAGTGTGCATAAGAGTGCCCACCGGAGTGATCTCTCGGCTCGTTTTGGAATCTCTCTGCCACTGAAGCTTATTTCATTTCCTTTCACATCCCCCTTTTGGTCAAGAAGATGTTCTCCGTCCCACGATGCCGGGTCTACATTCCTCCCCGGGCGTCATATTCCACGTTGCCAGGGAGATTCACTCCCCTGGGTGTCTGATCCCACGTAGGGGGGAGGGCAGTGATTTCACCTTTCAAGTTGAGCCTGGAGTATCTTATCACACTAAAATTTAAGGAAGTACACAAAGAATGTTAGTCACATATCAAAAGGACATAGAAACCCACTTAATGAGCCTCTGACTAGCCAAATCAGAAACACATTATTTTGTGCATTAAAATAAATAATGATAATGCTGGATTATAATTGATAAAATAAAAAGAAGAATTCATGAGTTCATTATGAGAAAGAGAGAGGAGAGGAGAGGAAAGGAAAGGTGGGAGAAAGGGTGGGAGAAAGGAAAGGAGAAAAATGGAAAGCTCTTTCCTACAGTAGAAAAAATACAGAAGGAAAAGCTCTTTCTTAAAGTAGAATAACAGAAAATAAATATAAAAGAAATGATGTAGTAGCAAATCATCAATGTTAAAATTTGTACATAAAAGTTGGACGTGAGAACATAATATTTACATGGTGTCAAAGTATCTTACTACAAATAACATTAATTTCAAAGAGAAAATTCTAAGTTTACAATAGAGAGACCTGAAGGATAATCACCTTAACATCACCAACAGTGAGACAACATTGAAATGAATTCAAATGAAGACACAAAATACTAAAATCAATGGGATGTCACTAAAGCTATGCTTTAGTGGAAATTTTTGGCTATAAATGGCTATATGAAAACAGAAGAGAGATCTCTAATCATTAATCTGACTTCCACCTTAAGACACAGAAAAAGAGTAAAAAATAAAATAAAATAAATAAAACACAAATAAGAAAAATATAAAAATAAAGCAGAAGATAATGAACAAGAGAATTGTAAAACAATAGAGAAGATTAATGCATCCAACAGTTTATTCTTTGAAAAGATCTAAAATATTGACAAACCTTTATGTAGAATGATCAAGAAAAAGAGAAAAGACTCAAATTACTAAAATTAAATAAGGGACATTACCACCAAACATTTTGAGATAAAAAGGATTATAGGGGAGTAATATGTACAACTGTATGCCAACAAATTAAATAACTTAGATGAAATGAACAAATTCCTAAAAAACACAAACAACCAAAACTGACTCAAGAAGAAATGGAAATTCTGAATTGACTTACAGCAAGAAAAGTAATTGAATTAGTAATTTTAAAAAATAAAAAACAAAAAACTTCCCACAACAAAAAGTTCAGGACAGATAGCTTCACTGGAAAATTCTACCAAACATTTAAAGAATAATTAATACCAGTTTTCACAAACTCTGCCATAAAATAGAAGACAAAGGAACACTTCCTGACTCATTTTATGAGGCCAATAATACATTAATACCAAAACCAGACAAAGACATCACAAGAAAAGAAATCCACAAACCAGCAACTCTTATAAATGTGTACACAAATATCCTCTGTAGAATATTAGCAAATTAAATCTGGAACATATAGAAAGTATTATAAACCATGACCACATGGGATTTCTTCTAGGAATGCAAGGTTGATTTGAAAATCAATTAATGTAATACATTATATCAATAGAATAACAGGGAAAAACACATGATCATCTCAATAGATGCAGAAAAGGCATTTGACAAAATCCAACACCCCTTAATGATAAAAATGCCAAATAATCTAGGACTAGAAAGGAACACCTCAAGCTGACTAAAGGCACCCATAAAAACTCCATAGCTAAGATCATACTTAATGGTGAAAGACTGAAAGTGTTTCCTTAAAATCAGAAACAAAACAAGGATACTCACTCTCACCAATTCTGATCAACATGGAACTGGATCTTCTAGCCAGAATAATTAGACAAGAGAAATAAATAAAAGCTATCCAGATTGGAAAGAAAGAAGAAAAATTTCAGTGGAATAAAATTGAGAACCCAATTTAAAGTCAATGGATATTTAACATGAGTGCAAAGACAACTCAATGTGGACAGATTAGTCATTTCAACAAATGGTTCTGGGATAACTAGATATCCACACGCAAGAGAAAGAAGCTGCACCCCTTCTTCACACCATATTCAAAAATTAATTTAAGGTGGATCATAGTCCAAAATGTAAGAGCTAAAGAATATAAACTCTTAGAAGAAAATACAGGAGTAAAACCTCATGAATTTGAATTAGGCAAAGCCTTCCTAGATATGACACCAATAATGGATGTGACAAAACAAAAATAGATAAATTGGACACAAACACAAAAGTGAAAAATACCCACAAAATCCAAGAAAGTATTTGAAAAGTGTATACCCGTAAAGGGACTTGTACATAGAACATACAAAGAATCTTCAAACTCAATAATAAAAAGGCAAATAACCCAAAATACAAAATATTTAAAGAATCTAAATGGATATCTATCCAAAGACAATATGCAAATGTCCGATAAGTACATGATTAGATGATCAACATCATTAGTCATCAAGGAAATGCAAATACAAACTGCAATGATATACTACTTCATCCCCCTGGGATGGCTGTAATCAAAAAGGCAAATAATAAAACATGTTGGCAGGAATAGACAAAAATTGAAACTCTCATACCCTGCTGGTGAGAATGTAAAATGGTGCAGACACTTATGAAAAATGAAAATGTGGCAGGTCTTCAAAATGTTAAATTAGAGTGACCATATGGCCCAGCAATTCCATCCTAGGTATATACCCAACAGAAATGAAAATGTTTATCATAATAGACAAAATTTGTAGTGAACCCAAATGTCCACCAACTGATGAAAGGATAAACAAAATGTGCTATACTCATAATATGGAATAGTACTCAGCAATATAAATGAATACTACATCATGGATGAACCTTGAAAACATTATAAGTGAAAGAAGCCAGTCACAAAACACCACATACTGCACAATTCGGTTTACATGAAATGTCTAGAATAGGCAAATCCATAGGGACAAATATTAACTTAGAGGTAAACTAGGGCTTCGGGGCTTCAGAAAATGGTGTGCTGGTTTGAAAGTCTTATGGACCCAGAAGAACCATGGTCCTTAAATCCAGTCTTCTGGTGTGGGACCTTTTGATTGAATGTTTCCATGGAGATATGACTCCACCCATTTGGGGGGGGGTCATGGGTCTTAATTAAATCACTGGAGTCTTGTAAGAGAAGGACATTTTGGAGAGCTGCTAAGACAGACATTTTGGAGAAGGCTGCTGAAAGCTGATGCTTAGAGATGCAGACAGAAGGATGTTTGGAGATGCTAAGCTAAGGGATGCTAGCCCAGACTTTGCTCCGGAGAAACTAAGAGAGGACCCCCAGATGGCTAGATGCACAGAAGCTGAAGAGGCTAAGAGAGACAAGCCCAGAGACATTTTGGAGAATGCCATTTTGAAACACAACCCAGGAACAGTGGACACCAGCCATATGCCTTCCCAGCTGACAGAGGTGTTCTGGATGCCACTGGCCATACTTCAGTGAAGGTATCTTCTTGTTGATGCCTTAGTATGGACACTTTAATGGCCTTAGGACTGTAAATTTGTAACCAAATAAACCCCCTTTAAAAAAGCGAATCCATTTCTGGTATTTTGCATAATGGCAGCATTAGCAAACCAGAACAACACTATTAAACTATGGGCCAAAGGAAAAATCACAAGGAAAATTAGGAAGTATCTTGAGGCAAATGAAAATGAAAACACAACATACCAAAACTTATGGGATGTAGCAAAAACAGTGTTCAGAGGGAAATTTACATCTTTAGAAACTACAGACTATAGTTAATAATTATGATATTCTTTCTTCAATTTAACAAATATACCACGCTAATGCATAGAGTTAATAACTGGGGAGAGCAATTTAATAAGACAAGCCCTTGGGACTTTCAGAAGATGGCAGTTAGGAGACACAGGGCAAAAAACACCTCCATGAAAAATACTAGATAAAGGCCAGAAAGTGACACAAAACACCAGTTCCAGTGATGCACCAGCTGGACAAAGTCTGGTAAATCCACAGGGACCATACACTTGGTGAAACTGGGAGTCTGCATTCTGAAATGAGGGAGTAAGCCTGCTGAATATCTGGCAACCACACTGCAGTGTGGGGAAACCATGGGTTGGTGTTTGGTGTTGGACTAGTTCTTTTTTAAAAAATCCAAAAGTGGCTGTGGATATGGCAGCAAGAACCGCACAGTGAAGCGTGGCAGGAATAGGCTGTGGGTACGCCTCACTATCTGGCGTGGATAATAGCCTTTCATGCGCCCGCTGCTAATTGTCTCAGAGCAAGGAAGGCAGAGGTGGGCCAAAAGGGGAAAACAACCACACCCCTTGCAGCCATCTTCCCAGTGGGCTGGGAATGCTCCTGCCTAGGACCAGCACCACAGCCCAGAGCCATGCCAAAAAAACCCAGTGTGATGGGAAGTCTTTCCAGCAACACGCTCACATGCCACAATATCAGATGTGGACAATAGACTTTTGTGCACCCAAAGCTAATTGTCCTGGGGCTAGGAAGGCTGAGCTGTGCAAAAGGTGGAAACTAACACGCCCCATACAGCCATCCTCTCAGCAGGCTGGGAACACCCCTACATGGCCTGGAGGCCCAGAACTTCCCTTGAGGGACGGCACGCACTTGTGACGTAGCACAGACTTCCCTTAGCAGATGCCCTAGGGGGGCATGGCTTGGAAGAGAGACCCACTGGGAAGTCTTAGGGACCATAAGCCAATACCAAGGACTTGTGGGTCAGCAGCAGAGACACACTGTGGAGAGACTGAACAGAAGGTTTAGACTCTGGCAACAGTCTTAAATCTCCAGGAACACCTGGGAGATTTGATTATTAAAGCCACCCTCCCTCCCTAACCACCCAGACACGTGCCCCACATTCAGGGCAGACAGCACCAACAACACACCCAAACTTGGTGCACCAATTGGACCCCCACAAGAATCAGACCCCCACACACCACAAAGACAAAGTTGGGGAGAACTGACTTGAGGGGAATAGGTGGATTGCAGATGCCACCTGCTGGTTAGTTAGAGAAAATGTATGCCACCAAGCTGTAGATCTGACTAATTAGAGAATAGTCTTTGAATTAGCCTACATATCCTAAAAGAACCCTATCAAGTTAAGCAAATGCCAAGATGCCAAAAACAACAGAAAATTTTGAAGCATATGAAAAAACCAAATGATATGGATAACCCAAACCCAAACACCCAAATCAAAAGATCAAAGGAGATGCAATACTTGGAGCAATTGATCAAAGAACTAAAGACAAACAATAAGAGCATGCCACAGGATATAAAGGACATGAAGAAGACCCTAGAAGAGCATAAAGAAGAAATTACAAGAGTAAATGAAAAAATAGTTGATCTTATGGAAATAAAAGAAACTGTCAACCAAATTAAAAAGATTCTGGATACTCATAGTGCAAGACTAGAGGAAGCTGAACAATAAGTCAGCAACCTTGAGGATGACAAAATGGAAAATGAAAGAACAAAAGAAAGAATGGGGGAAAAATTGAAAAAATCAACAGAGATCTCAGGGATATGATAGATAAAATAAAACATCCAAATATAAGACTCATTGGTGTCCCAGAAGGGGAAGAGAAGGGTAAAGGTCCTGAAAGAGTATTCAAAGAAATTGTTGGGGAAATCTTCGCAAACCTTCTACACAACATAAACACACAAAGCATAAATGCCCAGTGAACTCCATAAATCCAAAAAAACCCACTCCAAGACATATTCTGATCAAACTGTCAAACACTGAAGAGAAGGAGCAAGTTCTGAAAGCAGCAAGAGAAAAGCAATTCACCACATACAAAGGAAACCACATAACACTAAGTAGTGACTACTCAGCAGCCACCATGGAGGTGAGAAGACAGTGGCATGACATATTTAAAATTCTGAGAAAAATTGCCAACCAAGAATTCTTTATCCATCAAAGTTCCCCTTCAAATTTGAGGGAGAGCTTAAATTTTTCACAGACAAACAAATGCTGAGAGATTTTCCTAATAAAAGACCTGCCCTACTTCAGATACTAAAGCAAACCCTGCTGGCAGAGAAACAAAGAAAGGAGAGAGAGAGATGGAGAAAGGTTCAGTACTAAAGAGATTCAATATTGGTTCATTAAAGGACAATAAAAGAGAGAGGGAAAAAAATATATCTAACAAATGTAAACCAAAGGATAGGATGGCTGATTCAAGAAATGCCTTCACAGTAATAACATTGAATGCAAATGGATTAAACTCCTCAATTAAAGGATACAGATTGGCAGAATGGATTAAAAACTATGAACCATCAACATGTTGCATACAAGAGACTCATCTTAGACACAGGGACACAAAGAAATTGAAAGTGAAAGGATGGAAAAAAATATTTCATGCAAGCTACATCCAAAAGAAAGCAGGAGTAGCA
Source organism: Choloepus didactylus (assembly GCF_015220235.1). Lineage (NCBI taxonomy): Eukaryota > Metazoa > Chordata > Mammalia > Pilosa > Megalonychidae > Choloepus > Choloepus didactylus. The sequence continues at coordinate 111,854,118 of NC_051316.1, read as the reverse complement.
ATATTAATCTCAGATAAAATAGACTTTAAATGCAAGGATGTTATGAGAGACAAAAAGGCCACTACATACTAATAAAAGGGGCAATTCAACAAGAAAAAATAGTGAACATTAATGTTTATGCACCCAATCATGGTGCCACAAAATACATGAGATAAACACCAGCAAAACTAAGGAAGCAATGGATATTTCCACAATAATTGTGGGAGAATCAACACATCACTCTCTCCTATAGACAGATCAACCAGACAGAAGACCAATAAGGAAATTGAAAATGTAAACAATCTGATGAATTTGATTTAACAGACATATACAGAACATAACATCCCAAATCACCAGGATACACAATCTTCTCTAGTGACCACGGAACTTTCTCCAGAATAGACCATATGCTGGGACATAAAACAAGCCTCAATAAACTTAAAGAAATTGAAATTATTCAAAGCACATTCTCTGACCACAATGGAATACAATTGGAAGTCAATAACCATCAGAGACTTAGAAAATTCACAACACACTCCTAAACAATCAGTGGGTTAAAGAAGAAATAGCAAGAGAAATTGCTAAATATATAGAAATGAATGAAAATGAGAATACAATGTATCAAAACCTATGAGATGCAGCAAAAGCAGTACTGAGGGGGAATTTTATAGCACTAAATGCATACATCAAAAAGGAAGAAAGAGCTAAAATCACAGAACTAATGGAGCAACTGAAGAAGCTAGAAAATGAACAGCAAACTAGTCCTAAACCAAGCAGAAAAGAAATAACAGGGATTAAAGCATGAATAAATGACATAGAGAACAAAAAACCAATAGAGAGAATAAATAAAACCAAGAATTGGTTCTTTGAGAAGATCAACAAGATTGGCAAGCCCCTAGTTATACTGACAAAATCAAAAAGAGAGAAGACCCATATAAACAAAATATTGAATGAGAAAGGTGACATTACTGCAGATCCTGAAGAAATTTAAAAAATTATAGGAGGATACTATGAACAACCGTATGCCAACAAACTGGATAATGTAGAGGAAATGGACAATTTCCTGGAAACACATGAACAACCTAGACTGACCAGAGAAGAAATAGAAGACCTCAAACAACCAATAATAAGCAAAGAGATCCAATCAGTCATCAAAAATCTTCCCACAAATAAATGCCCAGGGCCAGATGGCTTCACAGGGGAATTCTACCAAACTTTCCAAAAGAACTGATACCAATCTTACTTAAACTCTTTCAAAACACTGAAGAAAATGGAACACTACCTAACACATTTTATGAAGCTAACATCAATCTAATACCAAACCAGGCAAAAATGCCACAAAAAAGGAAAACTACAGGCCAATCTCCCTAATGAGTATAGATGCAAAAAGTCTCAACCAAATACTTGCAAATTGAAACCAAAGACACATTAAAAAAATCATACACCATGACCAAATGGGGTTCATTCCAGGCATGCAAGGATGGTTCAACATAAGAAAATCAATCAATGTATTACAACACATTAACAAATCAAAAGGGAAAAATCAAATGATCATCTCAATAGATGCTGAAAAAGCATTTGACAAAATCCAACATCCCTTTTTGATAAAAACACTTCAAAAGGTAGGAATTGAAGGAAACTTCCTCAATATGATAAAGAGCATATATGAAAAGCCCACAGCCAGCATAGTACTCAATGGCAAAAGACTGAAAGCCTTCCCTCTAAGATCAGGAACAAGGCAAGGATGCCCACTGTCATTACTGTTACTCAACATTGTGGTAGAAGTGCTAGCCAGGGCAATCCAGCAAGACAAAGAAATAAAAGGCATCCAAATTGGAAAGGAGGAAGTAAAACTGTCATTATTTGCAGATGATATGATCTTATATTTGAAAAACCCCGAGAAATTGATGACACAGCTATTAGAGCTAATAAACAAATATAGCAAAGTAGCAGGATACAAGATTAATGCACAAGTCAGTAATGCTTCTATACACTAGAAATGAAAGAAGTGAAGAGACACTCAAGAAAAAGATACATTTTCAATAGCAACTAAAAAAATCTAGTACCTAGGAATAAACTTAACAAAGGTGTAAAAGACCTATACAAAGAAACTCTACTAAAAGAAGTACAAAGGGACCTTAAAAGATGGAAAAATATTCCATGTTCATGGATAGGAAGGCTAAATGTCATTAAGATGTCAATCCTACACAAGCTTATCTACAGATTCAATGCAATCCCAGTCAAAATTCCAACAACCTACTTTGCAGACTTGGAAAAGCTAGTTATCAAATTTATTTGGAAAGGGAAGATGCCTCAAATTGCTAAAAACACTCTAAAAAAGAAAAACAAAGTGGGAGGACTTACACTCCCTGATTTTGAAGCTTACTATAAAGCCACAGTAGTCAAACAGCATGGTACTGGCACAAAGATAGATATATCGATCAATGGAATCAAACAGAATTCGGAGATAGACCCCCAGATCTATGGCTGACTGGTCTTTGATAAGGCCCCCAAAGCCACTGAACTGGGACATAACAGTCTTTTCAACAAATGGGGATGGGGGAGTTGGACATCCATAACCAAAAGAATGAAAGAGGACCCCTACTTCACACCCTACACAAAAATTAACTCAAAGTGGATCAAAGACCTCAGTATAAAAGACAGTACCATAAAACTCCTGGAAAATAATGTAGGGAGACATCTTCGAGATCTTGTATTAGGAGGTCACTTCCTATACCTTACACCCAAAGCACAAGCAACAAAGGAAAAAATAGATAAGTGGGAACTCCTCAAGCTTAGAAGTTTCTGTACTTCAAAGGAATTTGTCAAAAAGGTGAAGAGGCAGTCAACTCAATGGGAAAAAATTTTTGGAAACAATGTATCTGACAAAAGACTGATATCTTGCATATATAAAGAAATCCTACAACTCAATGACAATAGTACAGACAGCCCAATTATAAAATTGGCAAAAGATATGAAGAGACAGTTCTCTGAAGGAGAAATACAAATGGCCAAGAAACACATGAAAAAATGTTCAGCTTCACTAGATGGTAGTGAATATTCTAATTGGTGTGAGATGGTAACGAGATACCATCTCACACCAATTAGAATGGCTGCCATTAAACAAACAGGAAACTACAAATGCTGGAGGGGATGTGGAGAAGTTGGAACTCTTATTCATTGTTGGTGGGACTGTATAATGGTTCAGCCACTGTGGAAGACAGTCTGGCAGTTCCATAGAAAACTATATATAGAGTTACCCTTCGATCCAGCAATTGTACTTCTCGGTATATACCCAGAAGATCTGAAAGCAGTGATGCGAACAGATGCCTGCATGCCAATGTTCACAGCAGCATTATTCACAATTGCCAAGAGATGGAAACAACCCAAATGTCCTTCGACAGATGAGTGAATAAATAAAATGTAGTACATACACACAATGGAATACTATGCAGCAGTAAGAAGGAATGATGTTGTGAAACATATGACAACTTGGATGAACCTTGAATACATAATGCTGAGTGAAATAAGCCAGGCACAAAAAGAGAAATACTATATGCTACCACTAATGTGAACACTGCTGGGGGAGAATGCAGGGGTGTTGGGCTTCCCCAACTCGATGGTTACTGATGTGCTCACAGACATTGGGGACAGGTGGTTTGATGGGCTGAGCCCTCAATCATGGGACTTGCCCTTGGGAAGACTGTTACTGCAAAGGAGAGTCTAGGCCTGCTTATAATTGTGCCTAAGTGTCTCTGTCTCCTCCTGAATGCCTCTTTGTTGCTCATATGTGGCCCTCTGTCTCTAGATAAGCCAAGTTGGCAGATGAAATCACTGCCCTCCCCGCTACTTGGAATCTGACACCCAGGGGTGTAAATACCCCTGGCAATGTGGAATACGACTCCCAGGGAGGAATCTGGACCCAGCATTGTGGGTCCAGATTCTTGACCAAAAGGGGTCTGTGAAAGGAAATGAAATAAGTTTCAGTGGCTGAGAGATTCCAAATGGAGCTGAGAGGTCACTCTGTGGGCACTCATGCACAATATAGACAACCCTTTTTAGGTTCTAATGAATTGGAATAGCTAGCAGTAAATACCTGAAACTATCAAACTACAACCCAGAACCCCTGAATCTTGAAGATGATTGTATAAAAATGTGGCTTATGAGGGGTGACAATGTGATTGGAAAGCCATGTGGATCACACTCCCCTTTGTCTAGTGTATGGATGGATGAATAGAAAAATGGGGGGGAAAAAAGAACCCAGTGTTCTTTTTTACTTTAATTGTTCTTTTTCACTTTAATTTTTATTCTTATTACTTGTGTGTGTATGGTAATGAAAATGCTCAAAAATTAATTTTGGTGATGGATGCACAACTATATGGTGGTACTGTGAACAACTGATTGTACACTTTGTATGACTGAATGTTATGTGAATATATCTCAATAAAATTGAATTGCTAAAAAAATAAGATAAGCCCTTGATCTTGGGGCTTTCACTTATGAAACTTATTCCTGCAAAGGAGAAGCTAAACCTACTTATAAATATGCCTAAGAGTCACACCCAGAAAACCTCTTTTTTTGCTCAGATGTGGCCTCTCTTTCTCAGCCAACTCTGCAAATAAACTTACTACCCTCCTCCCCCCACCCCCACATGGGACATGACTCCCAGGAGTGAAAATCTCCCTGGCAATGTGGGACATGACTCCCAGGCACTAGCCTGGCCCTAGAATCATGAGATTGAGAATGCCTTCTTGACCAAAAGGGAGAAAAGAAATGAAACAAAATAAAGTTTCAGTGGCTAAGAGATTTCAAATAGAATTGAGAGGTCATTCTGGAGGTTATTCTTAAGGATTATACAAATATTCCTTCTTAGTTTCTAGAAGAGTATTAGAACAGCTGGAAGGTAATACTTGAATCTGTTGAACTGTAATCCAGTAGCCTTGATTCTTGATGATGACTGTATAACAGCATTCATATTGTGACTATGGGACTGCGAAAACCTTGTGACTGACATTCCCTTTATCCAGTGTATGGGCAGATGAGTCATAAAATAAAGACAAAAATATATAAATAACGGGGAGATAAAGGGTAAGGGGTGTTTGGGTGCTCTTTTTTTATTTTTTTCTTTATTTTGGAGTAATAAAAATGTTCTAAAATTGATTGTAGCAATGAACATAATTATATGATGATACTGTGAGCCACTGATTGTATACTTTTTATGGATTATATGGTATGTGAATATATCTCAATAAAATTGCATTAAAATAATAATAACTGGGAAGGGATGTGCTGGTTTGAATCTGTTATGTACCACATAAAAGACTATGTTCTGTTAATACACTCCTGTGGGGGCAGACCTATTGTGGGTGGGATCTTCTGATTAGGTTGTTTCCATGGAGATGTGACCCACCCAATTGTGGGTGGGGCCTTTTGATTAGATTTTTTCCATGGAGATGTGCCCCCCCATTCAAGGTGGGTCTTCATCAGTTTACTGGAGTCCTTAAGAGAGCTCAGGGAGGGAGAGAGAACTCAGTGATGCTTGGACAGAAATGCCCTGGGAGAAACAATCAAAGAAGCTAAGAGAGAAGCTGAGAGAGACATTTTGCAGAAAAGCTAAGAGATGTAATTCAGATTTTGCCCCCAGGAGAAACAAGGAGGACCAACAGGAGCTGAGAGAAGCTAAGACAGAAGCCCAAAGACATTTTGGAGAAAGCCATGGAAACCAGAAGCCATGTGCCTTCCCATGTGACAAAGAAAACCCAAATGCCATTAGCCTTTCCTCAGAGAATGTATCTTACTCTTGGTATCTTAATTTGGACATTTTCATGACCTTAGAACTGTAAATTTGTGAACTAATAAACCCCCATTGTAAAAGCCAATCCATTTCTGGTATATTGCACTTTAGCAACTTTAGCAAACCGGAAAAAGGGGGTATATGGGAACTCTACATTTTCTGTATGATTTTTCTGTAATCCCACAGCTTCTCTAATAAGAAATAGTAAAACGAAATAAAATTTTTAAAAAACAGAAATGAAAGGGACCAACCCCACAGAAATAATAAGGATCATAAGAGGACACTACAAACACCCATATGCCAAAAAATTAGACAACCTTGATGAAATGGACTAATTCATAGAAACACACAAACCACTTACACTGACTATAGAAGATACAGAAGATCTCAACAGAATGAATTACAAATAGAGATTGAATCAGTTACCAAAAACCTCCCATCAAAGAAAAGCCCAGCACCCCGCACCCACCCCCTTTCTTTTGCCAGTACCCCTTCTTGATAAAAACACTTAGAACACTAAGAATAGAAGGAATCTTCCTCAACGTGATAAAGGGAATACACGAAAAACGCACAGCTAACATCATAGTAAACCATGAAAGACTGAAAGCTTTCCCTCTGAGATATGGGTCAAGACAAGGATGCCCACAGTCGCTACTGTTATTCAACATAGTAATGGAAGTTCTACCCAGAGCAATTAGGCAAGAAAAAGAAATAAAAGGCATCTAAATTGGAAACGAAGAAGTAAAATCTTCCCTATTTGCAGATGACATGATCCTATACATAGAAAATCCTGAAAAATCCACAACAAAACCTCTAGAGCTAAGAAATGAATTCAGCAAAGTGACAGGGTAAAAGATCAACACCCCAAAATCAACAGTGCTTTCTATACACTAGTAATAAACAGTCAGAAAAAGAAATCAAGAAAAAATTCATTTACAATAGCAACTAAAAGAATCAAATATCTAGGAATAAACCTAACCAGGGTTGTAAAGGACTTACACACAGAAAACTACAAAACACTGCTAAAAGAAATCAAAGAACTAATTAAATGGAAGGATACTTCATGTTCACAGCAAAAGACATGGCAAAGATAGATTCACTAAGATTTGTAAATGATTTTATAGCAGAATTACCCATAATAGTTCAACATTGAAAACTATCCAAATATCTATCAAGCAGTAAATAAACAAGTTGTTATAGATCCAGATAGTATATTACTTAGCAATAAAAAGAAATGACTTACTGATATAAGCAAAAACATTTCACTAAGTGAAAAAAATGCAATATCCATAATACATAAAACAAGTGACAGAAATCGTATCACTGGTTGTCTGGGTGCTGGGATCAGGGAGATAATTGACTGCAAAAGGAGTACAAGGGAACTTTTGGGGAGTGCTGGGAATATTCTATACCTTGATTGTGGTCATAATTACATGACTATACGTAATTGCCTAAATTCATTAAACTGTACACTTAAAATGGATGAATTTTATTGTGTGTATACTATAACTCAATAAACCTAGGTAGTGATAAACTGTGCTCCCCAAAGCTTACTTTCTCTGCCCACCTAATAATCTAATTTATTAATTTGAACAGCAATCAGCTGCATGCATTACAAGTCCAACTACACTGACTTATCCCAATCATGATTTATTTTTCTCACAAATTAAGAAATATAGATTATGTTGTCTAAGACTGGTTGCAAGGGTCATGATGCTTTTAGCAACATGGGCTCCTTCTAACTTTCCAATCCTCAATCATTAAGCTGTTTCTTTCATTGTCATGATCCCATCAAGGAACTGAATCTAAATTCTGGGAAGGAAGAATAAGGAAGACCAAATAGCAATGGGTAAATGTCTTTCAAAGATCATAAAATCAATTGCTTTTCCAGAAGCCATACCAATTTGACTTTTTCTTATATGTCTTTGGCCAGTACCAGTCCCTACAGTGACCCTTGATTGTCAAGCCAACCTATGAGGCAGGTATGTTTTGCTGGGAAGGGTGCTACAGTAAACAAATTCATAATCATCCTAGAAAGGAAGAAGGGAAGGATGGATATTATGAAGGTCACTGGCAAAGTCTGCTAAATCTGAGAATCTCATTAAATTCCCTTTTTTATCTCATGGAGGAAGAAATGATACTTATATCTGGAACTAAATGATTTTCTTTCACAGAGGTAATAATAACAAAGCTAGCATCTATACAGTACTTTGGAATTTAGAAAGATGGTATATGTCCTTCCCAGCAACCACACGAAGAATACAGAGCTTTATGGTTATTCCCATTATAGAGCTGAAGAAAAGTGATGCTCTGACAGGCTAATTAGCTTGTCCAAAGCTACATGGTTAGCAAGGAGCAGAGCTCAGTCTTCTGATACACACCCCATGCTACCCTCCTCCATACCACATTGTGAAGTCACATCTTCCTTTAAAATTTTTCTTAAGGGAAATAGACTGGCAAATCTGAAAATGAGACAAGTAATTTGAGGGGTGAGCAAGATGTATTTGTTGCAAACTCTCTGTTACTGCATTTTTGCTGTCTTCCCAGACCTCACACTAATCTCATTTTATGGGACTTAGTCACAACTTTTCATTGATGGTTTGATTTTGTTGCTGCTGTTTATGAAACTGATCTTTTCAAAAATGATTAAAAGGAAATCAGTTGTTTGAATGAATTATAAACAGGCACTCATTCTTCAATAGTTTGTTAGGATCACAATGTGCAAAACAGAACACTTCATTGAGAAAAACAGGTACATTCTTGGCTGTATTTGTGCAAGAATGACATCAATAATTTTGTTTCTGTTTTTTTTTTCCATACAGATTTTGAATTTAGGAGTTAAGTAAAAAAAAAGGGAAAGGAATTCATTCCTTCTATCTGAAGAGGCAATAGCAGGGTTCTACTCCTTGTTCTGCCACTAACGGGCTGGGTAACCTTGGGCAAGTTACATAATCACTCCTTTCCAGTTTCCCTGTCTGCAAAATTGGCACACATAAAAATACTAACCTCATAAGCATGCTGTAAGGATTAACCAGGTCAAACCACATAAAGTGCTTAAGTTTATATATATTTACTATATGTCTAGCTTATAGTAAGTGCTAACATTTTACCTATTGTTATTCACTTATCACATAGACACTGAGTACCTACAACATGTCTCCATACACTATGCCAAAAGGGATAATGGTCATAATCCATTAAGTAATTACCCAAGACTAGACAGCTTGCTTAGATATTTTATTATTATTAGAGAAGTTGTGAGTTTACAGAAAATCATGCATAAAATACAGGATTCCCATATACCACCCTATTATTAACACCCTGCATTAGTGTAGTACCTTTGCTACAATTGATGAAAACACATTTTAATAATTGTACTATTAACTATACTCCATGGTTGTAGCATAGGGTTCAGTGTTTGTGTTGTGCAGTCCCATGGATTTTTTTTTAACTTTTTATTCTACTACCATATATATAACCAAACATTTCCCCTTTAACCAAAACATTCAAATATATATTTCAGTGCTGTTAAATACATTCACAATGTCATGCTACCATCACCATCCACTACCAAAACATTTCCATTTTTCCAAAAAGAAACTGTACATTTTAAGCTTTAACTTCCTATTCCCTATCCCCACTCATCCTTTGGTAGCCTATATTCTAGATACTGACTCTCTATTTTGCTTATTCTAATTATCTCATATCATGAGATCATACAATTATCGTCCCTTTGTGTTGGGCTTATTTCACTCAACATGATGTTTTCAAGGTTCTTCCATGTCATCACATGTATCAGGACTTGACTCCTTTTTACAGCTGAATAATATTCCATTGTGTGTATACATCACATTATGTTATCCATTCATTGGTTGATAGACATATGGATTGCTTCCACCTTTCAGCAATTGTGAATAATGCCACTGTGAATACTGGTGTGCAAATATCTCTTTGAGTCCCTGCTTTCAATTCTTTCAGGTATATACCTAGAACTGGAAATGCTGGGTCATATGGTAATTCTATACTTAACTTTTTGAGGAACCGCAAAACTGTCTTCCCTAGTGGCTGCACCATTTTACATTCCCTCCAGCAATGAATAAGTGTTCCTATTTCTACACAACCTCTCTAACACCTGTAATTTTCTGGCTTAAAAGTAGCCATTCTAGAGGTTGTGAAGAATTAAATTGTGATTTTGATTTTCATTTCCCAGATGACTAATGATGTTGAGCTCTTTTCATGTGTTACTTGAGCAAAGATGTCTATTCAAGTCTTTTGCCCATTTTTAAATTGGGTTATTTGTCTTGTTGAGTTGAAGGATTTCTTTATATATTCCGGGAATTAAACCCTTATTAGCTATGTGGTTTCCAAATATTTTCTCCCATTGTTTAAGTTGCTGTTTTACTTTCCTGACAAAGTCCTTTGAGTAAACAAAAATTTTTATTTTCTTAAGGTCCATTTATCTATTTTTTATTTTGTTGCTTGTGCTTTGGGTGTAAAAATGTAAGAAACCATTGTCTAACACAAGGTCCTAAAGATGCTTTCCTACATTTACCTAGGAATTGGGCTCTGGCTCTTATATTTAGGTCTTTGAACCATTTTGAGTTGATTTTTGTATAAGGTGTGAAGTAGGGGACAACCTTCATTCTCTTGCAAATGGAAATCCAGTTTGCCTAGCAACATTTGCTGAGGAGACTACTCTTTTCCAATTGAGTGATCTTTGTACCCTTGCCAAAAATTCATTGGCCATAAATGTGAGAGCTGATTTCTGAGCTCTGAATTGGATTCGTTGGTCAACATATCTGTCCTTGTGCCAGTAACATGCTGCTTTTGTTTTTTAGTTTTTTTAGTTTTTACTGAGATTGTTCACATACCATACAACTATCTAAAGATCCAAAGTGTACAATCAATTGCCCATGGTACCATCATACAGTGGTGCATCCATAACCACAATTAATTTTTTTTCAATTTTTAGAACATTTTCATTACTCCAGAAAAGAAATAAAGACAAACAAAGGAAACTCCAATCCTCCCATACCACTAACCACCAACACCCTCCATTATAGATTCATAGTTTTGGTATAGTACATTTATTACTGTTGATGAAAGAATGTTAAAATACTACTAACTGTAGTATATAGTTTGAAATAGTTATATATATTTTTCCTATATGCCTCTCTATTATTAACTTCTAGTTACAGTGTCATACATTTGTTCTAGTTCATGAGAGGGATTTGTAATATTTGTACAGTTAATCACGGACATTGTCCACCACAAAATTCACTGTTTTATACGTTCCCATCTTTTAACATCCAACTTTCCTTCTGCTGACATGTAACTCTGAGCTTCCCCTTTCCACCACCTTGACACACCATTCAGCACTTTTAGTTATGCTTACAATGTGCTACCATCACCCCTGTCCATTTCCAAACGTTTACAAGTTTACCCTAGTTGACCATTCTGCTCATAATAAGCAACCTCTCCCCATTCTTTAGCCTCGTTCTATATCCTGGTAACCTATATTTCATGTCTATGAGTTTACATATTATAATTAGTTCATATCAATGAGACCCTGCAATATTAGTCCTTATGTGTCTGACTTATTTCACTCAGTATAGTGCCCTCAAGGTTTCTTCATCAACCTATTTTTTTAAGATGGTTTTGTTCACACACCATACATTCCATCCTAAGTAAACAATCATTGGTTCCCCATATAGTCACGTATTTTTCAGCACCATCACCAATATCTATATAAGACATCTCCATTTCTTCCACCAAGAAGGAGGAGAGTCAAAGAAGGTAGAGAGACAAAAGAAAAATAAAAGAGAGAAAAAACATAACAGCTAGAAAGCAACAAAAGGAAAGATAGCATTAAACTAAAGTAGAATAAAGAGTCAGACATCACCACCAATGCCAGGAGTCCCCACCCCCGAACATATGCATTTAGCTTTGGTTTATTGCCTTTGTTATATTAAAGGAAGCATAATACAATGTTTTTGTTATTATAGTCCCTAGTTTGCATTGATTGTATTCTCCCCCCAATCCCACCCTATTTTTAACACCTTGCAATGGTGACATTCATTTGTTCTACCTCATGTAAAAACATATTTGTACCTTTTATCACAATCATTGAGCACCTTAGGTTTCACTGAGTTATACAGTCCCAGTCTTTATCTTTCCTTTTTCCTTCTGGTGTCCCACATGCTCCTAACCTTCCTCTTTCAACCATACTATCATTCATCTTTGTTCAGTGTACTTACTTTGCTATGCTACTACCTCCCAAAATTGTTTTCCAAACCTCTCACTCCTGTCTTTTCCTTTTTGTCTGCAGTGCTTCCTTTAGTGTTTCCTGTAGAGCAGGTATCTTGTTCACAGACTGTGTCATTGTCTGTTTGTCAGAGAATACTTTAAACTCTCCCTCATATTTGAAGGACAGTTTTGCTGGATATAGGATTCTTGGTCAGTGGTTTCTTTCTTTCGGTATCTTAAATATGTTACCCCACTTCCTTCTTGCCTCCATAGTTTCTATTGAGAAATCCACACATAGTCTTATCAAGCTTCCTTTGTATGTGATGGATAGCTTTTCTCTTGCTGCTTTCAGGATTCTCTTTATCTTTGACGTCTGATAATTTTATTAAGTGTCTTGGCATAGGCCTATTCAGATCTATTCTGTTTGGGGTATGCTGTGCTTCTTGGATGCATAATTTTATGTCTTTCATAAAAGATGGGAAATTTTCATCGATTATTTCCTCTATTATTGCTTCTGCCCCTTTTCCCTCCTCTTCTCCTTCTGGGACACCAATGACATGTACATTCCTGCATTGTGTTCTGTCCTTAAGTTCCCAGAGACATTGCTCATATTTTTCCATTCTTTTCTCTATCTGTTCTTTTGTGTGTAGGCTTTCAGGTGCCTTGTTCTCCAGTTCCTGAGTGTTTTCTTCTGCCTCTTGAGAGCTGCTGTTGTATGTTTCCATTGTGTCTTTCATCTCTTGTGTTGTGCCTTTTATTTCCATAGATTCTGCCGTTTCTGTTTTTGAACTTTCAATTTCTTCCTTATGTAAACTCGGTGTTTTCATTATACGCTTCATTTCTTTTGCCATATTTTCCCTAAACTTTTTGAATTGATTTAGTATTAGTTGTTTAAATTCCTGTGTCTTAGTTGAAGTGTAAGTTTGTTCCTTTGGGCCATGACTTCGTTTTTCTTAGTGTAGGTTGTAGTTTTCTGCTGTCTAGGCATTTGGTTTCCTTGGTTACCCTAATCAGGTTTTCCCAGACCAGAATGGGCTCAGGTCTCAGCAGGAGGCAATAGTATCACATGTCTCTGAGGGTTTGTCTTAGAAGACTGGTACACCCTGTGAGGTCTCAAGTCACTGTGTTTTTCTGCCCAGCAGGTGGCACCTGTCAGCCTGTAGCTCCAGACTGCTGTAAGGAAGTGTGGCCTGTGGCTGATTTCCCCCAGGCTCTAGGGTCTGGTTCTGAATGGAAGGCAGGTAGTACAGCTTGGCACCACCTTTCTCCTCTTAGGGAAAATACACCCCTTAGGGCAAGGTCATTTACATTTGAATAGACTCTCTGTGCCATCTCCACCCTTGTCTGGTCAGAGTGCTGGGAACTGAAAATGGCTGAGGCTTTCTCCACTGAGCTGAAACAGGGACAGAAAGCCCCCTTCAGGGCCAGTCCACGGCCACTCTCCGGCTCTCCAAGGTCAGTCGTCACCAAAAGCCTCTGTCTGCTTGTTGGAGATTCATATCTTGTATTGAGCAGTCCATCTTTGTTAATTAAAACCCCAGTTGGATCTCAGCTGAGCTATATTCACTTACCAGGAGAGTGCTGCTCTCTAGCACTGGGGCTTTTCAGTTCAGGCTGTTGGGGGAGGAGGCTCCCAGCTTGGATCCACAGTTTTTACTTACAGATTTTATGCTGCAATCTTGGGCATTCCTCCCAGTTCAGGTTGGTGTATGATGAGTGGACAGTCATGTTTGTCCCCCGCAGTTATTCCAGATTATTTACTAGTTGTTCCTGGTTGTTTATTAGTTGTTCCAGGGAGGCAAACTAGCTTCCACTCCTCGCTATGCCTCCATCTTCTTCCCAACATACTGTTTTAATTAGTGTGGTTTAGTAATAAGTTTTAAGACTGGGAACAGTGAGTCCTCCAACTTCATTCTTCTTTTTCAAGATGACTTTGCTATTTGGGAACACTTATCATACTCTATCAATTTGACTATTTGCTTTTTGAGTGCTATAAAGAAAATTGTTGGAATTTTTTTTAGGGGGGGTTGGCATTGAATCTGTAAATAACTTTGGGTAGAATTCACATCTTAACAATATTTAGTGTTCCACTCCATGAACACAGAATGTCGTTCCTTTATTTAGTCTTCTTTGATGAGAAATTACACTTCATTTTATTGGGACTCCCTTGAACATAACACATTGCTTTTTATCTCACAGCTTTCAGAACTCTCTCCTTGTCCTTGGCATTTGACAGTTTGACTACTATAAGTCTGGACATGGTTCTCTTTGAGTTTATCCTGTCTGGGGTTCATCTGAGCTTCTTGAATGTGCATATTCATGTCTTTTGTTAAACTTGGGAACTTTTCTGTCATTATTTCTCTGAATATTCCTTCTGCTCTTTTCTCTATCTTCTCCTTCTGGAACTCCCATAATGAGTATATTGATAAACTTATGGTGTTCCACAGGTCACTTAGGCTTGGTTTTCTTTTAAAAAAAAAAAAAAACACTTTTTTAATTGTAGAATATAACATATATACATAAAAGTAATAACTTTCCAAGGGCAATTTAACAAGTAGATAGCAAATTTCAAAGAATATTATAGGTTACAATCCCACATTCCAGTTATTTCCTTATTATGAAACATAACATATACAAAAAAGGTACTTCCAAAACATGATTTAACTAGTTGATCTATAGGAAAATTTCCAAAGTTATTATGAGTTATAGTACCATAGTTTCAGTCATTTCCTCATTGTGAAATCTAACATATATACAAAAAGGTATAGCTTTCAAATTACAATTTAACCAGTAGCTATGGAACAAATTTCAAAGGATTGTATGGGTTACAGTTCCACCATTTCAATTTTTTCCTTCTATTTTAATACCCTTGCAAGTAAGGAAAAGAAAATTATATAAAGATTCAGTATTCATAATCCTTTGTTAAATTCCATCTTGTCTGTTGCTACCCCTTCCTCTAGTTTAATCACTTTCCCGATCATCAGGGATGTCTAGGCAGTGACCACCCTAATCTGTTCATGTTGAAAAGGGGTGTTGACTTTATGAGCAAAGGGGACATATCTAGTTGATGTTCTTGAAGACACTATTGCCTCTAGGTTTTGGAACGTAGCTGGCTTAGGGGCACTCTGAAGGATTTAAGTTTCTGATGAGTAAACTTAGTGAATGAAACTTTTATAGAGTATGGTATTCCTATTAATTATAGTCCGTAGTAAGCAATGTGTAGATTTTTCCCATGTAACTTTCTGTTGTCAACTCTCTGTGCCAGTAAGTAATACCTTAGAAGTATATCATGCAAGCATCTATCTATATTTGTGGTGCTGATCTGTGGAAAACATGCCTTTAAACAACCCTTTTCATTCCTATTTGCCTTCAGTACAGCTCTGATACTTATAACCCCATTAACAAACAATTGTCACCCCATCCAATACCATACCTTTGAATTCACCATCATTAACACATCTGAACATAAACTACCATTCCCCTTCACTAGCTACTGTCCATCACTAGATACCCAATATTCTTACATTGTAAGACATTGATTTTACATTGTTCAGATAGTTCATAGAAGTGGTAACACACAGTATCTCTCCTTTTGCATCTGAATTATTTCACTCAGAATTATATCTTCAAGGTTCATCCATGTTTTTCCATATGTTTCAAGACCTTCTTTCTTCTTCAGTTTTCTTTTTTCAATTCTTTTTTCTTTCTCCTCCTCAGCCTAAATCATTTCAACTCTCCTGTCCTCAAGATCACTGATTCTTTCTTCTGCCAGCTTCAATCTGCTATTGAATCCCTATAGGGAACTTTTCATTTCAGCATCGTGGTCTTCAACTCTAGTATTTCTGTTTGGTTCCTTGGTTCCTTTTTTAAATTTCTATTTCTTAATTGAAATTCTCATATTGTTCTTTGTCCAGCATGTCCAGTGTCTGGGTTTTTGTTGTTGGTAGTGATGGTTTCTGTATTTTTATCTTGTTCCTTTGGGTGGGTCATTTCCCATTTCTCTTTCTTTAAATCTCTTTTTGCACCCTGTATATTTTAATACTTTACTGTTAACTCAGATTTGGCACCAAGCTGTTTGCTCCTCAAGTTTGTATCCAGATGGTGAAATGACAGAGATTTCTTTGCGTGCCAGGAGCTAACAAAAACAAACCAACCAATGCTAAAAACACCTTTCACAGTCTTTGTAAATTGGCTCTGCATTAGTGGGTGCTTTCCTTTAGAGTTTAACCCTCCTATCAAGAACAGCCCATGGCAAAGGAAGTGCAGGTCCTCGCCATCTTTTCTGAGCCTCTGTCTTGTCCTGGGCTTGGAATAACTGGTGGCCTTAGGAATTCTCCTGGTTACAGGAATTCAAATGCTCCCTCTACTCGCCATGAAATAGGCTTTCTCACCCTCCAGGATGGCTCTATTGTATGACTTAAAGCAGGAAATCCATTGCCTCAGGCCACTTTGACTTGCTTCTTACTTTGCTTTAGCTGTCCACAAGTGGCTTCTGCCTGCAGGGCAAGTTCTAGGAAGGTAAGTCAGAGACAAATTTCCTGGCTCAGGCTTTCACGCTGGCACCTGCTAGTTTGGTGCTAACATACAAGCACTCCAGTATGCACACAGAGGTTATCCTGCTCCCTCTGGAATTGGACCAGAGACCCACAATGGGAGCACAGGTGGCCCACACCATCTCCTAGGAAAGAGTGAAGGTGAAGTCACCATGGGCCCCATGAGCTTCTCCTACCATTTTTAAACCTGTATTTCCTTAGTGCAGCACTCAGCTGGTTACTACAATCCTTTTAACTGTTTTCCAGAGTTTTGAGGAACATGGCTCCACCAGTTTTTGCTAGTTGCTCAAAGATTCTGTTGGGGAATGACACCCTGGAGTGTCTTATGCCACCATCTTGGTCGACCAGGAGAATCATTATGGTTTTGATACCATTCCCCTAATAACTAATGATGTTGCACATCTTTTCATGTGCTTATTGGTCACTTGCATTTCTTTGGGAAACCGTCTATTCAGATCCGTTTCCCGATTTTTTAATTGGGTTATTTACCTTTTATTATTGAATTATCCCTTAGCAGGTATGATTTGCCAATATTTTCTCCCAATGTGGGTTGCCATTTTGCGTTCTTTATTCTTTGAAGCACCGAAAGTTGTTCACTTTGAGAAGTGCAATTTTTTTTCTTTCATGACTTGAGTATTTGGTGTCATATCTAAGGTTTGCCTAGTCCAAAGTCAAGAAGACTTACTCCTATATTTTCTTCTAAGAATCTTATAGTTTGAGCTCTTATATTTAGGTCTTTTGTCCATCTTAATTATGTGTGATGTGAGGTGATTCAACTTCATTCTTTTGTGTGTGCATATCCAGTTGCGCCAGCAACATTTATTGTAAAAAATATTCTTTCCCCCATTGAATTGTCCTAGCATTCTTGTTGAAAATCAACTGAATTTATATGCATATGTTTCTGGGCTCTCAATTTTATTCTATTGATCCACATTTATATTCTTATGTCAGTAGCACACCAATTTAATTGCTGAAGCTTTGTAGTAAGTTCTGAAATCAGGAGGTAGGAATCATCAAATTTTGTTTTTTTCAAGATTGTTTTGGCTATTCTGGGTCCCTTTAATTGCTCATTATATTTCCAATTTGCATTTCCTTGATGACTGAGAGAATGAGGTTTTTCGTTGCTTATCAGTCATTTGTTTCTATTTTCAGTATCTCTCTAAATCCTTTGGCCATTCTTAAATTTGGGTTGTTTATTGAGTTTGTCAGGAAAAATTGAGAGAATTTGAAATGGGCCAAAAAGATTACTGAGCATTTCTTCAAAAGAAAACTCAACATTATCTGATGCACCATTCCAGGTTATCTGACTCTATGAAGTCTGCACCTCTCATTGACTCATTGACTATAATTCTGTTATAAAAAACTTTTAAATAATAATGCAAAGAATTCTTGCCCATAAAAATTCAAATGTGTTTTATTCAATGAAGATGTTATTGATTCCCACCCAACACTCATTCCACAACCCATGGAGGAAGCCGGTTTTGCATTAAGCAAATTAATTTTGACATTCCTAATTGCCGCTGTAAAGTGTCTGCTCTTTTGATTCTCCTTTGAGCCAGCCTTTTCATATTACTGGTTCCAACATTAATTGATTTAAATACCTTTGACACATGCAAATTTTATATTTTTACAAGAGTGGTGGTCATACCTTTTTAAAAAATTAATAATTTAATAACTGAGAGCTCTTCCTAAATTCTGGATACAATTTGTCAGATGTTTTGCAAATGTTTTCTCATAGTTTGTACTATAACATTTTATTTGCATGTTTTATAAACAGCAAGTTCTTCGCTTATGTCTATTTTACCAATTGTTTTTTTTGTGGTTTGTGCTTTCTTTGTACTGTTTCCACAGCCAGTATCGCAAAGATCCCTCCCACCTATTCCCCACCCCCATGTTACAGTTTTAGCATTCAGGTTAGGTCTATGATTCACTTTGAAGTAATTTTGTGTATATTTTGTGAGATAAGTGTCAAGGTGCATTGGTTTTTCAGTTATAGCACAATTAACTGAAAAATTTCCCCCATTTATTCAATTTGGCACATTTGTGGAAGCTAAATTGTCCACGTAAGTATGGGTCTACTTTTGAGCACTCTCTTCTATTGAATTCATCTATATATTCTTACACCAATACCACAATATCTAAATGTGTCGCAGCTTTATAATAAGACTTGAAATATGACTGTTCATTTCAAAAATGATTTTGGCTATGTAGGATGATTTGTCTTTTCATATAAATTTCAAACTCAGCAGGTTAGCTTATTCAAAAGCTTCAAAAGCTCTACTAGGATTTTTATTGGGCTAGAATTAAATCTATAGGTCAATTTGAGGAAATCTGCTATCTTTACAGTATTCTTATATTGTTTGAATAGTTTCCAAAATCTCACTTTAGTTTTCTTATTGGATTTTTAGCTATACTTCTTTGCATGTTTCTAGTAGCTGCTCCAGACATTGCAGGATGTCACCCTTAACATTTCATATCTATTTTTCACTAATGTAGTACCATTTCACATAAAATGTACACCCTTTACAACCTTATGGGGTTATCCCCAACATATGTGCAATAGTTGTCCACATACACCTATAAACATTATCAACACTACAACCCAGTGTTATAATTCTTAAGTCAAATATATTTTTCAGAAATTAAGAGGAAAACTGAAGAAGCAATAAGGGTTGTACTTCATAGTCACCTAGATATTTCCCTTTTCTGGTGTTCTTTTATTTTTTCTGAGGAGCTATTTTATCTGATATTTTCCTTCAGCCTGAAGAACTTTCTTCCCATTTCTTACAAGATTTTCTGTCTCTGATTTTCCACAGTTCAATTATGATATGCCTAGGTAACACCATGTACCATCATGTATCACACCAGATCTACAGAAACAATTTGAATGGCCAGACATTTCAATGGAAACTTTGGAGGCCAGAAACTGGAACATCCTTACAGTGCTGAATTAAAATATGAAAGAATTATTTGCTTCAACTGATGTTAAAAAAGGTATTTGTATTTTAAAAATTCTGAGTTCAAAAGTAGCATAATAGAATTATGTATCTAACTGTTAGATAATCTTTTCAGGAATAACCAAACAAAAGTTAGATTTTCCTCCAATTATTGTTTTCTCACTGTCCTTTATATTTTTTAGTGCAGGTTTTATGAATGCTGCTTAAATACTTGTTAAAAAATATTTTAAAGGTAAAAACTTAAAACTTTCAATAGGCATCATCATTGTTCAAAAAGTTGATTTTTTTCCAAATTTCGTAACATGATTTTCCACTTTTCATTTCTTAACCAATCTGTTATTCTAATCAGTTAACCTGGAACCAGCTTAAAAGGAAAAAAGAAGGAAAACCATACCAGGAAGTAATAGTTTACACTGTTGGCTGCTCACCTTCAAGCCTATCTTTCATAGCCTAAAATTTGTTTGGTGGGTTACAATATAGGACAAGCCTGCACCTCTGACATTCTATGTCCATAGCCATGTATATTAATCTTGGTCACAAGGAGGGCTGCCTGCTGTTCTATATGGTCATAACGGGATTGCTTTTATCAGAAAGTCAAATCTTTCAACAATTTTTCTTCAAGCTTCTCACATCAGTCATTCAGGTGTCCTGCCTTTATTTCTGCTTTGCCTTTGAACTCCCAGAGACTTAACCCAACAATTTCTACTTGCTAGAGATAGCTCAGAAAACAGCAGCAAGGTCCCTTTTTGTTTCTTGTGCTTGTAACTAGTTAATGTCTTGGACAGTGAACCACCATTTTCCTGGTGGTAAAAATTATTCCACTACTTCAAAAGGACAGATCATGCAGCTTTTATTTACCATTTAATATCTTCTTGGTCAGGGGTAGGGTTTCCCTTTCAAATAAGACCATCACATGCTTAGCCAGCTGAGTACACATTGTAGGGGATTCTATGAAAACTATGCATATAAAATACAAAAATCTATTACATATACATCCATTTAACAAGTCTGTACAGTACAATAAATGCCAATGTCAAAATAAGCCCCCAGTAGTTCTTAACAAGCAGCATGAATTAACCTTGGCAGCAGCAGGTAGAAATGCCCCACAAAGGGCAAAGACAGTGTTCACACAGTGCAATTATTACCAGAACACAGCCCAACAAAGTCACATTTTTCTTCTTTTCTTTGTTAGTAAGCACATAAAATGAAAAGAGAAAACAATGGGGATTAAGTGGCAGCTTTGTTTTGGCAGGCAGACAAACTGGGAATTGTAAATTGGTCCACAACAATTAAAGAACTTGCTGCTCTTTATCACTGATAAGACAATTTTATACTACTTTCACTTTTTTGATGTCCAACTGCCAAACTTCAAATCCTCCTTTCCACATATCTATAAATCCTTAAAGATGTATCTAGTGTGCTAATTCCCAGGAAAAACAAATTTCAGCAATTAGACACTCAAGAACAGGAGATTGTATGACGAGTAGCTCTGAATATTCCCAAGAAGAAAATAATCAAAATCTATACCAGATAGCTTTGGAAAATAAAGGCCAAAGACATAAACATGCAAGGTCCTTTTGTCATCTGTTCACCCGTATCAATGCCCACGATTACAAGCATTCAGTTTTTAACCCTTCTAAAATACATGCACACACGCACACCAAACACAGCTGCACTGGGAAGCAATGACTTAGCATTACTAGTTGTGCAAATGATTTGGCCAGTCAAGATGAAGGCATTAAGTGTGTGAGTTAGCAATGTGCTTAGGAAGCTAAAATAAATGTAATTAAATGGCACTAAGCACCAAGTTTCAGGTGTCTTAGCACCACTCTCAGCACCAAGGGAAATTTCTATTATTAAATAAAATGGTTAAAAAGCAGAACAATTGATGAGGTTTAACCACTTGATGTGGACTAAGAGCACAACTCTTGCCTATATACTCTTACTTTCTGAAAATACCCGACCTGTGTTGCATTCTTGCCCAGGAAGAGGACCCCAGGCACCATAAATGAAAGTTAGAGGGCACTTAGTGAAGGGGGAAATACCGACCTGGAAAACACCAAGTCCTGTGAGGCTATAAGCTTTCTGAAATATATCAGAAGTTGGCCTTTCCCTAAGCAAAAGGCATTTTCAAGTGGAAGTTTGTTAGTTTCCTTAAAACACATTAGGAAAACATATATTTTACTATCAGTTAAGAGGATGATTTTGATAATAAATACCAACTGCACTTAAATTTTCATTAAACCCTTTTCCCGTAAGAAGGAACCTCAAAACAGCAACATGCAGCCAAGTTTAGGTACTACCTATGGCAATGCTTTTCAATCTGTGTGTAGCAACCTAGTTGCAAGTCAGGAAATGAATTCAGTGGGTATGAATAGCATTTAAAACAAACAGAGTGAAGAGAGGGGAGAGGGTGAAGAAAATGGAGATAGAAATATCAAAGTGCATCACACATGAGAGTATGTATTATTTCATGAAACATTTATTTTAGTTAAAGATTCTGTATTCACACACACACACACAAACACACACACACATTATGTTCTAGGTCATAATATAAGATGTTATTGTTTACTATGGGTCACAGTCAAAAAAGTTTTAAATACACTGGTCAATAGAGACCACCCAAATTAAATAATAAGCTTGGCATTTCCAGGCTGGTATTGTCAATGTTGAGTCTAATCCAATCTTGTGCTCTAGAATCCAAGGAGAGCTAGAGTCCTCAGTTTACCATAAACTTTTATATGTTTTTCACCTTACCCTACAACCTTAGACAGAGGCGTGAGCAGGAGGAGAAGGAAGGGAAGCAACCCTAACTGCAGTTATTTACCTGGAGTGGTATCATGTTATTTTAAGAACTGGCATTAAAAATAAAAGTAATTCCCAGATGGCTAATTAAAATACTTTCCTTTCAACCCTACAGAGTGATGCTGTTAGCATAAAAGTAGAACAAAAGTTTTAAGTTGGCTTTACAGTTTTGAGATTGTAAGTGTTCTAAACTAAGACAGCTGTCAAATTCTGTGGGTGGTTTTTGGTTTTACAAAGTAAGCAACCACAGATACAGGCAGAATGAGAAATCTTGTCCTCATCTACTTTATCTGTCTGTATGAAAGAGACTGAATTCTCCCTCTTAATCTGTCAAGATGCTAAACAATCATTTTCTAAAAACCAATCATCTAAACAAATGACAACGTCCAGCTTTTGCTTTCAAGAACCAGTGATGCTTAGATAGTGGTTTGTTTAGTTTGGGTGCAAGGACTGCTGGATCGCACCATACATGCACCTCATCGGAATTTCTTGGGTAGGCCAGGCTTAGCACTGAGATGACAGCAGGCTGTAAAAAGAAGTGTACTGAACAGGACACCAAACATCTCGATTCCAGCCTTGCCACAGGCCTCAGGAAGGAAGTGATGCCATCTTATAGAGTATTTCTTTGGGTGTAAAACAAGGGGATTAAAACTAAGTGATTTATAGGGGGCTTGTCCTAAACAAAATCTTTAATTCAGATACAGCTGTAAGATTTTTATCCAGCTTGCTCTGTAACTTTGTTCAATAATTCCTTTTAATGACAGCCTTAATTCCTTTAATAACAACTATTTCTGCCAGTTTCATCTACAACCACCTCTCAAACATCCAAGTTCCATTAAGCTCATTCAGCCCAGGTACTTTAAAAGCATCAAGAAAATAAAGCTAATAAGGAACAAAATTTAAGGCATTTTTCTTTTTTATTTCAGCCAAGGAATGATGCATGCTACAGATAAAATCTTACTTTTCCCCACTTGGTTTTTCAGAGAATACCAATGTTTCAAACCCCAATAAACATGGCACTTGTTTGTTTCTTCCCCTTCTAATTTATTCCAGATTTTCAAGTGTTTTCTTCAGTGATGATGCTTTCTCTTGCAGCTCAGGTCTGCTGTCTGTCTCCATAGTGGCTAAAGACTCAATCAGGAGCACTCTACATTCGGATGTCAAGCTTTCCCACTGTTTTGATTCTGAATGGAAAGAGCAAAAAAGAAAAAAGAAAAAGAATCCTTACAGAATGAGCAAGAAAAAAATTCAAACAATCCTGTTTTTCCTCCATATCTCTAAAACAAATATAAAGCAATCTACTGGTAACAGATCAGTATATAATGATGACAGGTATAAGTGTCTCAAAACCTAATTATTGACAATAACCTAAAAGCATATCAATGCATTTCATTCCCCTTCTTCAGTACAGGCTAGGCAAAGAGAAATAAGCCACTATGAAGCAAAGTGGAGGTAGCAAGGCAAGACACACAGTAGCAAAAGAGCCTTTCAATGACAACAAAAGGACTCTATAAAATACGCTCAGTAAAAAATTTTGATAAATTTCATAACTGCAGTCAATTTAAAGAGGTGACATTTTACTACTCCTTTCTTTAAAGAACGCATCAGAGAACTACATACAGGCTTGCGGGTTCACTTCACCACAATAAAGCAAGTAATAACAATAAAGTCACACAAATTTTTCGGTATCCCAGTGTATATAAAGTTATGTTTGCACTATACTGTAGTCTATTAAAGTAAATAATAGCATTATGTCTAAAAAATAATGTATATATCTTAAATAAAAAACACTTTATTGCTAAAAAAAAATGCTAATCAACATCTGAGCCTTTAGCAAGTTGCAATCTTTTTGCTGGCAAGGGGTCTTGCCTCAGTGTTGATGGCTACCAACTGATCAGGATGATGGAGGCTGATAAAGGTTAGAGTGGCTGTGGCAATTTCGTAAAATAAGCCAACAATGAAGTTGGTCGCATCAACTCACTCTTCCTTTCAAGAAAAGATTTCTCTGTAGCATGTGATGCTGTTTAATAGAATTTCACCCACTGTTTGACAGAGTGTCTTTCAAAACTGGAGTCAATCCTCTCAAACCCTGCCAACGCTCTATCACTTAAGTTCATGTAATTTCTAAATCCTCTGTTGTCATTTCAACAATGTTCACAGCAACAGCAACTTCATCACTGTCTGTGCTCATTCTCAAGAAGCAACTTCTCATCTGTTAAAGTTTTATCATGAGATTGCAGCAACTCAGTCACATCTTCAGGTTCCACTTCTAATTCCACCACATCTGCAGTTACTTCCTCCACCAAAGTCCTGAATCCCTCAAAGTCATCCATGAGGATCAGAATCAACTTCTTCCAAACTCCTATTAATGTTGATATTTTGATCTCCTCTCATGAATAACAAATGTTCTTAATGGTATCTAGACTGGTGAATCCTTTCCAGAAGATTTTCAATTTACTTTGCCCAGATCCACCAGAAGAATCACAGTCTATGGCAGCTGTAGCTTTACAAAATGTACTTCTTATAATAAGACTTCCAAGTTACAATGACTCCTTGAGCCACATGCTGTAGAACAGATGTTGTGTTACCAGGCATGAAAACGATGTTAATCTCATTGGATATCTCCATCAGAGCTCTTGGGCGACCAGGTGCACTGTCAGTAAGCTGTAGTATTTTGAAAGCAATTTATTTTTCTGAGAAGTAGTTCTCAAGAGTGAGCTTAAAATATTCAGTAAAACATATTGTAAACAGATACGTTGTCATCCAGGCTTTGTTGCTCCATTTAGAAAGCAAAGGCAGAATAGATGGAGCATAGTTCTTAAGGGCCCTAGGATTTTTCAGAATGGTAAATGAGCAACAGCTTCAACTTCAAGTCACCAGCTGCATTAGACCCTAGCAAGAGAGTCAGTCTATACTTTGAAGCTTTGAAACCAGGCCTTGACTTATGTCTAGCTATGAAGGTCCTTGATGGCATCTTCTTCCAATGTAAGGCTATTTGTCTACATTGAAAATCTGTTGTTTAGCGTAGCCACCTTCATCAATTATCTACCTGGATCTGGATAACTTGCTGCAGCTTCTACATCAGCACTTCTTGCTTCACCTTATTCTTTTATGTTATGGAGATGGCTTCTTTCCTTAAACCTCTTGAACCAACCTTTGTTGCTAACGTAAACTTTTCTTTTGCAGCTTCCTCGTCTCTCTCAGCCTTCAGGGAATTGAAGAGAGTTAGGGGCTTTGCTCTAGATTACACTTTGGCTTAAGAGAGTATTGCAGTTGGTTTGATCTTCTGTCCAGACCACTAAAACTTTCTCCGTATTAGCAATAAGGCTGTTTCACTTTCTTCTCATTTGTGTGTTCACTGGAGTAGCACTTTCAATTTCCTTCAAGAACTTTTCCTTTGCATTCACAATTTGACTAACTATTGTAAAGCCAAGTGCAAGAGGCCTAGCTTTTGGCCTATCTCAGCTTTCACCATGCCTTCCTCAGTAAACTTAATCATTTCTAGTTTTGCTTTAAAGTGAGAAACATGTAACAGTTCCCTTCACTTGAACCCATTGTAGGGTTATTAACTGGCCTAATTTTAATTACTGTTGTGTCTCAGGTAATAGAGAGACCCAAGAAGAGGGAAAGAGACAACAGATCAGGCAATCCATGGAGCAATCAGAACACACACAACATTTAACAATTAAGTTCACCATATTATCGGACACAACTCATGGTGCTCCAAAACAATTACAATAGTAACATCAAAGATCACTGATCACAGATCACAACAGATAGAATAATGTGAAATACCGTGAGAATTAACAAAATGTGACAAAGATACACAGAGTGAGCACAGGCTGTTAGAAAAATGGTGCTGACAGACCTGCTCAACACAGGGTTGTCACAAACATTCAATTTGTTAAAAAAAAAAAAAAAAAAAAAAAAAGTGCTATCTGCGAAGGGCAATAGAGCAAAGCACAATGAAATCAGGTATGTCTGTACCTACTAAAAATTTCAGAAAACCAGAAAGTAGATCAGATCCTAAATCTCGTTTATGAGGCTCTGCCACTTTCTAGCAACGTGGCTTCAGGCAAGTCATTCAACCTTTTAGCCTCAATTTTCTCATCTGGAATATATGAGAAGGTACCTGGTAAACTGTGAGAATTTAATGATACAACTAAATGCCTCACTCATTCAATAAAGATTAAGGGGATTATGAGATATCTTGTGTTCCTGAGTCTAAAAAGCCTGTTTGTGGAGCCCTAAGAGAGGTGTTTTAATTGTTAAGCAAACAAAGAGTAGAAACAGCAAATACACAAGCTCCCAGAGAAAACTGTCCCACCTTCCCCATTTTCAATCCAGGGATTTAAATAGGGCATAAAAAAGAGGAAAAAGAAAAGAACTCACCTTCAAGTTTTTTAAGCAGTAGTTCTAATACAGATAAAGCTTCAGTTCTCACAGATGAATAGGTCTTATTTTCTAAGAAGGAAATCATTCAGTTCTCATTATTTGTTTTACAATCCTTAAAAACAGAACCTTCCAGATTAAATTAGTGTTACTAAATGAAAGAGGCTCAGAATTTCCAATTTCAGGGAAATTTTTAAGTAATCTTCCCTTTGCTAATTCTCAAATACAATCTCCAAATGTGCTACATGTCCACACTCCCTACTTTGGGGGAAAAAATTGTCAACCAAAATATAACCAATCCCCACAACAAATGACAATGTTTTAGAGGGCCCCTTTTAGAAGCGGGAGATCAAAAGACACTATTTCAAACATGCAGTCATCTTCATATCATATACCTAAGAAAGGTCTTTAGGTTCGCATGACCCTCCCCAGTTTACCAAAGAACATTACACAACAGTGCTTAGGGGCCACCTTGGGGACACGCAGGACCCTGCAAAGATAGGTTTCTTAGCTGCCTGTACTACATCCATTAAAGCACACTGCCTCTAGGAATTACTCCTGAAATATGCTCCCATGGTGTCTATTCTACGTGTATCTGGTTCACCGTGAAATCATTTACCTAAAAAATTAACACACAACCAGATCCAGGACAGGAAAGGCATAAGGTAAGTCTGTGACATCTTGTTATGCTACAAAGTACAGAAAAGCTTAAAAAAAAAACTGTGGCTTGTCAAAAGGACATAGGAGCTAGCCTCAAGGGGCTTCCACTGGCCACATCTGGGACAATTTGAGCAACAAATTAATTAAGGAAAAATAATGACTTATAAACCACTGGGGGAAGAAAGGAATCCATGAGTCCAACCAATAACAGATAAACAGAGATGGGGGAGAAGGCAGGGATCTTGCTTACAATAGAATGCCAAATGGTAAATATGGAGGAAATGCTAGAGTTGAAAAACCATCATTTTGTAAACATTTCAGTTCAAGGAAAAAAACTCACTGATGCATGCTCAATCTAGAGACAAAATTTTGAAGAGGAGCAGAGTATTTGCATGCTTTTAAAATATGTTCCTACAGACTGCTTATTAGACACAGGGCAAAAAATATTAACTACGAAATAGAGAAAACTGGTGAACACCATCCCCAGTGAGGGCAGATGGACATCGTGTGACTCTTAACATGAGAAGGACACAACATCGTTTATATAGTATCCCATCCAGGAATTCATAACCTGGATATAAACATGAGACACATCAGACACCAAATGAAAAACATTCAACTTGGAAAATAAGGGGGGGGGGGGGGGCGGTGCACTTTATTCTTCAAAATTGTCAGCATCATATAAGACAAAAGAAGGTGGAGAAAATATTGCCAAACTAGAATGTGTATGATAAAAATTTGATTAAAAATATTGTATCAATGTTATACTACCTAAGATTGATAACTACTATGGTTGAAGTAAGAGAATATACACTGAGGAACTTAGGAGAATACTATAGGCAAAACAGTTTCAAACAATTCAGAAAAAATATGTATACAGAGAAGGTGCAAATAATAAAGCAAATGGGACAAAATGTTAACAGGAGACTCTGGGTAAAGGTTACACAGGTATCAGATGTATTATCTTGCAACTTTTTGGTAAGTGTGAAAGTATTTCCAAATAAAAGTTTAAAAAGAAATACTTGTCACAAAGTTTTTCCTAAACTAGGTGCAAAAATCCAACATCACAGTTCCAACTTAAAACATTTCAGTTTGAGGGTACATACAGAGGATATTAACTTGGACAGTGAAGTAGTTGTTCCACAAATATAATTCCTAGAATAAGGTAGGGAATATTTGAAGCTTAGCTCCTGAGCTTTAAAATGAGGACTCCTTATCAATTTCAGTTTACCACACTCACCTAAAGAATATGTGATTGATTTACAAGTCTCAAGGAGAATTTCAGCCAAAGCCTCAGGATCTGCATATTCTTCTTCCAAAAGCATTAATCTATACAAATCGGAAAGCAAGAATCAAATGACAAATGTTAAGAAATTTTCCAAAACCTTTCTGGTACAATTTCTCTCTGCATGCATCACTTTATGATGTCACTTTAGCCATTAGTTTAAACATTTAAAAAAATTCCATTGATTATATATAAACTGTTGAGGAAGGAAAAAGACAAAATAAATAACTGAACCATGAAGCAAATTACCCCTGAAAAAAGGCATTCATTGCCTGCAGGACTCCTAGCTGCACTTTCCAAGTGCTGAGTTTTAGCCGCTCACACATCAGTTTGCACAGCTCTTGACGATAGCAACCTGGGAACAAAGACAGAGTGGGACAGAGCAAGACAGAGAGAACAAAGGATCAAGAGAAAGAGCAAGCAAGAGACAGACAGGCAGAGGGACAGAGAGCATAAGGGCAAGACGGAGTAAAAGAGAGAGCAAGAGAGATGCAGAGGGACAGAGAAAGATGGTGAGAGGGAGCAGTGGGGTGGGGGGAATAAAACAACAAAGTGCATTTAATTGAAACTTCAGTGTGACTTTGTGCCCATTTCCCAAACAGATTTCCTTGATCAGAAACCTCCACCCCTCCCTAAAGTCCTATGCAACTGTTCATAAATGTTCGCTTTCAGGGCAAAATCATCCTCCTCAGAACTGACACAGCCTCTTAGCCTCATTCCCTTTCCCCTAAAAAATACCCTGAATGACGGCCAAAGCAAGCAGAACCCTGGAGGCTGGGAGCTCCTTTCTGGACACTCAGAAGCTTCTGCAATTTGTAAGCTTACCAAGAGTTTGCAGTCCTTTATCCCAAACCCTTTAAGCCAACTGCACTTACTATTACAGTTACATAATTTAATATTATGTGCTAACCAATAAAACAAGAACATAAGACACAACAAAGGAGTTATTTCTTAGATACTGCCAAATTTAGTAGGACTCAGACAACTGTAAAGATAGGGGAGGGGTAAAAATCTGCAAGAATTCTGCACTTGGATCCCTTTGTTAAGACTCTGTAATTTCTCCATTTTAAAGAAACCAAAACCAAAACCATAAATTACACATTACTGAGTTCGAATTACATGAGAAGCCAATGTGGAACTCCAGTCAGCACTTAAATTCTCGAAAGGCCTTGGCTTTACCCTTCAATAACTGGCAGCTGAATGTACATATATGCCTTCTGTTAAACTGTTTTGTGTAAATATCATTTTCTTTTTACATAATTCCATATCAAGCAAAAGTTAGTTTTAATGATATCAAATAAGCAGGCTTCCACTGTAGCCCATAACACAGTACCAAAAAATAAGACCACATACAAATTCATAACTTTGGAAAATCCTTCCAATACATAGCAAACATTTTTAAAGGTTCACACAATGGATGACAGGCTCAATGAGGATCTGATTTGAGACCTATCCATCTAATCATGAATAATCAACAATACTTTTCACAACATTCAAAAATACTGAGCTGGTTAGCAGGATGCACTGCAGGACCTTACATAAGACGTACTAAAACAGTAGCATCATCCCAAACTTAAGCACTCCAAACTAAGTTTTCTCATTAAATGGAGACTTGGCAAAATGCTCTTTAATTAATAATGAAGAGAACCTACTAATAAATTTTACAGATTCCTCAGAATAAAGCATGAGAAGAATAACAAAAATTTTTTTTACACTCAAACTATCTACCACAATCAAGAGATTATTTGCTGATGTAGAAATAAAACTTAAACTGAATAATTTTCACTACTAATGAATTGGGGTCTATAAGAAACAATAACTATACTTTGTTATACAGAAAATCTTTGCTGCCATTATGTGACCTCTGGTTACTGCACTTCTTTGGAGGCAGGTTCTGGTGCTTACGTTGGGTCTCTAAGTTCCGGGGCCAGGCTTTGCCCAGGCTCTCAAAGGCACCCAGCAGGGATTCCATCTGGAGCTCCTTTTCCTTCTCATTTTCATCTTCACTTTTTGTTGAATGGACTCCAATGCTTTCAGGTGAGTTCTAGGATATATCAAAGAAGGGGAAAGCAGTATTTAATATATTCTTCTTCCAAAGTTACAAGTATACTTTTGAAGCAATCAGGGTACCAGAACATGAAATGTTTATCAAGAATAAATGCTAAATTCTCCAGCATCTCATTTCCAGTAAGTCATTTCATCTTTTTGTGCCTATATTCCGTTTTCCTATTTGTAACAAGAATTTGTAACAGGAATACCTCTAACAAAGTTGGAAAATCCTTGAAAGGAATCTGTAAACAAAGGTGGAAAATACTGTATATGCACTATTTTCAGGGCAACATAAGAAAACTTGCATTAGAATCATGGAATTAGAGATGGAAGGAATTCTAGTAATGACCTATTCCAAACTCATTCTTGAGAGATAAGGAACAGGGGCTGAGACAAGTGACTCATCCAGTTAGTGGTATAACCCAATTTAAAACAAGTCTCCCCAAAACCATAGTTCATCATGTATGTAACAAATTATTTAAGCAGAAATTACTGAACCATGTTCCCCACAAACAGCATGTTCAGGTCCCAACCCCTGGTCCTGTGGGTGTGAACCCATTTATAAATAGGGCCTTTGAAGATGATATTAGTTAAGGTTCCCAAACAGAATGAGGGTGGGCCTTGATCCAATATGGCTGAAGTCCTTATAAGCAAAGGAAATAGGTCACAAAGAGGTCACAGGAAGAGCAAGAAACCAGAAGTCAACAGAACCCAGAGGAGACACTGACAGAAAAGCCAAAGACAAAAGATCACCGGCAGCCAGTTCCAGAACCCGTCTTCAGGGAAAAAGCATGACCATGCTGATGCTTCAATTTTGAATTTCCCCTAGCCTCGAAACTGTAAGCCAATATATTCCTGCTGTAAAGCCAACCCATTGCATGGTATTTGTTCTACCAGCTAGGAAACTAAAACAGCATTTATTGCTCAAGAAAGAAAAACAACTGCAAATTAGCAGCAACACAAGAAAAAAATGCTATTATAACATTTGTGTTTCATGCACACACACACAAAAATACATATACCATAACTCTCTTTCTTTAAGCCAGTGCCCAACCTTAAAAATGAATATTGCAAAGTCCTTTTTGATCAAGGTCCCCCAGTGTATGGCAGGGGCAATCAGCAGAGACACATCCAGCTCCTCTTCACTCTAACATGACGGGGGCTGCTTCCCTAAGCACACGCTGCTACCTGCACAGGCTTATGAGACACAGCTTATTATAACTGCAACAGAGACCATTCACTGGCTCCAAAAGCCATTCTCCTCTTCTCCCATAGAGGGCAAATGGACACAGAATGAAGACCACCTTTCCTAGCCTCATCTACGTCCAGCTGTGCTATGTGAGTAAGTACTGGCTGAGGAGATATAAGTGAAAGTATCAGGAAGCAGTTTACAAGAACTCTCCTTAAGAGAGACTGACCTGCCTTCTTTGACCCATTTCATCCTTTCTTCATCTCCTCTGCCTGGAAGGTGTGGGAGTATGAAGATGATGGCGACATTCTAGGATGGCAGAGGTGGGAGTCGGAAAGAGTCAGAATCCCTTAAGACTTCATGAAGCTCCCAACTTTTAGGTGAAAGACACTGTGCCAGTTTAAATATATTATGCCCCCCAAGGAAAAGCCATGATCTTGTAATCCAATCTCGTGGGATATTGGAATTAGGTTGTTTCCATGGAGATGTGACTAGTAACACCTTTGATTAGGGTGTGACCTGTTGATAGGATTGTTTCCATGGAGATGTGGACCCGTCCATTCAGCTTGGTCTTAATTACTAGAGCCCTATAGAAGCTCAGAAACAGGACTTGAGAGGAGCTGCGGCTCAGGGACACATTTTGAAGATGGCCGTTGAAAGCTGACACTGACATTTTGGAGAACAACATTTTGAAACACAACCTGGGAGCAAGCAGACGCCAACCATTTGCCTTCCCAGCTAACAGCTTTTCCAGATGCCAATGACCTTTCTCCAGTGATGGTA
Source organism: Choloepus didactylus (assembly GCF_015220235.1). Classification (NCBI taxonomy): domain Eukaryota; kingdom Metazoa; phylum Chordata; class Mammalia; order Pilosa; family Megalonychidae; genus Choloepus; species Choloepus didactylus. The sequence continues at coordinate 111,821,423 of NC_051316.1, read as the reverse complement.
CCCTGTTGTTAATGCCTTACCTTGGAAACTTAATGGCCTTAAGACTGTATGTAACTTTGTAACCAAATAAACCCCCTTTATAAAAGCCAAATCCATTTCTGGTATTTTGCAAAACCGCAGCATTAGCAAACCAGACAGATATACTTCTATCTTATTTAAGGCCATTATATTTTAGGAGTTTCTACTACTTGCAGCTAAATTTATCCTAATAAAACATGCAATCAAGACATGGGAAAATATCTATTTACCTAAACTTTAAGTACAAATCAGACCTGAGGCTGATTGTAGAAGTTGTAGGTTTATAGAAAAGACAGAGTTCCCATATACCGCCCTTATATTAACGGTCATTACCTTCTTGATGAGTGGTAGAACAATGTCAGAAAACTCCTGGAATCTGTCTTCTTTGGTGGCCTTCAGGACATCAGCTGCACAGCTAATTGCTACAATCTTGTATTTGATATTCTCTTTGCCACACTCCTTCAGAACAGCTTGGAGAATTTCATTTGTACTGGGCTGACTGGGCACAGACTTTGCCAGCTCTGCACTATAGGAGCGACAAAAAAGCAGCAGTTAATAAAGGCTGCAGCTTTCAGGCTCTGTTTAAGAAACGGCATCTTCGGTGACAGAATATTTACCTGCAAGCTGTCACCACACAGGCGATGGCTTTCAATAGTTCTTCCTAAGGGGTTCAAAGATGAGGGAATGCTATTAAGCCCACATGTGCCATTTACATCCTCTATTTTAAGACTACAAATACCTCAGGAACACTCAATAACCATGACAACATAGTAACAAGAGTCAGCATATCTTTAAAGCACTTAACTGTTTAATGAGCACTTCCACAGAATTTTACTCCAAACCACAGAAGCAGGATATGTATCTTCATCTCCATTTCATAAAGGACTAGGGAACTGCCTTGCCCAAGGTCACACAGGCAGAAGTGTCAGCTGTGGAATTATAACTAGGTCTAGTCCAGTACTTCTTTTATAAAGGTAATAGGACCTTTACAACATAAGTACATCATGATATTACCCCAATCTTGTCTTTCCCACTGATACTCACTGTAAATATCCTACTATCACCCTTGTATAAAAAAATCACTTGTACTAACTCACAGGCTCCAGAGTTGGGCATCCTCAGTTCAGATTTAGAAGTAGAAGATACTCAGTTTCCCAGCTGATACCCAATCCTGATCTGTCCATGAGGTCACTGGTCACCAGGTACAAAATGGTGGCCACTTGCCTTAAGACTTAACTTGAAAGCTGAACATGATAAATAAAAATCAATCTCTAATATCACCATATATTATTCAAGGACCTGTGGGTTCTACTTCAAGGAAATATCATACTTAGCCAGTCAAAATCTACCCAAAGTTTCCCACTGGCTAAGAAATACGGCTCACAAAAACAACCCATCTGAAGCCCCAGAAAATCAGACTCCTATTTTTTAAAGAAAATGAAAGATGAAGTCCTAATCCTTTAAGGATACCTTTAAATTTAACTGAGCAAGAATGAGTCCTCTACCTTTCCTGTCCACGTTCTTCCAGCCAGGCCCTGCAATAATGCAGTCAGTATCATTCCCAGATATGGAGGTACCAGGGAGCTGGTTTGTTTTGCAATTGACGCCATGGCAGACGCACCCTGGGCTTTCATTTTCCAGGACTGAGACTGTAAAGCCTTCTGGGTGACAGTAATCAACTCCTGCAGGTATAATCGAATGCCACCAAGGGAACCTGGGTTAGGAAAAGCAACATTAAAACTTCTGAAAGACAGAAAAATTCACTGAAACTCCTTTTCTACATCTGAAAAAAAAAGTAACTGCCAGTCTAAAGTGGTGATTCTTAACTGTTATATCCCAGCACTCTCTCAAAGGGAGAGAATGTGGGGGGTGTTGTGGATTATCTTTTCAACAGCAGAACTTTATGAAATTGGGTACGTCCACAGGAGGGTGCTATGCAAATGGCCATCATCCATCAATGTCAGTCAAAGTGAAACACGCAGTTGAGAACCAATACTCTAAAATAATATTGTAAGGCATCATAAAATAAAAATCACTATTACACTCTCAAAATAAGTACAGTTCTACTTTGCTTGAACAAAGTTTTTATTCTCTCACATGGGCAGCAATGAGAAAGTAAAGAACAGGGCTCTGAGTACCAGCCTTGAGCACTTAGCAATCTGGGAAGGCTTAAAACTAAATGGGATGTATGTCGTTAAGGTCCTGGGAAAGTAAATATAGGAGTTCATGAATAAAGAACTTAAGATTCCACTTGTGGTTCTCAAGATACAGGTTTAATTCACAGGCACTGCGTACTGACCAGGGACATTTTCCTGCCACACTTCAGTCCATAAGTTACATTCTTCATTTTCTGATTTCTCCTCATCAGCAATTTCATGCATGCCTAGAAATGCCAATGGCAGAACTTCTTTGGCATGGCTCTTCAGTACATCGGGGCTATATCGTCCAATAGCATGAATAGTCAAAGCACATGAGGTCTTATAGATGGGTTCTGAAGAGAAACAGAAGAAACCAAAATCTTTATAAAATTTATTATTTTTAAGGGTAAATAATCTAGTTAGACTACTGCTCAACTTTCACACAACAAAACAAATAAATAGGCAAAAAACAACCAGAAGTGTTTCTAGCAGAGTACATTGCTTTATTACGTTGTTAACATTTAAATTAAAAACAACATAACACAGGAAAAGAAAGGTACCTTCTTTCTCCATATACCAGCCATTGAGTTTCTGCAGGAGTTTTTCTGTGCTGCTATCCCGTGAGGTCTAGAAGAGAAACAATTCTAGCCACTTCTTTATCATTATCAAAGAGTTTTACTTAACTAAGTAAGAAATTCAACTCACCCGAACTAAATGGCCTGTGGCAAATGCACAGGATTTCTGAATGACACTGTTACGATCCGTCAGGCCACTAAGCAAAGCGCTCAGAAGTTTACCTATGAGAATAAAAAAAAAAAAAAATCTGATACTTAGCTGACCAAATACTCTGTTCCCAGGCCCAAAACAAATGTAATATCTGATTACTACACCGTAAAAATCTGATTTACTCCATAGTTTAAGTCCCTTGAGTATTATACTTGTACTGTCCCTCTGCTTTCTTTCACCTGATACAAAATTAAAAATTAATCTGTGTCTAGAATATTGTGGGGAAAGGAACAAAATCAGAGCTAGGTACATAAAGTTCATTAGCACCATCCCAGAGCTGATCTAAGAAGAGAAAAACACTCTTATAAAATTAGCTATATACAGTCAATGGATCCTACAGGATAGAAGACACTTTAACCTCCTTAAACCACTGAGAAATAATGAAACACAACAGTGAAAACTAGCTAAACCTGATGACCCCTGCACCTCTTAGGAACAGAGAGATAAAAGCGGGGGAGAGAGGGAAAACATACAGCATCACCAGCGTTGTCTGAATGAAAATTGTTTTTCCTTTTAAAATCTTGTCATACTAGACATGACCATGCAAAAACATCACCACACTTCTTTAGACAAACTCACCTGAGTAAGGTGTTAGGTCCTGGGGACACTGAGTAGTTAATGACACAATGACACTGGCACAGCCTCCCTATAGGGTTACAAAGGCAAAGGTCTAAATTTGATGGTCACAATGCTCTATCAAATCCCTTGTTTTAGGTGTTAAAGATTTAGAGATAAGAAATACATGATGCCTAATAAGCCCCTATGGGATTCAACCTAGAAACAGGAAAAGTCTTATTTTAAATGAGTAACACAAAGATGTTTTCCCCCAAGACCTCCAGCAGGAAGATGGGTATTTCATATCCTGCAAATAAGAAAAAAATTGGTGCAAGCTTTCGGGAAGGCAACACACGTCATCTTGTCCATCTTTATTCTACCATTTCCATTTCTAAGCCTTTAACCAAAGGAAAAACCTTCTGATAGCTCCAGAGATACTTTGTTTAGCATCAAAAAACCCAGAAACAAACTAGGTGTTCACTGATGTCAAATTTGCTACATCCATACAATAGAGTATCATAAGGCCATTAAAGAGCACACTGGAGAAGGCACAAGCACAGAAAACAAAGTGGAAGGACACACATCTCTCTGTGGTAAAATTAGGTGCAATTACCATACTGAAATTTTCTTCTGATCTATAAAGGCTAATTTTTAAAATGCAAGCAAATGTTAATTTTAAGTAAAAAAGAATATGAATTATCTGTTTATCTTTAAAAAGACATGGGCAAAATCTCTGATCACTGAAAGAGCTTTGAGAGGAAGACATTTTTCTACCCAAACACTTGCTGACTTCTCTGTAAAAAACACTAATTGCCACCTAGAAGAGCCCTGCCCTTGTAATAGATGGGCATCTCCATGAACTGAAAGGCACCAGGACCCAGAGGGCACATACAGAGCAACCAGGAAACAGAAACAATTCCACTGAAGAAGAAAAATAATAAGTTACATGTTTTATTTCCTGAATGAGTTACATGTTTAAAATTATTAGTGCAACCACAGAAACAAAATGGTTAATGTAAAATACAATTTGTTTATAAAGAAAAGTAGGAATTTCAAACATGATGGCTGTTATATGTTTTCATGGCCCAAACTAAAGATGCACACATTGTCTAGTGTAAAATACACTTACCTTAGTTCCAAGACCAACACCACTTCTGATCAGTTCACATAATCTAGGAACTAGCTCCCCCAGCACCGACACATCAAGATACTGCAGGCACTGTTGGGAAAAAATAAATACAAAGCTAAATCTTCCCAAATAATTCAGCCAGGACCACAGCTTGAATTAAACACTGCCCACTGGATTGACATGAGGCTGAAAAATCGCTGGTTTGATCTTGCTCTGATTTCAATGTCAAAAGCACCACTGTACTACACACGAAAAGAAAACTCACCTGGCTCAACATACTAAAAACAAAAGCAAAACAAAACAAAATTAATGAAAAACATCAGCTTACTAAAAGGGAAAATAAACAATGATTACTCAAGAACAAAGAACCTCTCTGGGCCCACTTCCTCTTTAGCATTCCATGTCTACCAGATGCTTTAAGGCAGAGGTTAAAACTGACCTACTTCACCAGGTCTTCCCTCCAAACTGTCCTTAATAAGTCTACCTAATTCACTAATAATTTTCTGTAATATATTTTTGAAAATGTAATGACATATTCTATTACTAATGAACATATCTATATGGTGTTCTCTAACTGTTCATATTTCTCTAAGCTCTTTTTCCCCCAATAATCCAACTAAGATATAACATTCTTAGACCAAATTTGGTAATATTCATCCTGTAGGAACTCAAAGGTACCAACTTCTCTTGTCCCTGTGTGATGTGCTCATCAAAAGAATTTCCAGGAGCTCACATACTCTCAGCAACCACTGGCAGGGTGTGCACAGCAGTCGACCGGAACAACTGCTACAGCAAGTCTCCAGGGACTTCAGAAATCAGAACCTCAGTGCCAACTAAACTCTTTACTGCCAATTTCTTTCTGTGACTGAAACGCCATATTAACACTGCTCGAGTCTTTTCACCTACCTGCTTTGCTGCCTACTTCACTGAGTATCTCCAGACCCAATTTACACCTTCCTAGTTCTAGCCACAGGCAACTGTCAAGCAAAGGCAAAACATGAAGTTTTTTCTACTGGTGAATTAAAACATATACAGACAGGTTTATAGGGAGATCGGTTAATATGTTGTTCTCCCTTATAACACAAACCTGGACTAGTGTATTTTAGTATTTGGAAAATTATTTATTCCATTTCGTAATATGGAGTAAGAAAAAATTGGAAACTAAATAGCTGCCTTGACTCATCCTTTAAATCTGTATTTCATTTAACACAGCCCGTAGACTTTGGAGAATTACATTTTAAGGTACGTAAACTCAAACTTCCCCGCTACATTAAGACACTCACCATGTTGATTGTTTCCATCATGGGAGAGGATTTGGCAGCGCTGAGTCGCGCACTATCCATTGCAGCCTGAAGAAGACAAATTCCAGTCACTCAGGATAGTCACTGACTTAGGAATAACCCCACTGCCCACCGACCACCCACACACAACTCCGCGGAAGCACTTTATTTCCAAACAAAAGAACTAATTTTTAACAGTATGTAGCTATAACAAAGTCAAGCGTAAGTATAAACTTAATTTTTTTGACCTATATTCAACAATTTACCTGGAGAAGCAGCATCTTACTGCAGGTAAGAAATTTAGATAAGAGTTAGCAATTAACTGCGGTTACAATATAATGCAGTATAGCTCTGAACAAATCATACAGGCTCCCTGGCCCTCAGGGTCTCTTTCTACTAAAAAAAAAGAAACAGACTACATAAATTTCCATCAAAGGTGTGTTCTTTTTTCAACTGTATCTAAGAAAAACAATTTTATACATTTAATGCTTTAACCTATTTAAGGGCTTTCATAGCCACAACAGAATTTTACTCGTACAATTACCTATGAGAGAGGTTAATAATCTCCCCGATACAATAAATGAAAAATGAAAGGCACACAGGAGTGACTTGCCTGGGACTGCAGAGCTTACATTAGAATTTATGTTTCCTAATGCTCAACCTAGTCAATGTTATGGAACTTAGGAAAGGGCAATTTGACTGCTGGAAGAGGAAAGAATGAGAAGCAGGAAGAAATAGCCAATAGTAGAAGGCAAAGGAAAAGACAGTAAACTATTAGAACAGTTTAAGCGAGTTTGAAATCAAATGGTAAAGCACAAGAAAACACAATATCTATGACAGTGGTTTAGTAGTCCTGATAAACAAACAAATATAAAAAGATGAACCAGCCAACTAGAAAAATAGGCATGGAATAGGAAGGAATACAAATGGTTAAAACAACATGAAAAGACAGTGGACACTAAGTGACAGGAAAGCGCAAATCGGAACAATGAGATTCCTGATTATCAGATGGCTACTCAATGTTGGCACAAGTGTGGAGAACTAACCTTTGATGTTGCAAAACCTCTCCAACAAAAACTCAAATAAACGCAGATATAAATATATAAAAGATGTACATAGACTGTTTATAATAATAAAATGGTAAAATAAATTGTGCATCACCTCACTGCAGAATACTATGCATGCATTAAACGAACAAAATTCACCTATATACTGACATGAAACAATTTTTAAAAAGCAAGTTGCAGAAAAACACTCATAGTCTGAATCTAATTTAAAATAAGGGTGTATGTTTGTTTTTGTAGCTTCTAACTACAAAAGGATTTGAAAAGGGACACAGAAAATTGTTGACAGTTGTTAAATTACCTAGGGAAATAATAATGTGGCGGTAAAGGAGAGGGGACCCCTGCAGGGAATTACTTTCCACTCTTCTGTATTGTTTTAACTCTGTACAGTAAATATATTTCAGCTGCGATTAAAAATTTTAAAAAAAGATGATCAGAGACTACAGGAAACTAGAGTATATCATCTGAGAAGTGGAACAATTCTGGACGATGCCAAAGTCCAGGTGCAAATCCTCTTTACTTAATGGGGAAAGAGATGCTCCCTAGGAAGGACTTTTAAAATGTAGACCCATCTACCAAAAATATATACATATATGTAAATATATACAAAAACCTATGTTGAACATTAAGGCACTTTTTGCAGGAGGTGTCAGTTTTTAATCTGTTTTTAAAAATAGTGTTGAACCCCCACCCCCACAAAAGACCACTGCTGTTCTAAGCATGTAGTCACTGGAGTGCGGTTGTTGGAAGACAACTCATTTGAGTCACAGGGTTTGTCTGAGGACACTGGGACACTGGAAGGACTGTTCAGATGGACCTCAGAACCATACAGGGCTCTTCCTTCAGGATACTTACAAACAGGCTTGTGCCGTCAACTCACCTTTTCTTGGTCTGTGGCCCGCAGGCTCAAATAATTGAGAACCTGGGGTTCCAAAACACTTAAGGATTCCAGCAGAGCGGGGATAAGTTTTGGTGCATGTGGTTTCAACATGGCTCCTGCACTTTTGCTGATCTTCACAAGGGTGTTAATGCTATGGACACACAGAACACAACTCCTGAGTCCATCTAACACAAGAGTTTGTCAGAAGCTCTATGAGTACAGGCATGAGGACAGTCTGCAGTTTACTGCATTCAGGCATATACTCACATGGTTACAGAACCTAATCTTAGCACTATTTTTTTTAATTACAGAAAATTTCAAACATACTTGAAAGTAGATAAAAGTCCCCCATTAGTTCCCCATGACCCAGTGGATGAAGAAGCCACTGGTGATCATTACCTAGATTATTGTACTGAGGGTAACAAATCAGTGATATCCTAATTTTATTATTCCTTTGTATTAATTAGGTGAATGATTTAGTTACCATTAAATACTGTTGGTACTATTAATTTGATCTAGTTTTGAGAGTGAAACAAAATGAAACAAAGTTTCTAGTTATTTTCTAGTTAACTATTCTGGTTAAAAAAGCAATAACAATACACAAACCAGAATCCTTCACTATTGATTTAAATTCAAAAAGGCCATATATCTGCATGTGATTGGACATACACCTACACGTGTGAGTGGAATTTTTGAGTATTTCACTGCTGCAGCTGGTAAACAGCTTATTTTAAATAATCTGTGAAATATTGCTGAGTGTTATAACCAACAGGAAAGTTACCAAGGACCTCTGGCATAACAGGAAAATGTGCTTACTGAAGGCAGACAGGGACAACACTGGCTGAATACAAGGTTCCATGAGAATGTTTCCATGAAAATGTGATTCACATCACAACTCCGCATAAATGCTCTTGGGTCACCTCAATGGGTTTTCTTCAACCCTTTTTCCTCCATACTTTCAACAATCTAACACTGAAAGAAACCCAGTTTCTCCTGAATGGCTAGGACCTAAGTAAATCCAATGCATTCCTTTCTCCAAGTGACACCCACCTGAGGGCTCGGACTTCTGTCACAGGGCTCATCATCCCTTTATCCAGAAGGCAGGGCAGCAGGATGGCAATGGTTCTCTGGCCAGCCGCGCCTTTGGTAGGGTCACACATTTTCACACAAACCTCACGCACAAAGAGCACAGAAATTAGTGACACTGAGCTCTCAGCCAATAAAGCATTCACCTGACAAAATACTTTCTCCCCATTACATCTACAGAAAAGGAATCAGTGAATCTGCTTTCCATGATACTATTCGGGGGAGACAGAGAAGAATGAGATCTGGGAATGAATTGCAGGTCTGCCAATAACTAAATGGAAAACTTGGTAATGTATTTTACTCTCTAAGTTTTGGTCTTCTAATTTGTGGTCGGGAACAAAACAGATGAAGATGAAATGACAAAATGTATAAGAGAGAACTCTGAAGAAGGCTTAAGATATCACCATCATCATCATCATCAATAATTATAGGAGGCAGCAAAATAGAGTGGTCAAGTACTCAAATCCGGAATCAGAAACACCTAGATTTAAAACCAGGACTATTTACTAATGATGCATTCTATGACAAGTTTTACACAACTAGAATGTAGACGTCTCTGATACATCACAATAAAATCATGTTCAAGTGGGAGAACTTGGTTTCGAAAAGTTTACTAACTTCATAAAACAGGAAAGATAGTTTAACACATAAACAAAGCAATATTAAGAGAAAACACAGATGTTTGCTTGATTTAATGTTCTTCAGGGTAAAGGTCCAGAGAAGCTCACTATTTGAGATGAAGTATACATTGTTAAAAATACTAGTATTCTAGTGTAAGAGCACCTACTTTCTCATTCATTGTAAAAACAGTGAAATATAACATGAAAATGTCATTTTACATGATAAAAAAATAAGCCATTATTGTCATGGTCACGAGAACCCCGCCCCGCGCCACCCCCTATATAAGATAGGAGTTTTCACCTTGCTCAAAGTTTTCAGAGCTAGTTCTGCTGCTTTTCGAACCGATTCCTAAAAATGATAAAAATTTGGCATCATACAAGTTAGAGAATTTAATTTTCATCTACCTCACAATGCATTTAACTACCTCAGACTGCAAAGTTAGTAAAAAACCTACTTTCAATACCAGGTTAAAAAAAAAATGTTTCATCAGGCTTTTTGCCCATCGAGACACATATTACAATGCCATACTATTTTTTTTTTAATTAGATAGGGACTATTTCGACCTTATAAAAATCTGGTAATTAAACGTAATACAGAAACTAAATGTGTTACAAAAGCTAATATGTTAAGATAAGCAAAAGTATGAGGATTCTCAAAGACTAAAAATCTCTAAGGAATAAAGCAAAAAGAAAGACAAAACTGAAGTGCCTAATTTTAACGGTAAAATATCAACATATCTAAGTTTAGCCTGCCTAGGAAACACTTAGAGGGAATGGTCACATTATTTGGGAATGACTGATCCAATTTTTTAATTTAATCAAAGTACAGTTATTCCAGATTATTTCAAGATAATCTCATAATTCAATAGCATTATGAGATCTCTGCTTAATGTAAATCAGCCTGTAGTCATTTTGTTTTCTTGTTTTAAAGTCAACTCAATTTAGACCTAAAGATATCCAACCTTGCAATGTCACAGGTATAATGAGACAAACTTTTGAAGGAAATTATAGTCCCTTAAAATTGTCTAGATAATGAATTTTGAAATATATAACAAACATATTTTATCAACTGAACTTTAAGCTATTCTATAAATAAATGCAGATCATTTCAGTAATACCTTGATATCATCTTGTACTCTAAAAAGCGTTTCCCAAATTTCTGGAAGTTTATCAATGATGTCATCTAGGGGTCTTCCTCTCAATAAATCATTCAAAGCTAAACAGCTGAACATAAACAATTTAGTTTCAAATACAAGATCAAGAAACCTCAGTATTTGACTATGAAACATTCATACCAAAAGAGAACACAGATTCTGCCTATATTTCTAGTTCAACCCCTCCTCCCCAACAAAGCAATGACTATTCTCTACTGGTGCCCCAAATTTACCACATACAGATGCCACTTATACTCATCAAATGACTGTTTCCCACAACTATAAAACAATCCCACTGAGACGATACATTTTTTTTTACTTACCATTGTGCCCCTAGGGCCTAGCATACTGCCAACCATATAGCAAGCACTGAATAAATATAAATTGAACATATAAATAAATGCTAGCCTACAAAGTCATGGGAGTATATAAATATATCTTGATGTCTACCAATTTAACACGTGATCCTTTGTTTTTTTAATTTCATACTTAGATAAACTAAGACAACTTGGGTTTTAAAACCATTGACCAGAGTTTAAATAATTAAAGAAAGATTTAAAATATGCTTTTTAGTAGTTTTTAGTTTATTCCTTTTGCACAAAGTTTAAAACTTGAAAATCTGAAGGGAAAAAAAATCAAATATTTGAATAATCTTGTGTTTCCAAAAATGATACCTGGATTCTCGAACCCGCCACGTATTGCTGGTAAGGTTCTTAATCAAATCTTGAAGAATTTCCTTCAAATACTTATCCACCTAATGAAAGCAAAGAGATAGTACCAAGAATTCAAAATCCAATAACAATCAAATTATTCACCTCTCAATCACACTGACACAGTTTCCATTATTTAACAACTTAAATGTTTCTTTAGGCCACTCAGCCCATGATCTCACCCCAGTTCAATCAGTAAAAGCTGCCAGAGTGATCATTCCAAAACGCAAACCCAATCCTCTTATCGTCCTCAGCACATCAGAATAATGTCCAGTCACCCGCACAGGGATACAGAGCCCTCTGTGACTCAGTCAGCGCCAAAGGAGTCATGTTCTGTCTCACCTCCATTCCTTGACACTGACAACACGACTCCCTCTACCCACAATCCCCTTTCAACCCCCTAAGGCAAACTCCTCCTTGTGCTTCCAGATTCAAATCAGGCATCACCCAGACCTTCGTCCTAGGTGGGGGTGAAGTTTGGTAACGCATGGTGATGATGGTAGCACAATATTGTGAATGTAACTAATGTCACTGTATCATATACATGAAAGTGGTTAAAATGGGAAATTATGTGTTGTATACATATTACTAAACAATTAAAAAAAAAAAAAATCAGTTATCGTCTCAAAAAACACTGGCTTAGGTACTCTCCTCCGTGTTCCCACAGCACCTTCTTAAGGTGCATCATACTATACTGGAAAACAAATGCACTGCTCCTGTGAGTGTCTGCCCCATTAAATGGAGAACTCAAAGGCTGGGACAGCATCTCATTCATCTTTGTATCCCCAGTATTTTGCATGGTGTATAGCACATAGATAAGTATACGATTGTTCAGAATGAAAGATGAGAAGTATATGATTGTTTAGAATGAAAGATAAGATCAATCTTTCTAAGCCTCTCTGTTTTGTTTTGACAGCACTTTTCAACTTGGTAATATTGACAAACTGATAATGGACTCAGTTTATATGCTGATGCAAAGACCCTCAGAATTAATGGCCCTTCCACTTGTAGGCAGGAGAGGTTCTGAAACCAAGAAGAGAGGTAAATAACTAACCTAAGATTTAACAAACTGATTTCTTCCTATGTCCACTTCCACTGATTCTTCATAGGAGAGCTCATGACGGTCGAGCTTCACCTTCCACTCACACAGAGATGACTCTGCCATCTCTAGCCCAGGCCTCTGCCCTGAACTCAGACCTCTAAAGTCAACTGGCCTCTTAGATCTTGGCTGATCCAGGGGTACTGCATACACTCCTGGAGCAAAAGGAACTCCCTGGGCCTTCAAAGCTGAACCTGAAGGGCCCGCCACCATGAACAGGAACACACTCAACCTGGTCTCAGTCTGGAGAGAGAGGAAAGGGCCAGATCAGTGCAGGGCCTGGTGAGGCATGGTAAGGGTTGTGGAATTTTCTTAGCGAACCGCGAAGACACTGAAGGATTTTAACCCAAAATGGCACAATCCAATCTGCATGCTTAAAAATCACATTTGCTGCTATACGGGTAAATTAATTGAAGGAAGGGAAAGAGAGGAGACAGATGATAATGACCTGTTCATTAGGAAAGAATAAGGGAAAGAAGAAAGCTATTCTTTATCTATTATTTGCTACTAGAATTGACTATGTGCAGTACAGACAAAAATCAAGGATGATATCAATTTCCTTGCTTGGGTAAATGGTGAGGGACCGAGGAGAAGTGGGGAACCAGGGGTGAGAGATGGCAGTGGGATAGTGTTAAGTGAAGTTTTGGACATATTAACTTTAAGATATCTTGAAACAACATCCACGTAAAGATGTCAAGCAGACAGATAATCAAGTCCAAAGCTTAAGACATGTCTAGGCCAGAAATGTAAGACTGAGAATCATCACAATAAAGATGACATTTATACACTCCAAAATGTTAAGCTCCTCTAGAAAGAGACCGTTGAGAGAACAAAAAGTACTCAGAGGCACACCCTGAGAAATCCTAATATCTAAAAGTGGGATAGGGTACGAGAAGCAGCCAGATGGTAGAAAACCAAGAGAGAAACAATAAATGGCAATTGCCTGTTTCCTCATCAGCCCCCAACTAAGAGAACTCCTTGATGGTAAGAACTCTGACCCATTCTCTGTGGCAATGATAGTACCTATCAGCAGATAGTATTCCTTTTGTGTGAATATACTGCCATTTCCTTAACCATCCACCCAACAGACATTTAGATTGCTTCCATGTTTGAGATTTCAATAAATGTTGCCAAACTTAAATGATACCCTGAAGGAAAGAAGAGAGGGAGGAATGAAAGTCTGTTTAAACAAATAAGTGTACAAAGTGGAAAGGAAGATGGGTGTTGGGTTTAAATCCTTTGTGGCCTTGGACAAGCTACAGCACTTTCTTAACATACAAGGGTTCACAAATACTTGCCATTGATTTGTCAGTGACCAATGCATTCCAAATACTTGTCATGGCCTGTCGAATGCCAAGGTTGGGCTCAAACTGATAACGATAAAGACGAGGAACTAGCTGAGGCAGAAAAGGAGCCAGTTGTTCTCCAGCTCTGGTAGCAATTACATTAAAACCAAAAGCAGCACCCTAAAAAAATAAGATGAAGCAACAGAGACACATCTGACACAGAAAAACATTAACACACTAAATATACAAGGATCACAAAATTCTCTCTCCCAAACCCGTCCCTGAATAGAGCTTGAGTTTTGGGGCTTCCCAGCTTTACCAATCAATAACAGTAGCTGTGTGGTGGGGTCTAACTACTTCCAATTGGGCACTGCGTATGTCACACTATCAACTGCCACCATCTGCCAATGTAGCAGGTTAGGTTTTGGAGGAAATTAAAAAAATTAAAACCATCTGGAAATAGCAACTTACCTTCCTAGAATTCCACATTGCATGGTGGTTGGCTAAATTCATAAATTTATACACCAGATCAGGCTGACTAAGATCACTTGCCAGAGAACAAAGCTCCTTGTAAGTAGAAAGGCCCTGGCTTGGAAATAAAAACACAAGAGTGCAATAATGTATTTCTCTATCTGCAACCTAATAAAAATTTTATCACCAATATTACTAGGACATGATTATCAAAATTACATTTTCATTAAATTTCTAATATTAAGTTATCTTGCCATCACAGGGCACAGAACCAGGATAGAATACAAAAAGTCAGCCAACTCAATTATCAACATTGCTTGAAAGCCCCAATCTACTGCTGCTGGTGAGTGACCAAATGTACCTGTTCGCTCCCGGAGGTGGAGCCCTCACCATTCTCAGGAGACTCAACTGGGGAAGTCTTCCTTACACTGTGCATGAACCTCTCTTGTAAGAAACTCATCTGAAGATGATTTCTTTCTTTCTCTAAGTCTTTCCTAAGCTAGACCACCCCATCCCAATAAAAACTACTTTTGAGTCCTGTTAACTTTCCCCTGAGTAAATACTATTTTCTCAAATACCTGATGATCTTGTAACGTTTATTTTGTGAAAAAACAGGCACTAAAAAACTCATCTATGGAAAAAACTTAATACTTCAAATGATACAAGTGGTAAAAATTCACTATCTTCTAAATGACAATAAAAATGTTGCAGTTAGAAAACCAATTTTAAGGATAAGTAACTTAATTACTTTCAGAAAAAAAGCTACAAAAAACATCTTCAAGGGGGAAGGGGAAGATTAATGAATGGCTTAGAAGGAGTCTATGAGGAGAGTAAACTGATTAGAAACAAGGTTTGAGGTGAAAACAGTGAGCTGTAGGAGAAGGGCTACGACAGGACTCACAGACTGGCTGCAGCTCACCCAGGGACGTTCTGTCGGTGAAAACCGGAAGAAGAGCAGCAAGGCTGACTGAGCTGCACAGGTTTACCTGAGGATTCTTGGATGGATTGTCATGGTGTACCCACAACAGGATCATGATAAAATACAGGGGGTAAAGCTTGAGGAATTAATTTGAAATGCTAAATTGGTGGATCCCAAAATACCAAGTAGCATCACCTCCTCCAAACAACTCACTGCACTGGATGACATCCCACCCAGCTCCAGAGATCCTCAAGGGGTCAGTATCCGCACAAGCGTTGGCCACGTCACAGTTCAGCTCCTTCTTCGGTCATTAGCCCTACCTTGTTTCCTTCACTCCTTATAAACTCCCAACATACAGATCTCCATCTCAGAGTCTGTTTCCCATGAAACCCAACATAAGACACTAAGCTTTTTCCACAAAAACTATTTTCTTCCTCAAACACGCAACTTTTCCTATGAGGATGGACATCAACTTCATGAGTGCTCATTTACCAGACTAAAGAAAAATATTTTAAGATGTTTACAGTAATTCATCAATGGATTTGGCACACTTACCCATCCGGTGTTTTGCCAAGACTTCCCCCTTGAAATACCACTGTCTCTCCAGAAACTTCATGCTTAGTTCTAAACCAAAACAAACAAACAAACAAAATTTAAATTAGCCTCAATTTTTTCATACCAGTTCACAATCAGCATTCAACTACTTAACACATTTCATTTGTATACAGATAAAATCAAATTTTCTAATGAGTGTCTACTGTGTGCAAGATGTAAAAGTCAACTTATCTCCATCAGGCTGTGAATTCATAAATTGAAGTCTAGAATAAACAAATTAATAGATTTAAAAGACACCCCACATAAAACTGCACTCAATTAAATACGCAACCAATTACAAGAATCACCCCCACCACCACATATTCTTCACAAATATGACCATGAATGATAACGTGAGCTACCTCTCCAAGTCTTAGTTTTCATTTAGCCAACAGTAATTATGGTATTTTTCTAAACCAATGCTTTATCCTGGCGGTCACCCAATTTTCAAACTTGACCTACTAGCATGTTTCCCAAGTAAATAATACATAATGGATAGTTAAACTGCTATCTACAGCATAACAATCATCAATGAACAATTTAGAAAAGCAGGGAAATACAAAGTTAAATTTTTCTCCTTATAGAACATATTTTCAGTATGTGTGTACATTTGCCCTGTGTGTTCAAATCTGAAATTTTCAAGTTCACCATACCTTTTGCCAGTCATAAGGGTTTCTACAAGTATAGAGACCAATTCCTGTTGATCCTGCTCACTGCCCAGTTCATAAACCAACCCAAGGCCTTTTGAGGCAACATCTTGGCTAAGTTCTACCAAAAAAGCCAGACAATATAGTATTACTTTAAGAAAAACTTGTCTACTAGTCATCAAGTCAGGTTTTTTTTAAGGTTTTATTAATATTAACCTAAAATGATATCAAAGCAAAGACACAAAAACAGAATCAATTATCTATTTTCTTAAAAATGCCTTGTTTCTTAAAAAACTAGCACCATATGAGTCGCTATAAATGAAAATTATATTCATAGAAGATCCAATTCACAAACCAAGATAACACATGGATTTTAGTTTATACAGTGCATAGTAACAGAATATCAATTGACTGTAAGTTACAAACATCAGAGAGATCAAACAGCCTCAGTGGATTTCAATAAACCCACATCCAATTTTCTAAAAATGACAAGACCATCTGTTTAAAATAATTTATAAAACAAAGCTACCATGTGAATATTTACCATACATACAACCATTCTCTCTTGGCTTCAATCACAAAGAAGACAAGTAGAGGAAAGTTATTACTAAGCAAAAGTACTAATAAAGAAGGTCTTGCTTTTTTTTTAAGTATAAAACTGAAGAACACATTTCAGTTTTAAAAGAAAAAAAATTAGAAAATTTCCTGTACCCAAACCAAAAGTTTTCTTTGTTTTTATAACCATAAACATGTTAACCCTTAATACTAATAAACAAGGTTTGATTTTGTTTTAATCATATAGCTCAAAAATAGTTTTTATGTTCATTACTCCAGATTTTTCAAAATTTAAAATATAAATTCAACGAAGTTTAGAAATCAAATATACCAACAACCTACCATCATTTTCAGACAGAATTGAAACAAATGCACTCTGAATCTCTTTAAGATGAGACTAAAAGAAGAAAAAAATGCATTATAACCCTGAAATTCTAAGTCTTTGGGAGCATAAGAATCTCGTTACACAAGACCTATAAGACTCAGGACCCAAAGCAGTCACAAACCCGGGTGGGCTCCCATGCAGGACAACATCTTGAAAGGTGGCCCAAATTACCTGAAAGATGTATCTCTTGCAAGTAGTCATCTGAAGCATGCAATCTGACCTCTCCCCTGATCTGCACCTCCCCATCCTTACTTCTTCTGATTTTATACCTTGAAGGTTTCAGTCATTTTACAGCCAAAAGATAACAAGCCACCATCCTTCATTCCTTTATGTACAACTTATTTCAAAATATCTGCCATTAGCTAGTAGCCCTCACTTTAGTACTTGCCCTCATCTTCCTATGCTTTCCTTCCTGTGTTTCAATTATAAATACTTTCTAAGTGGTTTCCAACAAAGATGATCCCACCTGGCTCACCTTCACTTCTTCATGAGTACTTAGCTTCCTCACAAGGGAAAGGAGCCAGATGCAAGCTGCTTGCCTCACATGTGGATTGGGGCTAACGATATGTTTATTTAAAATCACATCCAACAACCATGGGACCACATCATTCACTTTGGCTCCTGGGAAGGAAGCAAAGAGATAAATAAAACAAAATAAAAATAAAATAGTTCAATGTGGTTTCCTAAAAAAAATTAAATTTAAGTCAACATTTACACAATAAGATATCAAAACCTAAGTGCCCTAAAGTTTTAAAATAAGGTGCTGAAGAAATCAATAAGCATTCATCTTAGAACCTTGCATAAGGTAAATACCTTTTCAAAGGTACTCTGGTCAGTTTAGTTTCCTAGAATGAAAAATTATCCCTACTCTCACCAGTCTCAGCAATTTTTCCTTCTCTACTAGGACTTTCTCATCTTCCATCTAAAATCAAACAAACAAACCTCTTTTGACTTCATTTTCCTTCCTCCAGCTGCCATGCATTTCTCTCCTCTCCTTTACTACTTCGAGACTTTTCAACCTTAATATTATTGACATTTTTGGCTGGATGATTCTTTACCGTGGGAGCTATCCTATACATTATAGAGTGTTTTGCAGCATTGCTGGCCTTGACCCACTACATACCAGTAGTCCCAGCCTCCCCAGTGTCCAGATATCGCCAAATGTCCCCTTTGGAGCAAAATCTCCCCAAGTTGAGAACCAATGCTTTACAATAAACTTGCTCAAAACAGATGCATGTATTCCAACTCTACATTTTCTCTCCTCTTATTTATTCTTAAACTGGCCACTCAGGCTTTTACCCCCTCCACTCCACAAGGTAAGTGGCTAAAGTCGCCACTTTTCCTTTTGTCAAATCCAATGAGCACATCTCAGTTCTCACCTTAATTGATTATCTTCATCCCCAACCCCACTCCTCACCCCTTCAGAGACTTTCTTTACTTCACTTCCAGTAAACAACACGCTGCTGGATTCCCTCCTACTTCTAACTGCTCCTTTCTTGTGTCCTTCAACAGTTTCCCCTCATCTTCCAAATCTCTGAATTCTAGAGAACCCCAGAGCTCAGCTGTTGGCCCTCTTCTCTTTTCTATTCATACCTTCACATCTAGTTTCATGGCTTTAAATACAATCTTTACATTCAAATATCCATTTCCAACCTGGAACTCTTCAAAACTCAACCTTCATAAACCAGATGAGTTGGAAGAGTCTAACACTGATGGGGTGGAGGAAGAAGAGCCTGTGAAGACCAGCTAAAGGTCACAAATAAAACAACTAAATGTAACAACCAAATTCATGTCTTCATGATGGAATATAATCCATAACAAATGAATTGCTACCATGAGAATACTAATTTTTGATTTCCTCAACTAAGAAGATAAAATATAGAAGCTTGGTGATTTTATCTTTTCTTTTAAAGATTTTTTTTTATTTTGGTTCAAATACAAAAATATATTTTTCATTCC
The DNA here is from genome assembly GCF_015220235.1 of Choloepus didactylus. Classification (NCBI taxonomy): domain Eukaryota; kingdom Metazoa; phylum Chordata; class Mammalia; order Pilosa; family Megalonychidae; genus Choloepus; species Choloepus didactylus. Next base: position 111,802,088 of record NC_051316.1, on the reverse strand, counting down.
AAATTCAAAGCAAACCACAAAATATTTGAAATCGTAATATCCTATAAACCATGTAGTCAGAAACCACATGGTCCTTCAACTATGTAGTCACAGAAAGCCAGTGTGCCTTCAGTGCAGAAGCACCTGGAGCACTAGCAGAAGATACCAAAGCTTCCTTATTTAATGCAGGATTTAAGGAACACATAATTTGGAAACTGCTACACCTCAACTTCTGAAATTAGCTAACTACAACAATCCTCACTAAGAAGCACAAGATTGAAGCAAGGCTAACTTTCCGGCCTGCTTGTCAAAGGAATAAAAAAGGAAGCTTTTGGTAATTTCATGCTCACTCTCCTTTGGTTATCTATTGTTCTTGACTGAAGCAAGCTGATAAGACAGATATAAATATCTGAAAAGTTTAAAATGGAATTTTTTTTGCTTCAAATGTGATAAAGAAAACAGAAAACGGTTACTTGAAGATTATAAATCGATTAGCTGAATATGTGGTACCAGCAGGAGAAGTATATTCTTCCTCAGTCACTAGCCAGGCATCCCGGGCAGCCACAGAACTGGTTCCTATTGCAGCACTGGTAATGGCTTCACCTACAGTGAACTGGAGTTCTATCTGTTTGGCCTGCAGCAAAGAGAGAAAAGCCATGAATGGGAGAGAAGGTTTCCCCAAAACTTCCATTTCCATAGAAAGGCTGCTTAATGTCTCGCTTCTCCACATATTTTGCGTTCTCTCCCTTGCCCAGCTTGCTTCAGCTAATTTGGTGGTTCTCAAAAGTGGAATAAGGGTGAGGAAAGGAAGTAATTATGAACAACTTGAAGATAGTCTTCCAAGCTCATGCTGCACTCCTCACCCTCAGCAGAGAACCACTAAGGAGTGCTTTCTAATCTCTGGAAGCATGTGGAGTTCACTTAGAAGGAAAGGGGTGTGGACGTTGAAGCCACACTGATCTTGGTTCAAATTTGAGTTTTGTCTCTTACTAGCTACATAAAACTGTATTAAAACTTCTCCAAGCCTCAACTTCTTCATTTGTAAAATGAGTATAGCACCAGCACCCGCCTCATCAGGCTGCAGTGACAATTAAATGAGGCAAATGTACATAAAGCTGAGTCACAGTAACTGCACAATAAATAGTAGCCACTATAATTTATTAACACCTCTTCTTCACACTCTTTAATTATATGATATGTGCAAGTTACTCTCAAATGGTCCAGAAAAAAAATCAAGGATAAAGCAAATTGGTAAAATATTAACAACAGGCAAATCTGGGGAAAGGGTATACAGTTCTTTGTACTATTCTTACAACTCTGTAAATGTAAAATTGTTTTTAAAAATCAAGTTAAAAACTCCTATATGATTCATATTCAAATTTTTTAATTTTTGATTTAGGAATTTCTACAACCTTCACAAGTCTGAATCACTAACTCAGTGTGGAACTAGACCTGTTTTAGTTCCCTTTGGCATTTTTCAGTTTACTATGGATTGGAAGAAATCTAAAAATAAGGAGAATAAGAGGATAAGGAGGAGAGTGCTTGTAAGGGCCTTAGAAATACTGATCTTTTTGGAGAATTCTGCAAAGCTTACAGACAACAGCTCAGCCATTCCTATGCCAAATCAGTAACTAAGTGCTCAACTCTGAACAAAGTGCTCAAATGCTAACACCACCTGCCTCCAGGTCTGAGAAAAAAGAGTTTAAGGGTTTTGTACCATTCTAATCCCACAGCTCTGCCTGGTCAAAGCTTCTTAGGACAACCCCAGACTGAGAAAAATTACTTGAACACAGATGATCCTATATTAAAAACTCATTTAACATGCCTGTTTTCTGTCATTAATAATGATATAGCTGGCATTAAAAACAGAAACAAAGCTATGTAAATTTACATTTATGGATGATATGATATCTACACTTTGCTTTACAATACTCCAGAAAAAAAAAATGAAGTCAATAGGCAGGTATATAACAAGTCATTACATTATTATTAAATTATTATTCACTCTGCTTTTGTGTATGTTTGACATTTTCCATAATAAAAAGTAAAAGAAAACAGAAAACTCAAGAACACTGTCCTAGGGGGATGATTCATGTTATTTTGTTATTCTTTCCCTTTAATCATGCCACCTTATTTCCAAATTTCTAGCTTTTCACATTTTTATATATTTCTATGTTCTTATAGTAATGGTTTCAATAACAAGTTAAAAATACAGACAAGATTTCATTTATTTAAACAAAACTGGAAGAAAATTAGATGAAAAAACAGCTGTCATAAGCTTTTCTCCAAGTGGTTACAACTTCAGCGACATCAGGGGAAACCTGGTATGAGTACAACTCATTCTCAAAAAAAAAGTTATCTTAAAATACTGAATTAAGAATCCAGAAAGCTGAATGCTAGACCCAATTCCATGACTCAGTTGCCTCAGTCCTCAGGCCCAGCCCTCCCCTTGCCTCCCTCTCATCCTTCAAGGCTCAGCAAAAATCATTCCTCAAAGAGACCTTCATCAGCTCTCCCAGGCAGAATTAGTCACCCCTCCCTTGTGATTCTACTGCCTTACATTCACTGGTCTCTTCACAGTCACTTATCTACTAGTATTTACTGAAGTCTGACCATTAGCAAGCACTGCTAGACACTGGGATTATAATATTGAACGAAACAGACCCTGCCTTAGGTCTAGCGAACAATTAGAAACTGATAAAAGCTGTGAGGAAAAAATACAGGGAGCCACGAAAGCACAAAAAACTAAAGAATCGAATCTTGTCTGAAAGGTCAAGGAAGGCTTTTAAAGAAGCACAGCAACAGCCTGAGAAGAAAGGAAGTATGGGGCTTTCAAAAGCTCAGAGCAAAGAAGGCCACCTAGGCTGGCGAGTGACAAGAATCCAGCCTAGAGCAGACAGGGGTCAGCCGGGTCAGGCTGAGGCACCTAATACACCATGCTGGCAGCTGCCCACCTGCAGGGCTTCTCCACTCCACTGGGCATAAGCTAAGACAGAAGCTATGTCATGAGACCCGAGAGTAACTGGAGCACCCACCTCCACTCCCTACATCTGGCTGACTGGGTAGCTTTCCCCTTTTATCCATGTCACACTGACCTTGACTCAAAAATGAGAAAAGGACAGTCCCACCCAGACAGTTTGATGAATGCTATGCTTCACACAGTGACGAGCCCAAGGTTGGCACTCAATAGCTACTTATTGAATAAATGAGTAAAGTTTTCACTTAAAACCACACAGCGTTCAAAAATTCCAACAACCAAAAAAATACCTTTTGTTTCAATGACTAACAATCAGATAGCAATGTAAATACCTCCACAGAATCCATCAGACCTTGCAAGAGGAGTTTCTGGTGAGGAAAATCTCCATCCCCAACTGGAAAATATCCCAGTGTTTGGATTGCCCGTTCTTTCATCTGAAAGAACACAGAGAATTTTTTCTTTTAAACAAAGTATGTAACACTTGTACCCTAGACCAGTGTTTAGAAAAATGAGACAGTAGGGAGGGGCAGTCTAACTAATGCACCTATGCATAAATTCTTACAAAAGTATCCAATTATATATTATTGTATCTATAAGGCATTGGAGGTAGAAAGACTTAAAACTGAGTGCATTAAGGATCCACAGCCACACAAGAATAAAGAAGACAGACTATTACTAGGCTTATTATCCTTCAAAACAGTTAGGAATGTGGTTCTGGCTCAGAGGGCACGGGAGCAAATGACTGCTTGACCATTTCATTAGCCTCTACAGGTATGTGACCTCAGGCAAGTTACTTCACCTTGCTGAGACTGTTTCCTCATCTGGAAAGTGGAGATAACAACTGTACATACTTCACTAGACATTTTGGAGGATTCCGTTAATTAATGCATATAAGAGGCTTAGTAAATTGCCCAGCACATTATGAGTGCTCAACATGACTGGTGGCTAACAGAAACTACACTGTATGATCTTTCCTATTTTAAACAATAGCTTGGCCACAATTAAGATTATTATGTTTGTCAAACTTGTAGTAAACTGATTTTTCTGCAAATTATATCATCTTATCAATACTGAGGTGCTTTGATCACAAAGGATATGTTTTAAAGTCTATGAAAATATCTATCTAAAACTAAAAAAACTATGTAAAATTCCCTTCCCTCATAGATTACTCACATTGCTTCTGAAACCCAGACTTCTTTATGCCAATCTGGCATTAAGGAAGTAAGATTTGGATATGGTCTAAAATTACAAAATCAATCATAAACCCCTAACTGCGTCATTACTTCTGCCTACTACATGACAAAAGAACTACCTAGTGCTTTTCACATTATTGTGAGAATTAACAGTACTGAATGGAGTGTGAGCGTGGTGGAACAGGGAAGTGCAGAGTCACGTGTGTCACCAGCAGGAAAGCAGGAGGCTAAAACATGGGAATGAATAACACAGTGGATCTTGTGGTGGATGATGTCTGTAATTAATATAATGTAATGTAGAATAATGTAATGTACAAATATAAAAATGTTCTTCCATGAACTAGAACAAATATACATCACTATTACAAGGTGTTAACAGAGTGGTATATGGGGAACAATGTATCTAATGCAAACTATGAACTGCAGTTAACAGTAATATTCTAATATTCTTTCATCAACTGTGTACATTTCATCAAATGTACCACACCAATGCTAAATGTCAATAATAGGAGGGATAAGGGGTATGAGATTCTTCTTTTTGGAATAATGAAAATGTTCTAAATTGTGGTAATGAATGCACAACACTCTGATCATACCATAAGCCAATGATTGTATACTTTGGATGGATAGTATGGTGTATGAATAGCTCAATAGAACTGTTTAAAACAAACAAACAAACAAAAAAATAATAGAGGGGTATATGGGAAAAATGTACCCATTACAACCTATGGACTATAGTTAACAGTTATATTTTAATATCCTTTCATCAATAGTAAACAAACATACCACACCAATACTATGGGTAAATAATAGAGAGGAGAAGGGATATCGGATGATTTGGGTTTTTCTTTTTTCTTTTTATTTCTTTTCTGAAGTAATGAGAATGTTCTAAAATTGACCATGGGGTTGTATGTACACTATGTGATGATACTGTAAGCCAGTGACTGTATATTTCAGAAATATTTCAAATGATGTTTATGGTGTGTGAACACATCTTAATAAAACTGCACTGCATTTAAAAGAAAACAAACAAACCTGCCATTTCAAAAAAAAAAATATCTAGCACTCTTAATACCTTATTCAAGTCTTAAGAAAATAATTAAGGGCCTAATTGGAATTGCTGGGCCAAATAGTACACATGCTAAAGTAGGGCACAAATCATCCCCACTCCCAAAACTGTAGAGGCACTTAGGCTTTCTTCTTTATCATTCTTTTTCATGTTAAATCCTTGCTCCAGTGGCAATGCCACCTATCCTCATTACAATTTGTTTTTGTTCATTATGTCTATGAATAGAGAATTCTAGGAGGGAAAGGAAAAAGAGACTTGCCTTATTTGTTTCTTTGCTGGAGGGTATTCTATTTAGTAAGCTTTCTACAAGATGCAGTTTGGTAAAGCCAGATCCCTCATTGGGGATGGGGAGTGGACCATTTCTGCCAATTTCACCCAGGGCTGTACAGGCAGCAATTGCCAGGAGAGGCGAAGTGCTGTCCAAAAATGAGCCTGTAAAGACAATCAAATAAAACAGAAAATATACTCGACCCTAGTGACCCAGCAATGTACTTGAGACTTTTTTTAAAAGACAACAAAATGGAATCAAAGTCTACATTATCTTCTAGTCGGTAATCTGTTAACATGTATTTATTTGCTTAAAAAAAAAAAGCACTCTTACTGTTACTAAAAATATAAAATTTATTTAGCCTCAAGAAATTTTTTGAGAAAAAAGACTGTGTCTTTAAAACGCAATGCTATAAAAAGAAATAAAAATGATACGTCAAATTTTAATTCAAAAATTGCAACATCCAAGTCTGCATAAAGACATGAATTACCTATTGTTTCTGTGGCACTCTGAATGAGTTCCTCTTGTTCAGGCAAGAAATCAGCATTTGTCTCCAGGTTTTGGTGCTCTGCCATTCTCATTTTCTTTTTAGCCAAATATCTTCCCACTGTGAATCCCAATGCAAGCAAGGATCCATGTTGTATCTCTGGGCTCTGAAGGTAACAACACCATAGCACATGTGTCTCTCTCTCACACATGCAAGAATACATTAAAATAACTGTCATCTCTCCAACAGAACACAAGGCCAAAGAATAAAGTGATTACTTGAGTTTCCACTGGATGCTAAGGAATCAGGCTTAGGAAGTAAGACAAACTTTGCATTTCTATTACAGAGAATTCTAAGAAGTTAAACTGATTCTTGATTCACTCCAAGATTTAGATCCCCAATCCCAAGCCTACTCCTAACCTGGGTGAGGAGTCTCTCCTACATGGCAGATGTGCATTTGTAAGTGCATTTTACAAATGAGAATATAAAAGTCTAACCTATTTGGTTAGACACTTCTGTAAAACCTTAGTAGCTCCCAGAAAAAAGAAGGAAGACAAAGTTGATAACATACATGATTGTCTTTTGCAGTCTTTATAAGCTGCTCTATCATTGACTTCAACTCATTTCCTGACACTGTAGAAACCACCACGGAATAAAACAATGCTGCCAGTTCACGCATCTCTTCTTTACTGCTGTTCATGAGACTCTGAGAGGTGAAGAGAAAGAAATAGATACATGATACATAACCATCTTCCTGCTGGCAACATCTAGCGTTTAAAATTATAAAAGTAAAATCAATGATACATTTATAATGTTCAATTTATTGGTATCCATGAAGCAAGAACACAATTATTATTTCAAAGCAAAATAAAAGCTCTAGTATATACCAAAATCTTATATACAGTTACACCGAGGATACAAAAACACACAAAAAATATGAAGTTAATAGCAGGTGATCTAAAACAGTGGTCAGCAAACTTTTTCTTTAAAAGGCCAAATACCAAATATTTTAGATTTTGCAGGCCATAAGGCTGTGCCACAACCACCTAACTCTGCAGTTGCAGTGAGAAAGCAGCCATAGACGATAGGTAAACAACTGGGTGTGGCTGTGTTCCAATGAAACTTTATGTACAGACACTATAATTTTTACATGTCACAAAACATTATTTTTCTTTTGATTTTTTTCAACCATTTAAAAATGTAAAAACCATATTTAGCTCACAGGCTGTACAAAAACAGGAGGCAGGTCAGATTTGGCCCATAGGCCACAGTTTGCCAACCCCTGACCTAAAAACTCACAACTCAAAAACCACAAGACCATTTTAAAATCAGCAAATATTAGGAATAAAAAAAACTTTTTAAACCAAAAGCAGTTTTGACCAGATTTTCCAGAAAAATGGAAAACTCACACCTCTTTGAAAATTACATTCGTGCTTTCAAGAGACAATCTGCACATTTACTATTATACTAGCTGCATTTTCCAGAAAGAACTGCATTATATAGCACAAGCAGCACACAAAACTGTATGGGCCACACCTGCACTAACATAATTATTATTTATGAAATTCAAATTTAGCTGGCCCTCTTGTATTTTTATTTGCTAAATCTGGCAACCCTAACAGTAAGACAAGCAGACAAGAACACAGTCGCACATGATTGGTGAGGATGTAAACTGGCACTTTCAAAATTATAAAAACACATCCTCTGACCCAGCAATTCCACTTCCAAGGAATTCACCTAAAATGACTGATTATTCACTGCAACAGACTGAACTAAGCTAAATAGCCATCAACAGGATCTAGAATAAGTTATGGTACATTCATAGAATGGAAAATGACAAAGAATGAGGAGGCTCTCTCTGTAGTTATATAGGAAGAGCTCCAAGTTCTACCGTTAAGTGAAAGAAGTAGGATGCAAAATAAAATAGTGTGCTAACTTTTGTATAAAAGAACTGGGAGAAAATAAGAATACACATTTTTATTTGTGAGTATATGCAAAGTAAACTCTAGAAGTTATACCATATAAATAGGTGATAACCTACGTACATTAGTTGGAGGTGGGAATGGTAGGAGCAGGAAGCTGGGGTGATTTGGGTGGATGGGAGACACAGAAAGGAGACTTTTTACATATTTTTTAAACTATATGAATCTATTCCTTGTATTACTTTTTCCTTAAATGACTCTCAATTCATCTCCCACTGCCACCCAGGTGGGTCAGTGAGATATAACAACCCATATGCTTCACAGTGTTTGATGGTGAGGGAGTTTTCAAAATGACTTAAAGGCAGAAAAGATCACAGTAGCACTGGAAGGAAGAACAAATCATGAAATAACCAGAATCAAAGAGAAATATACATGCACAAGACATACCTTTATCCATTCTGTTTTATCTACAAATTTGGTTGCCAACTTTTCTGGATACACTGAAACAGCTTCCAGTAGACAGTACATGACTGGCAAACCTAAATAAGAATTCAGAACTCTTGTTAAATTTCAGGAAAAGTAATGAACATACATGGATCACTACATCCCTTTGAAGTATAATTGTTTATAATTGTTGCTGTTTTAGGAGGCACTCCCTCAGTTCTACAAAAAAAAAAAAAAAAATTACTCAACCCAATTACACTAGGTGGTTCAATGCAGTAAATTTACAGGCTAATATCTATTTTAAAAAAAAAAAAAAGGATGCCCCATTCTTCACACCCACTTCCAAAGTAAAAATTTCTTGTCTGCTAGAATTTCTTTTCAAAAAGAGAAATAATGTATCAAGGAAGAATCAGATAAGTTTAGAAAAGAAAAAAAAAAAACTAACATTCATTTATGGTAACAGAGAAATAATTTTGCTATAAATTCACAGCTGAGTTTAAAATTAATTTTTTTTTGCTTAAGTGCTTTAATATCTTTCCTCAACATCTGCACTTCCTACCTCCAACACCTGCTAAGAGCTGCTGAAGGAGGCCAATGTAGATCTGAACAGGATTGGTTTCTCCACTCTTGGAAGATGACGAAGAAGCTGTTGCTTGGCTCCCTGACATTAAAGTCCTTATATAGCGTCCGATGGCTGGAGCGTGATCTTGCATATCAGCCAAACTCTGAGAGGTGGGCACCACCCCTGAGCTGTGAGCCAGGCACATGCGCAAGTACAGAACTATCTAAAATCACAAGGAAGAGGAACACCTGATCAGCTTCTCAAAAGTCAAGGTGGGAAGGTATTCTCCAAAGTGATAGCTTCCAGTTTTGAGTCCCATACTTCTTCACAAAGCTATTCAGCAACTCACATGGATTGTGGAAAACACAATGTAAAATGTTAACTGATATTACCATAATAGAGCAAAATTTATATAACAAGCTTTTATAAATCGAGTGCTTTTTTAATGGAGTTTGATTTACAATGCAAACTCAACTACTGAAGACTGAAAATTACAATGAAAATTGTTCTTTTTAAAAAGCCATTTATTTATATAAGTGATTGAGTAGAAACCTGATGCAAATGATTAATTCCTGTGGAAGAAAATTCCAGATGTGCTTAATCTCCACTGATATAAAGAATTTGAGAAAATGCGTTCAAATCATCCACAAAGGAGTAGCTAGGATACCATAAAAACCTCTGCTGTAAACTGGCTACCAGGGAGTCCTCTGGAAGCTCTTCCCCTGAGACCTAAAATAGGACAGGCTGCAATTGGCTGTATTTTATTCACTTTGTATAAGATTTCCCTTATATTTAATTAGTACAAATCAGTGTCTAAAAAATAGAACTTCCTTTAGTAAGTGTGATAAATTAATCCTCTCCAACATTTAAAATGAGATAGCCCGAACAGCCAATAATTTGATGGCTTTACAATTCAAATCTAAATTGCTGCAGAATCCCAACAGTAACCAATGCACAGCCTCCAGTTCTTTCACAAGGAGATAAATATGGTTCCACTAGAATCTATTAGTCTTACTGATATAAAGTTATTTTTGTAGACTTCACTATGAGTTAAAATAACAACAATTACCAAATACTTTCGTTTTATAAACAGCCTGGTGAAGAATAATGATACCACAGTGTGGGTTTACCTAGAACACAAAAAAATTCACAAACATCTCTTAGAAAATGACATTATCTTTTAGAGCAAAATAGAAATAAATGAAAGTCCTACCTCTCCAAAGGCTGCTGGGTTAAATGGAAGGACTGTGGTCCCAGTCATGTACTTGGCTGGTGTTTTCATTCTATGGGAAGCCTAATAAAAATAAGCCCAAAACAAACAATTACTGAAAAATAAGGCACATGTGCCCTTCATCAACTGAAAAACAATTATATTTCTAGCTGCATCATGGTCAAAGGTTTGCTTTTCTTCTATTCAAAACATTTCCCCATTAATCACGTTGATTATGTGTTTCCCTCAAACCCTAAATGACAGGGGATGTTGCCTTTTTTCTCTTGTTTTAAAAGAATATGAACTCACTCCCAGCATCTACTGACACACTCACCCCGGGCCTTTGCATGTCAGTTATTTTCATTGATAATGAGAGGAGGAGGAAAATATGGGCACAGAAGCTTCTTCTAACCCCACAAATGCCTGTGCTATGGAGAAGAGAATCACGGCTGCTACACACTGACCTCTTAACTCCCTGAAGGTGCCTAACTAACAAAAAGCTAGGACAGCCAGCAGAGGCGGAAGGCAGTGAGGCATCTCCTGCAGTATACTCCAGGAAACACTGACGTAAAAAGTGGGACAGGCTCAGCCTCAGATCATTACCGCCAATACTCCAATCTATCAGCAGAGGACACTGTGCAAAATGAGGTGTGATATTCTCTTATCACAGGGGAAGAAATATGAACTGCTCCTGAAGCATACCTAAACTTATGCTTTCCCCTAAAGAGTGGCCTTCCAAATAAAAAGATGTATTTTTAAGCACATTGTACAAAAGGAAAAAATTGTAAACATAGCCAAATCATTGAAGAGCATGAAGGGAACTGAAAGTAATTTGGACTTGGGCAAAACTGATCTTTTGCATTTGAGAATTCTATTTTTCTCCTCATTTTATACCTCCTTCTTATTGTAAATATTAACATTGTTTAAAATATTACTACTAACCAGCATTTAGTCATTACATTTTTTATAGTTTAAGTCAGTTAAAACACTGTCTTTATTTTCATCGTCCATTATGTCTCAGGGTAATTATCTGAAGTTAAATGACATACCTTCTCTTGGATATAATACACCATTTCTGGGAAAGAAGGCATCTGCTTAGAAGCACTTTCTTTTCTGTTTCTACCAGGAAGGCACCTTAATACTCGTTGTGCTTCTCCATGAACTTCTTCTCGTCTTTAAGAAAGACAAAGAACAATAAAAAATAAATATCACCAATTGGAAAACAGCCATTTGAGAATAAGAACAGCAATTTAATTGGCAGCTGGAGTTCTGATATTATGTCTTAAATATATTCTAGGATATTTAAGCAAATAAGTCAATAAAATATGTTATAAGAAATTCTTTATGAAAATTTCACAAGATTTGGATCTTTGAATTTTATCCACAGGAAAGAAAAACAGAGGCTACTGCTTCATTACACAAATATCTACGTATGTTTTACCCTTGTTAAAGGCAAATCCAAAACATACATAATTTTACATAAATAATTCTTAAAGAAAAGTGACTGTCCAGTGGTCTGCAAAGGCCAACCAAACTCCCACACTTTTAGATATTTAACTACAATTCTGTACAATGGTAACTGATACTGTAACAACACGTAAAAATGTAAAACCCAACCAAGTTCAGACCATCTAAAGACTGACCTCAGTCACAACATTATTGAAATACAATATAAAGGTCCTTTTAAGTACATACTTGCCTCTGAATTGTGTTTATAATTTTCTACCAACAGATACAGAGCACAAAAGAAAGAACTAATAAGGAAAGCCTGATGTTGTCAAAGGACTTTCCATCTTAAACTGAAAAAGGAAAACTTCTGAATGAGTTTTGCTTTTGGGTTTTTTTTTTTTTTTTAAATAAAAATAATTTCAGAACTTAGAGAGAAGGCACAGTGGTTAAGAGCTTTGCTTGGAAGCCCAACTGCTGGGTTTAATCCTGGCCCTAGCATGAACTGCATCTGCAATACAGAGCCCTGTGGCTGGGAGACTGGCATAAAAGGGGGAAAAAGCAGAGCACCCGAATCAAGATTAGCAAGCCAAAGCCACTTTCACCAAAACTAAACGCAGCTGAATGAGAAGACGTGATATCCAATTTACAATAACCACCAAAAAAAAAAAAAGCAAAATATTTATAATTCGTAGGGAAAAAAATGGTATCAAGTATACACGGGCCAATTAGAATACCGATCATTATCAAGGATAACTCACGAAAAACAGTGACCATAAAAGTTCATGGGTGGGGCCCAATCAAGATGGCAGAGAAAGAAGCTTCAGGGCTCTGTCCCTGTACAGAAGCTTTGAACAACCAGCAAGAATTGGCAGAAACATCTTTCTCAAAGCTCCAGAAAACAGTTAAAAGACTGCACAACACAAACTGTCAACCCTAACATCAACTATGGACTATAGTTAAAATATAATTATAATGGCCAACTTAGGCCATGTTATGGGTGGGGCAGGGAAGGGATCAGGGCCTAGCCAGGACCTCCCCCGCTCTGGGTGTCCCGGGCCATCGGACACGTGTCCAGGCCATGGGCGCTGGCGCAGAGCAAACCCAGGAAACACGGCCCCAGCGGTGCCTGCAGCTGCTGCTGCCTCTGCTGGAGGCGGACCATCATGCTGCCGAGGCCCTTCCCCCTCCAGGGCTCCAGCAAATCCCATGCCCCTAAGGACTACCAGGTTCTGTTGGGAAACCAAACTGTACAAATAAACCCAGCACACCTAGAAAATATCCAGGAAATCAGATTATCACCCACCCAGACTTTGAGAAGTTTCACCCCTTTGGGAGTGACATCACCATGTTGCAACTGCACCTGCCTGTGAACTTCACTTCCTACATCACATCCGCCTGCCTTCCACCCTTCCATTTCCAGGAGGGTAAAGTGGGCCTCATAGCGAACAAGTTCTGCATTATGTTATACATTCAAACTACTGCTAAAGGCAAGATCACTGTGCATGAGGAGATGCCTGTGTGCTGGGGAATTCTCATCTGGAAAGTCCATCTGCCAAATCTGGGAAACCACCACTGCAATCAAGACAGACAGTGATTCCAGCACTGCAAAGAAATCCCTCATGCTGTCCCTTCATAGCTGTACCAAATTCACCCCTGCACTATCGTAACCCGACAACCACAAATCTGCTCCAAATCTTTACAATTTTTGTCATTTTGAGAATGTAACACAAATGGAATGCTAGAATATGTGATCTTTTGAGATTGGCTTTTGAAAGCCCTTGAGACTCACCCATGTGGTTACTGTGTTAAAAGATGATTCCTTTTTATTACTGAGTAGTATTTCTTGGTATGGATGTACCACAGTTTAAGCATTCACCTATTGAAAGAAGTTTCCATTCTTTCCAGTATTGGGTATTACAAATAAAACTGATATGAACAATCAAGTACAGATTTCTGTGTGCACATAGGTCTCCATTTGTCTGGAGTAAGTACCCAGCAGTGCAATTGCAGGGTAGTATGATAAATGCATTTCTAATTAAAGAAACTGCCACTGTTTTCCACGGTGGCTGTACCATTTTACATTTCCACCAGCAATGTAGTCATAATCCAGTTTTTCTACATCCTCACCAGCACTTCACAGTGTCAGATTTACATTATAGCTCTTCTAATTCATGCATAATGTCTAATTGTGTTCTTAATTTGCATTTCCTAAATGTCTAGCGATGTTGAACATCTTTTCACATGCTTAGTTGTAAGATATATGTCCTCTTCAGTGAAAAAAAAAATATATGATTATACTAATATTGTTTCAACAATGGTAACAAAGTCACCACACTAATTAAGGGGGTGTGCATATGGAAAATCTGTATTCTCTGCATAACTTTTCTATAAACCTACAACTTCTCTAACAAAAAATAAATAAATAAAATGTCATATTATCTAGAAAATGCAGTAATGTAATTCATTAACATAAAATTCAACATATACCTCATTATAAATATCTACTTAGTATATTAGGAATGATACCCCATCAGCATAAAATATTAAAACATATATGTGAAACAATGAAAACATCAATATCATTCTTTTTTTACCCTTAAATAGGGTTTACTTTTTATAGATAATCATAAGTTTTACTTAATTTGCACTTGACCATTTCATATGCATTTTTGTATAGTATCTGATATACAGTTTATAGATATTCATGTACTATATGTTAGATAAATATACACAATCGTATTTTTTTTAAATACAGACATAGGACTACAGATATCTATGATTACAAGGGCCATACTTTTAAAACTATTTAATAAATTGCTTCTAAATTCTGTAGACCAACATTGCAAACAACAGAAAACTTCGTAATATTCTTATAAATTTAAAATGAACCCAATTCAAATTAATACTTTTTGAAACTTACGGATCTCCCGCAGCTAGTAAGAGTAAGTATCTGGAAGGTATATGATCTGAGGGAAACACTGTGCTCGCAAATTTCACAGCCACCTGTCGAACTTGAACTTCAGGCTATTTGACACATATGTGCATGGACACATACACACACAGAGATCAAAAAAAAGAAAAGAAAAGAAATCAACTACCAGCAACTCATTCCAGTAGAGACAGTCATAACTGTAAACAATTCAAAACGTAAATTGACATATCAATAAATGTCTTAATCAATAAAATCAAGTCAAATCATATGTCCAAGATTTTTTAATCAGCGGCACCAATCAATCACATTGTGATTTTGGACAGTGTCATTACTTAAAAAGTACTTTAACAATCTAAAGAATCATCCCAGTAAAAGAGAAAGAATCAAAAAAGGCTACAGCTAAAGAAACTCCCTGTTAAAAGTATGTGAACATGTCCAGCCCAAACCATGGGATCAGTGTCATTCGGACCATTTCAGGGTTTTTCCACTCTCACTCTCTCCACCACCTGCTTCCCAAACTCACCATCACACTACCGAAATGGATTTCACCTGAAGGTATTTTGCAAGGAACACAAACAGGATAGCTGAAATCCCTTCAAATTTGAAGCAATATACCGCCAACTTTTTTCAGATTAGTTCTACCGTTAAAACTGACTCCAAAGTGAAGTTCAACTACATAAACATATTCAATTAACTTAAATCAATTAATAATCTATGGACACAAAGTGTAACCAGAAAAGCAGTTTTAGTATCTATTGATTCTGAAGCTTTAGTCTCATGTATCTTCCCCCACATTCCAGCCACAAACATAAGTGAAATTTGAAAGAGAGATTAAGAAATAGACTGTTCCATTCATTCTGGTGTTCCTGATATTTAGCATCCCTTGAGCTCCATTAAAAAGCAATGGTATTAGGAAGTGAGATACAGTAGGTTAGTATAGGCTGGAGTAAAATAGTGACACATCCCAGAGTAATTTGGGCAGATAATAAAAAATACATTTACAGCCTCCCCCTCCCCAGCCCCGAGGATCTGGGGGAAGGTGCGGATGTGTTGGACATCCTCACCTGGACTGGTGTTGATGTTGTCACAAACATTGGGACTGGCGGTTTGATGTGCTGAGCCCTCGAGCATGGGACTTGCCCTTATGAAGCTCATTACCACAAAGGAGAGTCTAAAGTTGTATGTAATGGTGCCTAAAAGTCTCCCCCTGAGTACCTCTTTGTTGCTCAGATGTGGCCCTCTCTCTCTCTAACTGAGCCATCTCGACAGGTGAACTCACTGTCCTCCCCCTACGTGGGACCCGACTCCCAGGGGTGTAAATCTCCCTGGCAACACAGAGTATGACTCCCGGGGATGAATGTGGACCCGGCATCATGGGACTGAGAGTATCTTCTTGACCAAAAGGGGGATGCAAAATGAGACAAAATAGTTTCAGTGGCTGAGAGATTACAAATGGAGTCGAGAGGTCACTCTGGTGGACATTCTTATGCACTATATAGATAACACCTCTTAGCCTTTAATGTATTGGAATAGCTAGAAGTAAATACCTGAAACTACCAAACTCCAACCCAGCAGTCTGGACTCCTGAAGACAATTATATAATAATGTAGATTACAAGGGGTGGCAGTGTGATTGTGAAGACCTTGTGGATCACACCCCCTTTATCTAGTGTATGGATGAGTGGAGGAATGGGGATAAAAACTAAAGGACAAATGGGGTGGGATGGGGGGATGATTTGGGTGTTCTTTTTCCACCTTCATTTTTTATTCTTGTTCTGGTTCTTTCTGATGCAAGGAAAATGTTCAGAGATAGATTGTGGTGATGAATGCATAACTATGTTGTCATGCTGTGGACGGTGGATTGTATATCATGGATGATTGTATGGTGTGTGAATGTATTTCAGTAAAACTGAATTTAATAAAAAATAAATAAATAAATAAATAATGAAAAAAAAAAAAAGCAATGGTATTAAGGAACAGCCTAAATTACATGATTTAATGTGGAATCAGGTTACATTCTGGTGTAAAGAAAGGAAATTAGCTTTGGCTTGGTAATATTATTACATGATTTGATCTGCATAATATAAACCAGCACCCTCAAAGCATTATAGCCATATCCTAGGGGCTGACACGGTAGTTTTGTGTGTTTTCATATCAGCAGGGCATCAAACTTCCTTACGAGGTACAGTGAGTTCAAGGATTTCAGGGTTGATCAATGAAAAGACATGACCAGGAGACGGCAGTAGCACACAAAAGTTTTATTTAGACAGCACCTGGGCAGGTTTGCATAAGAAGGGAAGTCCCTCCTAGCAAGAGATCTTCCAGAGGCAGCCACAAAGCCTCTACCACCCAGAAGTGGGGCAGGGCACGGAACGCCAGAGGGACAAAAGAAACAAAGAAGGGGCTTATGTGTCTAGGTGAAGGTAATGTCGCCCAACAGCACCGTGGAGAGTCTGGGGGTCAGACCACTACAAAAGGCAGCAGAAGTGTGGGGTCTTTTATCACCCTAGGGTTTTAACATAACTATAACTAGCAGATGGTAGGTAACATTTCATGGTTTGCAAAGCAGGCTTTAAATGGCTAAATATACGCTTATTTGGGCCATTTTTAAAGGAACTATATGTAAGAATTTGAGTTTGATGTCAGTGAGCTTTGAGCTAATGGTCCTAGCCTGCTGTGAAAAAGTAAATAGCACAGGGGACAATTCAAAGGGGCCATCTTTTGGTTTACAACATGAGGTTACTAGGGGAGATTTTAAGTGCTCTATTCTAATGAGCTTCCAAATAAGCCTAAGCTTCTTTGGCCGTAATCAGATTTATATGACCACAAACCATGTGTGCTAGACACCAATAGTATTTGACAATGAGTTTCTCCATACAGTAGCCATTCTGAATGTGTGTAATTGCTTAATTTAACTCCTGCCATATTTCAATAGAAACCAGATATCCTGGTGAACCATAAATAATTCTTTCAATGTAAATATATTAAACCATACCAACCAAATTTCAGTCAGACACAATTTATATTAATCTCATCAATACTTTTTGGCATTGATTCCCCTTCAAATCTCTCTCTTTTCCTACTACCAAAAATGAAGCAAAAAGAACTGACTAAAACAAATACATAATATACTACTTTATATTTTACATGTTAAGTATACATATGTGTGTACATGTGCGTTTCTCTGTAGATATTCAAAATCCTCCTACAAACTCCCATGAAAACCAATTAAAGAGGACTGAAGGAAGAACAGTATGTATGATAGAACTGGTGTACTTCCTCCTATAGACTCATTATGACATCGTAGAGTTTGTGTATCTTTCCTTCTGCTTTTCTCCCCCAGTGTAACATACAGAATTCTACGTCAGTGGACTCTAGTGCTCAACAACCTTTTAAGAAGACAAAGCACTGCCAACTGGGAGGCCATGAGATTAGAAGAGTTACCCACTTGGAAGGTTTTTAAAAACATAAGCACCCATCACTGTGAATACTACCACTCCTCCTCCCCTAAGATCATATTTTCATCACAAAGAATTAAAATGAGATCATAAATCACAGTCCAAGTGAAAATAAAAATTCCTTTTAATTATCATAATAGGGAAGGAGAAAAGCAATTCAAATTTTGTTCTTAAAAATGTAAAATGTGGATATAACACTAGCCAAAGTAGTTCACACAGTTGGTCCTACCTTTATTAAGTATGAAGCCACAAGTGCCTCCATGAGAGTTCGCTGTGCTCCTTCTAAAGTACTGTAAGCTCCAACCATCATAGACAATGCCTCTTGAATTGCAAGTCGAGTCTCCGGCTCTTCCTGTAAGGAAGATAAAAACAATGTTTCCCTCCCCATTGGGTTTCCAGGTAAGCATCCAAACACAAAGCATAAACTTGCCAGCTGTTTCCCTACCTTACAAAGGGCTTCAAAAAGCTGCTGCACAAGAGCTATATCCTTAGTGAACAAATGAGGCATTCGACTGTAAAAGAATATAAGACCACCATTATTACTATTAGAAATTTCCATGAGATGAAAACGGGAGAAAATGAAGCTAAACACATTCTTGAACTTACAATTTAATCTCTGAACACAACAAAGTCAGCATGAGAACACCTCCCAATAGCCAAAAATGTTAAAAAATAAATATTTAAGGTCTAGTAATACTTAATGTTAAAAAATAAATATTTAAGGTCTGATCCAAGTAATCCTTAATTAATATACATATTAGCTAGATATATCATGCATTCAGTTAACATTTTTGATCTTAACATGCAGAAAATAGATAATTAAGATTAAATTACTATTTAAAACTAAAGTCTACCATGATAAGGGGCTTTGCTACCATGTGCCAAAAGACAACAAGACAATATTTGCTGGCAACTGTGCTGGTTTGGGTGTATTGTGCCCCCAGAGAATGCCATGTTCTTGGATGCAGTCTTGTGGGGCAGACATCTTGGTGGGGATCGGGTTGGAGCATTTGGATTGGGTTGTTTGCATGGAGATGCGCCCTACCCAACTGTGGGTAGTGACTCTGGTTGGATAATTTCCATGGAGGTGTTACCCCACCCATTCAGGGTGGGTCTAAATTAAATCACTGAAGCCATATAAATGAGCTGACAAACAGAAGGAACTCAGTGCAGCTGAGAGTGACATTTTGAAGAGGAGCTACAGCCAAGAGGGACAATTTGGAGAATGCACAGAAGCTGAGAGAGTAGCTGCAGATGAGAGACAGTTTGAAGATGGCTGTTGAAAGCAGACTTGTGCTCCAGAGAAGTTAAGAGAGGATAAATGCCCCAAGAGCAACTAAGAGTGACATTTTTGAGAAACTGCAGCCTAGAGAGGAACGTCTTGGGAGAAAGCCATTTTGAAACCAGAACTTTGGAGCAGACCCAGCCACGTGCCTTCCCAGCTAACAGAGGTTTTCTGGACACCACTGGCCATCCTCCAGTGAAGGTACCCAATTGCTGATGTGTTACCTTGGACACTTTATGGCCTTAAGACTGTAACTGTGTAACCAAATAAACCCCCTTTTATAAAAGCCAATCCATCTCTGGTGTTTTGCAGTCCGGCAGTATTAGCAAACTAGAACAGCAACCCTGCACTTTTATCAGTTGGTCTGGGGTGACTCTTTCCTCAAACCCCAAAGCTTTGCTCCACAAACAATACAGAAGGGTAAGACAGGGTCTGCACAAGCCAATGCAGAACCTGCACCAGGGGTAGAAGCTGCACCACTGAGGATGCTTCACTTCTATTCCCCTGCTTTGAAATACAGTGAAAGAAGATGACATCCAGGAGGAAATGGGATGAGGAAAACATAGTGAGCAGAAGGGGAAAACATCTATCTTGGGTAGCAGGGCAACTTGGAGTCATAATATAAACACCATCAGAAAGGAGAATCACTGGAAAACCCTTGATTATCTGGATTATAAAAACTAGTAGTAAGTGGCAACATAAACATTTAAGATCGAATATCCCCAGGGTATTAAAAAATATAATTGATTACAACACAACCCAGTTCAATATTACCATGTTACCACTACAATGGTAACATCTTTTCAAATGTAAATTAAAATGTCTCACAACTTTTTCCTTCAACAAATAAGACATTTCTCAATAATCCACAGCCATTAAACAATTTCCTTTCACAGAGCCACAAGAAATTTATTTTCCATCCATTATTAAATGCCACATAATTTTCTTATTTACCAATAAGAGATCTGTCTCACTGAAAAAGTGTTTACTCACCTGGAAAGTTTTCCAACAGCTGAATACGCCATTGACAGTAGTTTAGGATCCTTGAAATTAAAAAAAAAAAAAAAGTACAAAAAAAAGACAAAACAAAACTAAACACAGTAAACAGCAAAACCTTTCTGCTGTAATGACATGCATAATTTCACTCCTTTTTAAGCCTAGATCTCATTCTATCTAAGTACACGATGTTAGCTTCAGAGCAAGAAAATACAAAGTGTTCAAGCCTGAAATCCTAAAAGGAAAAATAAAACAAAGCCTCATGCCCCCACCCACACCAAAAAGGAAAATACAGTGGTCATAAATGAAAAATTTCTCTTAGCTCGTGTTAACTGAAGGATATTTTAACACTATGTAATCTGCAATGCCAAAAGAGTTTAACTTAAACCACTGCTCCAACAGACCAAGATCCTCCGTCTCTTACCCCTAGTTGCAGAACTGTGATGCAATTATCTGAAAATCTACATTATGATAAACAGCTTTCCCTTGTGTCTTCAACCATAAAAAAATTAAAAGGGTCACAGTCATCAAATGAATTAGTGAGATTCCTTCCTCAAGATACAGATAAAATGACATAGTTTAATGAAAACCAATAGTCTGACTTATTACTCAGGAACACAGCGACAAACTTCTGTCAGTTGAAGTTTTTACATTTATCATAGGACTCACCTTTCTATACTTAAATGGACACTCTTATGGATTCATCCATTGGGAAGACACAAGTGTCATCTGGCGATGAGAGAATTAGGCCTTGTGGTTTTCTGGCCTCTCTAACCTATTTTCAAGATATTTTCTCCCAGAAAACTAAAAAGCATTTTTATTTCTGCCAACCACTCCAAAACATCCAACTATCAGTGCCATAAACATAATCTGAAAGGTTCTCTAGGCCTTAAAAACCATGAAAGCACTACTCAGTAAGAGAAAGAACAGAGAAGAGCCAAGCCTAACATACCCCAAAGGACAAATGCACATTAAATGAACAGCTTTTCACTGATCGTATCTATCAACATAACTTCACTGTGCTGAACAATTTATGTGCATTATTTCATTTAATCCTCATAGTAATCCAATGAGATGGGTACTATTATTTTCACTTTTCAAGTAAGGAACAAAGTTCCAAAGAATTTAAGTAACTCACCAAAGAAGAAAACTAGGATTCACACCCAACTCTAATTCAAAGGGTAAAATCCTAATCATTACACTATTGCAAACATGCATTCATGTTTAGCTAAGACTTAGGAAAATAATGCTAACTAGAGCCCCTGAAACCTTACAAATTCCCCTGAAATACCTGAGATGGTAAAACAGATACAGCAAGGAAAAACAAGGAATCAAAAATCTACAAACTAAGGACTCCTCAACCCACTTAGCTTAAGGAATCAAAAATTTACTGAATGCATGTTTTGACAGCATTTAGAAATCAGTAAAACCTCAGCCCCTAAAAATTAACAGTTTCCCAAAGCACGACAAATCCAAATGGTCCCCTATGGAAATCAATCATAAAATAAATTTTAACTAATTCCTTTAAATCCATCTTTGCACAGTGTTTAAAAACAGCATAAAATAAACTTATTTTTTTAAATGTAGTTTAAAGAAGTGATAAAACACTTATCAACTTCAGAAAAGTTTTTAACACATTTCTAAAATAAGCAAAAGATGGCAGTAATTTCTGAATTTGCACTACTTCAAGTAAAAATGTTAAGAAATGATGAACAATGGCAAACTTTTTAATGACATCAACATGTAGACCAGAACGATTTACTATAAAAATTCTTTAGCATATAAAATGCTAAGAAAATTTCAAAGACAAGTCACTTACTTCTTTATATTCATTAATAAGCTTGGTAAGGCCATTCAAAAGCATTGGACCTAATGGTTTAATCTTGATTTCTGGACAGCTTAAAAAAAAAAAACAAAAAAGAACACAAAAAAAAACACATACATAAACAAATTACTCCTAATGTAAGATAAGAAAATCTCTTAAGTACACATCATTTCAGATGATTACTTAAAATAATTAAAAGACAACTGAAATAAATTAAAATAATCTGTCACTTGATCATTCTAACAGCTTGAAAACGTCATGAAGTCCAGAAAACTTACGTTATGCAAATGTGATGCACAAACTGCAGAGATAATGTTCTCAATTTTGAATTTGTATTTGCTCCAAAAAGTCCATCATACACCACCTATGAAAAGGAATAATGTGAAGAACCCCAATTAACAAGAATAGCAATTTACTATTTTCAAATATTAGTCAGGATTCAACAGCAGACCATTTGCACTACACCTTGTTCTTCAGAATAAATGCATTTCTTTTTAATACAGAGAAAGATTATTAGCTAACAAACATAGAAAACCAACCACAGCTCAGTTGATAGTTTGTGGGAATGACAAACACAATGGTTAATCTCAGCAATCTGCAAAACTCATGAGTCTACCACAAGACTTGAACTTGCCTTTGTGGGGGACATTATTTTACAGGCAAGACTGCTACACTGTAACACGTGGGGACAATAGCAGTTAAGATCACTTTAGGGAAACTAGGTGCCTTCATTACATGCAGTCATTCAGAACAAACTATAATAAAAGCTCAGTCTTGTTGAAAAGCTAAGATGTACAGACAATTAAAAATAACACAGGGCAAGATACAATCAAGTGCTAAATTATTTGGAACAGAAATCAGAAAATTAATCTGATAATATTATATAGCATAATATGATAAGATGACAGAAGAAAAGGATTTAATCAGAAGGCTAATATTCTGTGATGGGTAACATGTGCCTAGTGTTGGTACCATGAAAGAGGCTCATCTGACAGACACCTTAGAGGACTCCGTGATTAACAGACATGTGGAGAAGAAAGGGGCACGGCAAACTATGTAGGAGAACGGTAATGCCATCTGTGGTAAACCAAATAATGTCCCCCACAAAGGCAAGTTCAAGTACTGACCCCTGGTCCTGCCGGTGTGAACCCATCTGTTAACAAGCTCTTTGAAGATCTTATTAAGATGAAGCCAAACTAAATCAAGGTGGAGTCCTTGTAAGCAAAGGGAATTTGTACACAGAAGTACAGGCCTTAGGAAGGAGACAGACAGAGACGGCTGAGACGCCTCACCATGTGACAGAGGTAGAAGGTGATTGCCAGCAAGCTACCACCAAACGCTACAGACTTCGGAGAAAGCATGGCCTGACAACACCTTGATTTTGGACTGCTAGCTTCCAAACTGTGAGGCAATAAATTCCTGCTGTTTAAACCAGCCAGTCTGTGGTATTCAGTTATAGCAGGCTTGGAAACTAAGACACCATCATTAGAAATGGGAATACAAGAAAAGGAAGAATGTTTATGGATGATGGACAATGAGTTTGTCTTTTTTATTTTTTATATTTTTAGAGCAGTAGGAGATTTACAAAAAAACTCACACAGAAAGTAAAGAGTTCCCAGTATACCCTCTTTTCAGTTTTCCCTATTATTAACATTTTGCCTCACTGTGGTGCATCTGTTGTAAGTGATGAACCAATATTATTACAATTATTAACTAAAGTCCACTGTTCAGATTAGAGTTCATTCTTGGTATTGTATAGTTCTATGGTGTTTTTTATTTTTATTATGGTAACATATATACAACATAGAATTTCCCATTTTAACGACTTTGAGTTTGGCTTTGAAAATGCTCAATTTGGGCTGGAATTATTTTCAGAACACATAAATAGCTACAAATAAAGTACACAGCTTCAGGAAGTCTATGAATATTTTATCATCAAATTCTCACAGCTTATTAACTAATGCAGTAGTACAACTATATTTTCTGAACCAAAATTATCAAGACACCATCTGAGAAACAGTACTTGGATGCTAAAATCTAAGAAGCTATGGGACAATTACATGTTGCTGGAGACAAAACTTGAGTATCTGAAATTTCAAATATTGGAGTGCCTACTATGTGCCAGACACCAGAGTAAAGGTTTAATAATCTAGAAGGGAGAAGCAGACATAAATAAATCAGCTTCAAGAGAGAGATGCTAAGTCAAAAGTCTGGGTCCACCACAGAGTGAAAGCAAACTGCAGAGAGTGCAAGGAGAGGCAGGAAAAAGGAACGTTTCAGAATGTGGTGCATAGTGGATGTTTACCAGGCTCTGAGGGGGAGGGAAGCCATTCCAGGCAGGGAGGGCATCATGAGTGGAGACAGACAAGAAAACAGCAAATATAAGGAGCTAACAATCTTTCGTTGGAGCATAAGGTGCAGGGCAGGGGGTTGGCAAGAGATGAGCTCAGAAAGAAAATAACTAATGCTTCCTATATTTAGAGAACTTAATAACTAAAAGAGTACTAGCCACTGTGCTCTGAACCTTCTATCCATTAACCCATCGATTTCTATCCCATTCATTTCTAAGATATATCTTTCATTATCCCATTCATTTTTATCCATTATCCCATTATTCCCTCACACCTCACCGTGAGGTAGGTGCTATTATTACACCCATCTTAAAGATTTTTTTCTTTTTAAAGAAAAGGAAAAAGAAAGAAAAGAGCCTTAGGCTTATTTGAAATCAACAGAGTGTAAATAATGAAGGCAAAATTAAACCCTGAGCTGTTCACCCATGATAAAAAGCCAAGGGCTTTTGTAGAGGGGCTTGTATCCTTCACCAATTAGAGTACAAGGATTTCCAACCACAAAGGTAATTCTGGGTGGTCCAATGGGGAACAGCCTGATGGCAGGCAAGACTAGAAGCAGAGAACAAGGTAGAAGACTACTGCAATAACCCAAACAAGAAGTGACAATCTGAATTAAAAGCAGCACTACAGAAGCGAAGACATGAAGACAGAATCAAGAGGATTTATTGCCTTGATGTGGGGGGTTCAAGGATGGCTCCCAGTTTCTTCATTTAAGTGATAAGTTTTTGGTTGCACTATTTTTGAAGTAAAGACACATAGGAAAAAAAACTGGTTTGAGAAGTATTATCACCACACATTTAGGGTGAATGATAACCACATGCAGTGTATATTTTATAAATTAAAAAAAAAAAATCATTTCTGTAGCTTAAGTGGAAGTAGGAAAAAAGATGGAGGATCATTAGTCCTGTCACATATATCAGCCCACCCTCCTGACTATGCATTAACACGGTCCTTTCCCTAACTAGACAGACATAAAAGTTATAGATAGGCCATTCTTCCCTGGAAAGAACGAATTACCTGAATGTTAGCTGGGAACGTTTCAGCAGCTTGTCTAGAACGAAGGAGATGGGGAACAATCTTTAACTTGACTCTCGTACTGATTGGGTCCCTTTTCAGCTCTGGCTTCAGAACTGCTCCCTGTCAAAAATATGTTTTATTGCAACTCAGCATTTCAAAATTATTTTGAATTGAAAAAGTCACAAAAGATCATCTAAATCAGCGGTTCTTAAACCTTTGTTTCAAGACCCCTTCATACTCTAAACAATTACTGAAGACTCTCAAAGATCTTTTATTCATAAAAGTATACCCAGCAATATTTTCTTTATTAGAAATTAAATCTGAAAAATTTTTCAATATTACTTATTCATTTATTTAAAAAGCCCATTATAAATATTCATAAATATTTTTGTGAAAATTAACCATATTTTCCCCAAAAAATGTAAAGTGAGAAGAGTGGCATTGTTTTACATTATTTGCATACCTCTTTAATGTCCAGTTAATAGAAGACTTATTAGAATACCACTACAATGTGTTTTGATTGAAGTATGTGAAAAAATCCTGGCCTGACACAGATACATGGTTAGAAAATGGGGATGATTTTAGCCTTTTCAAATAATTGTGGATATTCTTCTTTGATATTTCATTAAAACTTGAAAAATAGTAGTTTCTTAAAGGATATTTACAATGTGGATTTGAAACCATGTCAATGAACTTTTCATACACTATTATACCAAACTCCACTAGTCTGTCTCCAACTTTGAATGAATCACTTACCTTTGCAGGCTTTTCTAATACCATTGATCATTTGGAAAATACTGGCTCACTGAATTATGCAAATCTTTCATTATGCAGCATCAAAAAGAATCACGTTAATATCACCGTCAATCGCATCAGAAAAGTTCACAAGCACTGAAAGCTGTCAAGCTAACTATGCTGGATACAAGTTTCCAAAATTCTAATTTTTGTTTGAAAGCTCAGCTTTTATCTTTGCCAATAAATACCATTAACTGTTTTTTCTTGACACAAGTCTCATTTTTTTTCACTTTAGAGAAAATATCTGCCAGTTATCCAAGTCTCAGTAACAATAGTTTGCCTGTCTACTCTGCAGCAGAAATGGTGTTCAATGAAGAAAGCAGCTAGTTCACCTTGCATCCAATCAATCACACAAGTGCTTTTCCACAAGGCCATCATACTTCACTATGCAGAACTGTTTTATGTGTGCTTCCTATTTTAACACAGACTATTAAAAAGATTTGTACTCAGAGTAAAGATATAATAAAATTATTAACTTCTCTTGATTCGTCAAGGATATTCTTAGGTTAAGCTGAGTTTTTCTTCTTTTCCTTTTTTATTTAAACCATGATTGAGTGAAGAACACAATGGCTGCTGGTATTCCTTGGTGACACAGCCCTGATCCATGCTGACTCTAGCAGTTACACCCACCACTGCTTTTGAAACATCAATACAAATATCAATGCAGTAAAAAAGGCAAATCATATCCCAGTATTAAGCCTTGCCTTCACGGATCCTCTAAAATGGTCTCTTTGACCATACAGGAGTCCATGGACCACATGTTGAAAACCACTTATCTAATACACCTTCTTCATGTTCTACTAAAGAACATGAGGCCCAGAAAAGTTCTGAGATTAGGCAAACCTCTCTTCTCCGATACACTCATGCACAGCCAGTCCATGGTGAGGTCAGAGCTACATCCAGGGGCCCCATTCCCAATCCACTGTTCTTTCTGCTGTATCACCATCAGTTCAATCTGACTAGAGCTGATAAGACTTTAAAACAACTGTTCATGGTTTAAAAAGCAAGCAAGTACACAAACAAGGGTTGTATGTCTGGTTTTGGACTTGGAATACTTTTAAACACAGTGCACTAAATAGAACTTATGTTGTTCAGCCAACACTTTACTTCAAGGTTCCAGAATAACCCATCTACTGTTTAGATTCTAGACCAAGGGGTCAGCAAACTGCGACTTGTGGACCCAACTGGCCCATACCTGTTTTTCCCCAAGAACCCTGACTTATGTGAGTTAGAGTCATTTCCATACTTTTAAATAATTTAAAAAAAAGAAAAAGAAAATTTCATGACACATGAAAATTATATGAAACTCAAATTTCAGTGTCCATCAAATTTTACTGGAACACAGTCAAACTCATTCAGCTAGGTGCTATCTATGGCTGCTTTCATGTTACAACAGAATTGAGACCGTAAGGCCTACAAAGCCTAAAATATTTACAGAAAAAGGTTGTTGACCCCAAATACAATGTATCATCATTACTTAAGCACCTGAGTAGAAAACACTGGATTAGGTAAAGTAAGTTACCAGGAGATTTTACTCTATCTGTCTAGGCTTACATAGTTTAAAATCAATTTTTCCTAAAGCATAGATTCAACTTATATCAAAATAACTAAGGAGAAAATGTACAGTTTATAGTTTTAATGATGTGAAAAAATAAACCAAAACAACCTACCTCTTTCGTCTTCAGTGGTATATCTCCAAGGTATACCTTGTACATCTTATTAATGATGGCAGGATTATTCCAGTCAATTAAGCTACAGAAAGTTTCAACACAGCCTGTTAAAATTCTATTTTTCCTCCCACTTCAATGATTTTAAAAACTCATATACCCCCAAAATTTGCTACCAAAGAAAAATGTCAGAATCCCACAGATGAAACAGACAGCTGACAGTGTAGACCAGAAAGAAAGGGATCAACTATCAAAGTTCATTTTTAAACAGAAAAAAATACAGATCACTTATCCCACCTTGATTCAACAGATCAATGTAGCAAAAGCCCAATTTGGACCCATACAAAACAACGAGGTTGCATAGAGGCCAAAGCCATGGGCCAGTTCCAACAGGCAGAGCAGGCAGATACTACACCTTTTCAAAGAGCCCTGAGGCCGGATGTAACTATGAGGCATCACCCTATTCTACTTTACCCACTTGGAAATTCAAAAGTGCTAAAGGAGAGTGATAAAAACAAATCTTCCCTAATAAGGCTACAACCCTAGGAAGCTTACAATCCATCCCCACTTCTCTAACACTGTGTCATTATAATTCCAGCACCCCTTCCCACCCTGCCTTACCTACCAGCACTTGCTTGCACTTCTGGCACCTACTTCTACAAAGCAGTCATGTTGCCATTAGTCACAAAGGCTGGCTCCTACTGTGGCTCCACAATAAGGTGAATTCGGATATTACATGACTGGTGATTGGCGCCCATCCTCTGCAGCAAGCCCAGCTCAGTCATTTTACTACCACAGCAATAATGCAAGCCTGCATTTCAGTCCAGGGGTGAGGTTTTAAATACTATCTTCTCTGCTTTTTGTCATCAATTGTGCATATGCAATTTATCATGATACTTAGACTTTTTCACTGATTCATGTCTTGTTTCACAGTTTATCAATCTGCCACTTCTTTGGATATCCATGATTCTGCTATCCCCAAACACAATCTATAATTCTATTTTAGTTGTTAATCACCTACATCTTTGCCTCAGCTGACTGCTACTAATTCTCAAATTCCACCATTGTTTTCCCTCTATAAATAATTCAAGTTTAGAGATTTTTATTTTACAAAATACATGCATACATACACATATACACACACTTCAGTAAAAGAAATTAAGAAAACCCAATAGCAGTTAACTAATAAGAATAATTTTTACTCTTTCTTCTATCTGTCATCTTCCCATCTCTCTACTTTTAGTTTTTTTGACTACTGATTTTTACTCCTGTAAAAATTCAAAAATCAATAATATACAGAGCAAAATTCCTTTTAAACAGCATCACAACCTCTCTCTTCCTCTTCAACAGAACAACCATAAGTTTATAGTCTATCTTTTTTATACGTGCTTCCTATGTGTGCAAAATAGGGGGATAAGTATGGCAGGTAGGTAGATGAAGAAATAAATCAGTAGACAGATGATCACCTGAAGAGATACTTTGGGATTTTTTTGCCAAAATGGGATAATATCTACATATTGCTCTCAACTCACTTTTTATCCCTTAATAATGTTATATTATACTTATGGAAAAAATGCATACACTATTTTTCGTGGCTGAAACCAAAACTAATTAAAACACAAGTGATACATTTACATTTCCAACAATCAAATCCACCATATGGTACAGAGAATGGGGCCAATTCAACACAATGAGAGGTTTTAAAGGAAGAATTTTTTGACACTTCAAAACCAAATTCCTTCAAAAGGATATCAGAAAGATTCTCTTATAAGCAGCTTGAAGGGAAGTTTCGAGTTGGGAGTGACGTTAAGTATAATCTACCCCAACTCTGTTATCGCACAGTCTAAGGCCTAGTGAGGTCGGCTGAGCCTCCGACGCTGGTACAATCAGCAAGAGACAGGACCAGAATCAACTACGTGACCAACACCCTCCCTCTCCATGCACCTCCCACACCCTCTAGGAGGGAAGCCCTTACCCACCACCCACACAGTCTGTTTCTATTTCAACAAGCAAACTAAGACACAATGAAGTTCATTTCCTTATTCTGTTTTCCTGGAGAGGGAAAATTAAAATACATGCAACCTTTACAAAGCTTTATTACCTTATCTACATTCCTCTGTTTTCTAGCACATTATCACATGACTAGAAACATTAAAATAAATTCAAGTAAAAAACTTAAAATAAATTCAAGTAAAGAACTACCCCATAATTCTATTTTTCAACCAAATAACTCCCTTTTTCCATGTTCTTCAGTCTTTGTACATGTTGTTTTTAAAATTTACAATCAGTACACATGCCATTTTGTATTGTCTTATTCATTTACCATTACTTGGAAGCAACTTACATGTTGCTATATTACTTTTATAATTATTTTTATATTATACTTATATTTATTATACTTATATTTACATAAAAGTACACACAGTAATTTGCTATTGTAGAAACTTGAATTTGTTTCCATTTTTTTATGATTATAATCATATAATGAACACACCTATTAACATTTTTCTAAATATAACCTTTCCTCTTTTGAATTATATTCCTTATGATAAATCCTCAAAATTAGATAAAAAGGTATAAATATTATGATTCATTACTAATTATAAATTCTTTCCAAAAATTATTTCAACTTATGCCAATCACAAGGATATAAGAACAGCCGTTTCAACAGAAATGTAAATGGATTCAACCTTGCTTACCAAAGAATACAAACTGGTATATCTTTGTTTTGCACTGATTTAATTTCTTATGCAGAATATTTTCTCATTCTATTTGTATTTCCTCCTGCATAAATTAAGATCTATTCAAATACCTTTTTACAGGGGCCTGATTTTTTTTTCAGTGTATTAACCATAATACATTCATATTCTTTACTAAAAACAATCTCAAATTACCTGTCCCATTTCTTGCAATAATATTCCTAATCCAGTATTAAATTGCTCTTTGTCAAACTGTATTTGAGTTTCCTGAAATCAAATGTCTAACTATACTAAGTCCTAAAAGAACAAAAATGCAGCAAGTAACCTTAGAGAAATTAAGCCTCTTCCAATTTTTAAAGTTGAGGAGAAGGAAGTTACCTTTGCTTGCTTTTCAATTCCAGGTCTGCTGCCGTTGCTACACTGTGGCGTGTATCACTAGAAGCAATCACCAGGTGGAGAACAGCTTCGAGTTCAGGCACCTGTTCAGCTTCTATGAATTTCACTATACCCAACTTGCACTGTGGATAAATGAAGGTAAGGAGAAACAGTAGTCAGGGAAACAAAGAAAACCAACCAAATGTATTAACAAATCAGTGTAGTCACAAAACAAGAATTAATAGTCGTAACAGAAACAGCTCAGATTAATGCTTATGTTATGCCAGAGGCTGTCCTAAACCATAAAATTCATGGTTTCGCTTAACCCTCACAATTTGAGATAGATAGCAAATGAGAAAACTGAGGTAAGGCTTAAGAGGTTAAGACACATATTTATTAAGTGATATAGCCAGGATTCAAACCCAAGACTCTCTAACTCCAAGAACATTAAGTTACACAGTCTCTATATGCAGGTTGCACAGCCTCCCTAAAGTGATTGAAGCCTGGAAGTGAAGTACAAGTTTGGGGCCTCCAGACAAGGGAGGGATACCATAGTAATAAAGTACTCCATGGACTTTTATAACCATTCAAAAAGAACTAATCAATTCACATTACATGGAGGATCACCCCAATGCTAAAGAAAATCCTCTATATTCTTACATAGAGCAAACAAAAAATATGATTTAAAATATACTCTGGTAGATGCAAGTGAAATTCTAATCACACTGTATTCAATCAGCTGACTGCTCAAAATGAAATACAGACTAAAGATAAATTCTACTTAGAACTTCAAGCAACATGAAAGAGCTATGAATTTCACTACAGATAACTTTATTTAAGATATAAACACACCCTAAAAATTAAAACTTTATTTTTGGCTTAAAAAAAAATCAGTTAAAAAGAAATAAATCCCCTACATGGGACCTGACTCCCAGGGGCGTAAATCTCCCTGGGAACGCAGGATATGACTCCCGGAGATGAATCTGGATCCAGCACCGTGGGATTGAGAACACCTTCTTGACCAAAAGGGAGATGCAAAATGAAACGAAAAAAAGCTTCAGCAGCTGAGAGATTTCAAATGGAGTCAAGATGTCACTCTGGTGGACATTCTTATGCACTATATAGATAACCCTTTTTAGATTTTAATGTATTGGAATAGCTGGAAGCAAATACCTGAAACTACCAAACTCCAGCCCAGTAGCCTTGGCTCTTGAAGATGATTGTATAACAATGTAGCTTACAAGGGGTGACAGTGTGATTGTGAAAAGCCTGTGGATCGCACTCCCTTTATCCAGTGTATGGATGGATGAGTAGAAAAATGGGGACAAAAACTAAATGAAAAATATGGTGGGATGGGGGGGATGATTTGGGTGTTCTTTTTTACTTTTATTTTTTATTCTTATTCTGATTCTTTCTGATGTAAGGAAAATGTTTCAAATAGATTGGGGTGATGAATGCACAACTATACAACTATATGATGGTACTGTGAACAGCTGATTGTACACCATGGATGATTATATGGTATGTGAATATATCTCAATAAAACTGAATCAAAAAAAAAAGAAAGAAACCTATTATATAACAATTCTTATACATATGAATTAAGATTGACAAGAGTTTACAATTGTTAAATGAGAAAGGATGTGATTACAAAAGATATACCAACAGATCATAAAAATGCTTGCCTCCCCTCCTCTAGCTCAATACAACTTATTTGTAATGAAAGCTACAATAGAGAACTAATATTTATTAAGCCATAAAAAGGACAGTTATGAAAATCATATACACAAAGATATATATTAAATGTGTGTAGAGAAAACTGAAAATTATACAAATGCCTATCAATAGGACATTGGTTTAAAAAAAGTGATCTATATATAATTAACTTTTATAGAGACATTAAAAAGGATGACATTGTTTTAAAATCTGATGTACTGTTATGTGAAAAAATTAAACTAAAAGTAATGCATTATATGACTAATGTAAAAATGGATTATAATAAAACAGTATTTGTGTACCTACACGCATGCACAGAGAAAAGTAGTTGTAGATGCATGACAAACTACCTAAGGTGGCAGGACTCCAGGTAATTTTAAATTTCTCTTTATACTATTCTGCACTACTTGAATTTTTTACATTATCATCACTTTTATAATTAGAAGGGAAAAAAGCCATTTTATTTGGAGGAAAAAATGTAAAAACAGCTATTTAAAAATTAGGGAAAAAAAACTTCCATCTGTGAAACTGAATCTTTCATTTCAATACTAGATTACAAAACTGACAAAAGTCAGATAGAAGCCCTCTGAAATTAGCAAATTATGACCAACAGGATAATATAATATAACATTAATGACTATTCTCCAGCATTACTCATAGCTTCAGCCATCAGAAAAACCCAGGTTCAGAGCCTAGTACTAGGGATGAGACCTTGGTGAATACAGTTTACCTCTCTAAACTCCAGTTCTTGTTACAGAACATAAGACTAATCATGTTTATATCTCACTGGGTTGTTGTGAGGACTGCCGTGAGTATAAAGAATGTAGTCCAAGTACTCGGCAGAGCATCTGCTGCCTCAATAACACACTCAACAAAGAAGAGCTTCTGTTAGTTCTATTCACCTTTCTTACATCATGGTTTATGGAGGGGAAAAAAAATCCATAAAACATGAAGAAGTAAATCTAAACAATTATAATCCTCACTGAACAAATCATTGTATAAGCTGGTGAAGGGCAAGAATTCTCCACTTGCCTCTTTTCCCTGGGAAATGTTCTTTCCCTGGGAACATTGTTTTTATCAGTGGTCACCTACATTCCCAAAAAGAAAAGGATCAAATCATTTAGACCGCCACTGAGAAACGAAGGAAGGATTGAAGACTAACCCATGTGGCTCAAATTCCAAAATAATTACATACTGATCTCATCTGCTCTCCCCTGCAGTGTGTGCTGACACACAGCAAGACGCCTTCTTTGTAGAATGCCAGTCATTTTTAAAAACTACTCAGAAAACATCTGTGTCCTGTTTAAAATCCAAAATAAAATTCTTAATGCCTATTTTTAAATTCCCAGGAAAAAATATAACAGGAGTCATGCTTTCTCCCATACTGTCACTTCTGAAGTATAGGGGTTCCACACTTTACACAAAACATACAGCTCTAAAGAGCTGGATAACGCAAGACAAATAGTATTTTAACTGTTCCAAAGGAGTTAGATGATTACTAAACCTATAATTAAAAATTAAAGAAGTTAAATATATTCAATTTATAAGTGGATTGTATTTTATATTTGAAATCTGTAAGCAATATTAGAAAAACTAAAGAGTATTCCCTATTCCTCCCTTTCCCTAGGGCTTTAACAAATAATGGATATGATAAAGAGAACACATGGCATCAACTGCTCCCTTCAAACATACTTCATTAAAGAGCCTGAATATACTGGATTATGTTATACATGCTTTCATGGGCTACACAGGGGCAGGCGTTATATTCCATTATAAGCACGCAGTGTATGATACCTGTTCCAACTCCTCAGGTGTCCACGGGTTGTCACCAATAACTCGTTTAGCTGCATAAAAGCTCATTCCTGGAGGAGGTTGTGGGATTCCAGAACCTCCCCCACTATTTGAAGATGAACCCTGTGCTGAAGATGAGTTCTGGCGACTCTGGGATTCATTTAACACATATCTGCAAAGGAAATAAAATTTTAACTCCTCTACAAAAGTACATGCATACACATGCATTAAGTATAACATTCAATTATATAATACTTTCCTCATGCGCTATTTTTCAAGAAATTAAACACCTGAAATTAAAATTTTATTATACAGAAAAATTTTAAAGATACCTAAAGAAGGCATCTTTCTTAACCAAAAGGGGGAAACGAAAGGTAACATAATAAGGTTACACTGGCTAAGAGATTTCAAATAGAGTCAAGAGGCTATCCTGGAGGTTACTCTTATGCAAGCTCCAGTCAGATATCCCAAATGGCTACAGTATGCCAAGCTCTAACCAAAGTAGTCCCAAAATACCTAGGTTCCTAGATATCTCATCTCTTGCCACCTCCCCGCCCTGCACCTTATGCTCCAACAAAAGATTGTAGTTCCTTAAATTTGCTGTTTTCTTGTCTCTTTGTCTCCACTCATGATGCCCTCCCTGCCTGGAAAGGCTTCCCTCCCCCTCAGAGCCTGGTAAACATTCACTCAGTGTGCCATCATCTGAAATGTTCCTTTTTCCTGCCTTTCCTTGCACACGCTATAAAAGTTTCACTCACCAAGTTTACTTTTCAGAAACTTAAATCCATCAGAGTGTTCCCATGCCAGACAAGTCCTAAAACCCAGAGGCAACAGCCTCTTTAAGAACATCAACCAGATGCAGCCCCCTTCTGCATAATGTCGACACCCCTTTTTAAAATGAACAAGTTAGGGTGGTCACTGCCTAGACACCCCTGCAGATGGAGAAAGTGATTAAACAAGAAGGGGCAGCAACAGACAAGATAGGATTTAACAAAGGATTATGAATACTGAGTCTTTATATAAATATATATATGTATTTAGATGCTAGGGTATTAAAATAACTAGAAGGAAATACCTGAATTGGTGGCACTGTAACCCATAACAAATTCTTTGCAATTACCTATATAACCACTTGTTAAATCGTACTTTGAAGTTATCACCTTTCTGTATATATGTTATATATCACAATAAGAAAATAACTGAAATTGTGGAACTGTAACCCACAACATTCTTTGAAATCTTTTCTCTAGCAACTTGTTAAATCATACTTTAAAAGTTATCACTATTCTGTATATATGTTAAATTTCACAATAAAAAAATTAAAAAAAAAAAAAGAAGGCATCTACATCATCAATTAGCCATGAGTACATTGCCTAACTTGGTTACAAATCAACTACAACAGCTACCAACAATGGAGGTAAACAAAGCATTCATTATTCAGTCTACAAAATATTATTCTACAAACCACCATGGATCCACCACATTTTAAGTTTTCAGTGAACAAATACCAAGAAAGGTGTGTTGATGCAGGGTAAAGAAAAACAAAACTATCATTCTATACCTAAAGCAATTATTTTCATCTCTGTTAAGTTGCAATTAACCTTCAATTCTCCTTGTACTCCTTATATCCCTGCAAGTATCATGGAAAATCCACTGAAACCTCCAAACCACCTACCACACAAGCACACAATGCCCCTGAAATGAAAAAAATCAAGAAAGCCCAAAAGGGAAAGTCATACAAACTAAGCATTAGATTTTTTCATTTTATATTCAAAGCCCTTTGTACCTAAGATTTATTAATTTATCATTCTGTTTCATTTTTAGCTTCTACAGACTGAAGTAATATTTCCAGTTAATTCATTTCAATCCAATTAAACTGGTATTCCTCTATTAAATTTTGATATAAATTTTCATACAAGTCTCTTCAAACTCTAAAATTCTAGACTGACGAATTCCACTATCATATTGGATATTAAAATAAAAAACCTATTATAATAAAAGTTAAAAAAAAAAAAAAGGCATTTAGAGCCTGATTGCATAATAAATTAGACCACATTACTTATATGCCAGATTAATTCAATACCTAAATTCATCTATTAAAAATACAAAATAACCATTAAGGAATCACGTTAATACTTTTATGTAAATGAGGCAAGTTCTCATTGTTAAGAGAAATGTGAGGAGTCACTGGCTTGGGTACACTGTAGTCTTTAAGGTAAATTTGGATTCAAGGTTTATTTCCCAAAGCTACCATCATTTGTCAATTCTGGCTGCCCCCTGATTTAACAACTATAAAAGAAGCTTTCATTTATTTCTAAGTTACAGCAAGACTAGAGACATTAAGTCAATCAAAAATTGACAAGAGGCAAGATGGCGGCATAGAGAGGAGTGGAAGCTAAGCAGTCCCCCTGGAACAACTACAAAAAACCAGAAACAACTAGTAAATAATCCAGAATAACTGCGGGGGGACAAACGAGACCATCCACTCATCATACACCAACCTGAATTGGGAGGAATGCCTGAGAACACAGCATAAAATCTGTAAGTAAAACCTGCGGAACCAGGTCGGAAGACCCCCTCCCCCATAGCCCGAGCTGCAGAGCCTCGTGGTGCCAGAGAGAAGCTCTCTCCCAGCAAGCGAATACAGCTCAGCTGGGCTCCAACTGGGGTTTTAAGTAGCGAGTGTGAACTGCTCACTACAGGTACTAATCCCCAAAAAACAGACAGAGGCTTTGGGTGACGACTGACCTGGGAGAGCCGGAGGGTCGCCTTGACTGGGTCTGAAGGGGACTATCTGTTTCTTTTTCGGCTCAGTGGAGAAAGCCCCAGTCATTTTAAGTTTCCAGGGCTGTGACTCGGGGAAGGGCGGAGACACCACAAGCAGAGAGCGAGACCATTGAAATGCTAATGACCTCCACCTGGGGGCTGTGTCTTCTCTAGGAGGAAAGGGGTGGGGCCCTTTCCATTCAGAACCAGACCCCAGAGCCTGGGGGAACATAGCCATACCTCCTCACACCAGTCAAGAATTATAGGCTAACAGGCATCACCTGCTGGGCAGAAAAGCACAGTGACCCGAGGCATCAAAGGGTGGAGCAATTTTCTAAGACACACCCTCAGGGAAACCAGATACTGAATATTTCTTCCCTCTGTTCTGGTCTGGGAAAACCTGATTTGGATAAACAAGGAAACCATGACTAGACAACAGAAAATTACAACCTACACTAAGAAAAACAAAGTTATGGCCCAGTCAAAGGAACAAACATACACTTCAACTGAGATACAGGAATTTAAACAACTAATGCTAAATCAATTCAAAAAGTTTAGAGAAGATATTGCAAAAGAGATAGAGGCTGTAAAGGAAGCACTGGACCTGTATACGGCAGAAATCAAAAGTTCAAAAAACCTACTGGTAGAATCTATGGAAATGAAAGGCACAACACAAGAGATGAAAGACACAATGGAAACATACAACAACAGATCTCAAGAGGCAGAAGAAAACACTCAGGAACTGGAGAACAAAACACCTGAAAGCCTATATACAAAGGAGCAGATGGAGAAAAGAATGAAAAAATATGAGCAACGTCTCCGGGAACTCAAAGATGAAACAAAGTACAATAATGTACGTATCATTGGTGTCCCAGAAGGAGAAGAGAGGGGAAAGGGGGCAGAAGCAATAATAGAGGAAATAATTCATGAAAATTTCCCATCTCTTAAGAAAGACATAAAATTACAGATCCAAGAAGCGCAGCGTACTCCAAACAGAAGAGATATGAATAGGCCTACGCCAAGACACTTAATAATCAGATTATCAAATGTCAAAGACAAAGAGAGAATCCTGAAAGCAGCAAGAGAAAAGCAATCCATTACATACAAAGGAAGCTTAATAAGACTATGTGCGGATCTCTCAGTAGAAACCATGGAGGCAAGAAGGAAGTGGTGTGATATGTTTAAGATACTGAAAGAGAAAAACCACCAACCAAGAATCCTGTATCCAGCAAAGCTGTCCTTCAAATATGAGGGAGAGCTCAAAATATTTTCTGACAAACAGACAATGAGAGACTTTGTGAACAAGATACCTGCCCTACAGGAAATACTAAAGGGAGCACTACAGGGTGATAGAAGACAGGAGTGTGTGGTTTGGAACACAATTTTGGGAGATGGTAGCACAACAATGTAAGTACACTGAACAAAGGTAACTATGAATACAGTTGAGAGAGGAAGATGGGGAGCATGTGAGACACCACAAGAAAGGAGGAAAGATAATGACTGGGACTGTGTAACTTGGTGAAATCTAAAGTATTCAACAATTGTGATAAAATGTACAAATATGTTGTTTTACGAGGGAGAACAAGCAAATGTCAACCTTGCAAGGTGTTAAAAATGGGGAGGCATTGGGGGAGGGATGCAATCAGCATAAACTAGAGACTGTAACTAATAGAATCATTGTATTATGCTTCCTTTAATGTAACAAAGGTGATATACTAAGGTAAATGCAGATAAGAGGGTGGGATAGGAGAGGCATGTTAGACACTTGACATTGGTGGTATTGTCTGATTCTTTATGGTGGGTAATGTCCATGATCAACTGTACAAATACTAGAAATCACTTCATGAACCAGAACAAATGTATGACAATACAATTAGAAGTTAATAATAGAGGGGCATATAGGGAAGAACTATATACCTATTACAAACTATATACTACAGTTAGTAGTATTTCAACATTTTTTCATAAACAGTAACAAACGTACTATATCAATACTAGGAGTCAACAATTGAGGGGGGTTGGTTAGGGGTAGGGGAGGTTTAGAGTTTCCTTTTCTTTTTTTCTTTTTTCATCTTTATTTCTTGTCTGGAGTAATGAAAAGTTTCTAAAAATTGAACAAAAATTAAGTGTGATGGATGCACAGCTGTATGAGGGTACCCAGGGGCAAGTGATTGTACACTTTGGATCTTTGGATAATTGTATGGTATCTGAACAATCTCAATAAAAATGAAAAAAAAAAAAAAAAAAAAAAAAAAAAAAATTAATGAACACCTAACATTGTGCAATCATCATCCTAAGCACAAGACAAAAATACAAGGATGCATGAGACTGAATCTCTGCCATTAAAAATAAATTGAGACATTAACAAAAGTATTTGACATCATGTTATCAAAATACAAAAAAATCACAGAGAAATAAGAAATGATATGACAGAAGTGATGGGAGTGATCAAGGAATGTTTGTGCCAGTCAATAAAGCAACCCTACTGGGGGGGGGGGGAGAAAGAGCAAATTAGAGAGGAAAGAAATCATACAGCATGAACTCATGTGTGTCTGCATTGAGGGACAGATGGTTCAGAGACCCACATGCCAAGCTTACAGTGCATATTATATTTTTTGAACATGGGAAAAGCATGATCAAAGTAGCATTTTAGGAAAATTAGTTTGGCAACAAGACAGCCCAGAAAATAACTAGGCTGGAAACAGATCACAACCTGGACACTATGCCAGTAACCGAAGATAGATAAAACAGCTCTTGACTACATAGAGCTTACAATCTAACAGGAGAGAAAGCCATGTCAAGCAAAGTGCTGAAAACAAAGTGTGTTTGGTTTCAGAGAACACGGAAATCAGTGCAATTAAAACTGCCTAGGGTAAGTAATTCATGACAGAGACACGGATGACATCTAAGCTAGTTTGAAAGGCCCTTTTGGGGGGGGAGGTGGAGATGGGAAACATTCTAAACAGACAGAACCACATTCTCTTTAAAAATAAAAATTCAGGGATACCTAAGAGTTCATAAAATGCATGAGTATATGTAATGAAAGGAAAGTGACAGACCAAGGATTTTAAGGTATGGCTCTACTTTACCTTAAAAGAAAAAAGAAAACTCTATGGCAGTATAGAGAGGTTTGAAGAGCAGTTAGTGAGAAAGAATCCATGAAATGAGTTGAAAAAAGCCAAAACCTAGATGACAGCAATGGAAATTGTTCAGGACCCATCAACAAGGGTATGGTAATTTAATCCGATATTGTAGAGGCAGGAAGAGAAAAACTGGACACAATTTATAACTGTACATCTAGATGGCTAAGAAAATCATCACAGCACTGATAGTAATTAAAGAGGAACAATTTTTGTGGAGAAAGACTGATTTCAGCTTGGACAGGTTGGATTTGAAATCACAATAGCAACTCTGTACAATTGGGCCAGAAGAGGTGAGGACTGCAGCAGCAAAGGATCTGAGATTCCAAAGATCTGCCCACTTCCCAGAGAGAGCTGAATCATTTGAATCAGTACTTATCACTACAATATAAAAGCAATCAAAACAGGTTGCTTTGTTTTGTTTATATTTTTCACTTACCCGTAAGGCATCAGAAGGACATCTAGCATGAAGTCCAAAAGCAGCTGCACAGTCTTTGGTTTCTCAGCTAGATTAAATGGAGAAGCTGATTTTGATGATTCAACAGGGTATTTCATGTGAAAAAGGGTTGGTATTAAAAGATGCATTAAGCTGAAAAAACAATTACATTCATTGCAACTACTTAAAAATAAGTTTTTATACATGCAAATAACAGACAAAGCACGAATCACACAACAAAAACCGGCAGTTATAGCAAGGGCCATCTATTTTTAATACCTCTAATTAACAAAGTCCTAATCTAGGAACTAGCCCAGATTTCCTACTTATTGAAAGCTCAGTATACTGACTGGCATTTAGCCAATCTGACTCACTTCTAAAAACACCAGAAAAAAATATATATACATAACATGGGCTCAATGATGATATCTAAATTATCATAAGAAATTTTAGATTAAATCTTAGGTAGAGTTCATTTATAGCATGCTCTTTCAGTTATTTTTTTTCTTTTCCATATGTTTAATTAAAATAAAGTTATTCAAAATCCAAAGAAATTAAAAATCAGTCATGTCAATATTTTGAACACAATATTAAAACTTTTGTATAAATTTAACACAGTCTAATTCCTTCTTTTAAAGAAACTTTTGATAGTCTTAAGACACATGAAAATTATTTCAAACAGTATTTGTAATGTTTATTAATTTTACTTGTGAATATCTGCATTACAGTCTTTCTTTTAAAAACTAATAGGCTCTAAAAGTGAAAGGAAAACATTTCATTCCAGCTTGCCTTCAGTTTCTGCACTTTTTGTAATCATTCTCACTACTAAGGGGCTGCAATACAGAAGTTTTGACTAAGCCAAGACACAAAGGATGTGTTATCATCTAAACTTTTTCACATCTCCAATTCCCATATTAAGACAAACAAGTGCTCTGTTTCTTGAGAAAAGCTTCTCTAAAACTTTATATCCTCCAAGATAGAAATTTCTTGATGAAAAGTATTTTGTAACTCCAATTTCTGCAATTACATAAAATTAGCTGCTTCAAAATAACTGATGAAAAAAACTACTTTAGATTGAGAAAACTGTTGTTAGTTCTGCAAATTTTCCATTATGTTAACACTGAGAAATTTTACAGTAGTATTGCAAAACAGTAACCTTGAGGTACCACAGGAAATTCAATTATTTGTCTAGTAAAAGAGATCAGGCCTTCACATTTGCCCAAGTGAAACCAAACAGGCAGAACTATTCTTAAAGGTAATGATTGGCTCTTGCAGGTAGAAAAACAAGATAACTGAGGAAACCATACCTATCCTGCTGTGGCTGAGGCTTCCCTTCCATGGCAGTAAGAAGCGTAGGGGCCAGTTCACATTGTTTTTCCACTGGTAGGCGAGGATAGCCCATCTTAACATAAATTATAGTAAAATTCTAATGCAGCAAGAGAAAAGCAAGTGAATGTGAAGGAAATACTCCGATTTCAATGAAAACATACGGTATATAATTTTAAAAAATTAAAAAATTAGTTTAATTTTAAACAAATTCAAACATAGGATTATAATTTGTTTATGGCTATACAAAGACACTACAAACAATGATCTGTCCACATGTTTATTACAGCCTGACCAACTACCACATCTCAAGGAAGAATTCTGATCCCATGTATTCAAAATGCTTGCTGGAACATGGGCCTCACTTGAGAAAGCATGACCTAATCTGAAGAAATCATATGCAATTACTTATCACTGAGAAGAAAAAAATAATTATCGGACCTTTCAAAACCTACACACTACACATTAGAATCAAATCTCCCAATTTCCTGCATTAATCCTTATAAATTAGGAGGAGACTGGCTGGTATGCTGCCATTTCTCATCTGATCAATTATTAAAACAACCTTAGTATATTTGCAACATTCTGAGGTTCCTCACTTTGATAACCTATCAATGGATAATGAATCAAGGGAAGCTGAGCGCAGTGGGTGTGTTTGTATCACCATCAGCCACATGAATACTGCATTTTAAACAAACCATAAATGCACATCTGGATTTACACATAAAAATAAAGATAAAATTTGCTTTTCTAAAGGATTCTTCACTTTAGAATAGGCTTCGTAAGATTATTCCTTTAATTACATTTTATTTGCAAAGTTTTATTGGCCTACAATATTTCTATCTGTTTAAAGCAAGGAACATATGTATTGGAGCCTGCTTTGTTCCTATCTACAGCACAGACAGGATGTCTGGACCAGCGGGTGGCCCCAAGGTTGTGATTTCAGATGTTAGATAAGACCTAATAGATCTGCCTCAATGCTGGAAACCATAAGGACCAGGAAAAGAACATCATACAGCATCAACATTCTTTACATTTAATTTTGATGATGAAAACAATTTGATCTGAATTTCTCAATGGGAATATCTGTTACCAGCCTCTAGTTACTCCACTTTTAAAAATGATACCTTTCTGAATATATACATCCAAAACACAGAAGATTTTTTTGTAAATATTCAAACCTTCAATTCTCCTCTTGCCATTTTTTTCTATTATCTTTCATTCATGCCCACATTGCATAACCTGCCTTCCTACTCAAATTGCTCTCACATAATCCTTTACTAAGAATCATATCATTCTTCTATACATAATCATATCTGACAAGTCATTTCACCATTCCTTTCCCCAGTGCAAGCGGTCATTCATTACTTTGTTTCTACCATTTCCCTTAAAGTAGTATTTCCTCTGGGTCGGTATACAGTGAGAAAACCATGTTGTTTAAAGAAAAACTTCTGATGTTTTTCATTTATTAGTAGTCTACGGTAAAATTCTAAGCTTGCCAATAATATTGATGATATCTAATGAATGTTATGAAACACAACTTATTATAAGTCAGAAAATATCCCCGGATGACACTCACTGTGACAAAGGAAACTGCAGCAGGATCCTGGTACTGAACCAACAGTGTCTCTACTGGGAGTTGTATTTTGGGGCGGCTTTTTATACGCTTATTCAGATGGACCAATAGTTCCATTACCTATAATAAAGAGAGACAGGAACTCAAGTTACCAATCATATCTT
This sequence comes from Choloepus didactylus, assembly GCF_015220235.1. NCBI lineage: Eukaryota > Metazoa > Chordata > Mammalia > Pilosa > Megalonychidae > Choloepus > Choloepus didactylus. The sequence continues at coordinate 111,758,214 of NC_051316.1, read as the reverse complement.
TAAAAAAATCATTTCTCAGATATTACTTATTTTAGTGGATAGTAACTACTTTATTTTAAATGATGTAAATTTGAGCTTCTAGAAAGGGAGTACATAATATCAGAGTCTTCATCCAAAATGCTACCCCAAGAATCCATGCACCAGGATATTACTAGTGAATTTATTTTTGCAGTGTCCTTCAGGTAATCAATGTCCAAATGGGCCTGGGCCAAGGCACAGTCTGAGAGGAAGACCTGTGAACAACTGATTGCAACATACCATTAACACTACAAAAGGAGAAAGGTACAAGATACTGTGGGTTTCCAGAAGAGAAACTGCCAGATCAAGAAGGACTTCATGGAGGAGGTGATAGGAATGCTAAATCCTAGACACTAAATGAACTTCCAAGCAAAGTCAGCTATAAGGAGGTACAGAGGTCTAAGAGAACATGGCATGAAGCATCTGACTCAAGCACAGAGTGGTAAGAGATGAAAGATTTGAAAGGATTCACCTAAAATAGTAAGGAATTTGTATTGTATTCTGAAGATCATCTGATACTACTAAAGAATGTTAAGTAAGAAATAAGTTTCCTCTCTTTTAGGTGGGAAAAGAGGGCAGATGTAAGAGGTTGACAAGTCAACAATTCCTATGGGTGGACAGGAAAGTACAGATGCTTATGTCGAATGGCTTCAATCTTACTATAATAGGTGAGATTATCTGCTAAGAAAAGAGAAGTAAACAACTGAGCACTGGAAAATAAGACCTTTAGAAAGTCTCACCTGTGAAAGCTTAAAGCGTTTAAGATATCTATTCTGGGGGGAAGGCCTACGCTATCTACCAACATTTCTGAAATTTGTGCTCTAGCCTCAAAGCAAGCATTAAGGAGAGCCACATTCAGGAAAAGTGACAGCAAAAGTCCAGAGGAAACTAGAGCAATAATGAAACAGGTGAATTAAGTTCGAGAAAGAAAACAACTCCATAATCAATGTTTGTTAAATGAATAACAATAAAATAGCCGACATTTAACAAGCAGTTATTATGCTCTAGGCACATAAACCAAGGGAAAAACTGTAATTAACTATTTTTCCTTGTCCACACACAGCCTCTTGAAGACACTGATGTTAATAGTTTAATGTTCATATCAACTTAATATAGACCAAACTCTTCTTCGTAACAGCAGCATAACAACCCATGGGCTTCAAAAAGGTTGAAAGAGAAATCACCTATTTTATGACCCAAAGATAAACACATTTTAATGTATTACCTTCAAGAGTTATTCTTTTTTTTTTAAGGGTTATAACAATTCACCAATAGATCCAGTCTTAGCATTCTTGAGGATATGAGAAGAAGATCAAAGAAAAATTCTAAGGTACAACCTCCAAAAGTCCTTTTTAAAATCAGTAACCTTCCAAAAAAAGTTACATGCAGCATGCATATACAGTGGAATATTTAAGGAGCAGTGAAATATTTTCTCCAGACTTCTATGGCTTGAGAAATAGAAAAGGAGCTGGGGTCTGGAAAAATGCTTTAATACACATGCTTCTGTGCCAGGCTGAATATATTGTGTCCCCCAAACACCGTTATCTTTGATGTAATCTTGTGTGGGCAGACGTTATCAGTGTTGATTAGTTTGTAATTCTTTGAGTGTTTCTTTGGAGATGCACCCCACCCAGCTGTGGGTGATGACTCTGATTGGATAATTTCCATGGAGGTGTTGCTCCGCCCATTCGGGGTGGGTCTAAGGTGAGTCACTGGAGCCATAATAAGCCGACAGATAGGGGGAACTCAGTGCAGCTGAGAGTGACATTCTGAAGAGCAGCTACAGCCAAGAGGGACACCTTGAAGAACGCATTGGAACTGAGAGAAGAGCTTCAGCTTACAGAGACATTTTGGAGACAGCCTTTGAAAGCAGACTTTTGCTCAGGAGAAGCTAAGAGAAGACAAATGCCCCAAGAGCAACTAAGTGTGACATTTTTGAGGAGCTGAAGCCTAGAGAGGAACATTCTGGGAGAAAGCCATTTTGAAACCAGAACTTTGGAACAGACACCAGCCACGTGCCTTCCCAGCTAACAGAGGTTTTCCGGACACCATTGGCCATCCTCCAGTGAAGGTACCCGATTGCTGATGTGTTACCTTGGACACTTTATGGCCTTAAGACTGTAACTGTGTAGCCAAATAAACCCCTTTTTATAAAAGCCAATCCATTTCTGGTGTTTTGCATTCTGGCAGCATTAGCAAACTAGAACAGCTTCTAATGAGAAATACTTGAAATGACATAGTAAGGAATGGGAGAAAGTGACAGAACAAGAGGAAGTAAGAAAACTAAAAAAGAAGGTGGGACACAGCTTAAAATTCTAACATTAATAGCCAATTCAAAAACCTCACAGAAGATCCAACCAAAACTGCTGCCACAACCTCAGTGCTTCCTAAAGCAGCAAGAAACAGAAGAGTAGAGGGGGAGGAAAGAAATGTAAACAAGACAAAATAATTTATCTGCTAGTAACTGACTAAAATGTTCACTTGGATACAAATTAATGATTGAAATGTTAAGAATATTAATAAACCTCCTGGAATAATCGTCACACTAAAATAGAATACAGGTTACAATGTCCTAACAGAAAATGTTTAAAAAAACAGAGAGAACAGACTAAATGATGAAACTGATTAATAATCAAAACAATTGCTATAAATACCCCAAATTCAAACCTCAACATATGTGTCATCTCAATTGTATGGACTAAAACCCAAAGTATTGTTGCTTTAAGAGATGGATCCAAAGTAAATACTGTTAAAATTCTAGGCTGGGGCAAAGTTAAACAGAAGGAAAACATTGGTTGCAATACTACTTTCAGATAAAGCAGTCTTCAGGGAAAAATATTAAATGGGATTTAAAATATAACAAATAATATAACATACTAAAATTACAAGACGTTAAACTTTTGTATCAAAATGCATAAAATCAAAGCTATTAAAACTGCAAGGAAAAGAATCCATGTTCATTTCTTAAAAAGAAAAAAACAAACTACAAGGACAAACAGAAGAAATACATAAAAGTAGTAGGAAATTTGATTCACTACTATCAATTTACAAAACCATTAGAAAACAGATTCTCCAGAAATAAATATATAATACTCCTAATGAGTGGCCTTAGTATGTATTAAACGCTACATTCCACAAACAGGAATTATCCTTTTTATTTTATTAAGAGTTTTTATAATGAATATCAAAATAATACATTTTACAAGGCTGGAATATTACGGTCACAGACAAGTATGCAATAAAACCAGACCAATTTTACATTAAATATTTTGAAATTAAAAACAATATTCTTGTAAACCACTAATTAAGTCAAAAATAAAATAACCAAACACTGCTCATCAATATACCTTAAGGTATAACCAAAACAGTAATCAAAGAGAAAATTATAAGTTGAGGTCATTTTTGGATATGTGCTTTTATAATAAATATATATATATTATAATTAAAGAACTAAGTGCTTAAATTTGGTGGCCAGGTATATATTTTCAAGTCTTAGAGCACTGGGTTCAAATCCTAACTCAGCCATCTGTTCTCTGACCTTAAACGAGTTACTTAATCATTCAAAACCCTAGCTTCATGTGTAAAATGGGGATAATATCTTCCTCATATAATCTTGTGAAGATTTACCTGCTAAGCACTTCTCCTGACACAGTTACCATTACTAGGTTATTATATAAACTAAATTCTTAAGCTAGAAAATCAGATCAAAGGAAAACAACAACAGAAAGAATTCCAATAAAAATAGGACAAAAAAAAAAATACCTCAAGGAAAAGGGAAATTAACCTAAAAGCTGGTTTTCCTTTAAAATGACCCATAAACAATATTAAGCCTTTGGTGGTGATAATCAATGAAGTCAGAAACAAAAATGGAGCTTCTCCATTTAGGAGAATTATAATGGATTATTAATAATAATAGTACATGTGTGATTGTGAAAACCTTGTGGCTCACACTCCCTTTATCCAGTATATGGACAGATGTGTAGAAAAATGGGGACAAAAATTAAATGAAATAATAGGGGGTATGGGGGGTATGGGATGTTTTAGGTGTTGTTTACTTGTATTTTTATTCTTGTTTTTATTTATTTATTTATTTTTGAATAATGAAAATGTCCAAAAATTGATTCTGGTGATGAATGCACAACTATACAATGGTACTGTGAACAACTGACTATACACTGCGGATGACAGTAGGGTATATGAATGTATCTCAATGAAACTGAAATAGGAAAAAAACTGAAAATTTTTAAAAAAAGAATAATAGTACAATAGAAATAAATGGTTATAGATAGATGATTTTCTACAGAAAGATAAAATATAAATGTTCTAAGATATCTGGTAATGAATGCTGGTGATAGTAGCACAACATTGTAGTGAATGGAATTAATACCACTGAATTGTACACTTAAAATAGTTAAAATGGTTATACCTATGTCACCACACACACAAAAAAATTTTAATCTTAAGTAAATGAATAAAGAAAACTACTGGAAATGCTGAGACTGTTCAAATAAAAGCTTGTTTCTGGTCCCTCTGCTGGCCTCCGCTCTTGGCCTCCACTCCACTCACTACCCATCACTGCCTTTCAACACTGCCTGCTGGCCTCGGTCTCCTCTCCCGGCCACCTGCGCCACGCCATCCATGCGAGCTTCTCCAGTTCCCCAAAGGATCGCCTGCCTAGTGTTCAGCTCAGAACCTCTGCACACGGCCTTCTGTGCCGCTAATGGTCCCCCCCACCCCACACCCATCTCTCCGCTTGGCTACTTCTATCACACCAGAGACCTCTGCCTTCTGCCCCCCACCAATCTAAAGCAAGTCCCCAAATATGTTCTTTCACAGTACCCTTTCCTTTTCCCTCTTAGCAGTCATCACAGTTTGTATCTGTATCCTGTTTGCCCAAAAGGTTAATAGCAGTCTAAGTGTTCCTTCCATTCACCAGTGTATCCCCAACACCTGGCAAACAGACGGCACTCCATAAATATTTGCTAAATGAATGAGACTGGTCAAGCTGAATAAGTAAAGAGAAATAAACTCGTGAAAGGCCTTTGATTCCATACTATCCTGAGGGTGACAGAAGGCCAAAGAAGGGTTTTAAATATAGGAGATTTACATAATCAAATACACATCTACCTCAGCAAATATATGGCATAAATGCCTCATTCTTAAGGTACTCATAACAGACATTCTTAAAGGAACTCTTTCCCCATTGAGCCCAGATAAGGACTCATAATCCCTCTCAGGACAGACTTCCAGGAAGATGAAAAGACGAAGAAGAGACAAAACATGAGGGTAATAGTTCAGACACCCAAAGGTCTACTATAAACATCGTGAAGAATATGATTGAACTATTTTACAAATGAAATGGGAAAATGTAAATGTGGTATATTTAGCTTTAAAAAAGAAAATGTGTCTGCTATCCAACAATACTGTACAGAACCCTAAAACAGGAACCATACATCTTACTTTTGAATAAAATTATTTTTTTATTCAGTCAAGATATGGCCCAAGCATATCTTTATAAGCAGAATGAAATTCAGACAGACAGAAAGCCACAGAGGGAGCAGCCAGAAGCTGAAAATCAAGGGAAACTGGAAAAGAATGAAGAGGCAGCCACGTGCACTGCCATGTGACAAAGGAACCAAGAACCAATGATCATCGGCAGCTGGCCCCAGAATGCCAGTCTTCAGGAAGAAAACATCACCTTGATTTAGACTTCTTCTAGCCCCAAAACCCGTGAGCCATTAGATTCCTATTGTTTAAGCCAACCCACTGCATGGTATTTGCATTAGCAGCCAGCAAACTAGAACAGGAACTAATGCAAAGCATACAGTTAGTGCTCAATGCAGCTGTGGAAAGCACACAAAAACTACTTTAGTATAACAAAGAATTTCGCCGGTCTTTGTCCCTAGATAAGTGAGGTGATAAGGTTGAATTTTACCTGAACCCTGTGATCCTACACAGAACCTCATAGGTTAACCCCTCACCCATTTTGTTATTGTCCAAGAGAGCCTAACCTTCTCCTTAGCTTGACTTAACTTTAGACAGGCTTCTCCTTGACCCTAGTCCCTGACCTCCCTTAAAGAATCCAGACAGAGCATGTTCTACCTGGCTTGCACAGTAAACTCAGGAGATAACATCATGTAACGGGCACACCCCACTGTTCACCCTCCCCCTCCAGTCTTCTTCATTTAGCTCATAGAAGTCCTGGAAAACTGTCCCACCCTGTGCTTCAGGGAGTTGAGCCCTCTCTCCTCTACTGTGATAGCTTTCTGGTCTCCCCCTCTCTATAACAAGAGCCCTCTGGTCTCTCTCTTCTCTATCGCACACAGCTTTGCATAAAGTTATCCTTGCCCAGTGAAATTTTTCTTTGTCATAGGTAACCTCTACATCCCTGGAATTTCCTGTAATAGGAGTGTTTTTTGTTATTCATGGTGGGTGGGAGACCACACCTGCAGGCTTATGCTGGGGGCTGGACACACCAGAAAGACCAACCACATGATTAGGGGCTTTGGGCCTTTGAACGACATCATGTCAGCCAGACCTCCTGGACCTCCAGGAAGGGAGGAAGGCAGGAGATTGAGTTCAACCACGTGGGAACAGATTCCACTAATTATGCCAATGTAATGAAAGGCCACAGAAACTTGAGACACTCAAAGCTCTGGAGTGCTTCCACGACTGAGAAACTACTGATGTGCTGGGAGGGTGATCTTTGGAGAGGACTACCCTTAACCTGTGGAGCCTGACTTAACTAGGAGTAGAATCAGAATTGAATTAAACTGCTGTTAAGAGTTTTCTGAAGTTTTTACAGGTTGTATACTCCTTATTAAATCATGAAAGCTGGTCCTAAGACTTACTCTCCATTTTGAAAGGTCATAATTTGGATCATAAACCTGGATTTCAATAATGGGCACAAAAAAATCACTTTGCCATATTTTCCATTTATTCACCACAATTCTCCCAAGTGGCCCAACATGCTTACCTTTTTGCGTACTCCTTCTTGAGTGCTAGACAATTTCAGCAGAACAGGAGGAAGGAATTTAGATATAATATTCTGTAACTGTTCATCCGTTTCAGCATGGCCAAGTCGTAAAAAGACCCGTTCAAGCTGATCTATAATAAAAAGAAAAAAGGGAACTTAGCAAATCAAACATAAGCAAGGTTAATAATTTTCAGAGTTTAATCCCTTTTTTACTGTTCCACAGATCCTTCAATCAGAACTTCAACCATTAACACTCCTGTATGCAGATGATTTTGACACAGAGACAACACGGAAAACGTCTACCTGCAGCCTTAAGCAATACATCAATTGCAACTGCCTGGGAATTTGATATTAAAAAAATCATTAATTTTTAGGTGCTATAATAGGGGTAATATAGTAGGTAGAGGGCTTATAAATGAAACCAAGATTAGCCATTAACTGATATTTGTTCAAGAAGTGTGACAGACACTGAGAATTTACATTTGTGTATATGCTTAAAATTTTCTGTAACAATATTTTTAAAGGAAGTAATATATATACATACATATATGCATATGTGTGTATACATTACCTAGCTCTGTTCATTGAAAACCTAGAAGCAATGATATCCCAGTGACAATGGGCAAACTCAGTACCCAGATCTTCATTTTTAAATCCCATTCTCGAAGAGGATCCAAGATGGCGGATTAGGAGAGACAAAGGAAAATTCAAGTCTGTGAAAAACACTAGATAAAAGACAGAAAGTGCTCCAGAAAAGTTGTTCCAGGATACTACTGGCTGGACAAGATCTGCTGCATCCACAGCGACTGTGCACTTGGTGAAACCAAGAAACTGCGTTCAGAATCAAATAAATGTTCAAGCTGCTGGGGAAACGGCACTCGGAGCTACAGCGGGGAGAACCCTGAGGTCAGCATTTGGAGGTAGGTTAGTTTAAAAACCCGGAAAGTGGCTGCAGATCCGGCAGCGAGAGCTGCACAGTCAAGAGCAGTGAGGAGTGCCTTCCAAGCCCCAGGCACCTGCCTCAGTATCTGGTGTGGGTGACAGCCTTTCCCACAGCCACAACTAATTGCCCTGGAGCCAGGAACAGGACGCTGCAGCAGGCAGAAGACCATGTAAGTGGGAAGTTACCACACTCCATACAGCCATCTTTTCAATCCCTTGGGGATTCCGCTTGCATGTGACATTGCATAGTCTTCCTCCGAGAAGGCCCACGGGGTGCACAGCTGAGGGGTGGAGTCCCACAGGGAAGTGTGAAGACACCAACACCAATCCCAGGGACTTGGTGGGCCCATGGCAGAGAGTGACCGTGAGGAATCTGAGCTGAAGAGCTGGACTCGTACAACAGCCCTAGGGTATTATAGACGGAGCCCCGGAAATAGCTGGGAGTTCTGGGTCTCAAAACCATCTTCCCTACCTAACTGCACAGGGCACATCCCCCACCCTTAGGGCTAGTGGTCCCAACTGCACACAGAAAATTGGTGCACTGACTGGACCTCCACAAGGTCTGGACCCCTACAGGCTGCACAGACGAAGTTGGGGAGAACTGGCTTGAGGGTAATAGGTGGCCGGGGCGGGGGGGAGGCATCCACTGGTAGGTCAGGGAAAGTGAATCCACCAAGCTGTAGCTCTGTCAAATTACAGATAATTATTCAAATAAGGCTGCATATCCTAAAATAACCTTGTCAAGATAACTAAATGCCAAGAGGCCAAAAACAACAGAAAATTTTAAAGCATATGAGGAAACTAGAAGATACGGACAACCCAAACACCCAAATCAAAAAACCAGAGGAGACACAGAACTTGGAGCAATTAATCAAAGAAGTATTCACAAACAACAAGATCATGGCTCAGGATATAAAGGACATGAAGAAGACCCTGGAAGAGCATAAAGAACAATGTGCAAGAGTCAATAAAAAAAAAGATGAGCTTATAGAAATAAAAGAAACTGCTGATCCAATTTAAAAGATCCTGGAAACACAAAGCAGCAGATTAGATGAACTCAAAGAATGAGAAAGCAAAATGGAAGAAAATGTTTTGGAGAGTGAAAGTACAGAAGAACAAATGGAGAAAAAAATAGGAAAATTTGAAATGGATCTCAGGGATATGATGGACCACATGAAGCGCACAAATATAAGAATCGTTGGTGTTCAGAAGGGGAAGAGAAGTGTAAAGGTCTTGAAAGAGTATTCAAAGACACTGATGGGGAAAACTTCCCAATCCTTCTAAATGACATAAACATGCAAATCATAGATGCCCAGTGAACTCCAAACAGTATAAATCCAAATAAACCCACTCCAAGACATATTCTGATCAGACTGTCAAATGCTGAAGAGAAAGAGCAAGTTCTGAAAGCAGCAAGAGAGAAGCAATTCACCACATACAAGGGAAACAACATAAGACTAAGTAGTGACTACTCAGCAGCCACCATGGAGGCGAGAAGGCAGTGGTATGACATATTTAAAATGCTAAGAGAGACTTTGTTGCTCAGATGTGGCCCTCTGTCTCTAGCTAAGCCAACTTGAAAGGTGAAATCACTGCCCTCCCCCCTACGTGGGATCAGACACCCAAGGGAGTGAATCTCCCTGGCAACGTGGAATATGACTCCCGGGGAGGAATGTAGACCTGGCATCGTGGGACAGAGAACATCTTCTTTACCAAAAGGGGGATGTGAAAGGAAATGAAATAAGCTTCAGTGGCAGAGAGATTCCAAAAGGAGCCGAGAGGTCACTCTGGTAGGCACTCTTACGCACAATTTAGACAACCCTTTTTAGGTTCTAAAGAATTGGGGTAGCTGGTGGTGGATACCTGAAACTATCAAAATACAACCCAGAACCTATGAATCTCGAAGAGAATTGTATAAAAATGTAGCTTATGAGGGGTGACAATGGGATTGGGAAAGCCATAAGGACCACACTCCACTTTGTCTAGTTTATGGATGGATGAGTAGAAAAATAGGGGAAGGAAACAAACAGACAAAGGTACCCAGTGTTCTTTTTTACTTCAATTGCTCTTTTTCACTCTAATTACTATTCTTGTTATTTTTGTGTGTGTGCTAATGAAGGTGTCAGGGATTGATTTAGGTGATGAATGTACAACTATGTAATGGTACTGTGAACAATCGAAAGTACGATTTGTTTTGTATGACTGCATGGTATGTGAATATATCTCAATAAAATGAAGATAAAAAAAACTAAAGGACAAATGGGGTGGGATGGGGAGATGATTTGGGTGTTTTTTTTTCACTGTTATTTTTTATTCTTGTTCTGGTTCTTTCTGATGTAAGGAAAATGTTCAGAGATAGATTGTGGTGATGAACGCATAACTATGTTATCATATTGTGGACAGTGGATTGTATACCATGGATGATTGTATGGTGTGTGAATGTATTTCAATAAAACTGAATTTAATAAAAAAAAAAAAAATGCTAAGAGAAAATTTGCCAACCAAGAATTCATTATCCAGCAAACCTCTCCTTCAAATTTGAGGGAGAGCTTAAAAGCTTCACAGACAAACAAATGCTGAGAGAATTTGCTAACAGGAGATATGCCCTACTTGAGATACTCAAGGGAGCCCTACTGGCAGAGAAAGGAGAGAGAGGTATGTAGAAGGGCTCAGATCTAACGAGTTCTAGTAAGGGAACGTTAAAAGAACTAAAGAGAGAGAGGGAAAAAATATATCTGACAAACAAAAACCAAATAATAGGATGGCTGATTCAAGGAATGCCTTCAAAGTAATAGCATTGAATGTGAATGGATTAAACTCCAATTAAAAGATATAGGTCGGCAAAATGGATTAAAAAATATGAACCATCAATATGTTGCTTACAAGAGACTCATCTTAGACACAAAGACACAAAGAAATTCAAAGTGAAAGGATGGAAAAAAAATATTCCACGCAAGATATAGCCAAAAGAAAGCAGGAGTAGCAATATTAACCTCAGACAAAATAGACTTTAAATGCAAGAATGTTATAAGAAACAAAGAAAGTCATTAAATACTAATAAAAGGGACAAGTCAACAAGAAATAACAATTGTAAATGTCTATGCACCCAATCAAAGTGCACCAAAGTACATAAGACAAACATTGATAAAACTGAAGGAAGCAATAAAGTTTCCACAATAATTGTGGGAGATTCCAACACATCACTCTCTCCTATAGATAGATCAACCAGACAAAGGACCAATAAGGAAACTGAAAACCTAAACAATGTGATAAATGAATTTGACCTAACAAACATATATGGAGCATTACATCCCAAATCACCAGGATACACCTTCTTCTCTAGTGCTCATGGAACTTTCTCCAGGAAAGATCATACTCTGGGCCATAAAACAAGCCTTAATAAATTTAAAAAGACTGAAATTATTCAAAGCATATTCTCTGATCACAATGGAATACAATTAGAAGTCAATAACTATCAAAGATTTAGAACACTCACAAGTATCTGGAGGTTAAACAACACACTCCTAAACAATCAGTAATCTAAAGAAGAAATAGCAAGAGAAATTGCTAAATATCTAGAGACAAATGAAAACAAGAGCACAACATATCAAAACTTATGGGATGCAGCAAAGGTGGTACTGAGGGGGAAATTTATAGCTCTAAATACATACATTAAAAAGGAAGAAAGAGCTAAAATCAAAGAACTACTGGAACTGAAGAAGCTAGAAAATGAACAGCAAAAGAATCCTAAACCAAGTAGAAGAAAAGAAATAACAAGGATTAAAGCAGAAATAAATGACAAAGAGAACAAAAAAAAAAAAAAGAGAGAATAAACAAAACCAAAAGTTGGTTCTTTGAGAAGATCAACAAGATTAACAAGCCCCTAGCTATACTGACAAAATCAAAAAGAGAGAAGACCCCCCCAAAAAAAAACAAAATAATAAATGAGAGAAGTGACATTACTGCAGATTCCAAAAAAATTTTAAAAATTATAAGAGGATACTACAAATAACTGCAAGCCAACAAACTAGATAATGTAGATGAAATGAACAACTTCATGGAAACACATGAACAACCTAGACTGACCACAGAAGAAACAGAAGACCTCAACAAACCAATCACAAGTAAAGAGATCCAATCAGTCATCAAAAAGCTTCCCACAAATAAATGCCCAGGGCCAGATGGCCTCACAGGGGAATTCTACCAAACTTACCAAAAAGAACTGACACCAATCTTACTTAAATTCTTTCAAAACATTGAAGAAAATGGAACACAACCTAACTCATTTTATGAAGCTAACATCACTCTAACACCAAAACCAAGTAAAGATGCTACAAGAAAGGAAAACTACAGGCCAATCTCCCTCATAAACATAGATGCAAAAATTCTCAATAAAATAAGATTGCGAATTCTCAAATCAAATCCAAAGACACATTTAAAAAATCATACACCATGACCAAATGGGGTTCATTCCAGGCAAGCAAAGATGATTCAACATAAGAAAATCAATGTAACACAACACATTAACAAATCAAAAGGGAAAAATCAAATGATCATCTCAATAGATGCTGAAAAAGCATTTGACAAAATCCAGCAAACTTTTTTGATAAAAATACTTCAAAAGGTAGGAAATGAAGAAAACTTCCTCAATATGATAAAGAGCATATATGAAAAAATCACAGCCAGCATAGTACTCAATGGCAAAAGACTGAAAGCCTTCCCTCTAAGATCAGGAATGAAACAAGGATGCCCGTTGTCACCACTGTTATTCAACATTGTGCTATAAGTGTTTGCCAGAGCAATCTGGCAAGACAAAGAAATAAAAAGCATCCAAATTGGAAAGGAAGAAGTAAAACTGTCATTATTTACAGAAAATATGATCTTATATCTGGAATACCCTGAGAAATCAATGACACAACTACCTGAGCAAATTTAGCAAAGTAGCAGGATACAAGATTAATGCACGTAAGTCAGTAATGTTACAATACACTGGAAATGACCTAACTGAAGAGACACTCAAGAAAAAGATTCCATTCTCAATAGCAACTAAAAAAATCAAGTACCCAGGAATAAACTTAACCAAGGATATAAAAGACCTATACATAGAAAATTATATAACTTTACTAAAAGAAATAGAAGGGGACCTAAAACGTTGGAAAAATATTCCATGTTTATGGATAGGATGGCTAAATGTTGTTAAGATGACAATTCTACCCAAACTCATCTACAGAGTCAATGCAATTCCAATCAAAATTCCAACAACCTACTTTGCAGACCTGGAAAAGCTAGTTATCAAGTATATTTGGAAGTGAAAGTTGCCTCGAATTGCTAAAAACATTCTAAAAAAGAAAAACGAAGCAGGAGGCCTTACACTCCCTGACTCTGAAGCTTATTATAAAGCCACAATAGTCAAAACAGCATGGAACTGGCACAAAGATAGACATACTGATCAATGGAATCAAATTGAGAATTCGGAGATAGACCCCCAGATCTACAGCCGACTGATCTTTGATAAGGCCCCCAAAGCCACTGAACTGGGACATAATTAGTCTACTCAATGAAAGGGGCTGGGGGAGTTGGATAGCCATATCCCAAAGAATGAATGAGGACCCCTATCTCACACCCTACACAAAAATTAACTCAAAATGGATTACAGACCTCAATATAAGAGACAGAACCAAAAAACTCCCAGAAGATAATGTAGAGAAACATCTTCAAGACCTTATATTTGGAGTTCACTTCTTAGACCTTACACCCAAAGCAACAGAAGAAAAAAACAGATAAATGGGAACTCCTCAAACTTAAAAAGCTTCTGTACACCAAAGGAATTTGTCAAAAAGGTGAAGAGGCAGCCAACTCAATGGGGAAAAATATTTGGAAACCATGTATCTGACAAAAGACTGATATCTTGCATTTATAAGGAAATCCTACAACTCAACAGCCCAATTATAAAATGGGCAAATGATATGAAAAGACAGTTCTCTGAAGAGGAAATACAAATGGCCAAAAGACACATGAAAAACTGTTCATCTCCACTAGCTATTAAGGAGATGCAAATTAAGACCACAATGAGATATCATCTCACACCATTAAACAAACAGGAAACTACAAATGCTGGAGAGGATGTGGAGAAACCGGTAGACTAGATTAGTCACTTGCTTCCAAAGAGTAGAGTAAGGAAAGGAATTAATTTTACATGGAGAAACTGACAAATACTATCTTAAAGCCATAAAGGTTAACATCATCAATGATGTCATGTGGTCACTGTGGACCCTGATATGATAAAACAAGAAGGGTACTTTATCTCCATGGTATTCACTCCAAAAACCCACATCCCCAGGCTAGCCATGGGTAAAAACAGGAAACCCCAGGTTGGGGCACATTCTACAGGATATGTAGCCTATACTCCTCAAGATTTTCAAGGTCATGAAAACAAGGAAATCCTGACAAACTGTCCCAGACCAGATTTTCCAAATCTTCAGTTACACATGTGAATGAAGAAAATATCCTTTATTATCAACCAATGAAGAGAAGTTTCTACCAAAAACAGCATCTAGATTTTGTGTGTGCATATATACAGGTATACATGAACAATATACACTAAAAAAAAATATAAAACACCTCCTTAGCATATACACCAGAAACAATTTCAGATGGGCAACTATTCATAAACTATATAATTATTATTAATCCAACCTTGGAAAAGCTCAACTAATGATTCTCTCAGAGGGTCTATGAGATACAACAGAGTTGATGGACCTGGATTTGCCTATGACTTTATTTTAGCTAATAAACTAAAAACAACCTCTACAAGACTATTTTTCTCATCTGTAAAGAAAAGCACAAAACTGCTTCACAAAGATGTTGTGAGGATGAAATCTCCATGTGAAACATGTTACATCTAACTAACAGATTACAGGTTTATAGCTCTTATAGGTTTATAAACTATAGGAAATAGTTTACATATATTATATGTCATACATTATTTTTTCCCTGAACACATTATTCCTTTAATCTTACCTTCTTTCTGAATAAAGTACACTACTACTACAAAAAAATAGTAAATTAGGAGTCTACCAAACATCTGAAAGCACACATTCCATCACCTGGGCACAGAAAATCAATTACTAGTAGCAACTCAGAGTAGGTACTCAATGCTAGGTTTGTGTCTACCCCCCATATACTACCATCAAAGGAAAACCAGATTTAGATGAACCAGGCCAGAAAGCTAAAACTCCTGTGACATTCCTTCATAGAAACAAGACTTCATGAGATGGAGATACAACTTAGTAAAAAAAATAATAATTACATTATTTTAAAGGTTTTGTTTATTACTTCCAAAAATAGATAGCAATGTTATAACTTCCAATTATAAATTCTGCTTTAAAGAACAGATATAAGTAATTTTAAATTACCAGATACTGAACGTGTTATTTAAAAACCTCTCCACAAAGAAAAACACCAGGCCCAGATGGAATTATGAAAATTCTTCTTCATAACCTCTTCCAGAGCAGAAAAAAGACATTATTTCTCATGAATACAGAAGCAAATAAGATGAAATTAAAATAATAAAATAAAATAATAGCATATCAAATCCAAAAATACATAAAAAGGATACATTATGCCAAAATAGGATTTGTTGCAGGCATGCAAAATTGATTTAACATTTTAAAAGTCAGTGTAATTAACTAACCACATTAACAGTATAAAAATAATCACGTGATCAACTCAACAGATTCAGAAAGGCAATAATAAAACACAAAGATGTCATTATTATCAATTCAAAATTATACTAACAGATCTCAACACTCTACACAATTTAATTGAGAGGAATTAATAATAAACATCTTTAAAGAAAATATATATTTGGAAATCTAAAATATTTTCTAATAATTGGTTAACAGGGAAATCACAACAGGAATGGAAAGAAAAATGTAACTAAATGATGACACTACTTATCAAAACTTATGGGATACATTCCTCAAAATGATATGAAGAACCCATACCTAAGATCATACTCAATGGTGAAAGACTGAAAGCTTTCCCCTTCAGACCAGGAACAAGACAAGGATGCCCACTGCCACCATTGCTATTCAACACTGTACTGGAAGTGCTAGCCAGATTAGGCAAGAAAAAGAAGTAACAGCATCCATATCAGAAAGTAAGTAGTAAAATTGTCCCTATTGGCAGATGACATAATTCTACACAGAAAAAAAAAAAAAGGAATCTACAAAAAAGCTACCAGAGCTAAAACAAATTCAAACCTTATGGGCTATAGCTAAAACAGGAGTAGAAGGAATGACAGAAAAATTGCCATTTTGAAATCATCATAATTGATTCAGGCAAGAATCATCAGTGGATGATAAAGCTAGGTGAAGAACAAGATATTTACATAGTTTCAAAAACATCTCCCTACAAATTACTTATTAATTACAATTACAAAGAGTAATATAACAACAGGGGAGAAACCTGGCAGACTTCACTTTACCAAGTGATCAAAGTTAATAACGGACAGATATCATTTGTTTTTCCTGGTGGCATGATACACACAAAAAAGGACTCAATTCATTAATGTAGAATTCCTGCCAAAAATGCCTAACTTGACTCTTAATTATGAGGAAACATCAAACAAACCCAAACTAAGGGTCATTTTACAAATCAGTGGCCTGCACTCCTTAAAAATGACAACTTCACAAAAGAACAGGAACTGTTCCCAATTTTTTAAAAAAAAGTTAAAGAAGCAAGGCAACTAAATGTATAATCTGGAAATGGATATCAGACAGACATACCCCTCCAAAAAAAAAAAAAAAGTCAAAGAAAATTATTGGGAGAACTGGTGAAATTTGAATATGGACTATTAATTAGTAGGGTGTGAATGCTAAATTTCCTGATCTTGATCATTGTACTACAGCTATATAAAAAAATGTCCTTGTTCTCAAGAAATATACACTGAAGTACTTTCCGGCAGAGAAGAATAATGTCTTCAACTTTTTTTTCATGAGGTTCAGGATAAAACCCTTATGCATATCCAGCGAGAATGATAGAGCAAATGTGGCAAAGTATTAGCAACTGGAGAAATGGGGTGAAGGGTATATGGGAATTCTTTGTATTATGTTTGCAATCTTTCTATAAGTTGGAAATTGTATCAAAATAATAGGAAAGAGAGAGCCTTCAGCAATAAAGAAAAAAATCAGTAAATAAATATACACAAACACCACTCAGTTCATATAGTTTTAGGAGATTGTACCAAACATTTGAGAAAGAGATAATTCCAAATTCCTACTGAACGACAGAATAGAAGAAAAGGGGATATTATCCTTTCATGAGGCTAGTAAAGTTTTATAACAAAGCTGGGCAAGAACAGTACAAGAAAGCAAATGTAGAGGCCAACCTTGTAAAAGTAAATGCAAAAATCCTAAATAATATATTAACAGTCCTAATCCAATGTTCTTCAAGACTGTTGGGTTTATTCCAGTGATGCACAAATTATTTAACACTAGAAAAACCTGTTAATTTCATAAATTTCAACACACACACACACATAATAGGTAATAAGATTATCTCAACAAATGTAGAAAAAGTATTTGTTAAAATTCAATACCACATTCATGATTTAAAAAAATAAAAAAGAACAAAAGGAGTTACTGCTCAATGGGTAAAGAGTTTCTGTTTTGGGTGATGAAAACTTTTGGTAATGGATGGTGTTAATGGTAGTACAACACTGTAAATGTGATTAATGCCACTGAATTGTACACTTAAAAATTGTTAGAATGGCAAATTTTATGGCTGACATATATATGTGTGTGTTACTACAATAAAAATTATTTTAAATGTTTCTAATTTTAAAAAAATCTTAGTAAATCAGGAAAAGAAGGTTTATAAAGCAATAGAAAGAGTTTAATACAGGAAATTTGTCACATAGATGTGAAGAGGGCTAAAAGAACAACAGGAGAAACCAATAACATGTCCCAGACATAAGAACTGCAGGAGGCAGCTAAAGCCCCTAAGGTGAGGGGACAAAGTAAAGAGGGTGAGGCTATCTATCAACCCAGCAGTCGGCTCAGACCTTGGGAATGGGCACAATCTGGCAGCTGCTGCCAGTTCTGCTGAAAGGGCCAGATGAGGCTGCTGAGGACTTCCAAAAGAAGCTGGAGAATGAAACCAACCGCTGCTCCAGGGATGATACCAACAGGAACGGCAAGCAAATACGAAGAAAGGTGTCCCTTCTCTGCTCCTCAGGACCTAATAGGAAGCCAGCTGATAAAGGAGTCTGGGAACTGTGGTTTGTAGAATCTCAGTCTCACTGAACAGAGTTTATAAAAGTGGGAGTGGAAATAACCAGCACGGAAGGAAACTTCCATAATCTGACAAAGGGTAACTACAGCAAACATCACATATCATACAAAATCAGGAAAAAGAAAAGATGTCCACTACCACCACATCAAATCAAATTGTACTGAAAGTTCTAGACAGTTCAGTAAGAAAAATAAATAAAATTATCATTAATCAAAGATTATGATATTTATATAACAGTATACAAAACCTCAAGAAAATAAGCAAGTTAATCACGGTGTATATAAGATCACAGTACAGAAGTTAACTGAGATACACAATAACAAACTAGAAAACGTAGTTCTAAAAAATGTATTTTACAAATTTCATGCTATATATATTTTACCACAATAAATTCTTTTGTAAAGTTATAATTTACAATAGCATAAAAACTATAAGGTATCTAGACATCTAACTAAATGTGAAAATCCTTCACAGAGAAAATTATCATCTTAATTGTAATTTGTAACAGAAGACCTAAATAAATGGTCTTTTAAATAAATGGAGAAGTATAGCTTTCATGGATTTCTGTATCAGTTAAGATAGGTCAGATTATGCTGTGATAAACAACCCCAAAATTCCCAAGGCTTAAAAATAACCAATGCATTTTCCCGCTTACACTACATATCGAATCACAGGTCAGCAGAAGGACTCTCTACAGTCAGGCTGACAGAGCAGACACCATTTTGAACACTGACTGGTTTGTGCCGTATCCCCAACCCTTCCGCTCTCAACTTTGGTAAAACTAATCATATGATCCCTCAACTTACCCCTAACCAAAAGGAATCCAGGCACTACAATTCTATTTTGTGCCCAGAAGAGGGAAAACCAGCAATATCTGGTAAACAGAAATAATGCCTAAAATAAACACAACATTGCAAAGAACACAATCCCCCACTCCACTAAATAATCTCTGCAGACAACAGGAAAGTTGAAGCGCTAACTGTAAAATTCAAATGGAATATGAAATGGAACAGAATATGGAATAGCAAAAAGCAAAGAATAACACTTGGACAATTTTCAACAAAAGTGAGGTAGGACATGCCCTACCAGATTTCAAGACCTTGTATAATGCTAGGTAATTAAGACTGGGTAGTAAAAGCACATGAACAGACAAGTCAACAGACTACAACCCTGGGCAGACATGGAAACTTGAGATTGACAAAAATGGCATTACACATCAGTTAAATAAAAAAAAAAAAAAAAATTGGAGTAATCCATAAGCACTGGAAAAACTTGTTTATCCATTTGGGAAAAAATAATAAAATTTGATCCTTACTTAGATCACCCCTCCCCCAAAAAAAAATCACATTAACAACATCAGTGTAAAAAGCAAAATTTGTAAGCTTTTAAAATAAAACTGAGAAAAGAAAGATTTAAGACTCAAGCACAAACAATGAAATACTAATAATTTGCCTACATTAACATTAAAAACAGGAGTACTATGGGATGACGGTTGCGAGAATGAGATTAAGTTTAGCTTTCACACAGGACAGGTGTGCCTAGCAGGGTGGGGCAGTTAACGAATTGGTAGAAGGTAAAAAGACACACTGTAATCCACAGTCAGTATCCCTGTTTATCCACCCACTATCTACTATCCTTGCAGGGTGGAGCCTTGGAATAGAGGTTCTCAAAATAGCCTCATAACTTGTTACCAAACTAGCCCAGATTGGCTCTAAAGAGGCCTGGGCATAACCATTATAGTCAGGGGTGGGGATCTGTTCCAACAGTTCCTAGTGTTGCAAATTTGCACAGGAAAGGTATTTCAAATGTTTCCAATTTGGGCGGGCTGCATGTTTCAAATCTGTGCAGGCTAGTTAGGCTTGTCAAATAGAATGTAACCTCTGGAGTATCCAGCCAATGGAGAAACGGGAGGGACTCGCCAGTTAGTTATAGGGAATAAATAGTGCTGTGTCTATTGTTCTGGGCGCCAATCCCCCACATTTTGGTTGTGCGCCTGTTCTTGCAATTTCATGAATAAATTCTTCTCTTCTCCACAATCCGGTGAGCATTTATTCTTTTAGGAATAGCGCCTGTTTCTCACACCAGGGCAGTTGAAGCCAGCTAGAGCTTGCTCTGTGGGTCCATGGCCTTGTTCTGGCTGGGAAAGACTGACTTAGGAAACTACTCTCCAGAGAATAACAATCCTCAGAATTTGCCCTCCAGGCAAAAGCAACTTGAGACAAGGAAAGCTATGTAAGAAACAACGGAGACAGAGGGCCTGCAGCAGAGGCTTATCTACTTTAACTACCACAGTGGGACAAGTGGGACACCCAAGAGAGGGAGAAGGTCCATTTCCTGAGAAGGAGAAGGGGCATTGAAGCTCCTGTAAACAAGGGGACTCCTAAAGCCACTAGCAAGCACAAGCCCAGGAAAGACAAGGGGGACCCTACACATTACATTCATCTTCAGCTGACCTTCCTGATAGGAAGACTGGATCCTGACTGAGCACCAGCCAATGCAAGGCCAATTTGAAGAGACAGTGAAAGGTGTTTTTTGCTTAGGTTTGCTTGGTTTTGTTAGCTCTTGACACCAGAAAATATCCATCATACCACCAGTTGGTTACAAACTCAAGAAATAGCTCAAGGACTAAATCCCACAGTTAATATTTGTAATTATTAAAATGTACAATTTGCAACAAAAGACCACAAGACAAAGAAACAGGAAGTGATGGCCCAACCAAATGAAGAGGGGAAAAAAATCAATAAAACATCAGTGAAGAAGAACAGATGGTGGACATACACACAAGACTTTTTAAAACTGATTTAAATATGCTCAAGGAAATGGAGGAAAATATGGAGAAAAAACTAAAAGGTATCGGAAAACAGTCAATATGCTCAAGAAGATGAAGAAAAACAAAGAGAAAGAACAAAAGGACATCAGGAAAACAATAAATAAACAAGAAGAGAATGTCAATAAAGAGACAGAAATGTTAAAAAAGAACCAAACAGAACTACTGAAATTGAAGACTACAAGAACTGAAACAAAAAATGCCCAGGAGGATTTCAACAACAGATTGCAGCTGGCAGAAGACTCAGTGAACCTGAACACAAGACAGTTGAAATTACTCAGCCTGGAATAAAAAATATATACTTGGGGGCCCCCTGAAGAGCGGGGGTGGGGGGGTATGCAGAGGTGTTGAATTTACTTACCTGGATTGCTGCTGATGTTCTCAAAAACACTGGGGACCAAAGGCTTGATGTGCTGAGCCCTCTGTTGTCTTGGGGCTGGCCCCTATGAAGCTTGTTGCTGCAAGGAGAGGCTAAACCTGCTTATGACTGTGCCTGGGAGTCTCCCCCTGAGTACCTCTTTGTTGCTCAGATGTGGCCCTCTCTCCCTAAGCCACCTTGGCAGGTGATCTCACTGCCCTCCCCTCTACGTGGGACCTGACTCCCAGAGATGTAAGTCTCCCTGGCAATGCAGGATATTACTCCCAGGGACGAATCTGGACCCAGCACCGTGAGATTGAGAACATCTTCTTGACCAAAAGGGGGATGCAAAATGAAACGAAATAAAGCCTCAGTGGCTGAGAGATTTTAAATGGAGTCGACAGGTCACTCTGGTGGACATTCTTACGCACTATATAGCTAACACTTTTTAGGTTTTAATATATTGGAATAGCTAGAAGTAAATACCTGAAACTACCAAACTCCAATCCAGTAGCCTTGACTCTTGAAGACAACTGTATAACAATACAGCTTACAAGGGGTGACAGCGTGATTGTGAAAGCCCTGTGGATCGCACAATCTCTCTCCAGTGTATGGACAGATGAGTAGAAAAATGGGGACAAAAACCTAACTGAAAAATAGGGCGGGATGGTTGGGGGGGGTGATTTGGGTGTTCTTTTTTATTTTTATTTTTATTCTGATTCTTTCTGGTGTAAGGAAAATGTTCAAAAATAGATTGAGGAGAGAAACTAAGATGGCGGCTAGCTGAGACACGGCAAAAAAACACCTCCATGAAAAACACTAGATAAAAACCAGAGGGTGACCCAGAATACTGATTACAGCAATGAGCCAGCTGCACGAGGTCTGCTAGATCCAAAGGGGCCGTATACTAGGTGAAACCAGGAGTCTGCATTCTGAAACGAGTGAGTGAGCTGGCTGCAAGATCCACAGCCATGCAGAAGTCTGGGGAAGCCGGGTTTGGCGTTTGGAGACCGACAGGCTCTTTTTTTAAAAAAAAAAGGAGAGGGGGAGAAACCCAGGAGCAGCTGCAGCAGCGATAGTGGGAACCACGCAGTAAAACACAGCAAGAGAGGGCTGGGCCGGCTTCTCGGTGTCTGGCCTGTAAGACAGCCCACTGCAGATACACTTGGGGGCGGGGGAACGGAGTGGAGAGCCGGAAGAAAAAAGAAACCCCGCAGCTCACAGCTGGCTCCCCGGAGGGCTGGATAAACTCCTGCCTGGGGCTGTGCCCACAGCCCAGAGCCCCGCCAGTTGTCTCAGAGCAGGGAAGGAGGAACTGTGCGAAGAGGGGGGTGTGGAGACGCCCCGTTCGGCTATCTTTGCATCCGGCTGAAAGCGAGCCTGCAAAGTCCGGCGGCCCGGGGCTTCCCTTGAGGGACAGTGCACACTGGTGACATAGCAAGGCATTTCCTCGGCAGAGGTCCTGGAGGATTGCGGCTGGGCAGGGGGAGCCGCTTGGAGAACCCAGGGACACTACGCCAACTCCGGTGGTTTGTGGGACAGTGAGAGAGAGGGTCTGGGGCTGAAATGAAATGAAGGCTTAGACTCTTGCTATGGCCTTGAATCTCCGGGAACCTGGGGGATTTGAATATTAAAGCTGTCCTCCCTCCCCAGCCACCCGTACACACGCCCTGCATTCAGCAGGGACGGCTCCAGCAACACACCCAAACTGAGTTCTCCAACTGAACCCCACAAGAATCATTTCCCCACATACCGCGGGGACAAGGTGGAAAACTGACTTGAGGGGTATAGGTGACTCGCAGACCCCATCTGCTGGTTAGTTAGAGAAAGTGTACACCACCAAACTGTGTTTCTGAAAAATTAGATAGGTTTTTTTTTCTTTTTTTTTTTACAACTTGAAAGAACCCTATCAAGCAAAGCAAATGCCAAGAGGCCAAAAACAACAGAAAATCTTAATGCATATGATAAAACCAGACAATATGGAGAATCTAACTCCAAACACACAAATCAAGATACCAGAAGAAACACTGTACCTCGCGCAATTAATCAAAGAACTACAATTGAGGAACAAAAACATGGCAGAAGATTTAAAGGACATCAAGAAAACCATGGCCCAGGATATAAGCGACATAAAGAAGACCCTAGAAGAGCATAAAGAAGATATTTCAAGAGTAGATAAAAAAAATAGAAGATCTTATGGAAATAAAAGAAACTGTTGGTGAAATTAAAAAGACTCTGGATATTCACAATACAAGATTAGAGGAAGCTGAACAACGTCTGTGTCCTAGAAGTCCACAGAACAGAAAATGAAAGAACAAAAGAAAGAATGGCGAAAAAAATCGAAAAAATCGAAATGGATTTCAGGGATACGATAGATAAAATAAAACGTTCACACTTAAGACTCACTGGTGTCCCAGAAAGGGAAGAGAAGGGTAAAGGTCTAGAAAGAGTATTCAAAGAAATTGTTGGGGAAAACTTCCCCAACCTTCTACACAATATAAATACACAAAGCATAAATGCCCAGAGAACTCCAAATAGAATAAATCCAAAAAAACCCACTCCGAGACATCTTCTGATCAGACTCTCAAATACTGAAGAGAAGGAGCAAGTTCTGAAAGCAGCAAGGGAAAAGCAATTCACCACATACAAAGGAAACAACATAAGACTAAGTTGTGACTACTCAGCGGCCACCATGGAGGCGAGAAGGCAGTGGCATGACATATTTAAAATTCTGAAAGAGAAAATTTTCCAACCAAGAATACTTTATCCAGCAAAACTCTCCTTCAAATTTGAGGGAGAGTTAAATTTTTCACAGACAAACAAATGCTGAGAGACTTTGCCAGTAAAAGACCTGCCCTACTTCAGATTCTAAAGGGAGCCCTACCAACAGATAAACAAAGAAAGGAGAAAGAGATATAGAGAATTTTAACAGACGTATACAGTATCTTACATCCCAAATCACCAGGACACTCATTTTTCTCCAGTGATTATGGATCTTTCTCCAGAAGGGACCATAAGCTGGGACAAAAAACAAGCCTCAGGAAATTTAAAAAAAAAAAAAAAAAATTTGAATATACTCAAAGCACATTCTCCAACCACAATGAAATTCAGATAGAAGTCAATAATTTTTGAACTGTAACTGCACTATTTACTTCCTACATGATATAAAACACACAAACTCTAATGACAAATCAGTGGTTTTGAACTCAAGGTAAAATATGTAATTTTTAGACAACTATATAAGCATGGGGGAATGGAGGAGTACACGTACATAGTTTATGTGTCCTATTGAAATTAAGTTGGTATCAAAGAAAAACAATATTGTTATGGATTTAAGAGTTTAATTTTAAGCCCCACAGTAAACACAAAGAAATTATCAGAGAATATGACCATAGAGATGAAAAGTAGAGTATGGGTTAAGAGAAATGGGGGAAGGGGCAATGGCAGTTAAGAAATGAGTGTAGGGTTGCTATTTGAGGTGAAGGGAAATTTCTAGTAATGGATGGTGGGAAGGTGACAGCACTACAACATTCTAAATGTGATTAATCCCACTAATGGAATGCTAGGGAGGGGGTGAAATGGGAAGATTAGGCTGTATATATGTTTCCACAACTGAGGAAAAAAAAAAAAAAAAGACAGTCTAAATAGTTGAAAACTGAATGCCAAGGATGAACCTGGATGGGATCTGAGGACGGAGGACAGGAGGCTCAAATGGACACAGCTGAGACATAAGGAAAAGGAAATATAGAATGTAAGCTTTGTATCATTGTTGAATCTCTCGTACTTCTTAGCTGCGCTTAATGGGATTGCATAAAATAATGTTCTTGTTCATGGGAACTGTATATGTAAATTATAGTGTATGTTTAAGGATGTGTGCAGCTAGCTCTTGTATGTTCAGAAGACAGAGCAATAGATGATGGATGATAGATAGGGAGAGAGGGAGGGAGGGAGGGAAGGAGGGAAAGAAATAGCGGTCTGACAACATGTTAAAGTTAGTGGATCAGGGTATCGGGGGGGTCAGGGAATGCTGGAGTTCTGTGTATGGGGTTTGTATTGTTTTTGCAACTGTTCCTGTAACTTTTAATTTATTTCAAAATAAAATGTAAAAAAAAAAAAAAAAAGAAAAGAAATAGAAGATCTCAAAAACCAATAAATGGTAAAGAGAGCGAATCAGCTATCAAAAACCTCTCAACAAAGACCACCACAGGAACAGACAGTCTCACAGGACAATTTTACCAAACATTCCAAGAAGAATTAACACCAATCCTACTCCACCTCTTCCAAAAAACTGAAGAGAAGGGGAAATTCATTCTATGAGGCCAACATCACCCTCATACCAAAGTCAGATAAAGATATTCATACCAAAGTCAGATAAAGATACCACAAGAAAAGAAAATTACAAATAACTCTTATGAATATAGATGTAAAACCCTCAGCAAAATATTAGCAAACCAAATCCAAAAGCACATGAAGAGAAGTATATACCAGGATCAAGTGGGACTTATACCAGGTATGCAAGGGTGGTTCAACATAAGAAAATCAATTAATGTGATGCATCATATTATCAGAATAAAGAAACACACACACACACACACACACACACACACACACACACACACAAACATGACCATCTCAATTGATGCAGAAAAGGCATCTGACAGAATCCAGCACCCTTCTTGATTCAAAAAAAAAAAAAAACTTGGAAAACTAGTAATAGAAGGAAATGTCCACAACATGATAAACAGCCTATCTGAAAAACCCACAGCTAACATCATACTTAATGGTCAAACATTGAGAGCTTTCCCTCTAAAATCTGGAACAAGACAAAGGATGCCACTGTCATCACTGTTACTCAACATTATACTGGGAGTTCATGCCAAAGCAATTAGGCAAGGAAAATAAATAAAAGGCATCTAAACTGGAAAGAAGAAGTAAAACTTTCCCTATTTGCAGATGATATGATCCTATATAGAGAAAATGCTAAAAAATCCTCAGCAAATCTGCTAGTGCTAATACACAAATTCAGCAAAGTGGCAGGGTACGAGACCAACACTAAATCCTCAGTGTTTCTGTATATCAGTAATGAACAATCAGAAGGAGAATTCAAGAAAAAAATCCCATTTACAATAGCAACTAAAAGAATCAAATATATAGGAATAAATCTAGCCAGGGATGTAAAGAAGTTGTACACAGAAAAATTTAACGCTGCTAAAAGAAATCAAAGAAGACCTAAATAAATGGAAGAACATTTTGTGTTCATGGATTGGTACACTAAATATTGTAAAGATGTCAGTTCTACCCAAAGTGATTTACAATTCCATGCAATCCCAATGAAAATTCCAACAATCTTCTTTGCAGAAATGGAAAAGACAATCATCAAAATTAAATGAAAAGGGAAGGGTCCCAAATAGCCAAAGCATTCTTTAAACAGACGAACAAGGTTAGAGGATTCACACCTCCTTAATCTTAAAAAAAAAAAAATGTATTACAAAGCCATAGTAATCAAAACAGCATGGGACTAGCAGAAAGATAGAAAAACAGACCAATGAAAGAGAATTGAGCACTCAGAAAACAACCCTCACATTTACAGCCAACTGATTTTGACAAGGAGGCAAAAACCAATCAATTGGGAAAGAATAGTCTCTTCAACCAATGGTGCTGGGAAAACTGGATCTCCACTTGCAAAAGAAAGGGGACCCCTACCTCACATAATATACCAAAATCAACACAAAATGGAGCAAAGACCTAAACATAAGAGCCAGAAATATAAAAGTCCTAGAAGAAAGTAAGGAAGCATCTCCAGGATCTTGTGTTAGGCAATAGTTTCTTAGACTTTACACTCAAAGTGCACATAACAAATGAAAAAATAAATGGAACCTCATCAAAATTAAAATTTGAGGGCCTCAAAGGATTTTTTCATGAATGTAAAATGAGAGTCTACGCAATGGGAGGAAATATTTGGAAACCACATGTGCAATAAGAGTTTAATATCTAGACTATAAAAAGAAATCTTCAAAACTCAACAAAAAGACAACCCAATTTAAAAATGGGCAAAAGACTTGCACTGATGTTTCTCCAAAGAAGATATACAAATGACCAAAAAGCACATGAAAATATGCTTACTATCATTAGCCATTAGGGAAACACAAATCAGAACCACAATGAAATACCACATCACACCCACTAGAATGGTTACTATTAAGAAAAAAAAAAAAAAAAAAGAAAATAACAAGTGTTGCAGAGGATTTGGAGAAATAGGAGCAATCATTCTTTGCTGGTGGGAACGTAAAATAGTACAGCTGCTACAGAAGACAGTTTGACAGTTGCTCAGAAAGTTAGAAGTACAGAATTACTATAGAACTTGGCAATCCCACTTCTACCTGTATACCCAAAATAATTGAAAGCAGGGACTCAAATAGATATCTGCACACTAATGTTCACAGTGCCTTTATTCACAACTGCCAAAAGATGGAAACAACCCAAGTGTCCATCAACCAACGAATGGAGAAACAAAATGGGATATACAGACGCAATAGGTTATTCAACCTTAAAAGAGAATGAAGATTTAACACATGACAACATAGATGAACTTTGAAGACATCATATTGAGTGAAATAAGCCAGACACAAAAGGACAAATATTGTAGTATCTCCCTCATATGAAATAACTAGAAGAAGCAATCTCCGAGTCAGAATCTAGTACATAGGTTACCAGGGCTGGAGTGATGTAGGAAATAGGGAGTCAAGGCTTAAAATGTACAACTGCAAAGTTTGGAACAATGGAAAAGTTTTGGTAATGGATGGTGGTGAATGTGGCGCAAAATTGTGAAAATAATTAACAGTACTGAATTATACATGTGATTGTGGTCAAAGGAGGAAATTTTAGTTTATACATATGTCAGAAAAAAAAATTTTTTAAATCCATAGAACTGCACAAATAGTGAACCCTAAGTTAAACCACAGACTACGGTTAATAGTACAATTATAAATACGTGCTTTCACCAATTGTAACATGTACCACACCAAGGCAAAGTATTGATAATAGGACAGTATATAGGAAACCTCCATTTTATGCATGATTGTTCTATAAACCCACAATTTCTCCAATAATTTTTAAAAAAATTAAAAGCATACAATAAAGCACCTAGAGAGTAAACATATGAGACTCAAAAGCTAGGGTGTTTTTAACTGAAAAGAAATCAAATATGGACTACTTAAAGAACCACTGCAAATCAAGAAAAAGCAAACAAATCCAATTTTTTAAAGAGACAAAGAATATAAACTGGCAAACAAGAGGCAATCCAAATTACACGTAAAAAGATGCTTAATCACACTAATCAGAAATATGCAAAATTGGTACAACAATGAGATACTATTTTGCATCCTTCATATTAAAAAAAAAGTTTTCAAATCTAAAAGTACCAAATATTGGTAAAGACTGGAAACAAACCAAGAGGAACTCAGGTTCACTGCTGATGGGAGTACACACTGATGCAATCTCTGGTGAGCAATTCTGTTATCTCTCCTCAAGTTGAAGAGGCACATACCCTTCAAGCTAACAATTTTACTCCAGGGCAACATATACTTAGAGAGCAGAGCTATTCAAAGCAGCCCATCTATAAACAGTTTGCCACCAGTCAAAAGGAAGTAAGAAACACTTCTTCCTTCATTGAGAAAGTCTTGCTAGGATAAAAAATGTTAAATAAACTAAGTGATAGGTGATTTACATTCTGAGGCAAGTTTCTTATCTGCAAGATATAATCCCCTAGTCCTCAGACCACAATGTGTAGCACTATCCTGGAGAATAACTCTCCCAGAGAAAGACAAGGACATATGTATGAAGATGTTCATAGTCACAGGGTGAGTAAAAGGGGGAAAAAAAAAAAGGAAGCAATCTAAATGTTAGCCAACAGGAGAATGGATAAAGAAATCATGGCAGGTTCATCAAACAGTGAAAATAAACAAACGACGGTTACAAATCACTTGGAACCAGGTGACTACCTATGAAAAAATAAGATCAAAGGAGGCAAGTTGCAGAAGAATACATACAAATGGTTCTACTTACGTAAAGTTTTTAATGCAATATATATTTGTATATAATATACATCATAGTAATGACAACCCCTGGCAAGGAGAAAGAGAAGGACTACAGGGGAGAGGAAGGGAGGGGAAGGATGAAGGAGGAGACGGTAAAGGGTAACACAGAAGGCGTGAATTGTATTTTTTTACTTCAAAGACATGAAGCTAATTCAGAAAAACAAAAGATTTGACAAGGATGGGTGGGGCATTCAAAAATGTTCTTAAGATTACTCTCCATACTCTCCTTTAGACTTGAAGTATTTAATCATTATTTTTAAAAAGATAGAAATAAAATAATTGTTTTATGATGTACTTATATAAAAAAGAAAATACACATCACTGCTTTTTCTTTATACGTTCATGTACTTTTCAACTTTCTTCAAAGAAAATAATTTGTATTAGAAAAAAATGATACACAGATCAGCGTTTTAAATGAATTCACATTTCAAGGCTAAGGCAAGGACATTTAAATCACAGAATTTTGAAAAGGAACCTTAAAGAATATGGAAGAAAAATAAGGATACTTGCTCTCAAAGGAAAAGTATAAAGAACAGTGAAAATTTTAAATCCCAATGCAGAAAACAATTTCCAATTTAGCTTATGTCAATCATTGCACTCGTGTGAGGGGGGGAGCTATCAAAAGTATAAATATATTAATTTACTTTCTATTAAATATTTTTGAATATTATTCACTTATCTTTAGTTACTTTATCTAAAGAGAAAGAATGGCCTACCACCCTCCACCCATCACCCCAGCCCCCAAAATAAAAATAGACCAGCAAAAGTTTAAGGACTTCACATCAGTGAAATCTCTGAAAATACATAATTATCCCTAAAAAGGAAAACAGTCTACATATCACTCATTCTTCAGACCTCTCCAAAAAATACAGCTTTGACTCTTGGGATAAGAAGGAAAGGCTATTTTCTCCAAAACTGGAAAAGGCGATGTACCTGCAATTACTGGTTTTTCACTCATATTACCAGTTGTGGAAGAAAACAAGAGGAGAAAGAAAACAAAGGAGAGACAGAGAGACAATGCAATAAATCTGTCCTTAGATGTATCACTTTTTCATGACAACTGGAGTATCAAAATATTCCTTAGAAAGCATGCAAGAAAGCACACAGTGTCAAAAGGAATAAGGAAAGAATATTGAAGGTAGTGATTATTCCAATGCGGTGGAATGTCAAGACTCTGGGTTTGTTTGATTCTATGTCATTACACATTTACTTCATGAGCATGAATTACCTGTGTGAATTTTTGAAAACGAATGTTTTTTCTGAATACGAAAGTACATTTTAAAATATAAATCAGGTTAGAAGCTTTCAGTGGAAGCTAAGGTTGAAAGGGAAAGCTGAAAAAGCCTAGACTACTACATAAACTAATTAATAATCTAAAGCTATAGGATATTTTCAGAAAGATACGTCAAGTTGTAATGGTGAATATAATTTTTCATTAGGAAATATTCTCCCTAATGGTATTTACTTTCTTCTGAGTCACATGTACATAAATACATTATAATCATACAGCAGTTTAGTTTCATGTAGTATTTTGAGCCTCACAAAAGTGCTGTGAGGTAAGCAGGTACTATCTGCATTTATAAATGAAAAACTGAGGCTCAGGACCTGATTGACTTCCCAAAGGTCACCAAGCTAAGGAGACAAAATATCTGAAATTGAACCTAGAGAGGTATTTACCCTCCACTAGACCACAGTACCTCCCTCCAAAGTACCATTTATCGAAATAGGTATTTGTTCTAGTTTGCTAATGCTGCCGCAATGCAAAATTCCAGAAATGGATTGGCTTTTATAAAGGGGGTTTATTTGGTTACAAAGTTAACAGTCTTAAGGCCATAAAGCGTCCAAAGTAACGCATCAATAGAGTACCTTCACAAAGGATGGCCAACGACATCTGGAAAACCTCTGTTAGCTGGGAAGGCATGTCGCTGGTATCTGCTCCAAAGTTCTGGCTTCAAAATGGCTTTCTCCCAGGACGTTCCTCTCTAGGACAAAGCGCCTCTTCAAAATGTCACTCTCAGTTGCTCCTGGCACATTTGTCCTCTCTTAGATTCTCCGGAGCAAGAGTCTGCTTTCAATGGCCGTCTTCAACTGTCTCTCATCTGCAACTCCTCTCTCAACTCATTTGTGTTCTTCAAAGTGTCCCTCCTGGCTGTAGCAAGCTGGCTCCTTCTGTCTGAGTTTATATAGTCCTCCAGTAAACTAATCAAGGCCCATTCTGAATGGGCAGGGCCACACCTCCATGGAAATTATCCAATGAAAGAGCTCACCCACAGTTGAGTGATCACATCTCCACGGAAACATCCAATCAAAAGTCTCCAACCTAGAATAAAAATACATATGGGGGGAGGGGAGGTGAAGAGCTGAGGGAGAATGCAGAGGTGCTCGACTTCCTCACCTGGATTGTTGCTGATGTTCTCACAAACATTGGGGACTGATGGCTTGATGTGCTGAGCCCTCTGTTATCTTGGGGCTGGCCCCTATGAAGCTTGTTGCTGCAAGGAGAGGCTAAACCTACTTATAATTGTGCCTAGAAGTCTCCCCCTGAGTGCCTCATTGTTGCTCAGATGTGGCCCTCTCTCTCTAAGCCACCTTGGCGGGTGATCTCACTGCCTTCCCCCCATGTGGGACCTGACTCCCAGAGGTGTAAATCTCCCTGGCAACGCAGGATATGACTCCCGGGGATGAATCTGGACCCGGCATCATGGGACTGAGAACATCTTCACCAAAAGGGGGATGCAAAATGAAACGAAATAAAGCTTCAGTGGCTGAGAGATTTCAAATGGAGTCGAGAGGTCACTCTGCTGGACATTCTTATGCACTATATAAGTAACACTTTTTAGGTTTTAATATATTGGAATAGCTGGAAGTAAATACCTGAAACTACCAAACTCCAACCCAGTAGCCTTAACTCTTGAATACAATTATATAACAATGTAGCTTACAAGGGGTGACAGTGTGATTGTGAAAATCCTGTGGATCACAATCCCTTTATCCAGCGTATGGATGGATGAGTAGAAAAATGAGGATAAAACCTAAATTAAAAATAGGGTGGGATGGGGGAGATGGTTTGGGTGTTCTTTTTTTATTTTTATGTTTTATTCTGATTCTTTCTGGTGTAAGGAAAATGTTCAAAAATAGACTGGGGTGACAAATGCACAACTATAAGATGGTACTGTGAACAGTTGATTGTACACCCCCTGGATGATTATATGGTATGTGAATGTATCTCAATAAAACTGAATTTAAAAAAAAAAAAAGTCTCCGACCCAATCAACACCAGTATGTTTCCTGCCCACACAAGACTGCATCAAAGATAATGGCACTTTGGGGAACATAATACATTCACACCGACACAGTATTATTGGCTCCAATTAACAGATGAGAGAACACAGCCTGGAAAACATTAAGTATGTTGCCCAAGATTACAAAGCTAGGAAATGGTAGGGATAGGAATTGAACCCTGGGCAGTTCAACTGGAAACCAATGTTCCTTCTAATAAGGAAGCTAAATTACAGTATGGTTTAAGCAGAGGAAGTGCATAGGAAAATGCTAAATCTTACTAGACAACTATGTACAACATGACTTTGTACCCTAGCCACAGCTGACTGTGTCAGGGATTCAGAATTGGGATCAAAGAGTCAAGCCTCCCTTGGGTGACTGAACATACAAGGGTAAGCAAGGAGCTATGGTGTGAGCATCTTCAGCTTACACACGGACCTTGAAAACAGAGGAAGTCTGTCTGAAGAGCAGAGAACAGAAAGGAGAAGCTGGAAGAAAATCTGGATGACCTCTAATCCCCAATTTGAGCCCCTCTTGAGGGCCCGAATCACTCTCCTGTCCGTTGATTCTGTGACACTCCCTGATTCCCTATAGTAAACACCCTATTTTTGCTTAAACCAGATCACAATCAGGATTCAAAAACAAATGGAAAGGCTATGCCAAGAAAAAAGACAAATATGTACTTCCATAGAAGTCCAAAAAGAATCAGCAGCTCTCACATGCCTACAGTGAGATCAGGCAGTGATCTCAGTGATATGAGATCACTCTTAGGGACTCTGGCCTAAGAGTGGGCCCACCTAGCCCAGAGGGACCTTCTCAATCGTGCATCCCATTACTTTCCTACAGCCATCCAAATCACAACAGATTCTTAGATGTACCATAAGTTTTCCTGGCCTAAATCTCGTGAACAAGCAAGTCCCTCAACCCAGAATACTCTACCAACCTATCCCAATCATCCATCCATCTCCACACATCTAAATCCTCCCCATCCAAGGTCCACCTCAAGGACCATATTCTCCACACAGAACCCCCTGATCCTGGCCCTACAGACTCCAATCACCTCTCCTGGCATTCATTACCTTTTGTTGTATATTATGTAGCTGTCCAATCTTCCCTTCCCTAGACTATAAAACCTCGCTGAAATGTGATTTGAATCTGGCTCTACCTGGCTGCCCACTCAACTGTCTCCAACAACCTCCAGAGCAGCTCAAGTTCAGAAACTGAATTATTCTCTTCGTACCCCAGCATTTAACTCAGTGCCTTGCAGAGAGTAGTTACTCAATACCTACTGAATGCATGAAATATTACTTCCTTGTGCATTAGACAAGCTATTTAGAAATTTATACATCCGTGCCGGTTTGAATGTATTATGTCCCCCAGAAAAAGCCATATTCTTTGATGCAATCTTGTGGGGCAGACAGAATAGTGGGGATTAAGTTGGAATGTTTGGATTAGGTTGTTTGCATGGAGATGTGCCCCACCCAGCTGTGGGAGGTGACTCTGGTGGGATACTCCCATGGAGGTGTGGCCCCACCCATTCGGGGTGGGCCTTGATCAGTGGAGCCATATAAATGAGCTGGCTCAAGGAGAGGAGACGGAGTGCAGCTGTGAGTGACGTTTTGAAGAGGAGCAAGCTTGCTAGAGAGGAATGTCCTGGGAGAAAGCCATTTTGAAACCAGAACTTTGGAGCAGACGCCAGCCATGTGCCTTCCCAGCTAACAGAGGTTTTCCGGACACCATTTGCCATCCTCCAGTGAAGGTACCCGATTACTGATGTGTTACCTTGGACACTTTATGGCCTTAAGACTGTAACTGTGTAGCCAAAATAAACCCCCTTTTTATAAAAGCCAATCCATCTCTGGTGTTTTGCATTCCGCAGCATTAGCAAACTAAAACACATCTGATATATGTAGCAAGGTAAAGGAGGAGATAGGTGGTATTGAAACAGCTGGCACCAAAATCTCTTGGAAAAGGGACTATATATATATTTTTAATACCATAACAAGCACTTGGTGGGGAGTTAAAAAAGGAAAAAAAAAGCGGTTCCCAAAGGTCTGATTATGTGGCAAAACTGTTCTGCTACAACTCAAGGGAGGGATGTGGCAGTTACTGCAAAGAAGTGATGGGTAAGAAAAAAAGTTTGAGGGAGGGTGGACCAGTGAAACAGCAGAAAACACAGTTAACTAAACTCCTGAAATACTTGGGGAGAGGGATTTTTTACTCCTTCAAATCTGAGGGAGAGCTTAAATTTTTCACAAACAAATGCAGAGAGACTTTGCCAATAAAAGACCTGCCCTACTTCAGATTCTAAAGGGAGCCCTACCAACAGAGAAACAAAGTAAGGAGAAAGAGATATAGAGAATTTTAACAGACATATATAGTACCTCACATCCCAAATCACCAGGACACTCATTTTTCTCCAGTGATCACGGATCTTTCTCCAGAAGGGACCATAAGCTGGGACATAAAACAAGCCTCAAGAAATTAAAAAAAAAAATGAATATACTCAAAGCACATTCTCCAACCACAGTGAAATACAAATAGAAGTCAATAATTTTTTAACTGCAACTCCACTATTTACTTCCTACATGATATAAAATACACAAACTCTAATGATAAATCAGTGGTTTTGAACTCAATGTAAAATATGTAATTTTAGACAACTACATAAAGGTGGAGGAATGGAGGAGTATAGAAACATAGTTTACGTGTCCTATTGAAGTGAAAGTGGTATCAAAGAAAAACAAGATTGATACGGATTTAAGAGGTTAACTTTAAGCCCCACAGTAAACACAAAGAAATTATCTGAGAATATAACCATACAGATGAAAAGTAGAGTTTGGGTTAAGAGAAATGGGGGAAGGGGCAATGGAGAGTTAAGAAATGAGTGTAGGGTTTCTGTTTGGGGTGAAGGGAAACTTCTAGAAATGGATGGTGGGACGGTGATAGCATTGCAACATTCTAAATGTGATTAATCCCACTAATGGAATGCTAGGGAGGGGGTGGAATGGGAAGATTTAGGCTGTATATATGTCTCCACAACTGAAAAAAAAAAAAAAAAGACAGTCTAAATAGATGACAATTGAATGCCAAGGATGAACTTGGACAGGACTGGAGGACAGAGGACAGGTGGCTCAAAGGGACACAGTTGAGACATAAGGAAAAGGAAATGTAAGCTTCGTATCGTTGAATCTCATGTACTTCTCAGCTGCACTTAATGGGATTGCATAAAAGAATGTTCTTGTTCATGGAAGTGTATACATGAATTATAGTGTATGTTCAAGGATGTGTGCAGCCAACTCTCATATGTTCAGAAGACAGAGCAATAGATGCTGGATGACAGATAGGGAGGGAAAGAAATAGCGATCTGACAGCACATTAAATTTGGTGGATTGAGCTATCAGGGGAGGGGGGTCAGAGTATGATGGAATTCTGTGTATGGTGTTAGTATTGTTTTTGCAACGGTTCCTATAACTTTGAATTTATTTCAAAAGAAAAAAAAGAAAAAGAAAACCAGTGAAACAGGTAGGTTTTAAGTCCAGGCTGACAGAGGTGGATCAAAAGCAACACTTCCAGAAATGGGAGCCCAAAAGCTACGAGAAAACGTAAAAAACATATGGGAAATCACAAAAATTAAAAGTGACGGGCTGGGGGGAAGGAGAATAAACACCTCTGGACTTTGACAATCCCTGCAATTAGGAGTGTGAGGCTAAAATTATAAAGAATAAGGAAGATCTAGCTAGCATCTGGATTTTAAATGAAATACTCAAAAATATTTTCTGGTAGATGAAATCTGTGACAACCTGTGTGCCAGTTTGGATGCATTGTGTCCCCCAAGATACCATGTTCCTTGATGCAGTCTTGTGGGGACAGACATATTAGTGTTGATTAGGTTGGAATCCTTTGAGTGTTTCAATGGAGATGTGACTCAATCAACTGCGGGTGAGAACTTTGATTAGATAATTTCCATGGAGGTGTTACCCTACCCATTCAGTATGGGTCTTAAATCACTGCAGTCCTTTAAAAGAATTCACAGACAGAAGGTCCTCAGAGCAGCTGAAAGTGACATTTTGGAGAGCAGCTAAGAGAGACAATCTGCAGACGGCTGTTGAAAGCAGAGTTTTACTGACACTTTGGAGATGCTAATCCAGAGTTTGCTCCGGAGAAGCTAAGAGAGAACAAAATGCCCCAAGAGCAACATTCTGAAGAAAGCACAGGAGCTGAGAGAGGAGCTGGAACACAACCCAGGATCAGCAGATGCCAGCCACATGCCTTCTCAGCTAACAGAAGTTTTCCAGATGCTACTGGCCTTCCTTCGGTGAAGGTATATTCATGTTGATGCCTTAATTTGGACATTTTCATGGCCTTCAGACTGTAAATTTATAACCAGATAAACCCCATTTACATAAGCCAATCCATTTCTGGTATTTTGCATAATGGCAGCCTTAGCAAACCGGAACAACCTGCATACTTATAAATCTAAGCAGGTATTAATTGGTAGTTATCGACCATTTCAGATATCAATTCTTAAATACCTTTTCAATTCACTAAATGCTACTTTAACACCTGGCAAAATCCAAATGAAGCCAGTAAGATGCTTTTTTAGGAAGTAAAGTCTAGAAATTTGGCCTCTGGTCTTAGATGATTTTTAAATAAAAATGTGTTTAAAAGAAGAATGTGAGGAAGTCAAACAGTAAACACAGATATAAATCAGGAGTGGGGAGAGGAGGATCCATTCCCAGAGACAACTATCGAGGGACAGCCCAAAGGGTCAGCAGGCAAGAACCTTCACAGGCACTGAGGTCCCGGCCAAGACACCCTACCCCCTAGAACGAATGCAATCTGACAGGCCATCACTCTGATCTCCAGTCCACCAGCCTTCCTCCCAGGGCCCAGGCAGATGCCCCAATCTAGAGGCGCCAGTGATGCAACAGTTAGTTACCAGAGACCCTTTGGCCAGGGAAGGGGAAATAAGTCCTTCTGCCTTCACCACTTCAGAAGCACTGGGCTTCTGCACATGCACACCAGACTACTCTGAACTCCCCACCAACCCAGCAGAGCCCACAGCAAGGCCCAAGGTGTGGCCACCCCAACCTGCTCCCCTCTCTGATTGTCACACACACACACACACACACACACACACACACACAGAGGAAGGGAGGGAAGTCATAGTGGTAGCGTGGCAGGGTTGGGCCAGGTGAGGAGAGAGCAGCCTCGGTCTGTACCCTATTTTTAAAAATAAACGCCAAACTCCTGACACACTGAGACCCACAAATACTCCCATGTCCCAAGGAGGCCCTTTCCCCCAGAGACAGCAGCTGGCAGACACCCAGTTAGAAATGAGTGTTTGTAAACTGAGCAGCAGAAGGATTAGTTCTGCTTATGAAAGACAGTGTAGGAGAGAGAATTTATACTATGCAAGAGTTCAGACTGCATAAAAGTCAAAGGTGTGATAGTTGAGGTCCACCCAAAGCTGCTATTTACTTACAAAGACAATGCTCACTGGGATGTGTAAGGTCTAGAAATTCTTTAAGTCGCTATTTAAATCCCAGCATGTGTGGCTTGAACTGCTTGTCTTTAAAAATAGTAGCCTCATAATGACATTAATGCATCTATCACAGGCCCCAAAGCTCTGAGACTGAAAGAAGCTAGGGGAGAATAAATAATGTCCTCATCTCTCTGCTGAGCAATTCCTCCCACCTCCCAATTTTCCATACCTTAGGTATAAATATAGGTAAAATAGCAAAAATAA
The DNA here is from genome assembly GCF_015220235.1 of Choloepus didactylus. NCBI lineage: Eukaryota > Metazoa > Chordata > Mammalia > Pilosa > Megalonychidae > Choloepus > Choloepus didactylus. The sequence continues at coordinate 111,719,670 of NC_051316.1, read as the reverse complement.
ACCAAAATCTAATTTATTCTAAAGGTGAACTGTGGTTTATAAAAAATCCCATTCACTCCATCTCTCAAAATTCCAGTTAAATGAATTAAGGAATCATATACCATCATCAGCAATATACATATCTATAAATAGCAGAATGCAATGGAGAGGGGCAAAAAATCCAACAGCTATATTAAAAGATAACAATATATACTATGGATTGATGCTACCAAACCCCAAATACTCACTGATATTGAGCCCATGATACTAGAGAATTACAATCTGAAATTAACAGAGTTTCAAAGGACCACCCAATATTGTCCAAGAGTGAAAATGAGACCATCCATACTCCCAAAGTGCCTCAGAATGAAATATAAGTGGCTTTTCCATTACAGTGCATGTCCAAATTGCAGGAATTTGGAATATTCAATTTTCGTGACTATGCCTCTCTCTATACGTCTTTTCACACACAGACAACAAGAATTAGCTCCCTGATGACCTTCCTATAACATGTAAAATTATTTTTTGTGGCGTGGCAGACAATGCTACTAGTAAACAAATACCCACTGTCTCTTCCTTGCTTACACTAAGTAACATCATCAAGTTTTACCTATTCTCTCTCTTGCTGATTCTGTGTGTGTGAATGTGCTTATCATCACAGAGAATAGAGGCTTCAGGCATATGCAAATTAACACGAACTTCAGTGATTCTCTCAGAATAGCAAGAAAGGAAAAAAAAAAAAAACTCATCAAGATCTTGGGGGTAAACCAGTACCCCCAGTCCATTTTTAAAAGCTACTACCAAAAATATTCATACATCCTAAGAAACTAAAGCTACTAACCTCTACAATCAATGTGATACATGGTTTATCCAATCGTGACAAAAATCCTCTGGACCAGCAATGATAGACGTTCATCCACTCTTACATATGCAACAGTATAAAGAATCTATTATTTAGAACACCAAGAGAAATAAATACAATTAAAAGACTTATACATATAGCAACCATTTTTTTAAAAAAGCACTTTTCATTTCCATGCTACAATCTCCTAATTGGATGCTCTGCTGTGCAAATTCAGAATGAGGGGGGAATATTAGAGTGATTACCAAAGCGGGGAAAGAAAAAGGACTATTTCCATATATAGTACCTTTTTGGATAAAAGTAAAGAGCCAAAGCTTCCTAAAGAGTACACTTGTAATTATCACTGAAGACTAAATAACTCCAATACCAATATAACACATATTCTATTACATATATTTGTGTGTGTGTGTGTATATACATATATATATCACACATACAAACCCTTATGTTGAAATTAGAAGAAAGTGTCTGAATTATACAGTAGTTTACAAGAGTTAGTGAGTAGGTACACTCAATAACTGAGAATGTAAATGGATTATCAGCCATAACCCTGGAAAGCTTTTCCCTCTTTGAGCACTCCTCATCCCCTCCTTAAGCTCTCCTTATCCCAGATATGTGTAGCTGCCAGGCATCTGACCTCTTGACAATCTGTCCATTCCCAGGACTCCCACTATCACCCTCACACTGTGCCAGGCTTCAGAACCAAATTTCCCACACATTTGCACTCCATTTGCCACATACTACATGCCACCTCCTTAACATGCAACATCTCTTCCCATTCTCCTAACAATCCTATCAGGCAGGTTTTGTTTTCCCATTTCATAGATGAGTAAAGCAAAGCCAAGAAGATATATCCCTTGTTCAAGACGACACTGACTAAAAAGCGGGAGAGCCAAGATTCAAAACCAGTTCAGATTCAAATGCCAGAGGCTTTAGTCACTATGCAAAAAGTCTCCCTACACAACTCAACATGTTGCCTCGGTAATTCAACTCATTCATTCAACAAATAACTTATTTGCTGAACACAAATATGCTGTCTCTCTTCCCCATTTTCACCTCCTTAAAACTCTAGAGGCTACAACTCTCCCCTACTCTTCCACCTGCTCTCCCCTACTCTTCCACCGGGAGTTAGATTCTTGGAATCATCCCTACTCCTTCTATTTAATAACCCTCATCTACATGGTCAATAATTTCTGCCCACCTTAGGGATTCTAGATCATACTACCTTCTTGCCAAATTCACTTCCACTGCCCCAATTTAGGCTCTACAGGTCTTTTACTTGACCTCTGTGATACCCTCCTTAGTTGGTCTTGCTTTTCTCACTCTGGATCATTGCAATTATTTTAACACTAATGCCACCTGTTATCCTTATAAAACAGATCTGCTCATGTTCTGCCCCTGCTTAAAAGCCTTTGATAGTCCTCTACTGTCTACAGAACAAAGCCCAAACTAGCTTAGCTGTGTTGGCACTCCTGCACAAGCTGATCCCAACCCACCTTCCCAGCTTCATCTCCAATTGCCACCCCCCTCAAAAACTAAACTAATAATAATTTATATAGAGCTTAATTGTTTACACAGTGCACGTTCACATATATTATCCCTAACACCGCTACGAGTGTTTCTTATTATCCCAATTTATGAAAAAGAAACTGAGACTCAGGAAGGTAAGATAATTTGATCAAGATCTCAAATTATAAAAGGCAGAAAAGGGGCAAGTCTCCTTTCCCAGTATTCTACATGCCTCCCCCATTCCCATATGAGACTTACTCAACTTTTTCTGAAAATACATATTTTCCTACCTCCATGTCTTAGCTCAACCTATTATTCCCTTAGCCTGAAATGCTATTCTCATTCCTTGAATTTCCAAAGAATTTGTTTATATCAAGCCTTTTTTAAATCATGCTTATTATTTATATTTATACACAAACCTGGCAAGGTCACAAAGTAGTCACTCAATTTTAAAAGTCTGCTTATTGAATTGGAAAATGTGTGCTGTGCCAGTTTGAATGTATTGTGTCCCCCAAATGCCATTATCTTTGTGGTCTTGTGGGACAGACGTTTTGGTGCTGGTTAGATTTGCTTGGGATGTGCCCCACCCAGCTGTGGGTGGTGACTTCGGTGGGATACTCCTATGGAGGTGTGACCCCACCCATTCAGGGTGGGCCTTGATCAGTGGCGCCATATAAAACATGCTGACTCAAAGAGACTGAACAGAGTGCAGCTGGGAGTGATGTTTTGAAGAGAAGCAAGCTTGCTAGAGAGGAACGTCCTGGGAGAAAGCCGTTTTGAGGCTGGAGCTTTGGAGCAGATGCCAGCTGCCTTCCTAGCTAACAGAGGTTTTCCGGAGGCCATTGGCCATCCTCCGGTGAGGGTACCCAATTGCTGATGTGTTGCCTTGGACGCTTTGTGGCCTTAAGACTGTAACTGTGTAGCGAAATAAATCCCCGTTTTATAAAAGCCAATCCATCTCTGGTGTTTTGCATTCTGCAGCATTAGCAAACTAAGACATGTGCATAAAGCAACCCATATAAGACAGCAAGCATCAAGGCAGACTGGCAAGCCTGAAGCTGGAGACCAGCAACTGGGCTCAAACCATCTAAGCACACCAGCAGCCCCTACAATTTTAACATCTATCTTCTGAACAAGGCCTATGTCCCCGTGCCAACTATTCTCATCAACATTGGCTTTTATTTACTGAAAGCATAAGCCAAAACAGAAAAGGCGGGGATGAAAAATTAACATGGAAGTCAATAAAGTACTGAACTACCATTGTCATTTTCCATTTTAACCTTCCTGTTAGGTTAAGTGAGCAAATTTTAAATGAAACAAGTTTAACTTAATAAGAAGCTTTTCTATAAAGACTAGCTCAGCAGCATGTATGCCTGTCATTGAAGCTACCATCTCTTCAGGGCTACTTTATTATGCCCACGGAATCACGATTAGCCTTGCATCCCCCACCCCACCTCCCAACCCCCACAGCTCATCGGTTAAAAGAGCCACTAGGATTCCTGGCACTGGCAGAGGTTCTCTTGAAAGATATTTGACATGTTAATTATCTGGCCAACTTTTGCAACTGAAGTTTCCCATAGTTATGTCAAATGGTGAAACTGAATAGTATTTGCTTGACGATTACAGACTGTTATTCCTTCCATGAGCTGTCTTTATCCCAACAAAGATCACATTCTAAAGAGGTTTTATAATTACAAAGCCCAGAATATGAAACTACTAAACAACGGACCAGGTGAAAAGTCTCAAATACTGCCTTCCCTCTTTTAGAAATCCCTCCATCTTCTGCTGAAATATAACTACATTGTCAACCTTTCCATGAACTGGCAAAGAATAATAGAAGAAAATGCAATTTTAGGTAATTTCAGATTAGCTAATTTTTGTAGATTTCAAAACAACCTTTAACAGTTAGAACTAATTGTTCTCTATTTTATCATTGACCCAAAAACCTAATGTGTTCTGTTCAACCCACATCAGAATGATGCCACATTTTACACACTACAGCAGATTCATTCTAGACACTAGCAAGGCATGAAAAGGAGGGGGAAAAGCCAGCTTGACCTTGTAAACTGAGTATTTTTTGTTTCAGCAAAAGAGCAGAATGAACATAAACTTTGGAATTAGGGAACCTGAATTCAAGCCCTGATTCTCTACAAGGAGTGCAGCTCCACCACTGGGGCAGTAAGAGTACCAAACTCACCGGGTTGCCATGAGGATTCAGTGAATATTCTCAAAGTCATTAGACCACATGATAAGCCCTCAATAAACATCAACACTACTATTAACATATTACAATCTCTTGCCTCTGAGTGAAGATTCCATGTGGTCTGGGAAAGGATAACAAATTCTAACGAACTTCACTACAAGATTATCCCACTGAGCTTTTGGCAACGTTCATACTCAATAACAATACTCAAAAATAAATAAATAAAAATAAATAAAATTAAAGGAGGCAGAGGGGTTTTAAATAAAAGAGAAACCTAACAGTCAATTTTGCTTCTCAGGAGCTTCTGCAGAGTGTGGTGGCAGATAAACTGAAAGCAGCTGTGGATTTATTTAAACTGATGTCATGCGCATTACTTCAACTGCAAAGGTAAAAACTGTTGATTTGAAATCTACAGAAATGCTGTGATACCAGCTACACATCTCTAAATAACAAGCATGGGAATCATAGATGATATTACTTTCACATTATCCAAATCATATAATTATACATGATTGGTCCTTACATATCTATTAACATGTATCCTTCCTGTTCCTCAATATTTTAATTCCTCACAGATACAGGCTTTGCTGTTTCTTTTGTACACAATAGCACTGATAAATAGCAGGTGGATTAAAGTAACATCTAGCAGAGAAACTAGCAACGCATCTAATTTTAACTTTCATCAGCATGAACACCCTGACTATGGTTCACAGAGCTATTACAGCCTAAAAGTTGGTTATGAGTGCACACTGGAGTCTGAGACACTTGGGGTCAAATTCCAACTCCACCACTAGTTCCTACAGGACACCCTGGGAACCTCAGAAGCCAGTTTCCACTCCCTAAAATAGGGATAATAATTTTCCTTATCTCTTAGGATTATTATGTGGAATAAGAGAATATATAAAAAGCATTTAAAATAATGCTGGTGCTGAACTATGGCGGGGGGGGGTACTGATATCTACAACTAACTTAGAAATGCATTAAAAAAAGATGATCTGGGGGCTACCAATTTAGAAGGCCGAGCCCTCGATCTTGGGGCTTGCCCTTATGAAGCTTGCTACTGCAAAGGAGAGGCCATGCCTACTTAAAATTGTGCCTAATAGTCACCTCCAGAGAACTTCTTTTGTTGCTAAGACGTGGCCTCTCTCTCTAAGCCAACTCTGCAGGTATACTCGCTGCCCTCCCCCCTACATGGGACATGACTCCCAGCGATATAAATCTTCCTGGCAACGTGGGACATGACTTGCAGCGATGAGCTTGACCCTGGCATTGTGGGATTGAGGAACCTTCTTGGACCAAAAGGGGGAAGAGAAATGAAACAAAATAAAGTTTCAGTGGCTGAGAGATTTCAAACGGAGTTGAGAGGTCATTCTGGAGGTAACTTTAATTTTATAGACACCCCTTTTTAGTTTTTAGTGTATTGGAATAGCTAGAAGGAAATACCTGAAACTGCTGAACTGCAGCCCAGCAGCCTTTATTCTTGAAGACAATTATATAACTATAGAGCTTACAATGTGTGACCTTGTGATTGTGAAAATTTTGTGGCTCCCACTCCCTTTATCCAGTGTACGGACAGAAGAATAGAAAAATGAGGACAAAAAGCAAATGAATAATAGGGAGGGATGAGGAGTATGTGATGTTTTGGGTGTTCTTTTCACTTTAACTTTAATTCTTATTCTTTTTTGTGTGTGGTAATGGAAATGTTCAAAAACTGGTTGTGGTGATGAATGTACAACTATATAATGGTACTGTGAACAACTCATGCATAACTGTATGGTATGTGAATATATCTCAATAAAATTGAATTTAAAAAAAATATGGACTGAGGAACTTTTGGCAGTTCCTCAACAAGTTAAACTGAGAATTACGATATGACTCAGAAACTCCACTCCTAAGTATACAACTAAAAGAACAGAAAACAAGGACTCAAACAGATACTCATTCATCAATGTTCATAACAGCATCATTCACAATAGCCAAAAAGTCCACAGTCAGATGAACAGATAAACGAAATGTGGTATATACACAGTGGAATATCATTCAGCCATGAAAAGGAATCAAGTGCTGATACATGCTACAACATGGATGAACCTTGAAAACACTACGCTAAGTGAAAGAAGCCAGGCACAAAAGGACAAATATTGTATGATTCCATTTATATGAAATATCTAGAATCAGCATATTCACAGAGACAAAAATTAGATTAAAGGTTGTCAGGGGCTGGGGAAGGGAGAAACAGGGAGTTACTGCCTAATGGGTACAGAGTTGCTGTTTAAGGTATGAAAGTTTTGAAAATGGATGGTAGTAATGGTTGTACAACACTGTGTAATTAATGCCACTGAATTGTATGCTTAAAATGGTCAAAATGGCAAATTTTATGTTATATATTTTACCACAGTAAGATTTTTTTTTTTAAGACAGATTGAAGGATGGATAGTCAGATACGTGAAAAAGCAAGTATAGGAAAATATCAATGGTAGAATCTAGGGGGTAGATATAAGTGTTCACTCAGATCTGTCTGAAAATTTTCACAATAAAATGTTGAGGGAAAAAAAACAATGCTGGCACCTATTAGTTCGCTTTTATTATCATCTACCAGTCAGAAAGAATAGCCAGGAGATATTCAGAGAATTAGTTTTTGTTTTTTTTTTTAAGTGGAATTTTAAAAAGCACCAGCCATCTCTCCCCTTTTAAAACAGCCATTCTGAAACTAAAAGTGATTTATTTCAAACTTCTGAGCCAATACATATGCATGTGATTTCAAGTTAAGTTATTCTAAGGTACAGGTTGCCAAGGATTTAACCTCTCCTAATTTTTCCAGTAGCTCCTTAAGCCAGTAAATCTCTTACCCAAAAGTATCACCAGCCCCTTAACTAGTACCTTGATGTACAGAGGCACACTTACATATACACAAACACTCCAGCCACTTTAGAATGAGATCCAATTCTTCCACTAGTTTTGTTCCCCATTCCTATGGGTAATTCACAGAGTTTCATGTGTTTAATGCTACAGCAGGAACTTAGACATCATGCAGTTCGCCAACTGGAAATCAGGGAATGAACTCCCCAAAAGGTGCCCTGGCCACTATGTGGCTACCTGGAACTGAAAGGAGCAGTCAACTCTGTGGCTATTAGCCCATGTCTATCTCTTACCACATCAGGACACCTTGTCTATTCAAAACTGTCCAGGGCTCCATTCTGCCCAGGATCACAACCAAATACTTATGTCAGTTCAAAAAGAGCAAACACTACTCCTGCTCCACCCGTTCTATGTCAAAGCAGGAAGGCACTTAGTCTCTCAAACCTGCCTCATCTTTAAAACAAGATAATTCCTACCTGCCTCACAAGGTTATGAGGGCAAACATGAGATCATATACACTTTAGTAGCTTTAAACAGCCAAGCAGTGAAGAAACATAAATTATGTTTATAACTATTTTCATATGGAAATTCAGAAGGGGCTGTAATAACATAAACGTCACAAAGCTAGTGACCTCTCATCCAGGCTTCATTCCATTTACAACTCACCTCATCCCCAAAGAACACTTTTACATAAACTGAAGGCAGCAATGCGGGGTGGGGTGTTGAGGGAAGGGGGTCTCCAATAACTTAAAGAATTTCAACTAATCACCCCCAACACAATCAGAAATTACCTTACATGTCCTATGAAAAGGCAATTTTTGTGACCTCCAGCGTGGGCCTGAGACGCCTTGGGACTACACTTCCCACAAAGCATCGAGGCGAACCCCGGCGGGAGGGGCGGCCTGGGATTCAGGAGAACCACCGTTCTCCCCCAACGCGGATCGCCGTTCCCTGGACAACTGCAACGTTTATGGCTGGGTCTACCCTGACTCTACTTTCTGAAAGCGTTATCACCCCGAGGTTTCTCCTCCGATTAGCGCCACGACCCTCTCCGCTCTCCCGCCTGCCCTTCCTGCTCCACCTGGGGGTCACCGCCTACTCTTGACCTTTCATCTGATTTCTAGGGTGTCACAGGAAGGCACCTTCTCCCCCCTTCCCGAAAGCTCTAGAACTCGACTAAGAGCCGGGACCAGGAGCCATGGGGGAGTCAAACAGGACCGGCGGGCACTGCCAGCCACCCCGGGAATCCAGCCCCACCGCCAGCCCAGGAGCCGCGGGCAGGGGGGCTGGACTCCAGCGGCCCCCTCCCGCGCAGGCCGGGGCAGATCGCGGGCAGAGGTGACTCCGCCCGGGGCTCTGGTTTCAATTTCGCAACGTGACGGTGCAAACCTGAGGCCTACAGACGCCGGCGGCGGCGTCCCGCGACCCGCCCGCCCGCCAGGCCCGAGCGCCCCAGTCCCCAAGCCCCCCCGCACGCAGTGGCCGCCGCCCGTCCGGCGCCCTGGGGCTGCAGCGCGCCCCAGCCCTCCGGCCCGGCCCCGGCCACTGCCCGCCGGCCCAGCGCGGCCCTGGCCCCAGCTCTCGGCCGCAGGCACGGCCGTGGCACTTACTCAGCTCGTCCTGGGAAGCGGAGGCGGCGGCCGCAGCCATGTTGCGCCGGGGAGGAAAGGAGGGGCTGGGAGGGGGAGGGTGCGGACGGGCGGAGCGGGGGGCTAGCCGCTTGCGGTGCCGCAGGAGCCGAGAGCCGTCTCTTGTCACTTGGCGCCGGCCGCGCTGCGCCCACGAGGCCCGCCCGCTGCCGCCGCCGTCGTCTGCGTCCTCCTCGCTGCACGCGTCGCTCTCGCCGCCCCTCTCGAGCTCGCGACTCGAGCGCTCCCGCAGCCTCGCGCCTCTGCGGAGCCGCTGCCGTTTGTGCGGCCGAGTCCCGGTGCGCCCAGGCGCCCGGCCCGCACGCTCTGCGGCTCCTCGCCGCACTCTCCTAGCTCACGCTGGTTTTATATTTAGAAAGAGCTGAGCCATCCTCCCAGCGGCCCCCCCGCCGAGGCCCTCGCGCGCCCGCCCGCCCTCGCTCGCTCGCGGCTTGTCCTGCCCACCTGCCGCCTCCCGACCCGCGAGCGCTCCCCACGCGGACCCGGCACACGGCGGCCTGCGCGGGTGGCCCGGCCTACCCGCCCAGGCACAGCCTTTCGCGGTCCCCGCACAGCGCGGACGCGCGGGCCTCTGACCTGAGTCCGAGCCGGTCTCCATGCCTGGGATGCTGCGCTCGGCGCCGCGAAGTGGGGACCGAGAAGCGAGGCGTTCGGTGGGCCCGGCCCGGAGGAACCGCGCGCCGCAGTCCGTGCGGGACTTGACCGAGCTGGCCTGAGCTGCCCGGGTCGGGGGAGAGCCTCGTTGCAGAGGACTGAAGCTCCCCTTTGAAAGGTTTGTGGCTGTCACGTTGGCTGGTGCCGACCTAAAGAAACACGCCTGTCCAAAGGAAGAGACGTGGACTCGGAAAAGTAGAGCCGGGTTCGGAGTCGGCGGGAGGAAGCCCCGCCCTGCGCCTCCCGCCGAACTTCTCGTCCCCGCCACTGACTCAGTCCCCAGCGAGCTCCAGCGACGCGGACGGCCCCGAACCGGGCTCGTGTGGCCCCGAAGTGGACTCCTTTTCCTTCTTAGAGAACAGTGGTGTAGGCTTCGATGCTCTTGGAAACTGGGAGGACTACCAAATGAAGGGAAATCACTCAGGGGCCCGAGCAAAAGTAAAATGAACTTAGATTTTTAAACTGCAGATTGAAGTATATGTGCTTATATGAGCTACGAGAATATTTTTTATTCATATGCCTGAGTTCTTTTTGGTAACCTGAGTGATTTATTTTCAATATACCGGTTTTTACTTTATGCCTTCAGTTTGTTGGAGAATTCAAGTACGTGAAAACAACGTTAAATAGAATTCAAATTAAAGGGTCGTGTAATTGCTGCAATCTTAAGTGATGGTATAATCATGACAATTTAGGTAACAAGATCACACGTTTTTGTTTTTGTTTTTTAAGAAATCAAGATTTTAAATGGATTGAAATTGCATTTGTTCCTTAAAGCGGAAATCTGTAAAGCCCTAGATAATGTCTTGAAATATGATGTATGTCATTCAAGGTGTAACAGGCAAGTACAAGATACTTAACGCAACATTAAAGACATTCTTATTTCCTTTATTGTTTTTATTATAGAAATTAGGCATGGTCTTTCTGGAAAAAATTCAAATGATACAGAAAATGATAAAATTATAAGTGAACGTCCTTTCCCCACCCTCACCATCCCACTTCCCACAGAAAACGACTGTTGCTTAGTGCCCATCCTCCAAAACTTTGTCTCTCTATACACGTATTTACAGCCAATATACCTCTTTGATGAAGAGGGGATTCACGTTCACGATAAAGTTCTGTAACAGTTTTTCCCCCATGAACATTCTTTCATGTAAATTCAGAAAGCCCTATGCTACCACCACCGTTTCTTGTTAATGGCTGCACAGTACATAACCAATTCCCTTTTTTAATGGAACTTTTGGCTCATTTGTTTGATTTTAACCACTAAAGAAATGTACGGTGAACTATTTTTAACACTACGTAAGTGTTAAAAGTCCTCTCCCCCTGCGTTCCACAGTCCTCTCATCTCACTATCCTAAAATAATTCATTTATAGTTTAGTGCATATAAACTTTCCTCACCATATATATGTACATATAAAGTGGTTGCACTTATTGGAGGAGATTTTGACTTCCCATAGTCTGGAATGGATCCTTCCAAAGCCACCTCAAATAAATAGACAATCTATGTTAAAAAAAAAAAAAAAGAAGAAGAAGAGTGTATTAGGCAATTTTAATCTCCAGACAACAGACAAGACCAGTTAGCAACTTGTTAATTCCTCCTATATAGAAATTCCAAGATTTCCACATGTGCAAGTCACGTGTGTACACACGATTTTTGTTGTTGTTTTGACAAAAATTGAGTCCTACACTTATTATTATGGGACTTTGTCCTTTCACAAATAGTGTAACATAGGTTTCCTTCCATATCAGTAATAATAGCTAATACTAATTGTGCATTTATTATGTACCAGGCTCTATTCTGATTGTTTTTTTACATGGATGAACACCTTTAAATTCTCACAACAATCTTTTGAAGTAGGGATGTTTAGGACAATTTTATAGATGAGAGTCCAAGACAGGATGATTAAAAAAAATATCCAAACAGCCACAAACTATCCAGAGTCTGCATTCCTAACCGCAATGTTCAACATATACAGAACTATCTCATAGTTTTAGATGGCTGAATGGTAAGTACATAACAAAATTTATATAACCGTTCCCCTATTGGTGAGCATTTAGATTGTTTGTTATTTTGTACTGTTGCAAACAATGCTACTTTAAAACATGCTTATAAATAGATCTCTCTTTATGCAGTGACATATTTCTATACAAAGACATGTAATTGTTAAGCAGAAAAAATGCTTTTAGCATCCCTTTTTTTAACATCCCATTTTACCCAGTTTATGGAAGCTTGCAATGCTTCTAATCAGTGCTTAAAGCTCTTAAATTTTTTCATGGTTCTTCCTCCTCTCTAACTACTATTGCTTGTTTTCCCCCACTAAATGGCTTCATATTGATATAAATATTTTTATTCTGAATAACAGCCTTGAGATTCTTCCTATCTAGAATAGTAGATCAATTTTCAAAAATATAGACAAGAAAAATATAATATGGGGGGTGGGGGAGTGCACTAAAGAGACCAAAATAATATATCACAAGATCCATGAACTAAAAATGTGAGTCTTTTACTCCTTAGAAATCCCCCTTTCTCCTCATGCAAGCCTAGTTACTCTAAATGCATACATAGTTCTATCAAGGTGTGTAATCTTGTTTCCAGAGTTAAAACAGATTAGAGGCAGAATATTAGAAAGCACTCTTCTCGGCAGGTAGACAGATGACAGAAGTGCTCACAGACACCCCAAAAACAAGTGAAGCGGCAGAAAATCTATGAAAAGAAGCTACAAGAACTCAAGAAGCAAAGCATTCTGCAGGCATTTATAAAGTACAAAAAGCACCATGTACCCAATAGGCCTTGAAATCATTTCCCTTGAATAATGGATGTTCATTATACTAATCCTGACACCAAGAAATAATTATGTCTAGTGTATCAACATCAAAAAACAAGGAAGCATGGAGTGTATTTTAGCAAGTTTTCCATCTAAAATAGTTAGAATATGCAATTTTAGATGCCTAAAGGGATTAATGCCAAACTATCTGGAAAATTAAGTTATCCTAAATGAGTCAATGATCCAAACGATTCCAGACAAGCCAAACTTCTATATAAATAATTCTCATATGGTATGTGTTTTGGTTGCTGAAAAAGTCTGGGATTCAGTCCAATCTGCTGGTATAGTGCACAGAGCTAATCCTCTTCATCTCTCCTTTTTTCAGTCAGTTATTTATTAAAGACATTGCATGGCACATAAGACTGTATTGACTCAAAACATTCTACTTTCTGAAAGTCAAACTCAGAAAGTTTGGTCTCTAACCACCTGTGGTAGGTTGAATTATGTCCCTCAGAAAAAGACATGTTCTTAGTTTTAATCCATTCCTGTGAATGTGAACCCATTATAAATATGACTTTTAAAGACATTATTTTTGTTAATGTGTGGCCCAACTGAATGAGATGAGGTCTTAATCCTAATACTGGAGATTTGATGAAGAGAACGCCACATAGAGGAGAAGAAACTGGAAGTCAGGGGAACCCGGAAGAGAGATGAGGAAAGCCATGTGCATGCACATTGCCAAGTGACAGAAAAGCCAAGGACCCAAGGATGGCTGGTAGCCAATCCCAGAATGCCAGAGTCTAATTGGAGAAAGCATAGCCTTGCTGACACCTCACTTTTGGACATCTCCTGGCCTCAAAAACATGAGCCAATAAACTTCTGTTGGTAAACCAAGTCACTGTATAGTATTCTTCTTAGCAGAAAGGAAACTAAGATACCACTATATAAAGTCCTTCCTCTTCTTTACACTCCAATTCCTATGAATTTAGAGTGCATTTTAGATCCCTATCATCACCTCCAATGTTTCATGAACTCGGGTCCATCTGTCTCTCCCCTCTCCTTGTCTCACTTGCTTCCAGTATTAGACTGAACCCCAGAGATGGCAATGAGTTCTCACTAGCACCCTCAAGTCTTTTTCCCCCCTGAGATTCTATCTTACAGACATTGCCAATCCCCAATCTGAGTGAACCCCACCATCCACTCCCCATTCCCCCAAATATTCTTGGAAAAAGGCAAAAAACCGACCTGGTCCAATATAAAACTACACTGTCCATTTGTATAGCCTCAGAGGTTAAGGCCACTTTTCTAGTTTGCTAATGCTGCCAGAATGCAAAACACCAGAGATGGACTGAATTTTGTAGAAGAGGGTTTATTTGATTACACAGTTACAGTCTTAAGGCCATAAAGTGTCCAAGATAACACATCAGCAATCGGGTACCCCTCACTGGAGGATGGCCAGTGGTGTCCGGAAAACCTGTTAGCTGGGAAGGCATGTGGCTGGCGTCCGCTCCAAAGTTCTGGTTTCAAAATGGCTTTCTCCCAGGACATTCCTCTCTAGGCTGCAGCTCCTCAAAAATGTCACTCTTAGTTGCTCTTGGGGTGTTTGTCCTCTCTTAGCTTCTCTGAAGCAAGAGTCTACTTTCAACAGCCGTCTTCAAACTTTCTCTCATCTGCAGCTACTCTCTCAGCTTCTGCTCATTCTTCAAAATGTCCCTCCTTCTGTCTGAGCTTATATAGTGCTCCAGTAAACTAATCAAGGCCCATGCTGAGTGGGCGGGGCTACGCCTCCATGGAAATTATCCAATGAAAGATCTCGCCCTCAATTGAGTGATCACATCTCCAGGGAAACATCCAATCAAAAGTCTCCAACCTGATCAATACCAATACTTTCCTGCCCACACGAGACTGCATCAAAGATAATGGTGTTTTGGGGGACATAATACATCCAAACCGGCACAGCCACCTTCCCTTTTTGGAGCCTCAACCATATACTAGTGATCTGTATCCTATCTCTGGTATCCTTTAGAACCGTGACTTCAAAGTTTTTTACTCATGCTCCCCTAAAAGAATTCTGAAAAACTGTGGAATGCCCTCATGCATTTTTGGGTCACTATCTAAAAATTTTCCTTGTGAATTTAAATAATTGAAAGGGAGAAATTTTGACAACAAATTCTATTGTAAACATTAACATTTAAAAATAAAGATCCTTCTGTTACTCTTTTAAAATATCTATAGGAATTTAAATAAGCTTTCTAAAAAGAGATACTGATTTTTTACCTGCCAACTTCCATTAAAAAGATATACGAACAAGTTCTTAACAGTTTAAAATTTTACATAGTTCCACTTTCTCCTTGACTTTTATTTCAATTTGACATCCTGCACTATAATTTAGGCTGATTCAATATAGTTTTAAACTTAAAAGTCTTATTCACTTTATCATCCTTTCCTTCAATAAAAATATGTACATAAATTAAAATCTTCAAAAAATGTCTATGGCATTTAAAAAATTACTGTGGATTGAGTTATCATAATTAATATTAGTACACAATTTACCAAAATAACATAATATATGACAATTTGTTAGTCTCAACTGTTAGAATTGGCATTTTTTTTGTTACAACTTCTTAGTTATTAAACATAAAAAAGGAAAATTTTATTGGAAATGCATCTTTAAAAAAAAAAAAAAAGATGATATCTAGTCATAATCATTTACTTCCTCATTACCTAATTTGAAATATCAAAATGTCCCTTTGATGGCAGTTGTGGTGTTTTTTACTCTGGAGGAAATGTCCAGAGTTAGACAGGGTAGCTGTACCTCTCTGGCTTGCTTTTGTAAAGTGAGGAGGGCCATTTTAAAAGAGGACACCATGACCTTGGGGGTGTTGTTAGGCGAATCAATTGGAAGAAAGAATACATGTGATCTAGAAATTGATTCTCTTAATACTGCCATGCCCAGGTACCTCTAAGAAATTTTTATTATACTCCCAGGGGATCCTTATCCTTGCTCCAGAGCACTGTGCCTTCGGTGTTCTCTCTTCTTGTTTGTTCCTCTATCCTCAGTCTCTCCTTAAAAAATAACCTACCAAGATGGCAGACTGGTGAGCTGTATGTTTTAGTTACTCCTCCAGGAAAGTAGGTAAAAAGCCAGGAACTGCGTGGACTGGACACCACAGAGCAATCTGTCTTTGGGCATACTTCATACAACACTCATGAAAACGTGGAACTGCTGAGATCAGCGAAATCTGTAAGTTTTTGCGGCCAGGGGACCCGCGCCCCTCCCTGCCAGGCTCAGTCCCGGGGGAGGAGGGGCTGTCAGCTCCAGGAAGGAGAAGGGAGAATTGCAGTGGCTGCTCTTACCGGAAACTCATTCTACTGATTCAAACTCCAACCATAGATAGACTGAGGCCAGACACCAGAGACTCTGAGAGCAGCCAGCCCAGCAGAGAGGAGACAGGCATAGAAAAAAAACAACACGAAAAACTCCAAAATAAAAGCAGAGGATTTTTGGAGTTCTGGTGAACACAGAAAGGGGAAGGGCGGAGATCAGGCCTTGAGGCGCATATGCAAATCCCGAAGCAAGGCTGATCTCTCTGCCCTGGGCACCTTTCCTTAATGGCCCTGGTTGCTTTGTCTATTAGCATTTCAATAACCCATTAGATCTCTGAGGAGGGCCGTTTTTTGTTTTTTTTTTTTTTTTTTTTTTTTTTTTTTTTTTAAATCCTTTTTGCTTTTTCTAAAACAATTACTCTAAGAAGCTCAATACAGAAAGCTTCAAAGAATTGAAATTTGGGCATGTCAAGTCAAGAGCAGAACTAAGAGAGCTCTGAGACAAAAGGCAATAATCCAGTGGCTGAGAAAATTCACTAAACAACACAACTTCCCAAGAAAAGGGGGGTGTCCGCTCACAGCCACCATCCTGGTGGACAGGAAACACTCCTGCCCATCGCCAGCCCCATAGCCCAGAGCTGCCCCAGACAACCCAGTGTGACGGAAGTGCTTCAAATAACAGGCACACACCACAAAACTGGGCGTGGACATTAGCCTTCCCTGCAACCTCAGCTGAATGTCCCAGAGCTGGGAAGGGGGAGCAGTGTGAATTAACAGAGCCCCATTCAGCCATCATTTGAGCAGACTGGGAGCCTCCCAACACAGCCCAGCAGCCCAGAACTGCCCTGGGGGGACGGCACTCACCTGCGACATAGCACAGTCATCCCTCAACAGAGGACCCGGGGTGCACAGCCTGGAAGAGGGGCCCACTTGCAAGTCTCAGGAGCCATACGCCAATACCAAAGACTTGTGGGTCAGTGGCAGAGACAAACTGTGGCAGGACTGAACTGAAGGATTAGACTATTGCAGTAGCTTTAAAACTCTAGGATCATCAGGGAGATTTGATTGTTAGGGCCACCCCCCCTCCCCGACTGCCCAGAAACACGCCCCACATACAGGGCAGGCAACACCAACTACACACGCAAGCTTGGGACACCAATTGGGCCCCACAAGACTCACTCCCCCACTCACCAAAAAGGCTAAGCAGGGGAGATCTGGCTTGTGGAGAACAGGTGGCTCGTGGACGCCACCTGCTGGTTAGTTAGAGAAAGTGTACTCCACGAAGCTGTAGATCTGATAAATTAGAGATAAGGACTTCAACTGGTCTACAAACCCTAAAAGAACCCTATCAAGGTCAGCAAATGCCACAAGGCCAAAAACAACAGAAAATTATAAAGCATATGAAAAAACCAGACGATATGGATAACCCAAGCCCAAGCACCCAAATCAAAAGACCAGAAGAGACACACCTAGAGCAGCTACTCAAAGAACTAAAGATGAACAATGAGACCCTAGTACGGGATATGAAGGAAATCAAGAAGACCCTAGAAGAGCATAAAGAAGACATTGCAAGACTAAATAAAAAAATGGATGATCTTATGGAAATTAAAGAAACTGTTGACCAAATTAAAAAGATTCTGGACACTCATAGTACAAGACTAGAGGAAGTTGAACAACGAATCAGTGACCTGGAAGATGACAGAATGGAAAATGAAAACATAAAAGAAAGAATGGGGAAAAAAATTGAAAAACTCGAAATGGACCTCAGGGATATGATAGATAATATGAAACGTCCGAATATAAGACTCATTGGTGTCCCAGAAGGGGAAGAAAAGGGTAAAGGTCTAGGAAGAGTATTCAAAGAAATTGTTGGGGAAAACTTCCCAAATCTTCTAAACAACATAAATACACAAATCATAAATGCTCAGCGAACTCCAAATAGAATAAATCCAAAAAAACCCACTCCGAGACATATACTGATCACACTGTCAAACATAGAAGAGAAGGAGCAAGTTCTGAAAGCAGCAAGAGAAAAGCAATTCACCACATACAAAGGAAACAGCATAAGACTAAGTAGTGACTACTCAGCAGCCACCATGGAGGCGAGAAGGCAGTGGCACGATATATTTAAAATTCTGAGTGAGAGGAATTTCCAGCCAAGAATACTTTATCCAGCAAAGCTCTCCTTCAAATTTGAGGGAGAGCTTAAATTTTTCACAGACAAAGAAATGCTGAGAGAATTTGCTAACAAGAGACCTGCCCTACTGGAGATACTAAAGGGAGCCCTACAGACAGAGAAACAAAGACAGGACAGAGAGACTTGGAGAAAGGTTCAGTACTAAAGAGATTCGGTATGGGTACAATAAAGGATATTAATAGAGAGAGGGAAAAATATGGCAAACATAATCCAAAGGATAAGATGGCCGATTCAAGAAATGCCTTCACGGTTTTAACGTTGAATGTAAATGGATTAAACTCCCCAATTAAAAGATATAGATTCGCAGAATGGATCAAAAAAAATGAACCATCAATATGTTGCATACAAGAGACTCATCTTAGACACAGGGACACAAAGAAACTGAAAGTGAAAGGATGGAAGAAAATATTTCATGCAAGCTACAGCCAAAAGAAAGCAGGTGTAGCAATATTAATCTCAGATAAAATAGACTTCAAATGCAGGGATGTTTTGAGAGACAAAGAAGGCCACTACATACTAATAAAAGGGGCAATTCAGCAAGAAGAAATAACAATCGTAAATGTCTATGCACCCAATCAAGGTGCCACAAAATACATGAGAGAAACATTGGCAAAACTAAAGGAAGCAATTGATGTTTCCACAATAATTGTGGGAGACTTCAACACATCACTCTCTCCTATAGATAGATCAACCAGACAGAAGACCAATAAGGAAATTGAAAACCTAAACAATCTGATAAATGAATTAGATTTAACAGACATCTACAGGACATTACATCCCAAATCACCAGGATACACATACTTTTCTAGTGCTCACGGAACTTTCTCCAGAATAGATCATATGCTGGGACATAAAACAAGCCTCAATAAATTTAAAAAGATTGAAATTATTCAAAGCACATTCTCTGACCACAATGGAATACAATTAGAAGTCAATAACCATCAGAGACTTAGAAAATTCACAAATACCTGGAGGTTAAACAACACACTCCTAAACAATCAGTGGGTTAAAGAAGAAATAGCAAGAGAAATTGCTAAATATATAGAGACGAATGAAAATGAGAACACAACATACCAAAACCTATGGGATGCAGCAAAAGCAGTGCTAAGGGGGAAATTTATAGCACTAAACGCATATATTAAAAAGGAAGAAAGAGCCAAAATCAAAGAACTAATGGATCAACTGAAGAAGCTAGAAAATGAACAGCAAACCAATCCTAAACCAAGTACAAGAAAAGAAATAACAAGGATTAAAGCAGAAATAAATGACATAGAGAACAAAAAAACAATAGAGAGGATAAATATCACCAAAAGTTGGTTCTTTGAGAAGATCAACAAGATTGACAAGCCCCTAGCTAGACTGACAAAATCAAAAAGAGAGAAGACCCATATAAACAAAATAATGAATGAAAAAGGTGACATAACTGCAGATCCTGAAGAAATTAAAAAAATTATAAGAGGATATTATGAACAACTGTATGGCAACAAACTGGATAATGTAGAAGAAATGGACAATTTCCTGGAAA
Source organism: Choloepus didactylus (assembly GCF_015220235.1). Classification (NCBI taxonomy): domain Eukaryota; kingdom Metazoa; phylum Chordata; class Mammalia; order Pilosa; family Megalonychidae; genus Choloepus; species Choloepus didactylus. The sequence continues at coordinate 111,700,140 of NC_051316.1, read as the reverse complement.
CATATGAACAACCTAGACTGACCAGAGAAGAAATAGAAGACCTCAACCAACCCATCACAAGCAAAGAGATCCAATCAGTCATCAAAAATCTTCCCACAAATGAATGCCCAGGGCCAGATGGCTTCACAGGGGAATTCTACCAAACTTTCCAGAAAGAACTGACACCAATCTTACTCAAACTCTTTCAAAACATTGAAAAAAATGGAACACTACCTAACTCATTTTATGAAGCTAACATCAATCTAATACCAAAACCAGGCAAAGATGCTACAAAAAAGGAAAACTACCGGCCAATCTCCCTAATGAATATAGATGCAAAAATCCTCAACAAAATACTTGCAAATCGAATCCAAAGACACATTAAAAAAATCATACACCATGACCAAGTGGGGTTCATTCCAGGCATGCAAGGATGGTTCAACATCAGAAAAACAATCAATGTATTACAACACATTAAAAACTCGAAAGGGAAAAATCAATTGATCATCTCAATAGATGCTGAAAAAGCATTTGACAAAATCCAACATCCGTTTTTGATAAAAACACTTCAAAAGGTAGGAATTGAAGGAAACTTCCTCAACATGATAAAGAGCATATATGAAAAACCCACAGCCAGCATAGTACTCAATGGTGAGAGACTGAAAGCCTTCCCTCTAAGATCAGGAACAAGACAAGGATGCCCGCTGTCACCACTGTTATTCAACATTGTGCTGGAAGTGCTAGCCAGGGCAATCCGGCAAGACAAAGAAATAAAAGGCATCCAAATTGGAAAAGAAGAAGTAAAACTGTCATTGTTTGCAGATGATATGATCTTATATCTAGAAAACCCTGAGAAATCAACGATACACCTACTAGAGCTAATAAACAAATTTAGCAAAGTAGCGGGATACAAGATTAATGCACATAAGTCAGTAATGTTTCTATATGCTAGAAATGAACAAACTGAAGAGACACTCAAGAAAAAGATACCATTTTCAATAGCAACTAAAAAAATCAAGTACCTAGGAATCAACTTAACCAAAGATGTAAAAGACCTATACAAAGAAAACTACATAACTCTACTAAAAGAAATAGAAGGGGACCTTAAAAGATGGAAAAATATTCCATGTTCATGGATAGGAAGGCTAAATGTCATTAAGATGTCAATTCTATCCAAACTCATCTACAGATTCAATGCAATCCCAATCAAAATTCCAACAACCTACTTTGCAGACTTGGAAAAGCTAGTTATCAAATTTATTTGGAAAGGGAAGATGCCTCGAATTGCTAAAGACACTTTAAAAAAGAAAAACGAAGTGGGAGGACTTACACTCCCTGACTTTGAAGCTTATTATAAAGCCACAGTTGCCAAAACAGCATGGTACTGGCACAAAGATAGACATATAGATCAATGGAATCGAATTGAGAATTCAGAGATAGACCCTCAGATCTATGGCCGACTGATCTTTGATAAGGCCCCCAAAGTCACCGAACTGAGCCATAATGGTCTTTTCAACAAATGGGGCTGGGGAGAGTTGGATATCCATATCCAAAAGAATGAAAGAGGACCCCTACCTCACCCCCTACACAAAAATTAACTCAAAATGGACCAAAGATCTCAATATAAAAGAAAGTACCATTAAACTCCTAGAAGATAATGTAGGAAAACATCTTCAAGACCTTGTATTAGGAGGCCACTTCCTAGACTTTACACCCAAAGCACAAGCAACAAAAGAGAAAATAGATAAATGGGAACTCCTCAAGCTTAGAAGTTTCTGCACCTCAAAGGAATTTCTCAAAAAGGTAAAGAGGCAGCCAACTCAATGGGAAAAAATTTTTGGAAACCATGTATCTGACAAAAGACTGATATCTTGCATATACAAAGAAATCCTACAACTCAATGACAATAGTACAGACAGCCCAATTATAAAATGGGCAAAAGATATGAAGACAGTTCTCTGAAGAGGAAATACAAATGGCCAAGAAACACATGAAAAAATGTTCAGCTTCACTAGCTATTAGAGAGATGCAAATTAAGACCACAATGAGATACCATCTAACACCGGTTAGAATGGCTGCCATTAAACAAACAGGAAACTACAAATGCTGGAGGGGATGTGGAGAAATTGGAACTCTTATTCATTGTTGGTGGGACTGTATAATGGTTCAGCCACTCTGGAAGTCAGTCTGGCAGTTCCTTAGAAAACTAGAGATAGAGCTACCATTCGATCCAGCGATTGCACTTCTCGGTATATACCCGGAAGATCGGAAAGCAGTGACACGAACAGATATCTGCACGCCAATGTTCATAGCAGCATTATTCACAATTGCCAAGAGATGGAAACAACCCAAATGTCCATCAACAGATGAGTGGATAAATAAAATGTGGTATATACACACGATGGAATACTACGCGGCAGTAAGAAGGAACGATCTGGTGAAACATATGACAACATGGATGAACCTTGAAGACATAATGCTGAGTGAAATAAGCCAGGCACAAAAAGAGAAATATTATATGCTACCACTAATGTGAACTTTGAAAAATGTAAAACAAATGGTTTATAATGTAGAATGTAGGGGAACTAGCAGTAGAGAGCAATTAAGGAAGGGGGAACAATAATCCAAAAAGAACAGATAAGCTATTTAACGTTCTGGGGATGCCCAGAAATGACTATGGTCTGTTAATTTCTGATGGATGTAGTAGGAACAAGTTCACTGAAATGTTGCTATAGTATGTAACTTTCTTGGGGTAAAGTAGGAACATGTTGGAAGTTAAGCAGTTATCTTAGGTTAGTTGTCTTTTTCTTACTCCCTTGCTATGGTCTCTTTGAAATGTTCTTTTATTGTATGTTTGTTTTCTTTTTAACTTTTTTTTTCATACAGTTGATTTGAAAAAAGAAGGGAAAGTTAAAAAAAAAAAAGAAAAAAAGAAAAAAGACAAACAAGGAAAAAAAAAAAAAACAAAAAAAAAACGATGTAGTGCCCCCTTGAGGAGCCTGTGGAGAATGCAGGGGTATTCGCCTACCCCACCTCCATGGTTGCTAACATGACCACAGACATAGGGGACTGGTGGTTTGATGGGTTGAGCCCTCTACCATAAGTTTTACCCTTGGGAAGACGGTTGCTGCAAAGGAGAGGCTAGGCCTCCCTGTATTTGTGCCTAAGAGTCTCCTCCTGAATGCCTCTTTGTTGCTCAGATGTGGCCCTCTCTCTCTGGCTAAGCCAACTTGAAAGGTGAAATCACTGCCCTCCTCCCTACGTGGGATCAGACACCCAGGGAAGTGAATCTCCCTGGCAACGTGGAATATGACTCCCGGGGAGGAATGTAGACCCGGCATCGTGGGATGGAGAACATCTTCTTGACCAAAAGGGGGATGTGAAAGGAAATGAAATAAGCTTCAGTGGCAGAGAGATTCCAGAACGAGCCGAGAGATCACTCTGGTGGGCACTCTTACGCACACTTTAGACAACCTTTTTTAGGTTCTAAAGAATTGGGGTAGCTGGTGGTGGATACCTGAAACTATTAAACTACAACCCAGAACCCATGAATCTCGAAGACAGTTGTATAAAAATGTAGCTTATGAGGGGTGACAGTGGGATTGGGAATGCCATAAGGACCAAACTCCACTTTGTCTAGTTTATGGATGGATGTGTAGAAAAGTAGGGGAAGCAAACAAACAGACAAAGGTACCCAGTGTTCTTTTTTACTTCAAGTGCTCTTTTTCACTCTAATTATTATTCTTGTTATTTTTGTGTGTGTGCTAATGAAGGTGTCAGGGATTGATTTAGGTGATGAATGTACAACTATGTAATGGTACTGTAAACAATCGAAAGTACAATTTGTTTTGTATGACTGCGTGGTATGTGAATATATCTCAATAAAATGATGATTAAAAAAAAAAAAAAATAACCTACCTTATCCCTCTCCTTCCAATCTTAATAGTCAAGCTGCACCTTTATTCTTTCCTCATCCCATTGGACTTCTCTGAAACTAATTGCATGAACATCAACCAACTGCAAAATCCAGTAGACACTTTTTAGTCCTAACCTTACTTGCACTATTGACTCCATCCTGTCTTTCAAAATTGCCCTCTATCGTTTTTCCTTACATCACTTTCTCCTGATTCTTTTCTACTAATCAGTAGCCTTCACTGCCTTTTCTTTCTCTGCCCACCCCTTTAAAGTTAGTATTTCCTTGGGTTATAGCTGCAAGCAACTTCTCAATATACCTGCTCTTTCTTTGCAACCTCCATTTCCTCATCTTTAACTACTAAATGACCCTTTAATCTCTCTCTCCAGTTAAGTCTCCTGGACATCTCCACATAGATGTCCCACCTGTGCTTCAAACTCAATGTATCCCCACCTGAACTCATCTTCCTGCCCAAACTTACTTCCTATACTTCTCCAAGTATGTGGAAAGAATATGCATCACATACTCTGAGTATGTGGAAGGAAATACAATCAACCAAACCAGGACTTAGGAGAACCTATAACTGCATCCTCTTCCTCAGCTTTACTCACTACCTCCAGATGGTCTCTGAGTGGTGTCACTTAGGGTTTTGCGGTTTCCTAGCACAGAAACCAACTAATGTAAACACAAAGATTTGTAGAAGGGTCATGGAGTAGTTCAAAGAAACACAGGAAAATTCAACAACCAGGCTTCATGAAAGGTGGGAACCAGGCAGCTCCCAGGATCTCTGCAAGAGAAACTTGAAGATCATTCCCCAGGGAATGAGAGGTAAATAATCTTGTCGACATAAATTCTTTGGGAATCCAAAGTCCTCTGCTGGTCTCAACAACAAAAGAAAGAGATGATTAGAAAACATTTACATTCTGATGAGTAGAGGAGCATAGTGAATAACAGATTAGCCATAAGGGCAAAAATCAAGTTTAAGTTTCAAAAATATAATGCTCTCTTTCTGGTTATCATAATTATAGCTTCTTTAATACTTAATAAAAAGGAGCAAGAGGGTCATGTTTTAAGTATTGACTTTTCTCATTTATGCTGTAAATTAGCAGCTTTATGTTTGCTATATACTGCATGGGTTTTTTTGTTAGACCAGGAATATTTTGACTGACATTCTCCTATAATTGTAGAAATAAAAATCATTTCTGACATGATGAATCCAAATACAATAGAAGATTTGATTTCATCTGCAGGGTCAGGATTCAAATCCTGGGAAAGGAGAGTTGATTTACCTAACTTGTATCACATACTTGCCTTGTGGTAGGGAGTTGGGGCTATTAATGGAAGAAGGGAGATTGGAAAGTTGAATGAAAAGACAAAAAATAACTACCACACCCCACTAGTCTAAATAGCAAACATTAAGTCTCCTTAAAATGGCTCTAATATATCTCTTGTCTCTATGCCTTGCCTTAGTTAAGACCCTCATCATCATTCACCTGCACAAGGACAGTAGCCTTCTAACTGGTCTTCCTGCTTCCAGATTTATTCTGATTGATTCAATCATCCCAACACCAATTCTTTCTTCAGTGTGACAACTGCGATCTTTCTAACATACATATCCCATTTTATCAGTCCCCTTTTAAAATCCCTCAGTATTTTCCTAAGTCTACTTGGGGTGGAGCAGAAAATTGTGAGCCATGTGCAAAATCTTTACTGAATGAAAGGGCAAGCTCAGGAAGTTGGAACAACAACAAGAAAGAATACAAAATGGCATATCCAAATGGTATGAATCTCAAAGGAGCATAAGCACAGGGGAGTGAGTGACAGACCAGAAGTAGCAGTACTTCCAGACATGAAGGTACATGAGTGGTGGGAGTTGTAAGAGTCAGGGAAGCATTTTCCTAGCAAGACAACCAGATTTTTTTTTTTTAAGTATTCAATTCTGTGACATTAAGTACATTGCCAATGATGTGTAACTTTCACCCCTATCTATTTCCAGAACATATCCATCATCCCAAACAAAAACTCGTACCCATTAAGCAGTAATTCCTCACTACCCTGTTCCCCCAGTCCTTGTTAACCACTACTCAACTTTCTGTCTCTATGAATTTGCTTATTCTAAATATTTTATATATGAGAAATTATACAATATCTGTCCTTCTGTGTCTGATTTATTTCACCCAATGTGATGTCATTGAGGTTCATCCATGTTGTAACACTGCATTCCTTTTTATGGCTGAATAATATTCCATTGTGTGTATCTATTTACCACATGTTGTTTATCTATTCATCTGTTGATGAAACTTGGGTTGTTTCCACCTTTTGGCTATTGTGAGTAAGGCTGCTATAAACACTGGTGTACAAATATCTGTTCAGGTCCCTGTTTTCAGTTCTTTGGATATATATCTAGAAGTAGAGAGCCACATTTTTCAAGGCAAGGGAATGTGGATAAAAGCCATTGATCTTGAAGATGTGGGGAAGTTTGTTAACCACGTAAGGGCATTTCAGAGCATCAGATGGAAATGTATGGAAGGGGAAAGAGCCCTGGATCAGGAGTGGTTCGCGGAAAGGAGACAGGAGCTCAGCAATATATGGCTTCCTGGATGGGTTTACATGTTCAAGAGTAGAAAGAGATCATGGGAATGTGAGTCTGACTGCAAGGTCTCCTCAAATAATATTTTCCTTGGTGAATGGGGGAAGGACTCCCAAGTTCTCCAGCAGAAACCTAGCCCAGTTAAGCAGCATTCAGGGGAGCAGGCAACTGCTTCTAGAACTCTGACCGCATGTTAAAAACAGTATTATCATAGATGGGATTCGGGTGTGTATGTATGTATGTTAAGGGAGGGTTGTGAATTTACTATAGTGCTCATTTTTGTACCGCCACTTATTACAATACCTGGCACGGGGTAAAAGCTTTGAAAATTTTCCTCAAAATTCAGCCAGTTTAACCTTTGCTCGGCCCTACTGTTGTTTCAATATTCCATTGTCTATCTCTTGTTGCCTTCCTATCCCAAACCCACAGTGACTATTATAAACGTTTCCAGTGATCCCAGTTCTCCAGCCCATAGCATTGTTCTCAGCAAATGATCAGAGATAGTGATTACACAACATGAACTTCCCCCCTAAAATTCCTCTAAATACTTTCCTCCCATCATACTCGCTACATCTAATTACATTGTGACTGAAAGCGCCTTCCTCTTTTCTGAGAAAAATTTTCTCCATGGCTTTGATCTCTCCTCAGAGGTCACTCTCCCTAATATAGTCCCTTGTTACCAATTTCTGCTTCTGCCCTAACTCCTTCCATTTTGCCTGTATACCCATCCAGGTTCCTCATCCTTTAAAAATATTCCTTCTTTCCATTCCAATACTCCTCACTGTCTCAACCTGATCATGCTTCCCTCACTTTTTTAAAAACCAAAAATTGAATAGTTACAAAAGAATATTTATACACTAAATAAAAATTAAAATAAACTTGTGAACACCTAAGTATTCACTACCCAATATTATCAACAAATAGAATATTACCACTATTTTGAAATCTCTGTACTTTTTCACGTCAACGCCCTTCCTGGCCAACCCAGAGGTAACCACTTTCCAGAGTTTTGTGATTATCTTGCTTATCTTCATACTGTTTTGCGGTCGCAGTTGACTCGTCTGGGGGGGGGGGGTGGTGGCCGGTTGCCAAATCCTAGGCTCTCAGGATTGCTTGGAGGGTACCGGCGGCGGGGGCTCTTTCCCGGAGGCGAGGGCGAGGCGGGGGACTTGGCCAGGTCCCCGGCGGAGGCGTGCAAAGTATGGAGGGCGGCGAGAAAGGAACAGGCGGGACATGGTTCTTTTAGGGTGAAGAAACCAAGAGAGTTTATTAGGGGAGAGTACAAGCTTATATCGGGCGTTTAGAGGGCGGGGTAGCTGTAGAGGTTAAAGGCTTGGATTGGTTCTGAGAGGGCGCGGAGGTTGATTGAAAAGGGGCGAGAGTTGCTCCGGTAACGGTGTCTGGCAACAATGTATGCGCACTGGTGGTGATGGGAGTTGCACTGGCAACGGGGAGTGTCCGGGCAAGATAAGGGGGTGGGGAAAAGGCGGTTCCCTCCGGCAAGCCTCCCCTAACAGTGGTATTTTGGGTGAGGAAATGGGGCCTGCCTCCGGCCTCACTTTCCCAGGCCCGGGGGGCTGCGGAGGGCGCTGTCGCCCGTGCCCACCACCCTCCCCAGGGGCTGATCAGGTCCCCCAGCCCAGGCCCGCCAAGTTGAAGCACGTAATCAGTGTCCCGCACTGTTTCATTTTGTGTTTTTAATTTTAATACAGTTGGAATTGCACTGTGTATATTTTTCTAGGACTTGCTTTTTGTACTCCTTGTGATATTCCTGAGATTTCTTCAGGTAGCTGCAGTGGCTATAGTTCATGCATTTTCACTGCTATATAGAATTCCATTGTATGAATACACCACAGTTTATCCATTCTACCATTTCTGGACATTTAGGTTGCTTCCTATTTTTTGCTGTTGCAAACATCACTGATAGAAATATTCCTGTATCTGTCTCCTAGACCTAAAGTTTCTTTAGGTTATAGTCTCAGAAGTGGAATCGCTGTGTCAGAAGGTAACAGTGTCTTTAGATTTTCATGAATAATTGCAAATTGTTTTCCAAAATGGTTGTAGGAGTTTATACTTCCACCAGGAGTGTGTGAAAGGTTGGCTGTTTCACATCCTCTCCTAAACTTGATATTTTCAGGTTTTAAAACTCTGACTTATTTGGTGAATGTGAAAAGGTGTCTCCTTGTGGTGTGTTTGTCTTTTTATTCTTGCTTTGTAAGAGATTTTCCTGTATTCTGGACACCAATCTTTAGTCAGAAATGTTGCATCTTCTCCCATTTTGTGTCTTATATTTTGACTTTCTTTATTTTCCTGTATTCCGGACACCAATCTTTAGTCAGAAATGTTGCATCTTCTCCCATTTTGTGTCTTATATTTTGACTTTCTTTATTTTCCTGTATTCTGGACACCAATCTTTAGTCAGAAATGTTGCGTCTTCTCCCATTTTGTGTCTTATATTTTGACTTTCTTTAAGTCTTCTTTTGGTAAAAAGGACTCATCCGGGGTTTTTTTTTTTTTTCTTTACACTTTTTATTGTGAAATATAACATACATACAGAAAAGTGATAACATTCAAAGTATGATTTTAACAAATAGTTTTAGAGCAAATTTCAAAGAATGTTATGGGTTACAGTGCCACCATTTCAGTTATTTCCCTATTGCGAAAAATTACCAAAAGTTGATAACTTTCAAAGTACAGTTTAACAAGTAGTTATGTTGTGGAACTGTATCCCCTAACATTCTTTGAAATTTGCTCTATAACTACTTGTTGAGTCCTCGGTTTTTAATCCTTTATATTCTGGCTTCTGATTACCCTGATGAAAATCACACTGCTTCTCTCAAAGTTTATCAGTGACTTGTATATTCTAGTAATTTTCAAGACAGCTTAGCCTCCCTGACCTCTCTCAAACAGTAAACATTTGTAATTCCATCCTTTCTTGTCATCCTTGATTCATTTTGCTTCTACTTTCTAAAGTCTGTTTCCATCATCGTTTTCCCATCTTGCTCCCTAATGGCCCTCATTTAAATTTTTTCTTAACCTTAAAACAATGAGAAGCTGGAATGATCTGAAGTGCATTTCCAAAAGATTACAATGGCTCCAGGGTTCAACCAGATTACTAAAGCAGGGCAAAAGTGGATGAATTTAAGTAGACCAGCAGAGAGTCTACTTCGGTAATCTAAGAAATAGAGATGGGAATTTGAGTTGTGGTGTGGAGGTAGAAAGACATGGATAAATACAAGGCAGATTGAGAAATCAAGGTTTTCAGAGTTAGTGATGGACTAGTTAAGGGAGATGACCACAATAAGGATGACTGCCAGGTTTCTGGCTTACAAGACTGGAAGGAGCAAAGGAGAACCAGGTTTGGAGGGAAGGTTGGTGTGTTCAGTTTGGGGCCTGTTGAGTTGGAGGTGACTTTGAGACACTCAAGAAGAGATGTCAAATAAATAAATGGATATAGGAATCTGTAGCTCGGAGTAGACCATGCTGGAGATGAATATAAATCTATGAATTATTTGGGTTTATGTGTTAATTGAAGCAAAGAGCATGAACGAGGTCACCTAAGGAGGTGGCATGGAATGAAGAGAAGGTAGCCTAGGACCAAGATTTGGCTTAGCAGAAAATGTATCAGCAAAGAAGACAGAGTTGAAGCAGCAAGAGACTTGAAAGGTGAGCCATGGAAGAAGTACTTCAAGAATGGAATCATCAAGAAAATCAAAATGTGCTGAGAGGACAAAAGAGATAGAACTTTAAATGTCTTTTAATTTTAGCCACATATACATCTGGTAACTTTCAGGTCTCAAATTCTGATTTGATATTCTCTTTTGCCCTCTGCTTTATGCTTAAATCCTCTGTCTATATTCTGGAGATGGAGGGAAACTATAAAATACTGGCTGACTTAACCAATGCTTGGTAGGTTTTTTTTGTTATTTTGTTTTGTTTTGTTTTGTTTTGTTTTTCTGTCCTTTCAGCTCCCAAACTGAGGTTAGTAGAGGAAGGTTCTCAGAGTGGCTCCTAGAAAAAAGTACATTTTGAAAAAATAATAATTTGGTTGGTTCTTAACCACCATTACTACTTCAGTTTATTTATTCATTTGAAATAAGGTTAGGTTTATTTGCTTCTGTTTGTATTCTCCTGCCTCTCCAAGCTTGCTGATTTTATTGACAGACACATTATGTGAAACATATGGTTCTAAAGATCTGAGTGATACAAAAAGGTATTTTCTGAGAAGTTTCATTTACCTCCTGTCTCTTCTACCTCTTTTCCATCATTCCATTCTTTCCATCTCATTCCCACCCACCCATGTCGAGAACCAATCTCATTAGCTTGTAGTTTCTTCTCCTTGTATTACTTTCTGCACAAATGAGCAGTTATATATGAGCATATATATTATATATATATATAAAATTTTTCCCCTTATTTCTTGCACAAAGTACACTTTTGCATATTTTTAACCTAACTCATCTTGGAAGTCATTCCATATCAGTTCATAAGATAGTCTACATTAATTTTTACAGCTGCATAATGTTTCATTGTTTGGCTGTACCATCATTTGTACATTCATTCTCTTGGGCATTTAAGTTGTTTGAAATATTTTGCAATTATGGGCAATGCTGCGATAAATAACCTTGTGCATTTTCATTTTGTTAGAGTTGTATATTCAGGTAAATTCCTTGAAATGGTATTGCTGGGTCAAAAGGTAAAAGCACATGTAATTTTGTTATATATTGCCAAATTTATCTCTAAAAGGGAAATCCACAGTAATACATGGCTTCCCCAGGACTTTGCCAATAGAATGTGTTACATTTTATAATAATGTGTGTGATTGAGAAAAATTAACAAAATTACACATGTGCAAGTCTGTGTGTGTGTGTGTGTGTGTGTGTCTGTGTGTTTTTGTACAGGGGGTAGAGAATGATAAAGCAAATGTGATAAAATGTTAATGTGGGAAAGAAATCTGGGTGAAATGAATATGGGAATTCCTTGGACTTTTTTGACAGTTTTCTGAAGATCTGAAATTAATTTGAAATAAAAAGTTTAAAAATTGTAAAACTTCTGAAAAGAATTAGGGGTTGAATGAGAATAAATTTATTCTTCAGGTTTCTAAACATTTTTTAAAGCTATAGTAATTAAGAGTGCAGTATAACTGTAAGAATTGAAAAATAAGTCAATGGAAGAGGAAAAGATATATAGGATTTAGTGTAAGATACATGTGGCTATCCAAATGAATAATAGCACTAGGATTATTTTATACCATTGGAAGAAAATTCAAGGAGGCTTCCTCCATTACACTGCTTGCAAAAATAAATTCCAGAGCTAAATTTTAAAAGCAAAATATTAAAAATATCAGATATAATTTAGATGACTATCTTTATAAACAAGGGTAGGAAAGGCCTTCCTAAATTGGGCATAGACCCAGAAGCTGAAAAGGAAACTGAAGAAATTGTTGGTTAGAAATTTAAATCTTCAGTACAACAAAGAAAAAAAGAAAAATGTGACAAATGGGAGAAAATAATTGCTGCATACTTTAAAATATAATTATGATTATTAACAAAGTATGTCACATATATCTAAATAAAGAGAGACTCCAAATACTAGACAATTCTCCACTTTTGCAATGGAAAAATGCCTGCCAAATATATAAATTATTTGGGATATAGATAAAATATCAAATATCTAGGGTTTTTTTTGTAGTTAATAAGTAAAGTCACATACAAAAATAATAAATTAATTTGGAAATGCAGATTACCACCATCCACATATCAGAGGATAATTTCATTTAAATTCTTTGTTGCCATTAAAACCAATGAGTTGTACACTTTAAAAAGGTGACTCTTATGATTTGTGAATTGTATCTCAATTAAAAGAAAAACTTAATGAATGGTACACTTAAAATCTGAGCATTTCACCCCATACAAATTATTCTTTTATATACAATTTATATTATAAATTGATAGGTAGTACCTGAAATTTTAAAAATAAATAGCTTGTTTCAAAAAAATTCTTTGCCTCACCTTCAGGATCACAGCTTTTGTCAACACTAGGAGAATCATCTTACAAATTTTTTAGCACATCATTTTCCTTCTAAATTGTTTGAGGTAGAGACTTTTTATCCTTGTATGATGTTCTCACTGGAAATTTCATTCCAACCCACAAGTACCTATTAGCAAAACATAAGAAGACTTTTAAAAAAATTTATCCTATAGTTACGTGGTTTTGATCTTTACAAGGTAACTACTTAACTGAATTAGTTATTTATATGATATTTAAATGACTTGCTTCTGAACATCATTTTCCATTAATAAGAATCAGGTCTGGGGGAAAATAGATGATTCCAGAGCAGAGCAGAGAAAGTGCAAGGAGAGCAGAGAAAGCAAGTGCCTGAAGACCAAAGATGCGTCAAAAAGACACAGAGGGGACAAAAATTAAATGAATAATAGAGAAGCATGGGAAAATGGGATGTTTTGGGTGTTCACTTTTACTTTTATTTTTATTCTTACTTTTATTTTTTTTTTTGGAGTAATGAAAATGTTCAGAAATTAATTGTGGTGATGAATGCACAACTATATGATGGTACTGTGAATATTTGATTGTACACTGTGGATGATTGTATGGTATGTGAATTTATCTCAATAAAATTGAATTTAAAAAGAAGACACAGAAGCCAGTTTTAAAGGGTTGTCACTGACCAACCTTAGGACAATTTCAGTTTTAAAAAGAATAATTATGTTAAATTAATTAGAACACATTGAATTTTTTAAAAGAATTCAAGCATCCATAGTGATACTAAAAAATGAAAGAGTTTAAGGGAAAGCTATTTTTTAAAAAAAAGAATGCCAGATAATATAGAAGGAATGATAGGAAAAGAAATAAAAATTATTTTGCAATCTCCAGTGTGTAATTGATTCAGACAAAATACATGAATGGCTACTAAAAAAACCACTGGGTGAGAGATAGGATATTCAAACGACCTCAAAATATAATCTTCAGACTATATATTCTCTACAAAGGGGAAAGACACTACGTTACCCACTTGACCTAATTTCCTATCTCCTGTAATGGGATAAACTGTTATATGCCTCCTAATTCATAAACGGATAATACATAATACCATCTTAATATATTCTTGCCAAAATGTTTCACCTGAATCTAATCACAAAGAAATAATCAGACAAACCAGTTTGAGGTACAATCCACAAGACAATTAGCTTGGCCTCTTTAAAATGCCAACATCATGAAAGAAAACAAAACAAAACAACAAAACCTGTGTGTGTGTGTGCCAAGGGCTGTTCTTGATTAAAGGTGACTACAGAGAGATGGCAACAAATTCTTAATTGGATTTGGAGCATAGGGGAAAAACTGCTATAAATGCCCTTTTTTTTTTTCCGGGGGGGGGGGGGCTTGAGAAATTTGAATGGGACTATGTATTTAGATAATACAATTTCAATTTTAAATGCCTTGGGTGTGATAGTATTTTGTTTATATATAAGAGAATATCCTTGTTCTCAGACAAAACATGTTGAAATATTTAGGGGGTTAATGTCATGATGTCGACAAATTACTTTCAAATATTTCAATAAAAACAAGCAAACAAAAATTGTGTGTCTGTGCACGCGCATGTGAAAGAGACAGGGACACAGAGACAGGGAGACAGAAAACAAATGTTAAAAAATGCTATCAATTGGCAACCCCAGGTGAAGGGTTTTTGAGTGTTCATTGTACTATTCTTTCTACTTTTCTGCAGGATTGGAATTTTCAGAATGTTTTATTTTAAATATAAAAGGGTTGATTACAACCACATCCAATACTTGCAATTGTGAGACTACACTCCCAAGGAATTGTTACAAAACAAAAATGTAATTACTAGGTTAAATTTGTTTCTCCCTTATTTATCGATTCAGTCAGTCATCAGGTGACCTCTATAAAATGTTTAGGTAACAGATGAAAATAGGCCAAGAGGCACTGTCCTGGACAAAATTAGTCATGGTAAGGCAAACTTGTAAGGAAGTTTACAACTAGGGAAGGCTTTTACTATTACTCCTCTTCTTTCTTCTCAACTAAGTAGAGTACAGATCTTTGGCCAGTCGAAGTAACAGATAAATAGACTTTACTAGCATAACAATTCATGTAAGTGACTGAGACAAAAGTCAGCTTGTTTCCTAGATGTCCCATTCTGAAGAATCCAAAAAAAAAGAAGCCTTTTCCTGATACAGACAGAGGGATCTGGGCTCTCCTTTCAAGAGAGCTAGAAACAAAGTTCATTGCCCTAGAGAAGCTTTGCGGTTTCCCTCCAGAGGGAGGAACCCTATGGGAGTGTCCATTCCCTTTTACCCCTTTTTCTCCTTCCTCTCCTCTGCTGGGCGGAAAGAGATAATTTATTAGCAATTAAATCACCAAGTTTGCTATTAGCAAGACAAGTGGTAGCTTTTTAGACCGCCCCACACTGAACGACCCCAAGCCTTCTTGATGAGTAGTAACATCTAGACTGCCCTTCAGGAACAAAGGCCGTCTTGATCCCAAGAACCTTGTGACTACTCGTAGGGTGGAGACCATACCCCGTGGAGTGCAATAGGGTTCCCAAATGCCATTGAAGAAAGACTTTAAAAAAAAAAAAAAAAACATCATTTGACTGTATAGTGTATAGTGGAAGTGGAACAGAGGCTCAGGAGCTATGCTGCCTGGTTTGGAAATTCTAATTCTGTCACTTATTAGCTCTCCATGCTTACTAGTTAAGTGACTAGGGTAAGCTGTTTAATCTCTCTGTGCCTCAGTTTCTTCATCATTATAGTGGGGATAATTATAGCACCTACCTCATAGGTTTGTAGTGAGGATTAAATGGTTAATGTATATGAAACATGTGGTAAGCTCTATACCCAGCTACTCCTCCTATAGACAACATGTATGCTCATTGACTAATTCACAGCAATGTTATTTTCTTTCTGACAATAGTATCTGCACATCTTTCTGGCATAACCAAGGGGTTATATATGAATAAGTGGAGGCTGAACCAGGGAAACAAAGGAGAAGGAAAGAATACGTCATTTGATCACTATGGGAGGATCAAGCATACTTGGGGATAGTAGTTGAGTTGTGTTAATGGCTCAGCTGGGTGTGAGGCTGGATCCTATGGACCTTTCTATGGGAATAGGCAGATCCATTCATAACAGAAAGTCAGCTTGACCACTTGATTGTTTGGCACCCTAAAAATACAGATTTCGTCAATCAAAAACACAGAATAGCCTCTGTTTAGGCATTTGTCTAAGAACTCAGTCTTGAAGAAATTGCTATATAGCCTCTTTGAAAAGCTTATTTGAGACAACTGGTATTAACATAGGCAGAATGGAAGTTCCACTAAGTTCAACTGTTGACACATTGTTTTCTGGAAATTTTACTAGATCACAATGCCTTTCTCCTTATAACTCAGCTAGCTCTACTGCCTCTGGAGGTATTGTTTTGCCTTAGACTTTCACTCAGACCCATGGAGCTGTTTTGTCTGATCAGTAAGATTATATTCTTAAATTTCAGAGAAAGAAAATCTATTTGCAGAAATTGACCATTATGTTTTTCAATTCCCTTTACCCAAGGAATGTCTTTTCCTAGAATGCAGTGCCAGGAAAAAGCTTGAATCTCAGTGAAACTTCTATGCTTCTTTTTATGTGAGACGACAGTAATTAAGTAAACTGTGTGACTTGCTTTTTGTCTTCTCTGTTAGTTATCCAGTTGCATTAAACTCTTATGCCATATTCAATTCATTTGTATACACAAATGTTTAACAAATGTGAATAGAAGGAAAGGAGAAGGGGAAGGCAAACATTTTGTCAGCTATTGCAGTATTCCAGATGAAAAGTAATAGAGATACAGTTGGGTTACAAATTCAAGAAACAATTCAAAGACAGATAGGATGTAGGGATTCAGGAACAGGGAGACCATTCCTAGGATTTCTAGTTTAGAGAACTGACAAGGTAGGGACACCATTACTATCCAAGGCAGAAAAATAGATTTGGGGGCTAGGGAAAAACTAAGATAGATTTGGGATAGGTTGAGCTATCTTACGGACCATCAATTATTTCGGAGGCAAGAAGTCCTAAATCATGGTATCTCCAGACCATGCTTTCTGTGAACGCTG
This sequence comes from Choloepus didactylus, assembly GCF_015220235.1. Classification (NCBI taxonomy): domain Eukaryota; kingdom Metazoa; phylum Chordata; class Mammalia; order Pilosa; family Megalonychidae; genus Choloepus; species Choloepus didactylus. The sequence goes on along the minus strand of NC_051316.1, from coordinate 111,683,535 downwards.
TAGCATTCTAGTGATGGCTCAACTCTGCCTCTGTCACATGGCAAGATGTCTCCTGTCTCCTCCTCTGGCTTCTATTTGTATGTCCAAATTTCCTTTGCGTATAAGGACTCCAGCCATATTGGATTAGGCCCACCCTGTTTCAGTTTGGCCTCATCTTGATAGGATTTTTGAACACCCCATTTAAAATGAGTTCACATCCACAGGACCAGTGCTAGGACTTGACCATATCTTTGCAGGAGATATGATTCAATCTACAATATTTTGTACTCAATGATTCCAATACATTCATTCTTTTTTTTCAAAGTTGGGTTCATTGGAGTACAATTTTTTTAAGCTTATCAAGGCAGGATTGGTGAACAATGAGCTGCATATATTTAAATAATACAATTTAATGAGTTTTGACATATGTATACACCCATGAAACCATCATCACAATCAATATAATAAGCATACCTATCACCCCCAAAAGTTTTCTCATGCCCCTTTGTAAAACCCTTCTCCCTCCCCCTGCAAAACTCCCTTGCAGGCAACCACTGATCTGCTGTCACTATAAATTAGTTAATATTTTCTAAAATTTTATGTAAATGGAATCACATACTATGTATTCTTTGTTTGACTTTTTACTTTGAGATTCATCCATGTTGTTGCATGTTAACAATAGTGCATTACTTTTTATACAGTTTGCTTATTACTGTGTAATATTCCATTACATAGATGTACCACTATTCATTTATCCATTCACCAGTTACTGGACATTCAGATATTTCCAGCTTGGGACCATTATCAGTAAAGCTGTTCTGAATATTTGTACATAACCATTTGTGTGGAAATATACTTTCATTTCTATTGAGGTATAATTTATCTATAGTAAAATTCACACTTTTATGGTATACAATTCTATTTGATACATGTATACAGTAGACAATTTGACAGATGTATGCAATCATGCAACCACTACCACAACCAAGATATAGAGTACTTATATCCTCCCCAAAGTTCTCTTGAGCCCTGTTGTTGTCAATCCCTCTCTCCACTCCCAGCCCCTGGCAACCACTCTTCTGATTTCTGAGCTATAGCTCTGTCTTTTTAGAATGTCATATAAATGGAAAAATACAGTATGTACCGTTTTTTGTTTGGTCTCTCTAACTGAGCCTAATGCTTTTGCGATTCAGCCATGTCGTCACATTTATCAATTGGTTCGTTCCTTTCTATTGCTGAACAGTATTCCATTGTGTTGATGTAAGACCGTTTGTTTATCTAGTCATCAGTTGCTGCACATTTGGGTTGTTTCCAGTTTGGGGCAATTATGAATAAAGCCACTGTAAACATTTCCATACGGGTCTTTTTGTGGACATGTTTTCATTTCTTGTGAGAAAATACCAAGGAATGGGATTGCTGGGTCATATGGTAAGTGTGTGTTTAATCTTAAAAGTATATTCAGTTTCAAATTTTAGCTTCTCTTACCCTTTGACCTCTTAACTTTCTGTTATACTAGCTAACTCCTATCTTCACCTTCATTTTCTAAATTGGATTCCATCACTCATCATTTCCAACATATTTTGCTCATAAACTCTCAACAGCCTTCCAATTAAACTCACCCTACAAAACTCCAACCCTTGGATCAATCCAACTATCCCTCTTCTCTGTACCTATTCTGGGGCTATTCTGTGTATCTTGAGAAAAATCATTTGTTTCAGTTTCCTGACTGCCAAAGCAAATACCATGCAATGGGTTGGCTTAAGCAACAGGAATTTATTGGCTCATGGTTTTGAGGCTAGAAGAAATTCAAAATCAAGGCATTATCAACGCAACACTTTCTCCCAGAAGACTGTGGAGTTCTGGGGCTAGATGCTGCCATCCTTGGTCTTTGGCTTTTCTGTCACATGGCAATGAACATGGCAGCCTCTCCTGGTCTCTCTCTTCTCTTTGGGTTCTATTGACTTTCAGCTTCTGGCTACTCCCTCTGGTTCTTCTCTCTTTCTGTGACCTTCTCTATATGGCAGGCATTCAATACAGGATTAAGACCCATCCTGAGTCAGATGAGCCACACCTTAACTGAGTAACCTCATCAAAATGTCCTACTTACAAGAGTTCACACTCACAGGAATGGATCAAGTTTAAGAACATGTTTTCTGGAGTACATAGCTCCAAACCACCACATCATTCAATGTACATATTGGTACAACATACACTGGAGGTCTTCAACCTCAAATAGGCCCTTAACTCTGCAGGGAAATCTTTCAATGCTTTCCTGGTCAGCTTAAATTCTCCCCAGGAGCTATCTCAAAACTAATCTACTCTACCAGGCTTTAGTCCTCACCGCTACCTCCCTTCTGCTGGGATGTCTATACACGATCTCAGCAGAATGCATTAGACACCATCAGTGGCATACCTACCTGATCTACACCCTTCTTTGCACCCTTCCCTCGCCTCTGACAACTTGCAATGAACACCAGACCCTGGCTCTGACTGTTACTTTGGATTCTACTCCCTCCTAGTTTCTCAGAGTCCTCACTCTATCAAATGTTTCTTTTGTTCTGCATCATCATCCCCTTTCTCTCTAGTGAATCCCTGCTACCTTGCTTGCTTGCTATTTCTTTCCTTCTACTTTCTGGAAGATATCATCCATGTGCTCCATAGAGCCAGGCAGGAGGGGGTTTTGTGATCTGCCACATAGTGTATAACTGTTGACCTTTTCTTTGCCCCTGCCCATCAATATCTGCAATAAACCACCAAATCCTACTACTACTCTCTCTGATGCCACTATGGCCTGAACCTATTTTAGTCCATTTAGACCACCTTTGCCTCCTTTATCTTATGCCACCATATTCGCACCTGGGTTATTGCAACAGCTTCCTAATAAAACTAGTCTTTTTGCCTCCAGCCTTACCTCTTTCCAATCTACTCTCCACAATGAAGCCTGAGCAATTAAAAAACAAACATACAAAACAAGCAAGCAAACAAAACTTCACCTATTTACCTAAATATTCCTAAGTAGCTTTATTCTGTTTAGAGATCCCACCAGATTGTTCAGAAGTGAAACTACACTTTTTGTTGTATATACACTATTGTTGTAGTTTTCTGAATGCACAATCCACCAAGCTTTATTTACCATATTGGTTGCTTCTGATAAAAAGTTGCAGTTTAGACACCAGGTCCAAGAAGGTATCATTCTTTCCTGGTAACTTATTTCTATGCAGTATGTCATTTAGGCAAAGAATATTTAAATTCATTCAGTTTTTCTCAAAGTACAGTTCAAGGACCACCTGCAATGGAATTACATAATAAGAAACTGTCCCCAAATTTGCATTCAAAAAAGAATGCCATATGATGCTAAGGTATACTTAAGTTTGAGAACCATTAATTAATGTATATGATTTGCTGTTACGGATTGAATCGTGCCCTCCTCCCCACCCCCACCTCCAAAACGTATATTGAAGCCCTAACCCCCAGTACCTCAGAATGTGACCTTATTTGGAAATAGGATCACTGCAGATGAAATTAATTAAATTAAGATGAGGTCATTCTGGAGTAGGACAGGCCCTTAATCCACTGTGACTGATGTATTTATAAGAAGGGGAGAGAAGAGATAGACACATAGGGGAGAATGCCATGTGACAACAGAAGCAGATATTGAAATGCTGCAGGTGCAAGCCAAGGAGTGCCAAGGATTGCCCATGAACAACAAAAGATAGGAACAGGCAGGGAAAGATTCTCCCCTACAGGTTTCAGAGGGAGCGTGGCCCTTCTGACACTTCGATTTCAGACTGTCTAATTTGCGGGAAGCCCCCTTCTTTCTTCTTTTGTTACTTGTGCTTTGGGTGTAAAGTGGAAGAAACTATTGCCTAACACAAGGTCCAGCCTCCAGAATTGTGAGAAAATGCATTTCTGTTGTTTTAAGCCACCTAATGTGTGGTACTGTTACAGCAGCCCAAGTAGACACTTACCCAGTTAAGATAATGAGCCAATAGGCACTTCATGTTCCTCTGCCTTCTCCAGCTTCTCTGTCATATCCCTTCCATCTTGGGCCAGCCAAGAGGAGGTGGGAAGAGAAGCAGCATTGTACTCACACCTGGGCAGCCCTGCTTCCTCAGTTGTCTGCCTGCCTGTGAGATGAACCCTGTGCTTCAATCAGTTGAGCTTACTCTGTCCTATAAAGGCTCAGGCCCTGCTCTTTCAGTCTAGAATGACTTTGTCTTCCTACCCCATCCCTCCAAGCTTCATACAGTTATGAGGACCCACCGTACAATCCCTCCTGAGTCCCTCTGCACTTTTTCCCATGCCCACAGTCATTTCACACAATGCTCATTCAGACATTCAATTAATATCTATTGAGCCACATACTGTTCTAGGGCTGGACATACAAAGTTGAAAAAAAAAAAACATAAAAATTCTTATTGTTGTGGAATTGATATTCTAGTCGAGAAGACAGACAATAAGTAATAAGGAAGTAAGAAAAGTGTATGGTATCTGCAAGAAACAGGAGTGGGGTGGGATAAGGTGGGATTTCAATTCAAATGAAATGGTGGGGTAGTGTCTTTGAGAAAATCTGAAGATCTGTAGGAGTGAGCCATATGGCTACCTGGGAGAGAAGTGTCTGGACCAGAAGGGCCAGGCAGGTGGGAGGGAGAGGGAAGAGGCCAGTGTGGCTGGAATAGGGAGTGGGGAAGAGGTCAGCGAGTTAATGGGTGGCCAGATCATACTGGGCCTTGAAGAGCACTGTAAAGACTCGGGATTTTACTGAGTGAAAGGGGATGCCTTTGCTGGGTTTTAAATAGGGAGGGACATCCTCTGTTTAATGTTTTTTAAACACCTCTCTAGCTGTGGTGTCGAGAACAGACAGAAGGAGGAGGAAAGGTGAAAGCAGGAACCTATTACAATAATCCCGGCGAGAGAGGGTGGTGGTTTGGGTCAAGGTGGCAGGCATGGAAGTCATAAGATTAACATTTGTTTAACTCAAGTAGCTGCATTAATTGCAGCTTGCTTTGACTGCACTGCTAATAGCTTCCTGAGATGGACTTTTCCTTTTTGGGTTTCTGGGAGGGGTATGCAGCAGGTGAGAGAAGGGGGAAGGCGTCTGAAGTAACCAAGGAGACAAAACCTCCTGGATCCAAAAACCTGAGAAGTTTCTAGGCCTCTAGGCCTCTGGCGCAGCAATAATTCTGCAGTCAAGCCCACCGGGGGCTTCCCAGGGACCATGCGCAACAGGCCGGGGTCGGAGCCTATAGAAAGCACAGGACCTTGCAGAGCGGGGCAAACGCATCCCGGGAATCGTAGTCCTGCAGCCTTGCGCAGGCGCACTGGCCCCAGCTGGCTTGCGCGCGCAGCAGCTGCGGGACCTGCTTCTGGAAGCTCACTGCGGTGGTGGTGATCGTGGTGGTCCTGGCTGCGGGTTCTGGCGCAGGTATTGGTTGTCCCAGGTTCCTAGTTTTGGGGCCGCAGCCCGGCCACGGGCTCCGAGGGTTCACCTGGGACGGGGTGGGAGTCAAGAGCAGCCGACCCGCATCGCTCTGCGTAGCGGATGCGGCTGCTTCTGTGGGAGGTGGACCCTCTGCTGAATAAAGGAGCCATCGGCTTTCCTGTATCCCTTCCCTGCCCCCAGGGTTTCTCAGCTAAGGCACTGTTAGCATTTTGGGATGGATAGTTTCTTGTAGTGTGTATGTGTCTGTCTTTCCGTGTCCCGTGCAGTGTAGCATGATTAGCAGCATCCCTGGGCTCTACCCGTTAGATGTCAGCAGCATCCCCTTTCCCCAGTCGTAACAGTCCACTATGTCTTCAGACATTGCCAAATGCCCCCCATGTTGGACAGAATCTTTCCCCCATTGAGAATCTCTGCCTGCGTCACATTTTCACCCGTCTCTGTTGTAATAAGCTACCTGGGGACTGCGACGAGTGTCTTAGTCACTGTGGAGTCCCAGGTGCCCAGCAAAACACCAGATACACGGTAGGCGCCCAGTTTTTGACAGAGGAATACGTGACGTCATGCATGCTGTATTCCGGGGTCTGTGCTCGGAGTTGGGTAATTATTGGTGTGATTATTGGAATAAGAGGAGAGAGTGAGTCTCACTTGCTGCATCCTGACACATCTCAGGTTGTACTGTCATTCCCTGGGAGCTCTGTGCACGTAGGGACCATGTCTGATCTGTCCTTGCCAGTGCCGACAGTAGTTGGTTCCCACCTCATTGCAGATGCTCAGTTTGTAGAATGGATAAGTTTGTGATACATAGGGCAGGCTCTGTGCAAAGGAGTCACAAGGAGGGGGGATCAGAGGATGCTTCATGGAAGAGTTGACAGTTGAAAGGAGTCAAGTTTTAAAGAATGAGTAAAAGTCTGGTAGGAGGGGAAATGACCCAGGTGCAAAGGATGGAAGGAGATAGAGAGTGCCTGGGAATGGGGAGATATTTCTTTATGACTGAAATGTTAGTTGGGTGTAGCTAGAGCTCAGAGTAGTGAAGTCCTCAAGGCAGGGTTTCTAGATCTTCATGCAGGCTTGTGCCTTTGAATGTAATGAAGCAGGTGGGGAAACAGTGAGGAGTTCTAAGTAGGAGGGTGATAGGATCATATTTTGCATATTATAAGGAATCCTCAGGTTATACGTGGAGATTGGATTGAAGGAGGTGAGTATCCTGTACTTAGGTAGTTTCAGTAGGGATGAAATGGAGAGGTGCTTAGGAAATTAAACCTCCAGCTAATAACTAAAGACTTAGTTATTGATTATGTGAGATGTAAGGAGGAAGGGAGATTTGAGAGCCAAATACATCAGTCTTCTGAATTAAGCATATGGTGGGAAATGTATTCACTCAAAAGAAGACAGGAGTTGTTAAACAGATTTATGACTGGATCCCCTTGTAACAATGAGCCTTTTCTGCCATGTTTTGCTTATGAGGCATAGCATTTAGTCTGAAGCAGCCATTTCCTGGAAGGGGACTTAATTACCTTTAAGTAACCTGTTGACTTTTCATGTACAAAGAAAATTATCCTTTCACTATAGTAGATTGGCAGGGCTGTTCTAGGCCTCTGAGGGTATGTGCATGTGTATAAATATCTGAACCAAACCAAGAACAATGTTTTTAGGGTTAACAACATTTGTCTCTCTTATTTAATACCTTATATTTCTTGACAGTTTCTGCAAGACCATAAACTGAATCCCTGGAGCCTATGAATTGAACTTGATGTCTTGCTGTCTGTAATGACTGTTGGTGGACAGTAATAACTGATATTCAACTAGAGTCTAAAGAGGACTAGATTCCTTCTGGTGATACCCGTGGCAAGCTGTAGTTTACTTGAACAAGGTGACAGCCGTCTTCCCAGATCCTCAGACTCTGGCTTCAAGTGAACAAGATAAGGTCCTAAGAATGGATATTCCTGGGGAGCAAGAAACTATCGTAAGAGGAGATGCTACTGACTCAGAGTCTTTAAGACAGAGGTTCAGGTGGTTTCGTTATTCAGAAGTGGATGGACCCAGAAAAGCCCTGACTCAACTCTGGGAGCTCTGCACTCAGTGGCTGAGACCAGAAATTCACACGAAAGAACAGATTTTAGAGCTTTTGGTGTTTGAGCAACTTTTGGCCATTTTGCCTGGGGAGATCAGGATTTGGGTAAAGTCCCAACATCCTGAGAGTAGTGAGGAGGTGGTGACCCTAATAGAGGATTTGACCCAAGTGCTTGAAGAAAAGGAAGGTGAGATTTACAGTTGGAGGGAGGAAATGGGAAAGATCTCCTCAAGGTGTAAAAGTAAACCCACTTAAAGAAAGTAATTGACTGCTAAACAGAAGTCTACATTTTGAAGACAAGACTGCATTTGAATTGGCTCTGCCGTTTACTGTGTGATCTTGGGCAAGCTCTGTAATCTCTTAGAACATTAATTTTTTTAATCAGTTAAAAAGGGATACCATCTTCTCCATAGTTTTAAGAGAATTAAACAAGATAAGCTGTAATACATAGTGGATGCTCAAGAAGTATTAATTTCTTTTCCTTCCCCCTTGAGCAAAAGGGGCTCTTAGGATATAAAGAAGTTATCTGTGGAAGTGTTTGGAGTCTTGAGCATAACACCTAGCTTAGGCCTCAACTTCTATCTCCAGTTTGTACAGTAACACATTTCTAGAGCAGGGTTGTCCAAAAGAACTTTCTGTGATGACAGAAATGTATTCTATACTGTTTTGAACTTCAGTTTAAGAACTTGAAATGCGGCTAGTGCAAAAAAAAGAACTGATTTTTACTTAAATTTAAGCGAAATTAATTAGTGACTACCCTATTGCATAGCCAATTCTAGAGCCTTCAAGAGGGAGAACAACTGAATTATATTTATCTTTTTATAATTACGTTATTATAAATTGTACATGTATAAAAATAAGCTGAATTAGAACATATGTATAAAATAATTATAAAATACTGATGTAAAGACTTCTAGGGTGACTACCCCTTTGAGGGAATGTCATTTAACTTTTCTAAAAACTCTTTAATGTGCTAAAAATATTTATTGCAACTTTTTTTTAGCCTATTTACCACAGGATTCACAGGACTGGTGTGACAGTCTATATTCTACCAAGAGTTCTGAGAGAGATAGGGAGGTGGTATTTACTTCCACAGATGTACTTTGTGGTCAAGCAGCAAATGGATATATCCAAACTTTAGGTCTCCTGACCCCTCCTCCCTGACTTGCCTGTCACTGGAACATCCTGCTTTTCCAAAAGTAGGGCCTCTGTTTAGAGGCCCCTGCAATCAAGAAGTTTGTAAATTGAGTCTCTAGTATTCTGTAAATTGAGAAGCTTTCCTTAAAAATAATCCCTGTTTTCTCTTTAATTACATCATTCTAATTCTTAAATTTTTTTTATTGTTTAATCAGTAAAGCTGCCTAAAATTCTTTTCAGAAGAAGATTGAGTATGATTTTTAAAAACAATTTTCCTTATTACAAGAAGAGCTATTGACATCTCAGGGCATTTAGTACATGTAATTCATATGTTCAGATTCCTAGTTTCTGTCTTTTGGAATCTGCTGGTGACCTCAGAGATGGAGCGGATTCCTGAGACTGGCTTAGTGCTTTCATTCAATAAATAATTTTGTATGTCTCTTTTGCAAGGCACTGTGCCTTGAAGAAAATACATTTTGTATGAAGAAAATACATGAATATTTGAAAGAAATAGGCTATTCGACTTTAATAAATCTTGTAAATGTATAAACACTTTGGAAAATTCTTAACTATGCAAATTAAATACATTAAAACAAGGTATATGTAGTGAAGGAGAGATGAGTTTTTGTGAACTTGAGCATTGAAAAGATTGTGGGGAAGAGGAGAAAGCCTGGGTTTTTATAGGAAACAGTATCTGTGGCTGTTCTCTCTGTTTTAGAGAGTTAGAAACATTTTTCCTGTTTATTCTGAAATTTTTCTCTAGTTTGAAGATTGCATTTGAAAGACTAGATTTTTTTTTTTTTCCTTTTCTAGATCAGTTCTCTCAAGACTCTGCCACTTCCCAAGAGGGGAACCTAGAAGAAGATAAAATGGTTGCTGTTCTTCCAAATGCTGAGTCCCGGGTAAGTTTCCTTCACTTGTTTTCGCCCTTTAGTGAACACTTTGAGCTCCTACAGAGTGGTATAAAGATAAAAAAAAAAAATAAACTAGTCTCCCTTTCAAGGAACTACACTTTGTTGTTCACATGCTGTTTTTTATTTTGGTTCCCAGAATATGTCACAAGTCTGACTATAGTAACAAAAAAAATTACTTACTAAAATTCAACATTTATTCCTGATAACATAAATGAAAACAGAATTATACTTCCTTAACAAGACAAAGAATATTTGTAGCTGGTTAATGTCAGAAAATAAAAAGCAGTCCTTACACTTCCTTAACAAGACAAAGAATATTTGTAGCTGGTTAATGTCAGAAAATAAAAAGCAGTCCTTACAGTGTCAGTTTCAGTAAACAGAAAAGGATGTCTAATCTGACTGCTATTAATCAGAATTATATGAATGTTCTACCCAATTATTTTTCTTATAAGAAAGAAATGAGATATAAGTATTGGTATGAAAGAAGCATGTTATTTGTAGATAATTACTGTCTATTTGGAAAACATCAGAATCAGCTGAGCAAGTACTAAAACTCATATAATAGTTTAGAAAAGCAGCTGGTTACAAATCAATACGTTCCCTATATACCAATATTATATAAATATTGGTATTATATACCAGTAATTGCCGGTTAGGAAAATGTTTCTATTCATAATAAGGAATAATAATGCTGTGGTAGACATACAAAATATGTCTACATCCTAAAAACTGCAACCTGTGAATTTTATCTTATTTGGAAAAAGGGTCTTTGTGTATGTGATTAAGGATTTTGAGCAGAGGAGGTGATCCTGGATTATCTCAGTGGGTCATAAATGCTATCCCAAGTATCCTTATAAAAGAGAGGGGAAGGAGATTGGACACATACACTTGGATGAGAAGGCCTTGTGAAGACAGAAGCAGAGGTTGAAGTGACCTAGCCACAAACCAAACAACCCCAAGAAATGCTAGCAGCCATCAGAAGCTAGAAGAGGCAAAGAACGGAATGTTCCCAGAGCCCCCAAAGGGAGTGCGGCTGACCTACACCTCGATTTTGAACTTCCAGCCTCTAGAAATTTGAGAGAATAAATTTCTATTGTTCTAAACCACCAAGGTTGTAATTTGTTATAGCACCTGGGAAACTAATACAAGTGCCAGTAGCCAGTGTGCTATACTGCATCTTGAAATGCCATGCAGATGATGCTATAGGAGGTGTATTTTAATTAGTATGCTGTTTGTAATTATGTAGAAATTGCCAGTGTGAGTATATGTTACTGAATACAGATTCTGTTTGGTTGTAATAGATACTAATTGTTATGTTTAGCCAACTGGAAATTAATATTTGAAATGTTGCTGATATTACTCTTATGTATTTAATTATTACCTGTGGTTAACTTACATTAATTTTATGAATTTGGTCTTCAGGAAAGTAAATTGTGCCCTTCATTTAATATTTTTCTCTTAATCCTTCATTTAATATTTTTTTCTTAATTGTCTAGATGAACTTGTTCAATGTTAGACCTTCCAGATGATCCTTGGACAGCATTTCACAGCAGGGACTGAATGAGAGAAGCAAGGATTGCATCATACCCTTGTTCAGTATCACTTGTAATAGTCATATAAGAGTTATCCTGTACTTGCTTTGGAATTCTTAAAAAACTTGAATACTGTCAAACCATTACTTTATATCCTGACTGTTTCTCTGAATCCTTAGGGTCTATTTGGGGGATAATCTAATGCAAAGGGTCTATGTTTGGTGTTCTAGGAATCTTTGTCATTCAAGGATGTGGCTGTGAACTTTACCAGAGGAGAGTGGAAGAGGCTGGAGCCTTTTCAAAAAGAGTTATATAAGGAAGTGCAAGTGGAGAACTTTAGGAACCTAGAATTTCTGGGTAAAGACATCTCTTCATGATCTAACACCTAAGCTGGGTATTTTTTCTCCCCACTATTGAAAGATAAGTGCTATATGAAGTACTTTACTTTTGTTTTGGCATGCAGAGACTGAGATAACAATCCCTAAAATTGGATCCTTAAAATATACTTTTCTGTCATGTTTCCTTCAAAGAGGAGTCTTTGCTTCATTGACCTGGAAATGTGAAGCACCATTTTGCTGTCAATGAGGTCATACTTTCCCCCATTTTCTCTTCAAATTCCAGTATTGATGCATCTGAACTTAACAGTTATCTTCTATCTTCCCTAAAGAACCAGAGACCATGTATGAATAAATGTTGGGAAGTCTTTGATCTATGCATTAACAACCATTTTCCTCTTTTTTTTCCTTCATGAGAAGGCTTTCCAGTTTCCCGACTAGATTTGATTTCCCAGCTAATGTGGGTTGAAATACCATGGCTGCTAGAAAAAGAAATCTCAAAAGGCTCCAGATCAGGTGAGTTGGTGAAAAGTAGACAAGAAATTAAAACAGGTCAGATGGCAAAAGCCTTTGAAATGTTGGATGGATATAAAGATACAAGATGTAAAGGTGATTAGATTATAGTCCTTTTCTTCCCAGAATATTCATTTTAATGGGGAGACTGTTAATTTAGGTCCTCTGAGAAGTAGATGCCAAGACAAGATTGGACATGAAGGAGATTTATTGGAGAAAATTCTGGTGAGGGAAAATGGGTAGAGAGCCAGAAGGTGCTGGGAGAGCTATCTGAGCCTCATGCAGGTCTGAGCCCTGGAAATGAGAGAGGGAAAGAAAGTAATTTGGGAAAAAAGAGGGCAGTGCAGTTCTAAGAAAGTTCGGAGAAGGCCAAAAGGGAGTCCTCAAGCCAGTCCTCCATCAGAGGAGTCCTTTTCTTCTAAGGAGTGGGCCTGCCTCAGTATCCCTGCTGTACTCAGTCAGTGGCTTGGAGCAGCTTGTGGGAAAGTGGCCTCAGTGTGAAGGCTGCTATTCCTAACAGCAGTAGGGGCTGTCCTAATCTCCTTGCAGGAGGAGGTCTGAGAGGCACATTTTCATGGATGCCATAGAGACAGATATCAAAACAGTGTAGTAATGTGACGGGTTCTCTAATAATGGCATGTGCAAGGAACTATGAGAATATATAGGAGCAGAGACTTGATTAGCATTTTAAAAAATTTTTTGTTCCGGTAACACTTGTACAACTTAACATTTCCCATTTTAACTACTTTCAAGTATATCATTCAGTGGTGTTAATTACATTCACAATATTGTGTTACCATCATCACCATCCATTACCAAATCTTTTCCATCATGCCAAACAGAAACTCTGGACCCATGAAGCATTAATTCCCCATTTCCCACCCACCCCTGCTCCTGATGCCTTGCAGTCTGCTTTTTGTCTCTATGAGTTTACATATTCTGGTTATTTCATATAAGTGAGATCATGCAGTATTTGTCCTTTTGTGTCTGGCTTATTTCACTCATCATAATACGTTTTATCCATAATAAGTTTTATCCATGTTGTGGCATGTATCAGAACATCATTCCTTTTTACAGCTAATCATATTCCATTGTATGTATATACCACATTTTGTTTATCCAGTCATCCCATTGATGGACAACTTGGGTTGCCTCTACCTTTGGCTATTATAAATAATACTGCTATTATTTGTCCGAGTCCCTGCTTTCAGTTCTTTTGGGTATACACCTAGAAGTGGGATTACTGGGTCATATGGTAATTCTGTTGTTTGAATGACATTTGAGTCCAGTCTTGAAGGATAAATAGGAATTCACCCAGTGGACCAACTTCCTTTATTGAATACAGGAAATACTCAATTTGTCATTTCTTTTAGAGCATAAGCCCAGACGTGAATTCAAGGTATCCATTATTATGGTATAGCAATCAAGGACATGCACAGGTTAAATATCTGGTTCTATCACTTAATGCACATGATTTGGTCAAGGTACTTACTCTCTATGTGCCTGGTTGTCACATCCATAAATCAGGGATAAAAGTAGGACCTACTTCCTAGGGTTCTCATGAAGATTAAATTAAATAAAGCAAGTAAAGTGCTTGGCATGGGGCCTGACATTTGGTAAGCAATCAGTAAATGTTTCTGCTATTATTATTATTATTGTTTAGAAAGATAAATGTTTGGATATAGAACCTGTTGGAACTTATTACAGTAACTCAAAACTTGTCTTAGAATTTTCATCTCTCTATAAAGCTCAAACTTTTCATCTTCCTCAATATTTTCCCTAACACCTTTTGTTTCCCTATATCTCCTGTGTTACGAAGCTTGATTTGAGACCTGTCCAAGCCATATTCTTTATTGGTTGTTATTTAACATCTGTATTCCCATTTCAGCCCCAACACAGCAACTTCCTTTACTGCATACAAGAAGTATTCAATTTGTCATTTCTTTTAGAGCATGAGCCCAGACGTGAATTGAAGGAATCCATTCCAAATCATGATATTTTAATGGAAGAATCGTCTCTAGATAAGATAATAGAAAGATACCTCAGAGATGATCCTTACAACTTGATGGAAGAATCCTGCAGATTAGAGAAGGGTCGTAGCAATCAGGAAGATTCACAAGTAGCAGTCACACAAAAGAAAACTCGTGGGAGAGGTAGTAAGGGTGAGGAATTTGGTGGGAGCCGCAGTGTGAGGTCAGTCCTTGACCCGGAAAAGAATGCCTTTGGAAAGAATTTCAGACAGACTTCAGACATAATTAAACATCTGAGAGTCTACTTAAGGAAAAAGGCTCGGAGGTATAATGAATGCAAGAAATCCTTCAGTTTCCACTCAGACCTTGTTCCGAACCGCAAAGAACACACTGGAGAAAAACCACGGAAACGTAAAGAAGGTAGGAAAGTCTTAAGTCACTCTTCATCTCATATTCAACATCAGAAACACCAGAAAATCCGTTTGGGGAATAAATCCAAGACGTGCAGTAACTGTGGAATAGACTTTACTCAAATCTCCTCTAAGAGAATGGCTGATGGAAAAAATTTCACCATTTGTGATAAATGCTGGAAAGCGTTACATAAAGATTCAACCTTGAATAAAGATGAGAGAACTGAGACTGAAGAAAAAACCCATAAATGTAGTAAATGTGGAAAAGCCTTTGGCTATAGTGCTTCACTCACTAAACATCAGAGGATTCATACTGGGGAAAAACCCTATATGTGTAATGAATGTGGAAAAGCTTTCAGTGACAGTTCATCCCTCACACCACACCACAGAACTCATAGTGGAGAGAAACCCTTCAAATGTGATGATTGTGGAAAAGGTTTCACCCTAAGTGCCCACCTCATTAAACACCAGAGAGTTCATACTGGAGAAAAACCCTATAAATGTAAGGAATGTGGGAGACCCTTCAGTGACAGTTCGTCTCTTATTCAACATCAGCGAATTCATACTGGAGAGAAACCCTACACGTGTAACAATTGTGGAAAATCCTTCAGTCATAGCTCTTCTCTTTCCAAGCATCAGAGAATTCATACTGGAGAGAAACCCTATAAATGTGGCGAATGTGGAAAAGCCTTTAGACAGAATTCTTGCCTTACTCGACATCAGAGAATTCATACTGGAGAAAAACCATACTTGTGTAATGATTGTGGGATGACTTTTAGCCATTTTACATCAGTTATTTATCATCAAAGACTTCATTCAGGAGAAAAACCCTACAAATGTAACCAATGTGAGAAAGCTTTCCCCACGCATTCACTCCTTAGTCGTCATCAGAGAATTCATACTGGTGTAAAACCTTATAAATGTAAAGAATGTGGGAAATCCTTCAGTCAGAGTTCATCGCTTAACGAGCATCACCGAATTCACACTGGAGAGAAACCGTATGAATGTGACTATTGTGGTGCAACCTTTAGTCGAAGCTCAATCCTTGTAGAACACCTAAAGATTCATACCGGAAGGAGAGAGTATGAATGTAATGAATGTGAGAAGACGTTTAAGAGTAATTCAGGCCTCATCAGACATCGAGGATTTCACTCTGGAGAGTAATTCTGGGAATATAATAAAGTGTGTGGGGGAGGAGGGAAGCGGGGGATTTAGTCAAAATTGCCCCGTACTGAAAATCCAGGATATAAACTCATTGATCACTAGCTACAACTTTGATGGGTTGGCAGCTAGGAAAAATATTATTTTTCTCATTCATCTTTCTTCTTTGTAAGGATGTCAACTACTAGTAGATAGTAATCAAGGTTGGTAAAGTCATTGGAAAGTAAGGAAAGTAGTATGAAATGTGAAATGATTCTAAAGGATCAAGCTTAAACTTAAAAAGGGGGGAGGGGCACAAAGGACCCAATCTCTTTACTTCAGAGGATTTCCCTCTCTTGTAGCTCCCCTTCCACTACCATGTAGTAGAATGGAAAGAGCACTTGGCTGGATCAAATAACTTAGGGTCTGCCCCAGCTTACTGTCCAATTCTGTTTTATATGATATTGGACAGATCATTTGATTCTTCTGAATTTCAGTTTCTTTACCAGTAAAATGAATGTGTTGGATTAATGATTTCTAAGTTTCTTTCTCTTTTTTGATACTTTTTGAAGCTGTGAAAATCAGTTACCTACTTTTGATTCATTGGAACTTTCAAGTTTGTCTGGTAGGAAATCATTCCTATTTAGGATGCTGGACTTCTGGCCTGGTGAGATTGAAGTATACTTTTTTAATAGTTGAAGCAGGGATCCTTAGAATGCTATATATAGGAACAGGTCAGTTCAGCTCAAACAAGTTTGCCTTCAGGGAATGTTTCAGTTGGACAAAGCACCTCTTTTCCTCTGGGCGTTGGCTCGATTGGGAATCCAGGGAGCTTCCACTTGAACCATCTCAGCCATGAGAGTAATAGTCTTAGGAAAATAGATTTGGGGGATGGGGGGTGAGGTGTTGAAAGCAGAGAGCTGTTCTGGATGGCTTCTCTTTTGCAGAAATAGAATTCTATATTTTTAAAATCATACTTTTGTCTGTATCAGGTACAGTTTTCCTGAAACTGGAGAGTGAACATTCCATATGGCAGTGGTCACAAGCTGTCAGCCTGTTGCCATACTGGGGTCTTAGATATGTTTTAGTTGGCCTGCAAGGTGGGGTTTGTGTGCAGGTGTGAGTGGGTGGATTTAGTTGCCACCATTTGAAAATTAGGAAATTTCTTTTTCTTTTTTTTTTAAATAGGGCTTGTCTTGGAAGATTATAAGAACTGACAACACTGGACTCATTTCTGTGGGGCAGTCAGCTGGTCTTTGGTAGTAGCTCCCACCTTTAGATGGGGAATGTACTCTCCTGCTTGCCGAATTCTCTCATTTATATAACCTAACTTGCCCATTGTAGGTACTTGATATTATGATTGCCTTACCATATAGAGAATATATGTCCTAAAATCTATCAAGACACCCCACTGACAGTAAAAAAAATTCAGGAAAAGAATGTAAAAATGATGCAGAATAGATTTTCAGTTGTGAAATTAGATTTCAAAGGACTGGAGTATGCTGGTATTGATGGATTGATTGTTCTTCATGTATTTCAAATATGGAGTCTGAATAATAATTTCTAAATGAAAAAGAAACTAGACCCTGAGTGATAGGTTTGGGTCTCAGGTCATAGAGTTCTGGAGGAACCCCACTGACTTGATACTGGTACAGAAATAAGTTCCTAAAGTTGAAATTTGAGATGGCTCCTATAAAAGAGGACTAAACCAGAAAACTCCAGACTTATGGAAGTGAAGAGATCCTTAGTGTTGGTCTCAGACTCAGCAATATTTGCTGTGATTTAACGGGTTTGAGTTTGCAATGCTACCTCTGGAGGTTTTGGTTTCTCCTGTGTGCCTCCCTCCCTCCCTCCACACCTCCCCCCTTACTAGAACAAAGCCTGCAATTCAGATAGATGCTGTGTGATAAATTAATCTGTATAGTTACTGCTAAATGGACGAATCGGACACATTCTAGCCAGGAAAAAAATACAGCTTGTGACAGTCTTTCACCTGGTTTAAGTTTTGTTATACAAGGATTTAATTTATGGCACAAATTTAAAAAAATGTCAAGTTACTTGTTCCAGAATGTTTAACTAGTTAGGCTCCTCAGCTTTCATAGGAGGATGTTTTAACCAATATCAGTTGATAATCTGGAGCATAAACCTTTTTTTTTTTCCTACAACTTTATTGAGGTATAAAGTATACATAAAATTCATCTCAAAGTGTACAATTCAGTAGATTTTAGTAAATTTACGGAGGTGTGCATCCATCACCATAAACCAGTTTTAGAATATTTCATCACCCCAATAAGATTCTGTCCATTTACAATTAATGCCCGTTCCCATCCCCAACCTCAGGTGACCATAAATCAATGTACTTTCTGTCTCTGTAGAGAGTTGTTCTTTCAGGACATCTTGTATAGGTGGTATTGTACAATATGTGGTCTTTTGTTTCTGGCTGTTTTCACTTAACATGTCTTTGAGGTTCATCCATGTTGTAGCATGTGGCATTGTTCCTTTTTTATCACTGAATAGTATTCCATTATATGGATATCCCATATTTTGCCTCCCTTTATCAGTTGGGAGATATTTGAGTTGTTTCCAGTTTTCTGGCTGTTATAAATGATACTGTTTTGAGTATTAGTCTGCAAGTCTTTGTGTGGACAAATGTTTTCATTTTTCTTAGGTAGATACATATGAGTGCAGTTGCTGGATGATGAGGTAAATTTTTGTTTAACTTTTTAAAAAAATTGTCTAATTGTTTTCCAAAGTGACTGTATCATTTTACATTC
Source organism: Choloepus didactylus (assembly GCF_015220235.1). Taxonomy (NCBI): domain Eukaryota; kingdom Metazoa; phylum Chordata; class Mammalia; order Pilosa; family Megalonychidae; genus Choloepus; species Choloepus didactylus. The sequence goes on along the minus strand of NC_051316.1, from coordinate 111,665,317 downwards.
CCATCGCAATGTTTGAGGGTCTTTGTTGCTCCACACAGACGATATTAAGATTGAAAAATGGGATATAACCATCTGTATGTATACTTATACATGCAACTTTAAATCACTCAATTGAAAAAAATTTAAAACTGATAGTTTTCTAGGAAAACATAAATGATCAAAATCGACTTTAAAATAGGTAGACATGTGAATAGAATACTATCAGAAGAAATTGAAAGGGTCGTCAAAGATGGGATACTATGGCATCCTTTCTCCACCCCAACCCTCCCAAAAGGCACCAGACCCAGATGGTTTTCTGGGCGAGCTTTACCAAACCATTATACAACAGATAATTTGTATATTATGAAAACTATTTGAGAGCATTATAAAAGAATAAAATGAGTCCCCTTTCATTTTAAGAAGCTAGCAAAACCTGATAAAGATGATATGACAATATAGATTGGCCTTATTTACAAATATATATGCCATAAGAGTCTTCTCTGAAACAAAAAAGTTAAATCTAATTCTACAATGTAATAAAAGAATAATTGTTTTCAGTAGGGTTTATTTCAGGAATTCATGGGTAGTTCAACATCAGGAAATATTTCAGTATAACCCACAACCACCCCAACTAAAGTAATGTATAACACTGTTATGTCACACTTTTATTTCTTTATGGGATTGTCAAAGATACTAGGCTTTGTTTTGCTTATGATTTACACGTGCTAGAGTTTACTTTATTTGATCAGTATTCAAACAGTTGTTTAAGTAGAGAGTGCATTAAAACAGTTGTTAAGTAGAGCGTATGTAATGGAAAATGCTCTCATAGCAAACAAGGTAGACAGGTTTTACAGTAAAGTAAAACCTAGTCTAGTAAAAGTAAGCTTTGGTGAGTTTTTTGTTTAGAATTCCAAATAAGTTTGATGTCCCATGCAAGCAACACATGTACTGTGGATAAGCAGCGACATTTCTTTGAAAACTCATGAGGTTCTTTTCACCACTCTTACCTTTTAACAAGCCTAACAGAAGTTTAGCCAGAACAATTTTTTTTTAAATTGTGCTTTACCTGAGTCAGGCTTGGGAACACAGAATTGCATCATGCTTAGCATTTTCTGAAATTTTCTTTGTTTGTTTGTAGTTTTTTCTTAACATTCTAGGATATAAGCTTCGTAGGAGTAGTGATCTTGTCGATCTTTTTTTTTTCACACTGTGATCCCATCTCCTACCATGGTACCTAGCACTAAGCAGGCATTCAATAAATATTTGTTGAATGACTGAATAATATATTAAAAGAGAGAAAAAAAGATAGCAATGAAAATATATTTGATGGAAATGAAATCATTTTTGTTATTAAAAACAAGTCTTAATAAATTAAGGATAGAAGAAAACTTTTTTAACTTGTTAAGATGAAAAATGTTAGAAAAAATATTAATAGATGAGTAAAAAATTCTAGCTTGTAAATAATTTTTCCTCAGATTTTTGAATATTTTTACTTTCAAATAATTGCTTTTGAGAAATCTAGTGCCATTCTAATTTCTGAACAGTTGTATGTAACCTGTTCCCCCACCCCCACTTAGGGTGCCTTTGTGATTGTCTATCTATGATATTCTGAAATATTTCTCTGCTGTTTCTTTTTCTTTTTTTTCCTCTCCTGTTTCTTGATGTAGGTATTTTTTGTATTCATTGTATTGGGAATTCATTGGGCCCTTTTTATGGGGAGTCTCATATCCCTCAATTCTGGGAAATTCTTTGGTACAATTTGCCTAATAGTTTCATCTTCATTTTCTCTATTCTTTTCATCATCATTCTTTGTCAGATGTTGGACCTCCTTAGGTTGATCCTCTAAGTTTTTAATCTTTTCCTTCTTATTTTTCATGTCTTTGACTTTTATCCTACTTTCTGGGAGACTTCTTTGACTTTATCTTCCAACTCTACTGTTAGATGTTTTGAATGTTTTATTTTCTGTTCTCATATTTTTATTCGTAAGTGAATTTTCTGGTTCTCAGGTTATTCCTTTTTTTTTCTTCTTTATAATATCCTGGATTGCTTCATGGATGAAATACTTTCTTTCTCGGAGGTTGTTAATTATAGAATCTGAAGTTTTATTTCCTTCCTGTGTCACTAGTGTTTCCTCTGAGTTGTTTCTACCTGTTTTCTGTCTTTCACTTTGGAAGACTTCCTCAAACCTCTGGTGATTCTTGACTTATCTTCATCTTTAAAAGGCTCATCAGAGGTGTTTTCCTTAGTGCAGCACTGTCCTATAGAAACATGTGAGTCACATATGTCATTTTAAATTTTCTGGTAGCCACATTAATGTGTAAAAGAAAACAGGTGAAATCAATATATTTTATTTAACACAGTATATCCAAAATATCATTTCAACAAGTAATCCATATAAAAATTATTTAATTTTATTGTGCTAAATCTTCCAGTTCTAGTGTATGTTTTACACTTATGGCCCATCTTAAACACAAAAATTTCACCTGAAATACTTGATCCATAATTAGAGTCATAAAATTTAAAGTTGGAAAAGTAGATTCACATAGTTGTTGCAAACATGCTTTGTTGTTTTTCCTAACTTATTTAAAAGTTTTCCAATAAGTGAATCAAGTATCAAAAAACTTTCTTTTGATGTTTGTATTCACTTTGACAAAACTGTTCCATCTTTTTGTTAGAAGAATTGATTTGATGTTGAAGCAAAAGTATGTCAGTCTCAAAACTTCATTTAAGTTAAGTAAATTCACTAGCTCTTGTGTCAACTCAGTAGTATCAACTCATTAAATTCAAAGAGGTATTGCATAAATGGAAAAAAAACTGAATTTACCAACATTAATAAGACATTCTTCAAAATTTTTTGTAGTTTTTACAGCCAGTTTACTCAGTGCTGTTGATTACAAGTGAAATCTTATGCATATTGATTCATGTTAGAAAAATATGTAAAACCATTATTATTTGTATTTTGAAAGGTTTCAGTTTCAATATAAATTCTTATAGCTGTCTAGCTAAGTCACAAATAAGTTTTTTCCTTTTCTTGAAGCTTCAAATTTAGCTTATTCATACGCAGTGTGATATAAGGGAGAAAAATCACACTGCCGTGTTTTGTCTTTGATTAGTGAATATTTGACAAACATTACTTTTGTTTCAAGAAAGTCTTGATTTGGAATTACTAGTACCAGAAATCTTTGTAGCACACTGCATGAATCAACCAAGACGACTTGATAAAGAACACAAGATCATTAGATTCATTGTCTTCTATTTCAGCAGTTTGTTTTACTGACAATGATTATTTCCTAGCATTTGCATGTATATACTGAACAATTTTAATATCTGTATCCAAGATACCTTTCTTGGAGTCTGCTTCAGAAAAATGAGCATAGATATTTTCAATATGCATCATACATTGAAACAAAGCAAGGAGGAAAAGAAACATCATTCTCTTGCTTTAAAATTCTAATACTCCTGGGCTTTTGACCTAATATAGCTGGAGTCCTGTCCTCATGACAGAGACTAATATTTCTATCTCTATCTCTATCAGAAGTTCTTTGACAGATGTAAAAGTGTCAAAAATATCTATACCACAAGTTTGAGTTTTTAAGGTTACAAATTGACAACACTTCTTTGTAATACAAATTTGAGTACTCTTGGAGACAGCATACCCATGTTTTCACTGGGCATTGTCTCCTGTAATACACATGACCAGTCTACAGCTAAAAAAAATACTTGCAATTTTTCAAATTTTATTAGAAAAATCTTGTATTCTGTGAGAAAAATTATTTGGTGACTTGATTGAAATTTTCACTTTTTGTAAAATATCTTGTTTTTTTCTCATAATTTTCTAATTAAATTACCATAACTAAAATGATAATTCTTTTTTTTAACCATCTCTTTATCTGAGGTTCTCTCTTGTGCAAGAATTCAAGCTGTTTTATAGCTGGTCAAATTTACAGGCTCAGATCCTGTTAAAAATTGTCTGTTTTTTGTTGGAAATTTCTCATTTCAGATGATTAATTTTTCATTGATTCTTTTTTGACTGTTAGGAGAAACTTATCAAAGTCACTAGGTCATTGCTGAAAAACGACATAAATACTAAATATTGTCTTAAATACTGCCTACTTTATTATCTTTAATACTTTTTTACACCATAACCAGCTATTTCACTTTGCTGTGCTGTAGTAAATTGCAGTTGCCATTCCTTGTGAAGTTTGTGCTGTGCCCTCTTCCATTTGCTTTTTTGTTTACTATTCGGTTGTAATACTAGCATCTGTATTTACACACATTTCAGTATGCTTCCATCAAAAATTTAAATATTTGTATTTTCTAACCTAGAAAAAGTTATTTTGTAATTAAAATAGTAATTCCATTTATGTCTATGATTTACCTAGGTATCACTGTAACATACGCTGTCTGCATATGGACACTCTAACTTGTGCTATGTGCATAAAATACCCAAGTAAACACATTGCAATGTTCCTTCAATGCGTAGAAAAAAATCTTCTAATCTGCATCATATCTGCTGATACTGACTAGATTGGTGATGTGCTTATGTGTAATACTAGAAACAATGCACGCGCCTGTACAAGCATTACAACACAACAATATTCTGTGTGATACAGTGGTTAAAGTGAATAGTACTTATATCAAAACAATAAAGTTGCATTTAATGGGAAAAATTTTTTACTCTGCCTCAGTTTTTAAAATTTTTAAATGTGGCACTATTCACTTTTCAGGTTCTCAGTGGCCTCGAGTGGCCACTGGCCCCCATGTTGGATGGTGCAGACTTAGAGTAAGCGATGCTAGCTACAGACAACACAACAAATCGAAGTGGTTTAATACAATAAAAGTTTGGTTTCCAGGCAGCTATCCAATATTTTGTAGTTATGCCTTCTGGAACATGTGCCCTCCAAGGTCCCAGAGGCAGGGCGAGTGACGACTGGAAGATTGTACAGTGCTTTTAAGCACTGGCCTGGAAACAACTTGAACTGCGGATCCTAAACTAGGTGTCGAGGTACTTCAGAGAACTCACAGAGGCTTCTCAGAATTTTAGACTTTTAAGACAAACCTAACTGTAACTATGAGACACAACACAAACAACTAGTATGTTGTTTGGACCTAACTACTTACACGCATGTTAGATTTTTCTTTTGGCCTAGTGGCACTGTGAAAAAATTATAGAGGTACTAAGGATGCTGTGACCAATAAAGTTCGGGAAACTCTGGCTTAGAAATCTGTCACATGGCCCCATCCGGACTGCAAGGGAGGCTGGGAAATGTAGTCCACCTCATGATGCTGAGCATCATGATGCCACAGTCTGTCCATCTGAACCCTACACCCTTTCCTTCTTTCCACACATAGAATGTTCTTTATCTCCCCATGGGAGACTATCAAGAGTCTGCTGTGGTCACTGTTTCCAAGTGAAAGTCCAGGATCTCTGGGTTAGTAGCTTTGAGAACCTGGGAACATCAGGTCAGTTTGTGGGCTTCACAGGAGGGTAACTGGATGGTCTGGCTTTTGCCTTTGGGACCACAAACGTCAGTGTCTGTAAGTATTTCTTGGAGCAGTGCAATTTTTTCAGAAGGATCTGTAGTTTCTCCAGAGAAGGATCTCCTAACCTGCCTGGTGGATATATGCCTGGCTACCATTATTCCAGAGTAGGAGAGAGAAAGCTGCATGGTGGGATGGGAGGTGGACTTCACCCCAATTACACAGACTTAAATCTCCTGTTCTCAGTTGGACGTCTCACCTCCACTTCCCCCAGGCCCAGTATTTCCAACAGAGAAGCCACTCAGGTTCTATTTTGTGAAAGATTATACCTCTCATTTCTTTTGGGGGTTGTGGAGGGATGGATAGTCACCTGGCCAAACAAGGTAGGAGTGACATCTTGGACTCAGTTGCTCTTTGTGCGTATTCCCAAGCACTGTCTCTCTTCAGCACCTAATTTCTTCTCCACTTCAGAGTACCTGATGCCTCCACCTCCTAAGTCTTCCCAGATTTCTGTGGGGATCTCTATTTGCCCCTCATTAGCGCCCTTTAGGAGCCAGCTGTGCCTTTATCTGCTGCGCCAAGTCAATAAAACACCTCAATATGTGCCTTCATATATTATTTTGGGGGTTACAAGTACCTTTTAATTTTTTATAACATCTTTATGGATGTATAAGTCATATATCATAAAGTTCACTCTTGTAATATACACAATTCAGTGGTTTTTAGTATATTAACAAAATTGTGTAACCATTACCGCTAACTGAGGAACATTTTCATCACCCCCAAAAGAAACCCTGTACCCCTTGGGAGTCACTCCCTATACCTTCCTCCTCCCAGACCCTGACAGCCACTTATCTGCCAATCTAATTTTGTCTTATGGATTTGCCTATTCTGGACATTTCATATAAATTAAGTCATACAATATGTGCTTTTTGTGTCTGGCTTCTTTCACTCAGCACTGTTTTCAAGGTCTGTGCTGTAGTATGTATCAGTACTTCATTCCTTTTTATGACTGAATAACACTCCATTGTATGGATTTACCACATTTTGTTTATCCATTAATACTAGATGGGCATGTGGGTTATTTCCAACTTTTGGCTTATGAATAATGCTGCTATGAACTATTCAATACAAGTTCTTGTGTGGACATACATTTTCAATTCTCGGGTTTATACCTGGGAGCAGAATTGCTGGGCCATATGTAACTCCATTTTTAGGAACTTCCAAACTGTTTCCCAAAGTTGCTGCACAGTTTTACATCCCTACCTGCACTGTGTGAGGGTTCCTATTTCTCCACATCCTTGCCAACATTTGTTAATTCTTTTTTATCATAGCTATCCTAGTGGTATCTCTAAATTTTTTCTTAAAATAGAGTTTGTATTTCAATTTCTTATTCTAAAGGAAGCAGATTATAAGTTCTATACATCTTGTTTAACTTTTATCAATTTGGCAGATAATACACTGTCAGAACTGGTAACTTTCCTGGCTCTTCATCTGGGAACATCTATGGGCTGTTGAGTGTCATCTTACTATCAAGATTTAACTGAAAAAATTATATATGTTGTATATAAACAAGTTCACAGAACATAAACCCAGAATGCCTGAATTGTAGATTATCACATGCTGACAGAAACTTTTTTTTTTAATGTAGTGATTTTTATCATTAAGTTCAATTAGTTGCCTGGTATCACTCCTGGACTCTGCTGTAAACATCAGGCTAAAGATGTTGTGACAAATAGTTTAAGCAGAGTTAATCTTAATTACTATAGTAATAAGACCACTGTTTTCTTTAATGCTTTGTTCCAAAAATGCATTAATCACTTGGGTGTAGATTCAGAGACAAGTGTAATCAAAAGTTTTCCAGTATTCCAGCAGTCACCAGTCAAAAATGTAGCACGCAAAAACCCTATGCACAGTAGTAACAAAATAATGAATCACAAAGATCAGTTGAATAGGGAAATTCTAGATATGAGCTAAGTATTTATGAATAGAATACAAACTAAAGATGCATTTCATATCACTGGAGGGACGATGGATTATGCCATAAATGGTATAGGAACAACTAGCTGGTCACTTGGAAAAAGAATAAAGATAGAGCCTCTCTTACTACTTGGACCAAAATAAATTGCAGAAAAGCTGCAGAGGGGAGTGGAGGACCGTGAGGATCCGTGTGCCTCCTGTCTGCTCTTAAGTTGGGAAAACCTAGCAGTGCCCACTTGGGAGACCATCCCACAAAGCAGAGTCCTTGTAGATCTCACAGACTTCGGGCTTCCTTTCAGGGTTTAACTGAACTTCTTTCTCCCTGGGAGTAAGCCAGGAGTCCATAGCAGTTTGGCTGCAAGCGAGCTCCCATCCTATGGCTTAGCTTTTGCACTGGACATAGGTTTTCCTTTTTAAAATCAACTTTATTGAGGTATAATCTACGTACAATAAAGTGCACATATTTTAAATGCACAGTTTGAGTTTTGGTAAATGTATACTTCTGGGTAGTCCCCACTCCAAAGAGCATCGGCATCATCCCAGAAAATTCTCTCCAGCCCCTTTGCAGTCAGTTCTCTCCCTCCTTGCTCCATTACAGATCTGATGTCAAAGCTAAAACTATAAGGTTTATAGAAGAAAATATGGGAGAAAAATTTTATGACCTTGGGGTAGGCAAAGATTTCTTAGACGGGAAACAAAAAGCACTAACCATCAAAGAAAAAAAGAAAAAAAGGTAAATATTACCAAAATTAAAAAAACATATTAAGAAAATGAGAAGAAAAAGAATATTTTATATTAGAGTGAAAAATAATATTTTCAATACATATATCTGAAAAAGGAACTATATCCAGAAAAAACAACTCTTACAACTCAATAGTAATACAAACAAAACAATTTAAAAAACAGACAAAAGATCTGAATCGGCACTTCCCAAAAAGATGATCAATAAGCACACGAAAAAAATGCTTGATGTTTGTCACGAGGGAAATGCAAACTAAAATTACAATGAGAGCGTATTTTGCACCCACTGGAAATTGTGTTGGCAGGGCTATGGAGCAACTGGAACGCAACTACGCTGATGATGGGCGGGTGAAGTGATGCAACCACTGCGGGAAACGGTTTGGCAGTTTCCTATAAAGGTAAATGTACACCAACCCAGCAATCCCATTCCTAGGTATTTACTCCCAAGGGAAATGAAACATATACCCCCAAAACAGACTTGGAAATGAATATTCACAGACGCTTTAGTCATCATCACAAAAAAAGTGGAAACAATCCAAATTTCCACAGATGAATGAATAAATACATAGTGGTATATTCATGCCACTTGTTAATAAAAAGGAATGAACTACTGATAACCTGCAACAAAAACCAGACACAACAAACTACATACTGTATGATGTCTTTTAAAGTTATTTTTCTTTTCATATTTTTTTTCATTTTGAAATACTATCAAACTTATAGAAATGGTAGAAAACACACGTAACCTATTTTTCCATTATAATACCATGCATTAATCCTTCCCGTTGATGGTGAATTGATCAATAGAATTGACATCTTTCTGTACTGAATCTTCCTGAGAACATGGTACCTTTTCATATGTTCAAGTTTTCTTTTGTGTTCTTCAGTAATGTTTTGAAACTTTAAACATATAAATTTTGCACATGTGGGTATGTTTGTTAATATTCTTAGATGACACCTTTTATGCAGCTGTTCTGAATGGTAGATTTCTTCTTTGGTCTGCCATGTTATTAGAATTCACAGACACTTTAGTTATCATCACAAAAAAAGTGGAAACAATCCAAATTTCCACAGATGAATGAATAAATACTATTTCTTAGATGATTAAGGCAGTATACATTTTTACCAATTTTACTCCAGTGGGGGGTGGCCCCAGTGCCCACTAACAATCCTATGACTTACAATTTACCAATTTCTGTGGAGAGTTAGCGAACATGTATGGAGTCCCCTAATATATGCCAGGCATTAAGCTGGTGTTTTACATAAGTGTATAATATGTATATGAAGTAGATGTTATTATCTTCACTTTATGGAAGAAAAACTGAAGTCCACAGAAGCAGTATATCTTTCAAACTCCAAAGCCATTACTTCTGCCGTAACCTAGAAGGAGCTGTGGTAGGCAGTGGGGTGACTGAAATTTTCATTCTTTGTGTTGCAAATAATACACCACTTATACTTAAATGTCTTTTATTAGGTAGGTAAAACTCATTACAGTTACTATTTCTTAGATGATTAAGGCAGTATACATTTTTACCAAATGATGGAAAACACAAATCGAGTAACAAAACGATATCCAGCTTCCATGTGTCATTTTTCTCATACTTTCACTATTGCTTTTCCCAAATTATCTCCTCTCATCAATCCAATAAATGCAGCTGGCATGTTTTCAAATCCTTCTGTGATGTATTCATTGTACTGGATTTTACCCTGTATTAAAATAACAAATAGAAGAGGTTGATTTCATGTTCCAAATGATACATTCTTCCCATTCTAGCAACAAGCATTTATCAGGTACATCCTGGAGGCTGGAAAATATGAGATGAGGCCCTATCCTCCATGAACTTACAGTCGATTTGGGGGCAAGATACTCATATGCAGTGTATGGAACAGTCTCCAAAATACACATAAGACAAATTTAATAATAGGCATCAGATCACAGCACAAGGACAGGAGAAATGTCACAAGGCAGAGATCAAGTAATGTCTAAGTAAGTTGTATAGAGAAGTGTAGTGATGTAATGATTTCAGAAGAGATGGAAGTAAGAGAAAGGAGCGCCCTTCCTGGGTTTCAGTCCTTTCAGTAGCCCAGTGACACAGCATCACTGCCTCTGTGTGACACTGGAAAGGCAGGGCTCGCCCACGAAATGCAGAACCCATGGGCAGTCCAATAAGTTGTCTCCCCTTCAGACCAAGGTGCTTTCAATATGTGTTCAACATTCATTTAGCAGGGTGGGAGGGAAGGGTTGGTGTTAATGGGGGAAGTTTTTATCTTTCTGCTATAAGGCACAGTCTACCAAATAGGACCAATTTATGTTTTCAAGTTTTTAAAGGGGTCCTATATAGGAACTTGAGTTATCTGATACCACGTTTTCTTCATTTACTCCAGTGACGTTTTATCTTTATAATGTCTTTATTGACTTATGGAGAGTATTTGAGGTCACTTAATTTGTACATAGAGAACCCTTGACTAGAAAGCTCCAGCTCATTTCTGCTCTTGAAAAAGCAAAGAATCTACAAAGGGTAGGAACCTAAAATCCAGTTTAAAGGTTAAAATAAAGGATGAATACTAATGTAGGATGTTAATAATAGAGGAAATTAAGCCAAAGAGTATAGGGCATATGAGAACCTGCTGTACAATATTCACAATGTTTCTGCAAATCTAAAACTGTTGTAAAATAAAAAGTGTATTAAAAAAAACAAGGGATAAGACAAAAAATAAGGGGGTGAGAGTAATTCGGCCAACTCAATAATTACTTAACCAAAAACTATATACCATTTCACTTTGTTGGAGGGAAGACCTGGGGACACCGTACAGAGGTTTCTTGTCAACTGTGATCATGGCTGGGTAGATTTGATGTCACCGACAGGGACAAAATAAGAGGTTACACTCTGGGACTGAAAACACTTCAACTCTTTCCAGTTCAGTGGCTGCTGGAGGAGCCATCTTTTTCATTGAATTGGGAAATGATCCCAAAACCAGGAATTAGGCTTTTCTCTTCCCTTCTGCACCTTGTTTTTTTCAGATTTCTGGTGACTAAACTCCACATGGTGTATGGCGGCGAAATGATCACAGCACAGGGCAAAGGGATTTGCTTTGTCCTCTGGATCTAAAGGCATGGCTGCTATCTGGGATCTGGAAGAGACGCGCACTTAAATGTACACCTCGGACATTCATTTACACAACAATGATTATCTAGTGCCTGCATTGAATCAGACACTAGCCTGGTACTGGGGGTGAATCAGTAAGCAAAATGGACCAAAAATGCTGCCCTCCTGGAGGTGACATTCTCATGAGAGGAAGATGGGCGATGCATTTAGTAAGTGATTTGTATAGTATATTACAAGGTGATAAGTGCAGTGGATAAAAGATAAGGAGGATCAGGAATAAGGGGAGGGGTTGCAATTTAAAATAAGGTCATTTAAAAAGTTGCCTCATTCAGAAGACAACATTTTAGCAAAAAATCTGAAGGAGGTGGGAGAGTTAAGCAAGCAGTTATTGGGGGGAAGGTCGAAGGGCTGGCCAGAGTGAGCAAGGGGTGAATACTAAGAAATGAAACGAGAGACAACGGGGCCAGACCTTGTCCAGCCTTGTATGCTATTATAAGCACTTTGGCTTTACTCTGCAGGGTTTGAGCACGAGGATGACAGGGTCTGATTTACGTTTCAATTCCCACTCTGGCTGCTGCATTGGGTCTTGTCTACAGGGGTGCAAAGGTGGAACAGGGAGACCAGACAGAGGCTAGACAGGATGGTGGCCTGGGCCAGGGTGGTGGCAGTGGAGGTGAGAAAAGTGGTCCAGATTCTGCACATATTTTGAAGGCGGAGCCACCAGAATCTCCTGACAGATTAGATGTGGGGTATGAGAGAAAGCAACCAAAGACGATTCCAATTGGAAGGGTAGAATTGCCATTAACTGAAATGGTGATGCAAGAACATGAAACAGTTTGGGCAGAAAAGAGCAAAACATATTTAGTTTTTGACATGTTAAGTCTGAAATGTGTATTACACATCTAAGTGCAGCTATTGAATAAGCAGCTGGATATATGAATCTAGAGTTCAAGCAAAAGGTCCAGGTCCAGGGGGCCATCAGCTTATGGTTGGGATTTAAAGTCATGAGACAGATGAGTTAAGAAAAGGTCTAGCATGTGGATAGAGAAGAAAAGAGGCCCAGTGCCTACACTCTGGGGCACTCCAATATTAACTTGAAGAGCAGAAAAGAAGGCAGCAAAGGAATCTGAGAAGGACCAATCAGCGAGGTAGGAGCGTTGTGTCCTGGAAGGAAAGGGAAGAAAGTGTAACAAGGAGGGAGTCAGTCAAATGCTGCCTATAGCCAAGTGATGCTGAGAACTGACCATTGGATTTTGCATCATGAGGGACACAAAGACTTTGACAAAAGCAACTGTGGTGGAATGGCAGCAGAACAAAGAAGCCTGATAAGTGGGCTCAAGAAAGAATGGAAAGAGAGGAACTGCAGAGAGCGAGTACAGACAGCTCTTCCAGGAATTCTGCTTTAAAGGGGGGAGCAGAGAAATGGACCCGTATGTGGAGGTTTTTTTTTTCCCCCTTTCTTTAGAGGAGAGAAGTAAGAATGTTTGTATTCTAAAGGCAGTGATCCAAAGGCAGGGGGAAACTGATAATGGTGGTAGACAGGCCAGAGAGAGAGGAGACTTGGTGGATTAGAAACCCTCAGTGGGAAAAGGGAATGGGATCTCGTACGCAATTGGAGGGGTTGGCCCTGGAGCCTCTTACCTCCAAGACCCATTTCAGTAAGTCTTTCAGCGCCTTCTCACGGACCTCTCCCTGCCAGCGGGTGAAAACGAACCCTTCCATGCGGAGTTCCTGGAAGATGACAGTCAGTGGGTGTGGGCCTGTGAAGAGGAGGGTGCATTTGAACGACAGGGTCCAGGGAGGTGGATATGGTGAAAATACAGGCAGCACAAGTCACTGTCCCTGTTCTCCCAGTGTTTCCCCCTCCCATCTCCTCCATTCCTTTCTGATCCATGGGGCAGCTGAAGAGTCAACATGCACTCTGTGGTAAGAAGAACAGCCCCACTAAGATGTCCATTCCTAATCCCCAGAACCTGTGAATATGTCACCTTACAGGGCAAAAGGGGCTTTGCAGATACGGTTAAGGGTCTTGAGATGGAGAGGTGATCCTGAATTTTCCAAATGGACCCGATGTAATCACAAGGGTCCTTAGAAGGGAAGGAGGGAGGCAGGAGGGTCAGAGTCGGAAAAGGAGATGTGATGATGGAAGCAGAGGTCTGAGAGATAGAGAGGGAGGGAAAGAGGAAAAGAGAAGGGATATTTGAAGATGCTATTGTTGACTTGGAAGATGGAAAAAGAGGCCACATGCCAAGGAATGCAGGCAGCTTCTAAGAACTAGACAAGGCAAGGAGAGAGTTTCTCTTCTAGAACCTCCAGAAGGAATGCAGCCCTGATGACCCATTAAACTTTGATCTCCAGGACTATAAGATAATAAATTTGTGTTATTTTAAGCCACTAAGGTGGTAGTAATTTTTTACAGCAGCCATAGGAAATTAATACATGCTTCTGCACATTCCAGGCAGCCAGGGAGTGTTCATCCCTCCCCTGTCAGAAGCAAAATTTCCCGAACAGTTATATGGAACAGAAAGAGGCCCAGAAAATGACATGAGAAACTTTCTGTGCTGCTTAAGAATGAGTACTCTGATATTCCCAGTACTGAACAAGTTCTTCCTTCTGACCTAATGCAGTCATTCTAGAGCAGGAATCAGTTTCCTTCTGTTCAGTTCTCAGAGGAGATACAAAATAGCTGGTGTCTCCCCCATGCCTGAGAGCAGTAAGAAGGACTAGATCGGGAAGCTCAGCAACTCCCACACCTGCCATTGCCCTCCACCATTTCAGGATACCAAGAGTTAGCCCAAATGATGGGTCGCAAACATTAGCATGTATCAAAATCACTGGGAGGGTTTGTGAAAACAGATTGCTGGGCCCCTCTCCCAGTTTCTGATTCAGTGGATCTGGGGTAGGCCCCCAAATTTCTATTTCTAACAATTCCCAGGAGTCACTGTTGCTGCTGGTCCTGAGACCACACTTGGAGAACCACCAGCCTAGAAAAAGCACAAGGATACCATCAAGTCACTCTGCAGCCTATAAAGAAGATGCTACCCCTTCTGGGTGAGAGAAATAAGGTTGTATTTGTTGCCCAGTTTATTTTCCCAGGGAGTCTAAGAGGCTGGAAACTCAGGGAATGATGCCTCAGCATAATCTTACAAGTTCCAGGAAGTCAGGTGAAGATGCCCGGGGAATACTGGAGCCAGAAATGCCAAGATAAGTGGGAGAATCTATCCTCAGGGTCATTTGTAACTGGCACCATTCAAGCCTAAGGTTCCCGCTTACTTTGAAGAAAGTAACATTAGCAGTCAGAAAAATGGAGCTTTGCCCTGAACCAAAAGAAACTGATGCATGCCCAGAAAAGAGATGAATAAGGCTTGAGAGTGTCACGAGAGAGTGACATCCAAATGCTAGGCTGGTCTTGCAGAAAGGGTGCTTTTTCAGAAGATCCACACCAAACTATCTTTCTTTACGGGTAAGGATTGGAATCCTCATTTCCTCATCTTGGGAGAGGATAAATAATATTTCTGGGCTTGGTCATCCTGATGGGAATGCCGATTTCTTTATCGAGGGCAAAAAAGCAAATGTGGCATTAAAGTTGAGGGAAATGTTCACCTGCCTCTGAGCTATCCTAACACAGAAATATGTTAGAATTTCTGCAGCTCAGAGGCAGGGCAGAGTCCCATCCAATTAAAATGGAATGGGCAAGGCCAGCTGACCTCTCACAGACTTAGCAGCAGAACCTCCAAAGACTAATTGCTAAAAAGACTAGATTAAGTTCCTGTATCCAAAATAATTGGCTATACCTAATTGGACTGTGGTTAAGAAAATGCATCCTGGAGCTTTGCTCAGTTGGCAGGCAGATGATATACCCCAAGAGTCTAGCTTAGCCTCAGTTAGAAAAATAAAGGAAAAATAAATCCTAACAATAGGATTGACAAGTGAGACTGGGGTTTCCCTCCTAGAGAAGTAGTGTCTTCAGTTTCTTATAACCCAAAAGCAACCTACCAGTCATTCTTCTTCGGCCCTTTCCACCCTAGCTCTCTTTGCCCCTGTCTAATACATTCGTGATCTTGCTAATTAGCAGGGCCGGAAGATTTCATTCCCATGAGTCAAAGCCCATTGTAGAATGAACAACTGATTTATTTATGGTTGCCTAGATCCTGCCTATAATCTGGAAGATTCCTTTTTGTTCTTTTTTTTTTTGGACCACAGGCAAATCTGTTATCTCACCAACAGCACAGAATTGTTGAAGCAAAACAGGACTCTGAGGAGTTCAGAAAGACCTGTGTTTGAATTGTGTCCATCCCTAATAGGCGTTAAAGAGTCTCTGGTCTTATCTGGCCATTAATCTCCCCATTCAAAAAAATGAGAGGCCTGTACAACATTTCTCAGAGGATTGGGATCAATGAATGTGGCTCTCTGATCAGTACTGCCTTTGAGCCTCTGTGCATGTGGGATAGGGGAGACGGCAGCCTCAGCATAAGAGCATAGAGAAGTGGGATACAGAGGGCGTGGCGGGGGTGGGCACAGAAGAGCCAAGTGTCCACTGAAACAAAAAGAGGACAATCCAGGAACAGAGGGGAAATGCATGTTCCTTTCTCTCTTGGAAATTGTTGATTTGGTGAGGCCAGGCTGTCCTGCTTCTCTAGAAAGTACTGACCAAGGTTATTTGAAGGACATGGCAGCATGCCCTTCACTCCCCCCACATCAGGTCACCCTCTACCCAACCCACACCAACAGTAATACCAAAATATCATGAAGAATGCTAATATTCTACCAACCAAACCAAGGTGTTCTGTTTTTAAATCACATCATGGCTGTCTTTTTGCAACTTTCCGGAAACAAGAGGTCAAAAATGGAAATGTTTTATAACTATAAATTTTTTCTTCCAAATTTTTGGATCCTGTTATTTTCTTATACTGGAATCTAACATAAGCTGACCTAGCACAAAATTTTATATCTAGTTATTTTGATTTTAATACTATTCCATCATATTCCATCAAAAATATCTGGTAATCTTTCCAATATTTTGATAGTCACTGGTTTATCTTATATCTGTGAATCTTCTCCCTGTCCAGTCTTCCTACAGCTGTGATCCTGTGTATGAGCTCATTACCTGGGGGAGGTGGCAGAGTACTGTTATACTGAGAGATGGCCCCACATATAGCAATTCTTCCAAATTTCTTCATCTGGGAGATAACAGCGTTTGAAAACTCTCCACCTACCTAAATGGGCAGGAATTAAAACAAACAACAACAACATTTTTTTAAAACCCACAATCTAAGCATTAGAAGAGTCAGGAGAATCATTATTTCAAAATACCTGTATTTAGCAGCAACAAAACTGATTTAATTAGCATGTTAGAGAAAACTGCAGTTAAAAAAAGGCATTAGAAACTGGGGATTTCCATTTCACTCTAAGAACATATCCTATTTAACTTATAAAATTGACTTTATTTTATTCTGATCAGTCCAATAATTTCATTGCTGTATAATTTAATAGTATGGAAAAATACTCAAAAGGCAGACAAAGAACAAAGTTATAAAACTACCACTTTCTGATTTCAAAACTTACAACAAAGCTAAATTAATCAAGACAGTGTGAGTATAGAAATAAAGATCTATGGAACAGAATTGAGAGTCTACAAATAAACCCTTACATTTATGGTCAATTAAGTTTTTATTTTTTCATGAGGAAAGTAGCCATAATTTATTGAGTACATACTAGTTGCCAAGCACTGTGTAGGGTGTATTATGTATATTATGTGTGGGGTTCTGATTATGTGGGGGGATGACTTTTTAAAAATTTGTCTTTGGTAAGATATGCATAACATAAAATTTGCCATTTTAACAATTTTTAACTGTATAGTTCAGTGGTATTATACTCACAATGGTTGTACAACCATTACCACTGTCTATTTCCACAATTTTTCATTACCCCAAACAGAAACTCTATACCCGTTAAACATTACCCCCCTGTTCTGCCCTCCCTCTAGCCTCTGGTAACCTCTAATCTACTTTCTGACTCGATGAATTTGCCTATTTTAGATATTTCATATAAGTGGAATCATGTAGTATTTGTTCCTTTGTGTCTGGCTTATTTCACTCCACACAGTATTTTCAAGGTTCATCCATGTTGTAGCATGTATCACAATTTGATTCCTTAATAAGGCTGAATAACATTTTGTTATATTTATATACCACATTTTGTTTATTCATTCATCTGTTGATGGACACTTGGGTGGTTTCTGCCTTTTGACTTTTGTGAATAATACTGCTGTAAACATCGGTGTCCAAGTATCTAAGTCTCTGTTTTCAGTTTTTTTGGTGTCTATACTTCAAAGTTGAATTGCCGAGTCATATGGTAATTCTATATTTAACTTTCTGAGGAACTGCCAAATGGTTTTCCACAGTTTGGTGGCTGCACCATTTTACATTCCCACCAACAAGGTACAAGGGTTTCAGTTGCACCATATCCTCATCAAAACTTGTTATTTTCTGTTTATTTGTTGTTTGTTTCATAATAGCTGTTCTGGTGGGTGGGTATCAGATGATTTTTGACAAGGATGCCAAGACAATCCAATGGAGAAAAAATCGTCTTTTAACAAATGGTGCTTCACAATTGGATATCCACGTGCAGAAATGTAGTTGAACCCTGTCCTTATAGCATACACAAAAATTAATTCAAAATGGATCAAAGACCTCAATGTAAGAGTTAAAACTATGAAACTCTTAGAATAAAAAATAGGAGTAAATCTTTATGACCTTGGGTAAGGCAAAGCCTTCTTAAACATGACACCAAACGTACAAGTGACAAAAGAAAAAATAGAGAAATTATACTTCATCAAAATTAATAACTTTTTTGCCTCAAAGACAAAAACAGATGTTGATGAGGACGTGCAGAAACTGAAATCTTCATACAATGCTGTTGGGAATATAAAATGGTGCAGACACTTTGGAAAACAGTCTGGCAGTTCCTTAAATGGCTAAACATAGAGTTCCCATACGGCTGACCCAGCAAATCCACTCCTAGGTATATTCCCAAAAGAAATGCAAACATATGGTCACCCAAAAACTTTTACACAAATATTCATAGCAGCATTATTCATAATAGCCAAAAAGTGGGAAAAACCCAAATGTCCATCCACTGATGAATGGATAAATAAAATCCATTCAATGGAATACTATTTGGTCATACAAAGAAATGAAGTGCTGATGCATGCTAAAACATGGATGAACCTTGAAAACATGCTAAGTGAAAGAAGCTGGTCACACAAGACCCCCACATATTGTATGATTCCTTTATATGAAATAGTCCAGAATAGGCAAAGCTAGAGAGACAGAAAGTTGATTTAGTGGTTGCCAATGGCTTGGAAGGAAGGAAATGGGGAGTGACTACTAAAGGATACAGCTTTTCTTTTATGGTACCCAAAAACATGAAAATGTTCTAAAATTGATTGTGGTGATGGTTGTACAACTCTGTGAATATGTTAAAATAGCACTAACTGCATACCTTAGATTAATGAATTTTGTGGTACATGAATTATATATCAATGGAATTGTTTAAAAAAAGGCTTATGTACATTGTTCATTTTTTTTAAGATGGAAACTCCAGAAGTGCATTCTTTTGTATAGCACTTTGTTAATAAATCAATATTAAGGCCAATTTGTACTTACATTATCAAAATAACAGTCATAACCATCAGGAGAGGCTTTTTTCAGAGCTTCTTCCAAAGACTTCACTGTCTTGTAATTAAAGACAACATCAAATCCAAGCTTTTTAAGGTAGGCAACCTTTTCATCAGACCCTACAGCTCCAACCACTTTGCAGCCCTAAAAGGAAGGAAAATGGAAACCATTTATAAGTCACAGGCATGGAACAACTCCACCTTCCTAGTCTAGTATGGTCAACTCCCCAATACTATTCTCCTACATGTTAATACACATATATGAAGAATACCATAATAGGCCAGCATAGGTAAAATTAGTCTCTGACCCAGTGTATAACCCACCCATAACTTCAGCTTGCCTCTGGCCACCACCGATTCCTTTTATGTTTATTTGGTTTACAGTCTGATTCAACCAGCTAGTTTGATGACCTATTCATTTGACTTCCTTGGTTCTTTATTTCTGGGCTTCTCTCCCCTTGCAATGACTTGTGTCCTATCTCTTGGTGCTGAGGTTCCTCAGAGTAGTATTTTGGTTCAGCTCCAGGACTCCTGTATCTGAGAAATGCTGTCACTGACAGCCCTCCTGGTAACTACCCCTCATTCTCTGATATGGCCCAAAGCATTGGCCTAGTTGCTGGATAATCGCAGAGGAACTGGAGGGCACTCTGAAAAGCACTTTTAGGATGAGACTAGAGGGCAGATGGGTACGTAGGAAGTAGCTGCCTTGTGTTCTGAATATATTCCTGAAGACCAGAATTTGAACTACGGTGCATTTTGAATTGAAGAAAGACCTCTGTGTTCATACAGGTTATCTCTCTGCAAACAGGGACCTCCATATACTTTTTCCATTCCTTCATAATCCAAGAAAAAACTATTTTGCAATAGTTGGTTCTCTTCCCTTCTAACCCTATACACTCTTGTAGGATGATCTCTTCTACACTTATGACCTCACTGCTTCCTTCATGCAGATGGCTCCCTCTGCTATGAACTCCAGGCCATGCCTCTCTCCTGAGTTCCAGATCAGTAATGCCAGATAGTCTACAAGACATCTTCATTTGGATGGTTGCAGGTACCTCAAAATCAGTGTCCAAAATTGAATGTATTTTTCCTTTGTTCCTTACTTGTTGTTCCTCTTCTAATCTCTATTACAGTGAATGAGTCCACCAGTCATCTATTTATCCAGGCCTGAAATATGTAGGTCCTAGGAGATGCTTTCCTTTCCATCACTGTCCATTTTCAATCAATCACCAGGTTTTATTTATTCTTTCTTAACCGATCTTTAAAAGCTAGCCCTGACTTCCTAACTCCATTGTCACTGCATCAAAATTTTCATCTGAATTACTGTACCAGCCTCCTGACTGGTCTTCCTCCTTGGTATTTCATGCCTATGAATTACTCTCCTCGAAGGCCAAAATGGTTTTCCTAAAGCGTAGAATGAATCATGTCACTCCTTTAAGGACGGAGTACAAACTCTTAGCATGGCAGTCTCCAATGGAGTTTCTACCAGGAAGAGTAGATATTTTAAAGGATGTGTTCATACAGTTTCAGGTTTCTCAATGAGAGTAAAAAAAAATACTGCATTAGTTAAACAGGTACAGGTTATGGGAATGGAGCAATCCCAGAATAAGATAATCCTTAGTTATGAAAAACCTGATTACTGAACTAAAACTGAAAAGAGACAGCAAATAGTAAAACAAAACTGATACTGCAGAAAACCAATTAAGTCAGCTGGAGGACCAAATCAAGGAAGTTCAGAACTCAGAGAGAAAAAAGTAAAAAAAGATGTAACTATGAGAGCAAAGATAAAATACAAAGAGACTAGTTCCAGGAGAAAGAGAATGCACATACTGTTGCAGGATAATATCTCTACTGAGGAATCTGATAATGAGGAGGCTGACTCCTTCTCTCTATGCTGCTCTTATACCACCTGATGTTTTCTGTTCTGACAGTGAAGAACCAGTTATTCCTTCCAATATAGAAGCATATTTAACAGAACTTTTACCTAAAAACATTCAAGTATAATTCCCAAATGATAAAAAGTGGAAAGGCCTTACTATAATAACTGGGACAGATGATTCATATCCTTCAAGTCCTGTATTAGAAAATTATACTGAAGAAGAAGCTAAATTGTTTAAAAAGCTGTGAATATTTTCAGGAAAGCAGAAAGGCCCTCCTAGCCTTCTTAGATATAGATAACATGTAATCTTCTGGTCCTCTGTGAACACAGGATGGGGCTGCAGCTGTTATTTTAATCATAGATGTCATAAATAATGTAGCAAAGTTGGATACAGTCCTAATCAAATGTATGTTTATCAACATGATGTAATGGCTAAACTAATCATTGAATAAAATGAGAAAACTATATTAAAAAGTTAGAGACAAGTAATAGTAACTCTTTTCTAATTTTCAGACTTTATAAGTAAAAGTGTGTTATATTGCTCTTAAGCAGTCATAGCTTAATTAGTAAAAATATTATCGAGGCGGGGCAAGATGGCAGACTGGTGAGCTGTATGTTTTAGTTACTCCTCCAGGAAAGTAGGTAGAAAGCCAGGAACTGCGTGGACTGGACACCACAGAGCAATCTGACTTTGGGCATACTTCATACAACACTCATGAAAACGTGGAACTGCTGAGATCAGCGAAATCTGTAAGTTTTTGCGGCCAGGGGACCCGCGCCCCTCCCTGCCAGGCTCAGTCCCGGGGGAGGAGGGGCTGTCAGCTCCAGGAAGGAGAAGGGAGAACTGCAGTGGAAGCCCTTATCGGAAACTCATTCTACTGATTCAAACTCCAACCATAGATAGACTGAGACCAGACACCAGAGAATCTGAGAGCAGCCAGCCCAGCAGAGAGGAGACAGGCATAGAAAAAAAACAACACGAAAAACTCCAAAATAAAAGCGGAGGATTTTTGGAGTTCTGGTGAACATAGAAAGGGGAAGGGCCCTGAGGCGCATATGCAAATCCCGAAGAAAAGCTGATCTCTCTGCCCTGTGGACCTTTCCTTAATGGCCCTGGTTGCTTTGTCTCTTAGCATTTCAATAACCCATTAGATCTCTGAGGAGGGCCCGTTTTGTTTTTTGTTTTTTGTTTTTTTAAATCCTTTTTTCTTTTTCTAAAACAATTACTCTAAGAAGCCCAATACAGAAAGCTTCAAAGACTTGCTATTTGGGCAGGTCAAGTCAAGAGCAGAACTAGGAGAGCTCTGAGACAAAACGCAATAATCCAGTGGCTGAGAAAATTCACTAAACACCACAACTTCCCAAGAAAAGGGGGGTGTCCGCTCACAGCCATCATCCTGGTGGACAGGAAACACTCCTGCCCATCGCCAGCCCCATAGCCCAGAACTGCCCCAGACAACCCAGTGTGACGGAAGTGCTTCAAATAACAGGCACACACCACAAAACTGGGCGTGGACATTAGCCTTCCCTGCAACCTCAGCTGATTGTCCCAGAGTTGGGAAGGTGGAGCAGTGTGAATTAACAAAGCCCCATTCAGCCATCATTTCAGCAGACTGGGAGCCTCCCTACACAGCCCAGCAGCCCAGAACTGCCCTGGGGGACGGCACTCACCTGTGACATAGCACAGTCATCCCTCAACAGAGGACCAGGGTGGGGCACAGCCCGGAAGAGGGGACCACTTGCAAGTCTCAGGTGCCATACGCCAATACCAAGGACTTGTGGGTCAGTGGCAGAGACAAACTGTGGCAGGACTGAACTGAAGGATCAGACTATTGCAGCTGCCTTAAAACTCTAGGATCACCAGGGAGATTTGATTGTTAGAGCCACCCCCCCCCTCCCTGACTGCCCAGAAACACGCCCCATATACAGGGCAGGCAACACCAACTACACACACAAGCTTGGTACACCAATTGGACCCCACAAGACTCACTCCCCCACTCACCAAAAAGGCTAAGCAGGGGAGAACTGGCTTGTGGAGAACAGGTGGCTCGTGGACGCCACCTGCTGGTTAGTTAGAGAAAGTGTACTCCACGAAGCTGTAGATCTGATAAATCAGAGATAAGGACTTCAATTGGTGTACAAATCCTAAAAGAACCCTATCAAGTTCAGCAAAGGCCACGAGGCCAAAAACAACAGAAAATTATAAAGCATATGAGAAAACCAGACGATATGGATAACCCAAGCCCAAGCACCCAAATCAAAAGACCAGAAGAGACACAGCACCTAGAGCAGCTACTCAAAGAACTAAAGATGAACAATGAGACCATAGTACGGGAGATAAAGGAAATCAAGAAGTCCCTAGAAGAGCATAAAGAAGACATTGCAAGACTAAATAAAAAAATGGATGATCTTATGGAAATTAAAGAAACTGTTGACCAAATTAAAAAGATTCTGGACACTCATACTACAAGACTAGAGGAAGTTGAACAACGAATCAGTGACCTCGAAGATGACAGAATGGAAAATGAAAGCATAAAAGAAAGAATGGGGAAAAAAATTGAAAAAATCGAAATGGACCTCAGGGATATGATAGATGATATGAAACGTCCAAATATAAGACTCATTGGTGTCCCAGAAGGGGAAGAAAAGGGTAAAGGTCTAGGAAGAGTATTCAAAGAAATTGTTGGGGAAAACTTCCCAAATCTTCTAAACAACATAAATACACAAATCATAAATGCTCAGCGAACTCCAAATAGAATAAATCCAAATAAACCCACTCCGAGACATATACTGATCACACTATCAAACACAGAAGAGAAGGAGCAAGTTCTGAAAGCAGCAAGAGAAAAGCAATTCACCACATACAAAGGAAACAGCATAAGACTAAGTAGTGACTACTCAGCAGCCACCATGGAGGCAAGAAGGCAGTGGCACGATATATTTAAAATTCTGAGTGAGAAAAATTTCCAGCCAAGAATACTTTATCCAGCAAAGCTCTCCTTCAAATTTGAGGGAGAGCTTAAATTTTTCACAAACAAACAAATGCTGAGAGAATTTGCTAACAAGAGACCTGCCCTACTGGAGATACTCAAAGGAGCCCTACAGACAGAGAAACAAAGACAGGACAGAGAGACTTGGAGAAAGGTTCAGTACTAAAGAGATTCGGTATGGGTACAATAAAGGATATTAATAGACAGAGGGGAAAAATATGACAAACATAAACCAAAGGATAAGATGGCTGATTCAAGAAATGCCTTCACGGTTATAACGTTGAATGTAAATGGATTAAACTCCCCAGTTAAAAGATATAGATTCGCAGAATGGATCAAAAAAAATGAACCATCAATATGCTGCATACAAGAGACTCATCTTAGACACAGGGACACAAAGAAACTGAAAGTGAAAGGATGGAAAAAAATATTTCATGCAAGCTACAGCCAAAAGAAAGCAGGTGTAGCAATATTAATCTCAGATAAAATAGACTTCAAATGCAGGGATGTTTTGAGAGACAAAGAAGGCCACTACGTACTAATAAAAGGGGCAATTCAGCAAGAAGAAATAACAATCGTAAATGTCTATGCACCCAACCAAGGTGCCACAAAATACATGAGAGAAACACTGGCAAAACTAAAGGAAGCAATTGATGTTTCCACAATAATTGTGGGAGACTTCAACACATCACTCTCTCCTATAGATAGATCAACCAGACAGAAGACCAATAAGGAAATTGAAAACCTAAACAATCTGATAAATGAATTAGATTTAACAGACATATACAGGACATTACATCCCAAATCACCAGGATACACATACTTTTCTAGTGCTCATGGAACTTTCTCCAGAATAGATCATATGCTGGGACATAAAACAAGCCTCAATAAATTTAAAAAGATTGAAATTATTCAAAGCACATTCTCTGACCACAATGGAATACAATTAGAAGTCAATAACCATCAGAGACTTAGAAAATTCACAAATACCTGGAGGTTAAACAACACACTCCTAAACAATCAGTGGGTTAAAGAAGAAATAGCAAGAGAAATTGCTAAATAGATAGAGATGAATGAAAATGAGAACACAACATACCAAAACCTATGGGATGCAGCAAAAGCAGTGCTAAGGGGGAAATTTATAGCACTAAATGCATATATTAAAAAGGAAGAAAGAGCCAAAATCAAAGAACTAATGGATCAACTGAAGAAGCTAGAAAATGAACAGCAAACCAATCCTAAACCAAGTACAAGAAAAGAAATAACAAGGATTAAAGCAGAAATAAATGACATAGAGAACAAAAAAACAATAGAGAGGATAAATATCACCAAAAGTTGGTTCTTTGAGAAGATCAACAAGATTGACAAGCCCCTAGCTAGACTGACAAAATCAAAAAGAGAGAAGACCCATATAAACAAAATAATGAATGAAAAAGGTGACATAACTGCAGATCCTGAAGAAATTAAAAAAATTATAAGAGGATACTATGAACAACTGTATGGCAACAAACTGGATAATGTAGAGGAAATGGACAATTTCCTGGAAACATATGAACAACCTAGACTGACCAGAGAAGAAATAGAAGACCTCAACCAACCCATCACAAGCAAAGAGATCCAATCAGTCATCAAAAATCTTCCCACAAATGAATGCCCAGGGCCAGATGGCTTCACAGGGGAATTCTACCAAACTTTCCAGAAAGAACTGACACCAATCTTACTCAAACTCTTTCAAAACATTGAAGAAAATGGAACACTACCTAACTCATTTTATGAAGCTAACATCAATCTAATACCAAAACCAGGCAAAGATGCTACAAAAAAGGAAAACTACCGGCCAATCTCCCTAATGAATATAGATGCAAAAATCCTCAACAAAATACTTGCAAATCGAATCCAAAGACACATTAAAAAAATCATACACCATGACCAAGTGGGGTTTATTCCAGGCATGCAAGGATGGTTCAACATAAGAAAATCAATCAATGTATTACAACACATTAACAAGTCAAAAGGGAAAAATCAATTGATCATCTCAATAGATGCTGAAAAAGCATTTGACAAAATCCAACATCCGTTTTTGATAAAAACACTTCAAAAGGTAGGAATTGAAGGAAACTTCCTCAACATGATAAAGAGCATATATGAAAAACCCACAGCCAGCATAGTACTCAATGGAGAGAGACTGAAAGCCTTCCCTCTAAGATCAGGAACAAGACAAGGATGCCCGCTATCACCACTGTTATTCAACATTGTGCTGGAAGTGCTAGCCAGGGCAATCCGGCAAGACAAAGAAATAAAAGGCATCCAAATTGGAAAAGAAGAAGTAAAACTGTCATTGTTTGCAGATGATATGATCTTATATCTAGAAAACCCTGAGAAATTGACGATACAGCTACTAGAGCTAATAAACAAATTTAGCAAAGTAGCGGGATACAAGGTTAATGCACATAAGTCAGTAATGTTTCTATATGCTGGAAATGAACAAACTGAAGAGACACTCAAGAAAAAGATACCATTTTCAATAGCAACTAAAAAAATCAAGTACCTAGGAATAAACTTAACCAAAGATGTAAAAGACCTATACAAAGAAAACTACATAACTCTACTAAAAGAAATAGAAGGGGACCTTAAAAGATGGAAAAATATTCCATGTTCATGGATAGGAAGACTAAATGTCATTAAGATGTCAATTCTACCCAAACTCATCTACAGATTCAATGCAATCCCAATCAAAATTCCAACAACCTACTTTGCAGACTTGGAAAAGCTAGTCATCAAATTTATTTGGAAAGGGAAGATGCCTCGAATTGCTAAAGACACTCTAAAAAAGAAAAACGAAGTGAGAGGACTTACACTCCCTGACTCTGAAGCTTATTATAAAGCCACAGTTGCCAAAACAGCATGGTACTGGCACAAAGACAGACATATAGATCAATGGAATCGAATTGAGAATTCGGAGATAGACCCTCAGATCTATGGCCAACTGATCTTTGATAAGGCCCCCAAAGTCACTGAATTGAGTCATAATGGTCTTTTCAACAAATGGGGCTGGGAGAGTTGGATATCCATATCCAAAAGAATGAAAGAGGACCCCTACCTCACCCCCTACACAAAAATTAACTCAAAATGGACCAAAGATCTCAATATAAAAGAAAGTACCATAAAACTCCTAGAAGATAATGTAGGAAAACATCTTCAAGACCTTGTATTAGGCGGCCACTTCCTAGACTTTACACCCAAAGCACAAGCAACAAAAGAGAAAATAGATAAATGGGAACTCCTCAAGCTTAGAAGTTTCTGCACCTCAAAGGAATTTCTCAAAAAGGTAAAGAGGCAGCCAACTCAATGGGAAAAAATTTTTGGAAACCATGTATCTGACAAAAGACTGATATCTTGCATATATAAAGAAATCCTACAACTCAATGACAATAGTACAGTCGGCCCAATTATAAAATGGGCAAAAGATATGAAAAGACAGTTCTCTGAAGAGGAAATACAAATGGCCAAGAAACACATGAAAAAATGTTCAGCTTCACTAGCTATTAGAGAGATGCAAATTAAGACCACAATGAGATACCATCTAACACCGGTTAGAATGGCTGCCATTAAACAAACAGGAAACTACAAATGCTGGAGGGGATGTGGAGAAATTGGAACTCTTATTCACTGTTGGTGGGACTGTATAATGGTTCAGCCACTCTGGAAGTCAGTCTGGCAGTTCCTTAGAAAACTAGATATAGAGTTACCATTCGACCCAGCGATTGCACTTCTCGGTATATACCCGGAAGATCGGAAAGCAGTGACACGAACAGATATCTGCACGCCAATGTTCATAGCAGCATTATTCACAATTGCCAAGAGATGGAAACAACCCAAATGTCCTTCAACAGATGAGTGGATAAATAAAATGTGGTATATACACACGATGGAATACTACGCGGCAGTAAGAAGGAACGATCTCGTGAAACATATGACAACATGGATGAACCTTGAAGACATAATGCTAAGCGAAATAAGCCAGGCACAAAAAGAGAAATATTATATGCTACCACTAATGTGAACTTTGAAAAATATAAAACAAATGGCTTATAATGTAGAATGTAGGGGAACTAGCAATAGAGAGCAATTAAGGAAGGGGGAACAATAATCCAAGAAGAACAGATAAGCTATTTAACGTTCTGGGGATGCCCAGGAATGACTATGGTCTGTTAATTTCTGATGGATATAATAGGAGCAAGTTCACAGAAATGTTGCTCTATTAGGTAACTTTCTTGGGGTAAAGTAGGAACATGTTGGAAGTTAAGTAGTTATCTTAGGTTAGTTGTCTTTTTCTTACTCCCTTGTTATGGTCTCTTTAAAATGTTCTTTTATTGTATGTTTGTTTTCTTTTTAACTTTTTTTTCATACAGTTGATTTAAAAAAGAAGGGAAAGTTAAAAAAAAAAAAAAAAACAAGGGAAAAAAAAAGATGTAGTGCCCCCTTGAGGAGCCTGTGGAGAATGCAGGGGTATTCACCTCCATGGTTGCTAACATGACCACAGACATAGGGGACTGGTGGTTTGATGGGTTGAGCTCTCTACCACAGGTTTTACCCTTGGGAAGACGGTTGCTGCAAAGGAGAGGCTAGGCCTCCCTATGGTTGTGCCTAAGAGCCTCCTCCCGAATGCCTCTTTGTTGCTCAGATGTGGCCCTCTCTCTCTGGCTAAGCCAACTTGAAAGGTGAAATCACTGCCCTCCCCCCTACGTGGGATCAGACACCCAGGGGAGTGAATCACCCTGGCAACGTGGAATATGACTCCCGGGGAGGAATGTAGACCCGGCATCGTGGGACGGAGAACATCTTCTTGACCAAAAGGGGGATGTGAAAGGAAATGAAATAAGCTTCAGTGGCAGAGAGAATCCAAAAGGAGCCGAGAGGTCACTCTGGTGGGCACTCTTACGCACACTTTAGACAACCCTTTTTAGGTTCTAAAGAATTGGGGTAGCTGGTGGTGGATACCTGAAACTATCAAACTACAACCCAGAACCCATGAATCTCGAAGACAGTTGTATAAAAATGTAGCCTATGAGGGGTGACAAGGGGATTGGGAAAGCCATAAGGACCACACTCCACTTTGTCTAGTTTATGGATGGATGAGTAGAAAAATAGGGGAAGGAAACAAACAGACAAAGGTACCCAGTGTTCTTTTTTACTTCAATTGCTCTTTTTCACTCTAATTATTATTCTTGTTATTCTTGTGTGTGTGCTAATGAAGGTGTCAGGGATTGATTTGGGTGATGAATGTACAACTATGTAATGGTACTATGAACAATCGAAAGTACGATTTGTTTTGTATGACTGCGTGGTATATGAATATATCTCAATAAAATGAAGATAAAAAAAAAAAAAAAAAAAAGACATAATGCTGAGCAAAATAAGCCAGGCACAAAAAGAGAGATATTGTATGTTACCACTAATGTGAATTCCGTGAAAAATGTACAATGTTTTATACTGTAGAATGTAGGGGACCTAGAGATACCAATTAGTGGAGGAGGAATGATAATCTAATAAGAACAGATAAACTATGGAGGGTAATCTCAATGTTATGGGAATGCTCAGGAATGATTATGGTTTGTAAACTTTCTTGGATATAGTAAGATCATGTTGGAAGCAATAGAGTTATTTTAAGTTTTTTTTTTCTCTTATTCCTTTGTTTTCTTAGGGGTTGTTAATTTTCTTGGGGTATGGTAGGAACATGTTGGAAGCAATGTAGTTATTTTAGATTATTTGTTTTTCTTACTCCTCTGTTTGGACATGGTTTATTAATTTTCTTGGGGTATGGTAGGAACATATTGGAAGCAAAGTAGTTATTTTAGGTTATTTGTTTTCCTTAATCCATTGCTTTGTTTGAAATGTTGTGGGGTTTTTTTGGTTGTTGTTTGCCTGTTTGTTTTTAATTTTTTGATAAAGTTAAAAAATTGAAAAAAAATCAGTAGAAAAATGGGAGTAAAAACTAAATGACAAATAGGGTGGGATGGGGGGAGGGTTTGGGTATTCTCTTTTCACTTTTATTTTTTATTCTTATTCTGATTCTTTCTGATGTAAGGAAAATGTTCAGAAATAGATTGTGGTGATGAACGCATAACTATATGATCATACTGTGAACAGTTGATTGTATACCATGGATGACTGTATGGTTTGTGAATATATTTCAATAAAACTGAATTAAAAAAAAATATTATCGTAGAGTTTTACAGGCATTCGAGGCTAAGTCTCTAATTACATTGTGGATACCCTTCTTTGATCTTGAATTACTCGTGTATCAAGACGCTTCACTTCGTGAGTCACTCATGTTCATGACGCATCATTTAATGTAAAAATAGAATATGACTTAATTAAAGGTTCTCTAAATCAAGATGGTATAAATTTTCTGTAACTCAAACAATGGGGAGCTCTCTGATTTCGTGTCCAGCTGCATCTATAGGAGCAGAGGCTCCCAGGCTTGGAAAGGTATCAATTGATTTCTACATGGTAAACTTGTTCCTTTAACCTTAAGTGCTCCTTTAGTAAAAATGTGTTCAAGTTGAATTCTTGTCTTGAGTGCTCTTAACTTTTAAACTATTTTCTGTCCCTGTACTATTAATTGAGTGGGACATTACTTGATGACACTCAAACCCATTGAATCACGACCTGATAAGGCCCAGGCCTTTTCTAATGGAGGTCATAGGTTTGAGGTGTAAACAGATAAACCTGTGACAATTCACAGTTCCCAATTGGGAAAACAGAGTAGATAGAAAAGCAATTATTAAATAATTAGTAGACAAAAATATTTCTTCATTTGAAAGAAAACTAGTCTTCAGATTATAATGGCTGAGTTCCATGCAGGATTAAACAACAACAACAAAAAAGACACATATAGTATTCAAAGATTAACAAGAAATTCTTACAAGCATCTAAGAAAAAAACTAATTACCTGCAAAGTAAAGAGAATCAGATTGGCTTTGAACATCTCACTTGCAACATTAAATGGAAATTGAAAAATGAAACTGTTTTATGAGTTCTGAGGTAAAGGGATGATTAGGATTTGGAATGCTATACCCAGCAAAATTAAAAGGAATTTTCAGGTGCCATAATCTAAATATGTTAATAATAATATGGAATTTTAAATACAGATTTTTTTTCACAAGGCAAATTTTATTTTTTTTCAAGTTACAAAAATATGAGCATGTCAAAAATATAGTCTGATCCACATAAGAGTAGTTCCAGCCATTTAAAGTTATACAGAACTCGGAGAAAGCAAGTCATACATGTCTTAAATCATAGGACAATCTGTGAATAGTACACAACCATTTGATCAGTTATTGCTAGGTATATTCAGTTACTACTTGAGACTGTTCTCCATAATGGAAAAGACAATTTTAGGGTATTTTGATTGCTGCTACTTAAGCTGTGTTTTTAAAAAGCCAATCCAAATGAAAAATAAGCTCGCTTTGAGTAAAGTATCACATGTAAGTTTTGATCTGTAACATAAGGAGTGGAAGTGGATAATTTCTAAATTTCAGTTTCAGCCCTTTTTATATTTAGTTCTGTTTTGTTAGTATTATCAGAAATATAACGGATCAAGAGGAAATGACTTACCAGTTGTATAATTGATAAGAAACATTAATTTCGTGTTGTAATGTAGAAACGAAGTTGGCACATCTAATTTAAAAACATTTTTAAAAGCACATTTAACCCAGTAGCCTTGACTCTTGAAGACGATTGTACGGCAGTGTGGCTTACAGGAGGTGACAGTGTGATTGTGGGGGCCTAGTGGATCATGCTCCCTTTGTCCAGTGGATGAGTGGAAAAATGGGGATGGAAGACTGAATGCAGGATAGAGTGGGATGGGGCGATGATTTGGGTGTTCTTTTTTGCTTTTGTTTTTTTATTCTTGTTTTTACTTTTTCTGGTATACGGAAAATGTTCAAGGAGTAGATTGGGATGATGAATGCACAACTGGGTGATGGTGCTGTGGATAGTTGTGCACTTTGGATGATTGTGTGGTTTGTGAATATATCTTAATGAAATTGAATTTTTAAAAAAGCACATTTAAAAAATGGAAAACCATTTAAAGTTTAACCAAAGTGACTTTCTTTTCCCCACTTTAAAAGTTCAGAACATCCTCACCTGGATTGTTGCTGATGTTCTCACAAACATTGAGGACTAGTGGTTTGGTATACTGAGCCCTCTGTCTTGGGACTTGCCCTCACGGAGTTCGTTACTGCAAAGGAGTGGCTAAACCTGCTTATGATTGTGTCTGAGAGTCTCCCCCTGAATACCTCTTTGTTGCTCAGATGCGGCCCTCTCTCTCTCTCTAGCTAAGCCAACTCGGTAGGTGAACTCACTGCCCTCCCCCCTAATGTGGAATTTGACTCCCAGGGGTGTAAATCTCCCTGGCAACATGGGATATGACTCCCAGGGATGAATCTGGACCTGACATCATGGGACTGAGAACATCTTCTTGACCAAAAGGAGGAAGCAAAATGAAACGAAATAAAGCTTCAGTGGCTGAAAGATTTCAAATGAAGTCAAGTAGTCACACTCTGGTGGACATCCTTACACACTATATAGATAACCCTTTTTAGGTTTTAATGTACTAGAATAGCTAGAAGTAAATACCTGAAACTATCAAACTGCAAAAAAAAAAAAAAAAAAAAAAATTCAGACATCAAATTCATCAATTTGTTCTTCTTAATTTTATGGGTTTATGAAGATCTGCCATTCTTCATTTCCTCTTAGTAAAAATACTTTCTAAAAGATTAAGATATGTTCAATATCATATGGAAGAACGATTCATAGTTTAAAATTTTTTAACTTTAAATAATTAAAAAAAGATAATGCAATTGACAGTGTAAAAACACATGGAAAAAGTCACTTATTTTGTGGGCAATTAATATATAGGAAATTTTTGGCCTAAAGTTCACATGGAAGACTTAGAAGTTCAGGGTACCTTAAAGAGACGTGTCCTGATGCTACTGACAATGGCTTGTTTCCAACTTTCATGTTAGACCCCAGCTGCCAAGGTTAGACTTACTGCTGACAATTTTACCCCTACGAGTTCTTGAACAAATTGAGACATATATTGGTTTGGTATGAAGTGAAGTAGAAAAACCTTAAAAAAAATCATTCTTAGAACAAAAGTGACACTTATAACCATTTGGCAAGGACAATTTATTACCTTAGTGAATTAAATCCTAAAAATAGGCTACAGTTTTAGGAGGTAGAAAACAAGTACCAAAAATTTAGCATTTGGTCAGTCCTCCTTCTTAGTTTTAGCTCCAACTGCAGATTTCTATATTACTTATTCCCCATCCTCTCAGCAAAGCTATCAATCTTACTATCATTTATTATCTAAAGTTATAGACTTGGAAATGCCAACAGAAATCTTTTTAAGAAGCTTTGCTTTTAAGTCACTCAAGTTATCAATTTAGATTATTTTGTACTTCTCTGGTCAATTAACTCACTTCACAATAAAACATGCCAAAAAAAAAACATGAAAAATATGACTACTGAACAGGTCTATGTGCAAATCCAACATACCAGAGTAGTTAAGCAAACCCAAAATTAGTAGTTAAACATAGATTACTGAACTATAATTTAGGATGGGGGTAAATTAAGAGTGTAAGAAGTTCAAATACATACTTTCAATCAAAAGGTAAACACTAGCAGAATATAAACAACACTTAGATTCTAAATAATTAGAGGGAAAAGAACAAAGAATATGATACAAAGGGTGGTAAATTGAATTATGTACCCCAATTTGACATGTTCTTAATCCTTATTCCTGTGAGTGTGAACCCATTGTAAATAGGACCTCTTGAAGTTGTTATTTTTAGTTAAGGGGTGGCCCAACTGAATGAGGGTGGGTCTTAATCCAGATTTGGGAGGCCTTATAAAGTGAACCAGGAAGTCACAGAAGCTAGAAAGAAAGAAGACGTCGCCCAGGTGACGGGAAACAAGGATTCAACCTAAAGATCCCCAAAGATTGCTGGTAGCCAGCACCAGAACACTACAGATTTGGGGACAAAGCAAGCCTTGCTGATACCTTGATTTTGGTCTTCCAGCTTCTGAAACCATGTGCCAAAATATTACTGCTGTTAAACCAACCCATTGCATGGTATTTGTGATAGCAGCTCTAGCAAAGTAAGGCACAGAGTAGCAATAATCAATAAACAGAAAACAAAATAAGATGGTATGAATAGGACCAAACATGACAATTATGACAATTAATATGAATGGATTAAATTTACTTATTAAAACACTGAGACTTTCAGAAGGGGGTAGAAGGTAAAAAGCAGCTAATCTGTTACAAGAAATATACATAAAATGAACAGAAAGTTTGACTATAACAGAATAGATTTAAGGGCAATTTTTTTCAAACTTTTATAATAAAATCCCCCTTATAGATTCAAACTATAAACATTTGAAATTGGAATATTGGAAATATTCCTAATTAATTTTTTAAGTCTAGCATAACCAAAGCTAAACACTCTGATAAGTTCAGAACAAAAAAGAAAACTTTAAATGAAACTCATCTACAAATATATATGAAAAGATTCTATTCAAAATGTTATCAAATCAAATCCAAAGGTATAAAAAATACACCACAGCTAAAAGCTTAGAAAGCTTATTCCAGGAATGCTAGAATGGTTCAACACTGGATAACTAATGTAATTCATTAAGTGTAAAGTTAACTTGACAAATGTTGAAGTGACATTTGATAAAACTCAATATCTATTCCTTCTTATTTTCTTATTTAAATAAACTCTTGCTACAGCCTCTATGATAGTTCTTGTCTCTTATTTGTATTCCAAGTCCCCATTAGCACTGGTAACCAGCAAGAATCCTTGGCTATTGCTTGTAGCCATGTACTCATGTGCATCCTCTCTAACTTCTCCCACAGGAACGAGCTCCTGAATCCTGCATCCCA
This sequence comes from Choloepus didactylus, assembly GCF_015220235.1. Lineage (NCBI taxonomy): Eukaryota > Metazoa > Chordata > Mammalia > Pilosa > Megalonychidae > Choloepus > Choloepus didactylus. The sequence continues at coordinate 111,630,528 of NC_051316.1, read as the reverse complement.
GCAAAGGATCAGCTAGGCCAGATCAACTTAGAATATCCCTACTATGTGACAGCAAATCCTGATAGTGCCTGAGCCGCCTCTGCCCTGTAACCCTACCATCTTATCAGATCCCTTGAGCACAGACACCTGCCCAAATCAGAACCAACATTTCTGTGCCCTGGGTACTTCTTAGGAGTTAGTTCCCAAGTCACGGCCCCACAGCTCTGGACCGACTGCCCATTTATTTCTAGTGCAGTAACCCTTGCCATGAGGTCATGTGGGCTGTGGCTCTTGAGATTGGCTGATCTCAAGTCCGTCCTGGTATTGCTGGGGGCATTCATGAAGAAAGATTGAAGTTTCAAGAAAAACTATGAAAGTAGTTACTGCCTACAAACTCATTTCTCTAGACAGAGGCCATTCCTGACTTTATACCTGCAATGCTACCAAATCACAATAGGCAGATCGTCTTTGTTATATCATTTCCCCCCTCCTCCCATTTCTCAATCATTTCCAATCTCCAACTTCTAAACATGATCAAGACTAGACTGTAAACACTCTGAGGCCAAGGAAGTTCTGTTCTGTTCTCTGTTGCATTCTTAGGGCACAGGGTGGGTCTTGCATAAAAAATATGTGTTACTGGAGGAAGACACTTACCTTGAGCTTAGCTATCTGCCCCACAACAGAGCCCACTGCTCCTGCTGCTGCATTAAGCATCACCGTTTCTCCACCCTTCACACCACAGATGTCAAGTAGGCCAAAGTATGCTGTTAGGCTGACAGAAGAAAGTTAAGGATAAGTAGATAGATATTTCTCAGAAAGATAGTTTCTTTCCCCTATAATTCATTCATTTCACCCCAAAGGTCTTCTCAGCAGCCCAGTGCCATGGGTCCAGGTAAAAGAACACATAGGAAATGAATATGACCAGCTACCCACCTCCCCCCTCCCTGCTCCTAGATAGGAATAAAGATGATGTGAACCAGGGAGGGAATGGACAGTGGGCTGGAAGGGGGCTGCATCCTGTCCATCCCCAGGCTAGACCCCAGGGGAACAAGAAGATCGATCTCCCTTAAACTTTAGGGATCCAAGAATAAAGGGCTTAACCCTTCCCAGGTAAGTCTTAGGGAGATGGTAATGGTGCCATATCCACCAGGTAGATACAATGATACAATGTACCTAGGCATGAGAGGCTCAGAGAGAGCCCCTTGTATGATATGGAAGAACTTCTGAAAGTTCCTCATATCACCCCAAGTGGCATATTGGAGTCAGCTTGCAGAGAAAGAAGTACTGGGCAAGAATGCACTATGGACAGTACTGATGGGGAATGGGTGGGGACAGCTCTACACCTTAGTGGATTGCCAGCCTGGAACAGAATGTCACTGAGAACCCAAGGGGAAAAGTTACACTTTGACAGGAGACCAGCGTAAGACCAAGATAGGTCAAGACCAAGAAGTTGTTTCCCCCCTCTACAATTGTGTTAGATCTTGGAGCTTTCCATCAACTCTAAAAAGAAAAGAAAGTGGGAATCTCGTGTTTTAAATCTAAATGAATTTGCAGTTTTCTGTTATTGTACCAGCCAAAACAAAGACTTTAGATAGAAATGAAGTTCAGTAGTAGAAAAGTTTTAGGTTGTATTTATGTACCTCCCAAGTCTGAGACAATGGAATCCATATCCATTATTGTGATTGTTAAGCTACTTTTAAAATTGTGGACAAATTCATGTAGAGTTATTTCTGTATAAAATGGAAACTACAAATTGGCATAGTTTTAGTTGACTCATCCTCTGGCTGTATTAGGCGTCCATGAGAGTTGGGCATTGAAGGGAAGGCAGTGGGAGATACAGGAAGCACTTTTTCTTAAGACTGAAATATCTAATATTCCCTTAACATGTGATTCTCAAAAGATGGATGGAGGACCACCTGTCTCAGAATCATCTGGAGTGTTTATTTAAAATTTAAATTCCCAGGCCCTACTCCAGATCCACTGATTCAGAAATCTGGGGACCTGGAAAGTCAAATTTTAATAAGACTCCAGGTGATTCTCATGAATGCTGGTAACTGAAAAGCTGTGCATTAATAAATGCTGATACCAGAGGTTGCTGGGCAAGTTAGCCTAACTCCAAAAGAGAAACAGAAGGTACATTTTCTGTTTGTGTCATTCCACCCACCATCAACAACAATGCCATTCCCCCAGGCCACGTTCTAGGTTTTTCCAGAGTCTCCTTTCAATTAGACATATCAGCAAGATACACAGGCCTTTCCCAAACACCAATCCCATTTAAAGGTAAAATGGAGCTAAGATGGAGAAACCATGTAAAGTAATCCTAGAGGAAAAATTAAAGGTACATTTTGAACTAAGGGAAACGTGATGGAATCAACAGGTTGGAGAGCAAGACACCTGAACTCTTCCAACTTAATTGAGAAGAGAGAGAGGCCCTATTGAAGGAAATGATGTAATACTTTGGGTGAATGTTAAATCTGTGGAGCTTGGAGAGCTGAAAGATACCCTAGGTTGCAAAATGCACTTCTTTTATTGTCTATAGCAGAGATCCCAGAATTCTTGAAAGGTTGATCTACCCCATTGGCAAGTGGCTCAAAATGGCATGAATTCTCAGAATGGGTGGTGTGTGGCTGGAGGAAGCCAGAAGTATGTGTGGCATAGCTCCTCCCCTTTCAATCATTGATAACCACTGGCATAAAGTTGATGGGAGTAAAACTGTACTCCTTAGGAGCTTGGAACAGGTGAATATAAATGTATACATGAATGAATATATTATCTTCTATTTCAAGGGTCAAGGTCTCCTAATATTTTACAAATTACTTTCTCCCCAGCTAAGTCAGGGAAGACTTGCTCTGAGGTTTCCTCATGTCTACCTTCACTTCTGCTGTCCTACACCTGGCACACAATCTAGAGAGAAGGATGGGTAGGAAAACAAAGAGGGAGGAAAAGTTCTCACTAATGGAGGGTATAGGGCAGGCAGGGAAGATGGGGAAGTGCTGCGGTTTGTTTAGTGTCCACTAATTGAATGTAAGAAGGTAGACAGCATCCTCTAATTTCATATCTCTTGGCAGTATCAACTCTGAGGAGACTAAGTTAAATAAGAACTTGGGGTTAATGGGAGTGTTTTTTTGTTAGAGGCCGATGTTTTGGGGGTACATATTTCCACTTCATTTTTTAGAAGTCCTTCGAAATGTAAAAATGGAAGAGGGAGGGCAGATGGGAAGAAGCAAGGAAGGAAGAGAAAGATCACACAACAGAAAAAGAAAGGAACTAAATGAATTCTGGGCTAGGAAAGTTTTGGAGACACCAAAAGGCAATGACCTTGCTTCTCCAAGGCACTAAAGGAAACTTGATATCCAAAGTTCAGGTGGGGACTGGAGAATGGGCACAGGATAAACAAGGAGTCTTCCTGAGGGACAAGGTCAAGGTAAGCTTGAGTATTTTAGATCTGTCCCAAGCTGAGTGATTGTACAACTCAGATGTGTATAGAGAAAGGGTGAGGAAGGACAGATAGTTAAGAAAGCCCAAGCTAGATTGAACCTACTTTCCCTTCTTTAACTCTGAACTGGAGGCAAATATGAGTGAAACCAAGATCACCCCAGGGACAGGAGGAGCTGGTTCCTTTGTGCTACCATTTGCCAGCTGCCCAGAAGGGATCATGACCCATGTTGCATCTCACTGTCATTGCTATCTCCATGTGCCTGGAGCTCTCTGATCAGATTTTCCCTCTTTCCTTCAGTCCCAAGGCTAACTGTAGCCCATCCTGCTTCCTTTCTTAGTCCTACCATCTACTCCAATCAGCCCCTAAGCCTATAATGGCTCAAATCTCTTTATGTTGACCAAGTTCTGGACAAACCATTTTAGAAAATCAGAATGTCAAGTATTCAAACAAAAGAAATGTATTCATGAAACTTACCCTGGCATGCCAATTGTCCCCAGAGCTAAAGATACTGGTAACGTGTCTGGCCACTCTGCGAGCAGCTTTTCCAGCCCTTTCCCATCAGAAATGGAATGCGTTGTCCAGCCTGAATGAGCCAGTACTATAGTTCCTGTTGGATAGGCTGAGTTTTTACTTTCCACAACTCTGAAAAATAAAGCACATTAAGATGTGAAACTTCTTCCCATTCAAGGGATGCTGTGTGTTGTGTTCACAAAAGGGCACTGAGGTTGACAGTCCATGATTGTTAAATACTCTACTACATCTCTCCATCTTTATTCTTAGCCATTGGCCTCTCCTCCTCCTTGGAAGAAATAGGGGCCATCAGAGAGGAGCTCTCTCAACTGGTCCAGCAGCCCTGTCCTCATCTCTTCTGTCTAAGATGCATCTGTCCTCTGACTGAAAGTGCACTGGGTACCAGCCTTTTCTGTTCTTTAGGGGCCGCCCTCCATCCTAGTCTTCTTTCTCCTGAATCTTTAACATTTTCCTCTCTATTATCCCTTTCCCTAAGCATTTAAATATGCTGAATTCTACCATGTTCTAGCCCCATCCTCTCCCTACCTCCTCCCTTTTCTTTCTTTTACAGCCAAGAAAGACGGGAGAAACCAGCAGACACCACCATGTGCTGTACTGCAGAGGAGGCAAGGGTCACTGGCAGCCAGTCTTCGGGAAGAAAGTATCACTCGATGATGCCTTGATTTGGACATTTTCACAGCCTCAAAACTGTAACACAACCCATTTCACAGTATATGCTTGAGCAGCATAGGAAACTAAAACACTACTCTATTCAACACTTGATCACACAAAACTCTTTCCCCATTAGTTTCCAGGATACCAATCTCTCCCAGCTTCTCACTGCCCTCTCTAAGCTGCTCCATTTCTCTTTCATTTACTGATTCCTTTTCTTTTATCTTCTCCCACTCTTACCATTTTTTACTGTCTTCCCCTAGATCATAAAGTTATATAACACATGTTCTTTGTAGGAAATTTAAAACATAGAAAGTAAAAATATTAGTCCTAATCCCACAATACAAAGATAACTTCCGTTAACATTTTGGTGTATTTTATAGCAATCCTAGTGATATATTTAAAAATACATATTATATGTATTTATATAATTGAAATAATTTTGTATATAGTTTTCTCTCTCAATATTATACCAGTCTGTATAGCTTAGACTTTTTTCCATGTTAGTAGAAATTCTTCAAAAACTGTAATAAATTTATTACTCCCCTATTATTACATGTAAGTTATTTCTGGTATTTTTCCTAATTTGAATTACAAATCAATTAATATTCATAAATATGAACTTATTATTTCTTTAGGCAGTAGTTTGATAAATGGAATTACTAGGTAAAAGAGTACTAAAACATTTGTAACTCTTGCTGCATATTGCCAAATTACTTTCTAGAAGGTTATATCAGTTTCTGCTTCCACCATCAGTGTATGAATGTACCATCTCATCATCTCCAAAACTGGGTATTATCTTTTACAAAATTGTTGCCAACTCAGCAAATACAAATACATGTTCATTTCTTTGATTACTAGCAAGAAATGTATTTACCTATACGAAGAAACTGTTTATGGGACATAAGATAAAATGAATAAATGGAGAGGCATATCTTGTGCTTGGGGAATTTCGTAGGTTGAATTATGTACCCCCAAAAAAACGTTCTTAATCTTAATCCATTCATGTGGGTGTGAAGCCATTGTAAATAGGACCTTTTGAAGATGTTATTTTTAGTTAAGGTGTGGCCCAACCGAATGAGTTGGACCTTGGTCCTCTTACTGAAGGTTTTATGAAGGGAAAGCCATGTGCAGAAGAAAAACCTGGTAGTCAGCAGAACCTGAAGGAGAAAGGAAAGGACTTCACCATGGATCTCAAAGATTGCCAGCCAGCCAAAACACTACCAACCCCGGGAGGAAGCCAGCCTTCTAGCCTGTGAACTGTGAGCCAATAAATTCCTGTTGTTAAGCCCAAGCATTCTGTGGTATTTGTCATAGGAGCCAGGAAACTAAGACTTTTCAATTCCAGAGAGTGGGGTGCTGCTATGACAAATACCTAAAAAATGTGGAAATGGCTTCGAAATTGGTTAATGGGTAAAAGCTTGGAAGAATTGTGAGGCACTTGATAGAAAAAGCCTAGACTGCTTTGAAGAGACTGTCAGTAGAAATATGGATGCTAAAGTTACCTCTGATAAGGCTTTAGAAGGAAATAATGAATTTTTAAACAATGATTGGACAAAGGAGAAAGATCCAAATATTTGTAACATTAATACCCCTGTGTTGGTTTGAATCTCTTATGTACCCCATAAAAGATTACGTTCTTTTAATGCACTCTTTTGAGGGCAGACCTATTGTGGGAGGGATCTTTTGATTAGGTTGTTTCCATGGAGATATGACCCACCTAATTGTGAGGGGGGCCTTTTTTTTTTTTAATTCAGTTTTATTGAAATACATTCACACACCATACAATCATCCATGGTATACAATCCACTGTCCACAGTATGATAACATAGTTATGCATTCATCACCACAATCTATTTCTGAACATTTTCCTTACATCAGAAAGAATTGGAATCAGAATAAAAAATAAAAGTGGAAAAAGAACACCCAAATCATCCCCCCATCCCACCCCATTTGTCCTTTAGTTTTTATCCCCATTCCTCCACTCATCCATACACTAGATAAAGGGAGTGTGATCCACAGGGTCTTCACAATCACACTGTCACCCCTTGTAATCTACATTATTATATAATTGTCTTCAGGAGTCCAGACTGCTGGGTTGGAGTTTGATAGTTTCAGGTATTTACTTCTAGCTCTTTCAACACATTAAAACCTAAGAGGTGTTATCTATATAGTGCGTAAGAATGTCCACCAGAGTGACCTCTTGACTCTATTTGAAATCTCTCAGCCACTGAAACTACTTCGTCTCATTTTGCATCCCCCTTTTGGTCAAGAAGATATTCTCAATTTGTGGGTGGGACCTTTTGATTCAAGGTGGGTCTTAATTAGTTTAATTAGTTTACTGGCATCCTCTATGAGAGGATAAAAGGCAGAGACATTTTTGAAGAGAGCTCAGAGACGCTTAAAGAAAAAATGCCCAGAGACATTTTGGAGACAGCTGTTGAAACCAGAACCAGGAGAGAAGCTAAGCGATGACACCCAGAGCTTGCCCCCAGGAGAAGCAAGCAAGGACCCCCCAGGAGCTGAGACAGAAGCCAGAGACATTTTGGAGAAGGCATTTTGAAACTAGAAGCCGGGAGAGAAGCACCAGCAGAGGTCACCATGTGACAGAGGAACCCGGGATGCCACTGGCCTTTCCTCACAGAAGGTATCTGCCTCTTGATGCCTTAATTTGGACATTTTCATGACCTTAGAACTGTAAATTTGTGAACTAATAAATCCCCATTGTAAAAGCCAATCCACGTCTGGTATTTTGCATTCCAGCAGCTTTAGCAAACCGAAACAACCCCTAACATATAAGAAGCTTTTACAAAGCAATATAAAAGATGCTTCTTTTATATAAAAACCTAATGATAAAGGGCGAAAGACATAAATACATAATCCACAAAAGAAAGCAACATACAAATTCATGGTTAACTTACAAAAACAATCTCAACATCACTAATAATTAATGAAAAGGAAATTAAACTAAATGCAAATTAAACTGAAGTATCACCATTCATCTCAGATTACTATGATTGAAGGTAAGCAGTGGGCATAGGAATGAGTGAAACAGGCCCTTCCATCTGCTTTTGGTGGGAGTAGATACTGTACAATGATTTTGAAGTGCAATTTGTCATCATCTATCCAAATTTAAAATGTGTATCTCCTTTGACCTAGAATTTATACTTCTGGAAATTTAATGTGAAGCAATACTCACCCAAATGGGCAAAGAATACATAGGCATGGCATGCACATACAGATACACACATGTTCCTTGAGGAATTATTTGTAGTAGAAAAAAAAATTGGAAACAATTGTTATCAGTAGTAGATTAGTAAAATAATGGAATACAAAGGAACAATTTGCAGCCATTAAAAACTACGTCATATATTTATATACTGTCAACAAAAGAAACCCATGACATATTGTTAAATGAGAAAAGCAACATGTTGAAAGGTATGTAATCCCATTTCAAAAACTATAAATATTAGTATGTGCACTCAACTACATTTGAGTTAATAATATATTAATAATATTAATATTAATAATAGTCATCTATAAAGATTCAGATGATGGAGAAGCTTTCAGTTTCCAAGAAATAAATTTTTGTTTATTTTAATTTTTACAATAATCATGAACTGGACGGATACCATTTTTTAATACTTAAAAGTAAGGGTCCAGATATCCCTAAAGATTGAGAGAAGGATCAGATGACAGGGAGAAGTTGTAACTGAGAAGTTAGGATTTAACAAATGATTATGACTACTGAATCATTATATAGATATTTCTTTTTAGTTTCTAGTGTATTAGAATAGCCAGAAGGAAATACCTGAAATTGCTGAACTGTAAGCCAATAGCCTTGATCTTTGATAATGATTGTATAACAGTATAGCTTTTTTCTTGTGACCTTGTGATTGTAAAAACCTTGTGACTGACACCCCCTTTATCCAGTGTATGTTTAGATGAGTAATAAAATAAAGACATGCATGGGAAAAAAAACTAAGGGTAGCAAAGTGAACCTGAAATGATGACAATTTCATATCCTTCTCTTCCTCCTAATTATTCAGGAAGAGGGCAGGATTTCCCAGTTTGCTTCAAACATCAAACAGACAGTGAACCCAGCAGGCTGAAGAAATTGCAGGAATAATGGAAATAAACAGGGCCCAGTAGGAGGGTAAAGAGGAGACATGTTTTACAAGAGCTGGGACAAATGGAAATAACTACCTGGCCACTTGCTGCCCCATCATTGCATCACCCTCCTTCAGTTTTTTGGATAGCAGTCTGAAAAAAAAAAATCCATTCTTAATACATAAGAGCACATAGGAAAAACTAGAGAGTTTAAAGCCAAATAGAAAACTCCCCCTGCCAGGGGAGTGTGTATGTGGAAATGGAACACAGACAAGGGCATCACAACTGGGTGAAATGTAGGAGGAAACTGTTAGAGGCAATTCTGCTCTATGACCCCACAGAAGCACTCTTGGTAGTATTTTTTATGTAAAATGAACTTGATGATCATACCATCAGTCCAATTGTGGATGAGTTTCTACCAATAACTTTTAAAATATAACCCAGGTACCACTGGTACTTATTACCTAAGATGCTAGCCATACAAAAAGGGATGCTTGTTAACATTTTAAACTATTTTTCACTTTAGATTTGAATCTTTATTAATGAGCTATGAAAAAATTATTTAAAAGAATGACAGCTCTATTATTTACCTAGGCAAACAATTATTGAGGAGTTGGCTGACCATAAGGCTATTATTTTCTCCCCTTTCTGGGTTGTTTGCTATTTGAGGACACACATTTGAATTAACTGCAGATTACTGAAGTTAAAATACAGTTAGATGGAAAGCAAGAGAATCTGATTTTTAGTCTTAGCATCTCCCTCTACCCAAATATTTGCCATTAGTGAAATGGACAAATTGGAGCTTGGCTTCTTTTTCCTTTTAAATATTCTGGGAACACTTATGGTGAGCAATTAAAGGCCAATTGTGCACAGGAGATAGAGATAGACATAAAATAAAGGGGCCAGGATACTTCCTCTCTGAACTTCTTAGACATTTGCCTGCAAAAGATAAACATCCATTAATCCCACCACTAACATACTGGGAAAAGCAGAAGGAAAAGTTTTGAATCAGTTGGATGCTTTAAATTTTGAACTACTTCAAAATAGGGTCCGACACAAAAGAAGGATTTTTAGGAGAAAAATAATACCTCATGTAAGGATCCACGGTGAGGAACAAAGCTTCAAGCAGGACCTCTGCAAAATAAAGCATTCCACAGCCAGTTAGAAATTCAAGTCTTGATGCCTTTGTTGTTTGGGCATTCTAGATAAAATAGATAGTCTTTCGGCCACAGGGCTGGCTTCTCATCTGTACTTTCTATTGAAGAGACAAGAAGGGCTCTCATATTTGGTTCAGCCCAGTTCACCAGAATGATGATGGTGATGATGATGATTAGTTCAGCACTCATTCTATGCTTTATGTGGATTATTTCATATGATGGTCTCAACAACCCTATGAGATATTCAATTTTTATTTCCATTTTATCAATGACGAATTTAAGCTTAGGTTAAGTAACATACCCAAGACCACATCTGTAACTATTATGTTACCATGCTCACATAAGATTTCATTACCAGCCCCAGTTAGCATTAAAGAATATTCATTTTGCTGTTGTGGCTCTCATGCACACATTCTCTGGAATTTGGAATCTGAGTTCTGGCCATCACAATTCAGATAGGGTGATAACTTTGTCATGCCACTTGATTGCTTCCTGTTTTCTCAAAAGCTTACCCACATAATGTCTTAACCTACATATCACTAAGCTGCTCCACTAAACTAATCTCCAAACATGTCATGGGGTGTGTTGCCCTCCCTTAGAATTCTTTTAGGTTTCTCTTGTCTCCACTTTCCCCAAGTGGATGGGAGGCTCCTCAGTGAAGGACTGGGACTTTTCCCTCTTTGTCTGCTCACACACATAGTCTGAGCTCTTTGCACAGGGCTGGTGGGCAGGGCTAAGCTCACTGTCATCATCAGGCTCACCAAGACAGAGAGGACATCCTCTCTGTTGACTGGTCACAATCATGCAAAGTACTGCACTCAAGCACGAATTTCAATAATCAAGAAAGCAGATGTCTGGTGAGACATCCAGGCTTCATACAAACAACTTTGAAAAGTCTCTCTGGTGGATTGCAAAATGGCAAGACACCTCCTATCTTGTGTGCTGGCCTTTTTGCCACTCCTCCCTTTAAGATGTCTGTTTCTCCACCCCTTGAACCTGGGTTTGGCTGTGTGTCTTGCTTTGTCTAGTGGGATATTAGCAAACATGACACAAACAGAGGCTTGAGAAGTGCTTGTACAATTGGAGCTTGCTAACTCCTGCTACACTAGTTGCATGAGACCACTGTGAAAACAAGGTCAAACTAACCTACCAAAAGGTCACATAGGAGAGAACTGGGGCATGCACCTTGGCAGAAAGCCTGCTAACAACCAGGCATGCGAGTGAGGCCCAACCTAGAGCTGCCATCCAGCCAAAATGAGACCTACAGAGAAAACGCCCAGCTTAGCCCAGCCGAAACTGCCAACCCATAGAATTGTGAACTAATAAACAGTTGTTGTTTGGCCACCAAGTTTTGGGGTAGTTTGTTATGCAGCAAAGTCTAACCAATACAGTCAGTCTCTTCCAACTCTGAAATCGTGGGTATGACTTACCTCCATTTTTTAAGGGTGGGAGCTCAGTGGTCTTCAACTCAAAGTCACTATTAGTAGGGAGGCCTTCAAAGTGCTTTTTCAGGGTCCAGCTCTTAGCACGAACCATCCTGAAGCCCCTAGAATACAGTGAACACATAGTTAACTGCCATGAAGTGACTGGATTCTTATGGCTCCCTAGCCATTGCAGTGAAGTCCGACAGCAGGGTCCACCCATTATCATTTAACATCAACCACAGCTATTTAGTATTTACCATGTTTCTGGTGTTATGCTAAGCACTTCATATGCATCATCTAATTTTATTATCATAACTGTCCTATAAGGCATTATTATCATTGCCAGTGTACAGATGAGAAAACTGAGGCTGAAAGAAATTTCCAAGACAAGGAAAATTGTAAAAGGTTCCGCAAATTCTCCCCAGCCACCTCTAGGGTTTCTCTGGAGACACCAAACAGAGTGCTGCCGGGCAGGAAAATATTCCCAGTTTCTCGCCTCCGGTGAAGCGGATCGTTAAGAAAAAAAGTTTCAAATACAAAGAACTTTCAGATGGATAAAGCAACGAATCCTCAGGAACACCTGGAAACCACAGGGTGGCGCCCCTTTCCATGGCTCCAAGGAGAAAATCAAGGATTTGTTTGGGTTTAAACTTTCCTGCACGTTAACACCCAGAGCTGCCCTGAGCTCTCGGGCCGGGACATTCTGTTTTCACCCAGTTCCCTCGGAGCAGCGCCTCCCCCACTACTGACTCAGCTGCAAAACAAGGCCGCAGCGGCTGCCGATTTCACTCGGTTCCCGGGACGGGTGCCCGCAGGAGAGGGGCATATGTAGACCGGACAGGACACTTTCGTATTGCAAGAGGAGCGGTTGAATCTGCAGCCCGGCTGTTCCTTCTTATTCCTCTTCCCCAAAAGACAACTGCTGAGAATTCCGCACTCGCCCTGAGCCCAGAAGCTCCCCTGGCAGGGGCACGGCTGCAGAGGTGGATTCGGGAAGAGTCCCACCCACCTGAGCAAGGCGCGCCGGGTGCCCTGCACACTCGCCCCTGGCTCCCAAGCCCCTCGCCCCACTCCATCCGTACACGTATCCGTTAACCACCACCACCACCACCCCCGCCCAAAACTCTGCCCCTTATTCCTGCTGTGCTGTCTCTCAAATTCCTTGGCTAGCCCGTTCCCCAGGTGCAGGCAGGTACGGGGTGGGCTCGAATGCAGCCAGCCGTTGCCCTTTGCTCCAGCATTTGTCTCCGACCTCTCTAAGAGCCTCGAAGTGACGGAGGCATCCGTACATCTAGCTTCCAGGTTTCCTCCGAGTGCAAGATGAGCCCCACAGGTTATTCAAAACAACAAGCAGGGAAGCAACGCGCAAACGCTGCGGAACAAGGGAGTCTAGAAAATCAGTAGGAAAAAAGGAGGCGGGGGGTGGATGTCAACTTACAAGAGTCTGCTAGTTGCAAGACTTAGAGAAGATGGCTGCAACCGCGTAGTAGCGGGCTCGGGCTGGGATTTAAGGCGGATCCTAGGAGAGGGCGGGGCTTCCCCCAGGGGTGGGATTCCCTCCGGGAGGGGTCGCGGGCTGGAAAATCAGGTTCCTAGAAATGTCTGCGTGGGATTGGGGTGGGGCCGCTGAGAGAGGAGAGGCTTCCAACAGTAAAAGCCTGCATCGGAGCTCTGCCAGGTGCTGCTGTAGCTGCACCCAGAGTCTTAATGACGAACCGGGCTAACACCCACTCACCTTTCACTGGCCAATGCAAGGATCACTAACCCTGTGACTCCTTCATAGACTCCCTTAGGTACAAGTGAGCGTTTCTGCTTCTGGGGCACCCCACCTGATGACAGCCCTGCAACATCAAGCCTTCAGGCCTCTGCGAAGACAGATGGAATAAAGTGATGCGCCAAGAAGCCTCTGGTTTTAGCCTGCCTTGGTTGAAGCCTGCACCTGCCACTTTCTCCTGGTGTAGTTTTGAGCAAGTTAGGAAATCTCTCTGCCTCAGTTCACCCATTTGCAAGATGGGGATAGGAATAGTACTTAACCCCAGAGTCATTACAAAAATTAAGTATCTTCTTAAAGAACAAAATGAGTTAATAAATATCAAGTCCTTAGACGAGTACAGGCATGTGGTAAATGCTCAGTAAACGCCAGCTCCCAGCAACAATTTTGTGACCTCTCCACCGGCCCTGGGTCAGACCCAAGAACCCCATGCTGTCTAAATCGGTTGTATACCCCCAATCCCTAGCCTGATCCTTGACAGTCACAGTAAACAGAGAATCAATGCAAAGGTGTATAAAGAATTTATATTTGTATGACTGCATGGTATGTGAATATATCTCAATAAAAATGAATTAAAAAAAAGAATTTATAAACTTTCCCTTAACCTTCTCCATCACCCACTCCTTGAGGTAATCAATGTTACCTCTGCAATATTTACTTTTCCACTTCCTTCTCCATAATCAGTCAGACATAGAGAGGGACTTTTTCCTCTCGTTGTTACAAAAATGGGATCATTCTAAGGATGACACTCTGCATCTTTTTTTTTTCTGGTTTAACATGATGGACCTCTTTCCAAGTAAACAGATATAGATATAACTCATTACTTACCTAGCTGATAGAAAGTATTCCATAATTTGGATAAACAATAATTTATTCCCCAGTGTTGAGGTTGTTTTTAGTTTTGTTTTACTCTGTCACTGTCAACAATGCTACAATAAGTTTCCTTATCTGAGTTGCTTTACATTCTAATGCCTCTATTTCCATAGGCTAGAGTTTCAAAAATGAGATTTTGGGGTCAAAGAGTATGTGTTGTTTTTTTTTTTCTTCCTTTTTTATGCAATTTTATTGAGATATATTCACATCCCATACAATCATCCAAAATGTACAATTGTTCACAGTATCATCATATAGTTGTGAAATCATCACCACAATCAATTTTTGAACATTTTCATTACTCCAAAAAATAAGAATAAAAGAAAAATGAAAGAAAAAAGAACACCCATCCCCTCCTCCCCCTTATTATGCATTTATTTTTTGTCCCCATTTTTTTACTGTCCATACACTGGATAAAGGGAGTGTGAGCCACAAGGTTTTCACAATCACACAGTCACCCCATAAAAGCTATTATGGTTATATGATCATCTTCAAGAATCAAAGATACAGGATTGCAGTTCAACAGTTTCAGTTATTTCCTTCTAGCTATTCTAACACTCTACAAATTAAAAAGGGGTATCTATATAATGCATAAGAATAACCTCCAGAATGATCTCTTGACTATATTTGAAATCTCTCAGTCACTGAAACTTTATTTTGATTCATTTCTCTTCCCACTTTTGGTCCAGAAGTCTTTCTCAATCTTATGATGCCAGGTCCAGGCTCATCCCTGGGACTCATATCCCATGTTGCCAGGTAGAATTACACTCCTGGGAGTCATGTCCGACATAGAGGGGAAGGCAGCAGATCCACCTGCTGAGTTGGCCTGAGAGAGAGGCATATCTGAGCAACAAAAGAGATTCTCTGGGGGTTACTGTTAGGCACAATTATAAGTAGGCTTACCCTCTCTTTTGCAGTAACAAGCTTCATAAGGGCAAGCCCCAAGATCGAGGGCTCAGCCTACTAAACTAGTATTCCCCAATGCTGGCAAGAATATCAGGAATTCCCCAGGTGGGAAAGTTTAATATTTCCAGATTTTTCCCCAGTCCCTCAAGAGGGCTTGCAAATACTTTTTATTCTCTGCCCAAATTACTATGGGATGTATCGGGGCTTCACGCTAACCTGTACAAACCAAATAGATCCTACTTCCTATTCAAGGTTCCATGTAATTAAGGTGTTTGAATAAACTGAACTTACAAGTTAAATTATATAGTGTGCTACAGAAGACGTAGATTTTACACCAAATAAACATCTCTTCCTTTGGTCTCACACAGAAGTTGAAGTTTTAATACACAGTCAATATCATCCTTTATCTTTTAGTCTGATTTACTTTAGTCCTTACCCAGTTCATTTCATTCATATCTCTGATTGAAGTCTGGTCTCTTTTTCAGATTCTTTAACAGTTGCTGTATGGGGTAATACTGACATTCATAGCTTCTGAATTCTGGCTCTGAGTCTCAGGTGTCACACAGATACCTGAAGCTACAGGGAATGACCAGGTTATACACAAACTGCTCAGCATTTCAGAATTTAGAAATAACCATTACAATTCATAAACAGATGTGACTGCTATAAGAGCTCACAGTCTAGGAACCTTAACACTAGAACTTCCCCTGTTAACCTATGCTCTCAAATTCAATTCTCAGAGTTTACACATTATAGCTAGTCCATATTAGTGAGGCATTATAATGTTTGTCTTTTGTTTCTGGCTTATTTCACTCAACATACTGTCCTCAAGGTCCATTCACCTAGTTGCATGCCTCACCACTTCATTCCTTCTTGCCCCCATTCAATATTCCATTTTATGTATACTCTACAGTTCACCATTCCATTTATCAGTCGATGCACCCTTAGGCCACCTCCATCCATTGAAAATCATGAATACTGCTGCCATAAACACCAGTGCACAAACGTCCATTCATATCCCTACTTTGTCTTCCAAGTATATACCCAATAACAGGGTTGCAGGATCACATGGCAACCCCATACCTACCTTCCTGTGGCACCACCATACTGCCCTCCAGATGGGCTGCACCATTCTACTTCTCCACCAACAGTGAATAGATACATCCCTCTTTCCACATTTTCTCCAGCACTTGTATCCCTCTTTTGATTTTTTAAACAGTTTTATTCACACATCATACAATCCATCCTAAGTAAACAATCAATGATTCCTGATATAATCACATAGCTATGCATTTACCACCACGATCTATATGAGGACATTTCCATTTCTTAGTTCTGTGCTGTGATCTCAGCCCTTCCACCCATTCCAGACTGAAGTATGATGTGTGTCTGGTCATGGATGTCCCCCAAACAGTTGTTCCAAATTATTCAGCAGTTGTTCCTGGCTATTTACCAGTTGCTCTAGAGGACTAACTAAATTCCACACCTCCCTACACAACCAACTTGCCCTGTATCCTTCTATATGTGTTTTCAATGTATTAAGTTGAATCATATGAAACTGTTGATATTCAACCACTTTAACCTAAAGAAATGGTAATTTCAGAAGGTTCAATCTAATATATTGTCAGATTACTTTCCAAAAGTATTGTAACAATTTACATTTCTGTCAACGATGTGTGAGAGTTCCTAAGCAAAACTGGTGTTATTGTTTTTACTTTCTGCCAATATGATAAGGGCAAATGATCTTATCCCTGGCCCTGGCCCCGGACTGTGAGGTCTTCAAGAATTGAAACCCAACTTTTTCCAAGTTTGTACCCCTTGCACCCTTGATCAGTGCTCATGAAATATTATTAAGGGAAGGTAGGAAGGAACGGTTTACAAAGGAGTATCTGAGAACAAGAATTCCTATTAATGACCTGGGAAAACACAATGAGTGGTAATCACCTGTACTGGGTTGAAGAGTGTCCCCCCAAAATTCATGTCCACTGGAACCTGTGAATATGGCCTAATTTGGAAATAGGGTATTTGCAGATGTAATAAAGTTAAAATGAAGTCATGCTGGATAAGCAGGGGCCCTAAATCCAATATGACTGGTGTCCTTATTAGAAGAGGTTAAATTTGGATACAGGAATACAGACACACACAAAGAAGAAAGCCACACGAAGGTGAGGCAGAGTTTGGAGTGATGCGTCTACAAGCCAAGGAGCACCAAGGACTGTCGGCAGCCACCAGAAGCGAGGAGCAAGAAGTGGAATGGATTTGCCCTCAGAGCCTTCAGAAGGAACCAGCCCTGCTGACACCTGATTTTGGACTTCTTGCCTCCTACATTTGAGAGAATACATTTCTGTTGTTTTAAGTCATCCAGTTTGGGGTACTTTGTTAGGGCAGTCCTAGAAAACCAAGACATTACTAAATCACTAGAGCCAGATTATCATAATTTCCTGTTAGATTGTATCATGCAACCCACTGCTGTAAACGTTAAGCTAAACTGATTGGCAGAACAAAACTGTATGATCACCAGAGAGCCCAGAGAAAGCTCTGGGGTGGGGACTCCTGGGCACCTTAGTTTCAGACCTCCAGGCCTGTCACGCCTCTGAGAGCATAGCTGACTGACCTCTAGGGGTGGATTGTGATGACCAAAAAATGAACAATCTAGGCAGGAGGTGTGTGTGTGTGTGTGTGTGGGTGTGTGTGTGTGTTTGGGTGTGTGTGTGTGTGTGTGTTGGAAAGACAGAAAACCACAGATTGCATCCACATTTATGAAAAAAAATTATAATGTAAAATCTATTGGAAATTAAGATTTGGTGCTCATTGGTGATTTGTTCTAACTATTCTTCCCTGTTATTTACAAAGATAATAAGTGTTTGCTTAACAACAGGGTCTATCAGTGTTGACTGTTGATGTGTTGGGCAATTAGATGCAATTCCTTTTGCTTGCCTTTCACAACCCCAATGCACATTCATGCGTCTCCTGAGTGAGACTGCCCTGTAGCTGTTGCTACTTGAACCAGCACTGACAGAGCCCACTGAAGCTTTCTCAGGAAGCCAAACAATTGCCACTGAACATGTGGCCTGAAAACAAGTCTAGAAGAGAAGGATCTAGGGCTGGGACTCTGAGACCAGGAATTCCAGTTTTAGCACTTTCACTTTATCAACCACATTCACAGATAAATGACCTGAAAATAAATATTATCAATGGTAGTTCACGTAAAGCTTTATGAACTTTATTAAATGGAAACTTGTGTGACCTTGAACAAATTTACTCACCCCTCTGAGCCTCAGTTTTCTCTCATTTGTAAAATAGGGATAATAATACCTATCTACATCATTTAGGATATTTTTTTCTTGCATGTAGCAGAAGACTCATAGTAGCTTAAACAGTAAAGGAGATTTACTGACTCACATAACTGAAAGTTCCAGAAGTAGGATGGGCTTCAGGGTTGGCCTGAATCAAGACCTGGTATATTTCATTTTCCACGCACTACTTTTCATGGTATCAGCATCATCCTGACTTGCTTCCCTCGTGGTGGCAGAATGGCTGCTGCGGCTCTACTGCCCTAAAGGACAGAAAAATATCCATGTCCCAGATTTCCTAGCAAAAGTCCTCCACCTCTCACTGATTGGGCTGTCCCAAAACTAATCTCTGGGTTCATTAAAAAGCTGAAGAGCTTAGGACTGGGTTACATGAACTGATGATCACTATGTCATCAGAGACAGAATTGCTCTTTTCTCCTGCCCGGCTTTCAATTAATAAGCCTCAGAACTGCAAGAGACAGACTTCTCAGTTTTCTATTTAAGATAATTTTAAGTAATAATGAGATGTTAGCTGTAGAGTATTCTCAGTTTTGCAGTAGATATAGGTTGTCTGTTTATTTGCTTTAAAAGTTTTTGAACAAAAGAGTTGGAAGAAATTGTGGTATCTCTGAAAGATGTAGATGGGTAAAATGTGGTGGATTCACACAGTGGAGTATTAGACAGCATTCAGAAGCACTGGATTAGACGTACATAAAGCAACTTGGAGGTATGCAACTTTAATAAAGTTACTAGTATGCATCAATGAAAATTTATATACCTGTCATCAAATGGAGCATATGGATAATATTTGACCACAATAGATTAAACAGGATGTCTTTCCTCACCATCATGATTAATCACTAATGATCGCAAATATCCAAGTCATGCTGACTAGGCTAAGACATGGTTGTCACACAGAGAGTGTTAGAATATAGAGTAAAGGATCAAGAGAAAAGACTTTCCTTGACTTTGCTCTGCAAAATCTCATTCGATTTGGTCCTCTGACCTTAGTTTTCAATGAGCCCTGATCTGGCTACCTGAAGGTACGCAAATTGGGTAAAGCATTAGTATGCTTCAATGATCATGTATGCACTTCTCATCAAATGGAACAAATGGATGAAATTTGACCCACAGCAGCAGTTTCTCTTTCCCCATCATCATGGGTAATCATTAATGACTGTGAATATCCAAGTCATGCTGACTAGGCTAAGTCAAGGCTGTTATATAATCACACAGTGGGAATTAGAATATAGAGTAAAGGATCAAGAGAAAAGACTTCCCTGTCTTTGTGCCAAAATCTCATTCAATTAGGTCCTCTGACCTGTTTTCAATGAACCCTGATCTGGCTACTTAAAGGAATAATTCACTTAAAAAAGTAAAGTCACACAAGTAATAAAATAATGCATCTTGTCAAATAATTCAGACTACACAGATGTGTGTGATGTAAAAAGTAAAATCATTGTTATCTCTTTGGTGGAATTCCTTCTGGATGTTTTTCTATGGCAAAGCACTTGAAAAATAGACAGACAGACTTGGTTCCCCCTTTCTCCGCTACAACTTCCATTTCATTGGTCTGGTGAGATAATGCTTGAGAAAGTATTATCAGACTGAATTAGTATCTTATTGTGTTCTCATAATTTCAAGAATCCCTTAATACATGTGGGACACTGACATTTGGAGAGAGAACCATCATTATTCTTTCCACGACACACAAGAGATATGGCTGGTACAGCCTCAACCACAGACCTGGCCCTAGAGAAGCCCTTGGCATCAAGTATTTCTGGTCCTCATAGCAACTCAAGGGAAGCATATAACATGATCTTCTTCAGAGAGAAACTAACCTATCCAAGATCACATAGCTAGTCAGTAGCAGAGTTGAGATTTGAATCCCAGGCTGCCTGCTCCAAAGCCCTGCATTTTTCACTGTTCCATTCTGCCCCCACTGGCCCCACAAATCAGAAGGATTGCTCTCTGTGAACTGCTATCAGTACTGTTATTTCTGACACACAAGGATGCTGAACATCTTAGAATATCTATCACTATCTCATCCTGCCTTCCCCTTTTAGTCCCTCCTCCCACCTTCCTGCCCACTTAGTTAATGTCTGATGTGACTTTTTGGCAGGACTTCTTTCTGCTTCATGATTGCTGAGGCTGGGGCAGGGAAAGTCCAAGATGAACCTGAAGCATCTTTTTTGTACCAGTAAGAAAGTGCCCAAAATATAATGGGGACAAAAAAGGACACGAAAGCCATCTTAAAAGAGTTTTCATTGGCCAAATCTAAGACAGTTTGAACACGAATACAAATATTGAAATTAACCTATTATCACTCATACAATTAATAACAAATATGTAAATGAAATTAACATAGTTTTTCACCCATAAAATGTTTCCATGAGTTCATAATGCTATAAAGAAAGGAATAAGTAAATAGAGAGAAGGTAAAGATCTTCCTTACAGTCCAAGTAATAAATGTAGACAGAATGATGGAATTAGAAAGACATCCTTTTGCAACCATTGTATCAATAATTGATTCAGGCAGGGACCATTAATAGAAGCAAAAGTAAGTAGGTGAAAGGTTGATGAGGAGGAGGATATTTACACTGCCTAAATGTATTTCTTCACAGGTTATTTATTAAAGGAGAAAAAGTTAACTTTACAGTGGAAAAACCTGACAGACAAGTGAGTCAACAAAACCAGTAACAGGACAAACAGATATTACCATGTGGTTTCTGATATTTTGCATTGAGAAGAACACAACATCAATTCTGCGGTATTTCTGTCAGAAATGCATTACCTGAATTTAAGCATGAAGAACTTCAGACAAACTTAAATTAAGGAAATTTCTACAAAATAACTAGCTTGTAATCTTCAAAAGCGTCAAAGTCATGGTAGTCATGGAAAGACATGGAAAGGAACTGTTCCAGATTAAATGAGACTAAAGATACATGAAACTAAATGTAGTGCTGAACTTGGATTGGATTGGGGGTAGGAGGATGGCTGTAAAGGACATGCGTGGAACAACTGGGAAATTTGAATATGGACTACAGAATAGGAGTTGGCAAACTGTGAATGACTCTCTGCCCAAATCCAGCCTACTGACTGTTTTTGCATGGCCTGCAAGCTAAGAATAGTTTTTATATTTTTGAGATAGTTGAAAAAAAAATACAAAGAATCATATTTCATGCTACATGAAAATTATATTAAATACGAATTTCAGTGTCCACAAATGAAATTTTGTTGAAACCCAGACATGCTCAATCATTTACAGCTACTTCAGCACTACATTGGCAGAATTGATCAGTTGTGACAGAAATCGTCTGGCAAAGCATAAAATATTTACTATATGGCTCTTTACAGAAAATGTTTGTCAACCCCTGGATTAGATAGTAGCATAGTATCTATGTCAAATATCCTGATTTTGTTAATTATAAAGCGGTTATCAGAAAAAATGTCCTTGTCCTTAGGAAAACACTCTAAAGTGTTCAGGGGTATGAGGGCATGATGAATGCAACTTACTCTGAAATGCTTCATGAAAAAGAAAAATGTGTGCACACACTCATGTGCATACAGATATAAAGAGAGAAAATGCAAATAATAAGCAAATGGGAAAAATATTAATAATGGCTGCATCTAAGTCAATGTACATGGGAGTTCTTTATACTATTTTTGTAACTTTTCTGAAAGTTTAAAATTATACCAGAATAAGATACAAAAAATAATGATTAAATGTTAAAACTTGCCATTTTCAGAGGACCGACAATAGAAGCCTCTAACTGAGCAGCTTTTGGGGGGCTTTTGTAAAACTTTCATTGAAAATGTTGTCCTCCCAAGCAATAATTTTTTATTTGGGTTCAGCAAAATTTGTCTGCAAAGATGTTATGTGTTGATCTTTTTCCTTCCTTCTTTCTTTTTTTGGGGGGCACGGAATGGGTAGACAAGAAAATGAGAACAAAATGAAAAAATAAAACATAACCTGGCATGATTTCCTTCTTTACATCAAAGCCAAGAAACTTTGATTCAAATAATCAAACCAAAAAATAGCTAGTGACATTTCCTCGGCTTCCTGTCGGTCTCTTTCTCTCTTTTTGTAAATCATTGATTGTTCATATTCAATCGATAGGCTTCAATTACTCTTCAAAGTAGGTAGTATTTATATGAACTTGAAATTTTAAAAAATATTCTCCATATAAAAGATGTTTAAACAATGACTACCCAAGGAAAGATTGACTATCAGCTTTATCAGACAGTGAAGGCTTTCATTCCCATCTCTAGTTTATACCAAAATGTCTTTAAGGCAGCCCTGACTGCAAAGGATTAGAAGAGTCCCAAAATGAAAACACAGACAAACAGATTAAGGGACTCGAGAGAAAAGTGCAGGAGCAGCAAACCCAAGTTTCAAATTTTCATTCAAAGAACTAGAAATTATGGATTTTAGATTATTACTATTGTATACATTATTATGGGATGCCTTTCAAAGGAAACCATTGATATATCTACCTGGCTCACAGGAAAACTGGCCCGGAAGTGAGAAAGAGAGAGAAGTAAGGAGTCAGAAAAAGGGGAAAAAAGAAAAGAAATTACTCCGAGTTTTGGAAGGTAGGGAGGCAGGACTCAGAGAAATTTCAAATCTGCCCCTAGCCTTGCACTATCATAAAATGAAATCTGTCCAAAGCTTCTTTAGTTTGTTTTAAACCAAAAGAATTCCGGGTGAAGGCAAATATTTTTAGAATGTTCTTGTTCTTCCAGTTGAAGTTACCAGTGATATAGAACTCTAACATAAATTATATAGTAATAATTTGATTTTTTTCCTATTATAACATTAAAAATAATTTAAGTAGGGAGCAATGGTTAGACATTTGATGAATGAAAGGAAGGTGAATTTAAATTGGAAGCCGCCCTGAAGTTCTAATCAAGTTGAGGCAAAATCTTTCCGAAGCAGTCTCTGACTTGGCAATTTTCTATGAAAGAAATGCATTTAGGGAGTGAATCAGGAATCAGGTTAAGCAAAGATTTTTTGAAACTACCCCTGCCTTCTTTAATTAGATTTTTTTAAAATTTTTATTGGGATTGTTCAGATACCATACAATTATCCAAAGATCCAAAGTGTACAATCAGTTGCCCCGGTACCCTCATACAGCTGTGCATCCATAGCCACGCTTAATTTTTGTTCAATTTTTAGAAGCTTTTCATTACTCCAGACAAGAAATAAAGTAAAAGATGAAAAAAGGAAAAAAGAAAAGGAAACTCGAATCCTCCCATATCCCTAACCAACCCCCCTCAATTGTCGACTCATAGTGTTGGTATAGTATATTTGTTACTGTTTATGAAAAAATGTTGAAATACTACTAACTGTAGTATATAGTTTGCAATAGGTATGTATTTCTTCCCTGTATGTTCCTCTATTATTAACTTCTAATTGTATTGTCATATATTTGTTCTGGTTCATGGAAGAGATTTCTAATATTTGTACAGTTAATCATGGACATTGCCCACCATAGGATTCAGTTTTATGCATTCCCATCTTTTGACCTCCAACTTTCCTTCTGGTGACATATATGACTCTGAGCTTCCCCTTTCCACCTCATTCACACACCATTCGGCACTGTTAGTTATTCTCACATCTTGCTACCGACCACTCTGTTCATTTCCAAACATTTAAGTTCATCCTAGTTGAACATTCTGCTCATACTAAGCAACTGCTCTCCATTCTTAAGCCTCATCCTGTATCTTGGTACCTTATATTTCATGTCTATGAGTTTACATATTATAATTAGTTCCTATCAGTGAGACCCTGCAATATTTGTCCTTATGTGTCTGGCTTATTTCACTCAGTATATTGCCCTTGAGGTTTTGTCATCAACTCGTTTTTTTTTTAATACGGTTTTGTTCACACCCCATACATTCCATCCTAAGTAAATAATTGATGGTTCTGTATGGTCATATATTTATGTGTTCACCACCTACACCACTATCTATATAAGGGCATCTACATTTCTTCCACAAGGCAGGAGGGAGAGTCAAAGAAGGTAGAGAGGCAAAAGAAAGAGGAAGAAAAACGACAGCTAGGAAACAGCAAAAGGAAAAATCACCTTAAATCAAAGCAGAGTAAAGAGTCAGACACCACCACCAATGTCAATTGTCTAACATGCCTCCCCTATCCCCCCTCTTATCTGCATTTACCTTGGTATATCACCTTTGTTACATTAAAGGAAGCATAATATAATGATTCTATTAGTTATAGTCCCTAGTTTATGCTGATTGCATCCCTCCCCCAATGCCTCCCCATTTTTAACACCTTGCAAGGTTGACATTTGCTTGTTCTCCCTCATAAAAGAACATATTTGTACATTTTATCACAATTGTTGAACACTCTAGATTTCACCAAGTTACACAGTCCCATTCTTTATCTTGCCTCCTTTCTTGTGGTGTCTCACATGCTCCCAACCTTCCTCTCTCAACCGTATTCATAGTTACCTTTGTTCAGTGTACTTACATTGCTGTGTCCTGCCTTTTACTTTTGATAAAAAAAAATTGATAAAGGTTTGGGTTGAATTTTGGGTTAATGCTTTAACTTAGCTTGAAGCAACCTTTGAAGGGAACAGGGGCGCTGCACTCTTCTCTTAGCTACTTCCAGCTGGGTGTGGACATAGTTGGGGAAGAGTTGCTTCGAACTAAGTTTTAGCATTATTAGATTGATGTTTGGATATCTTCTGCTGGAACTGGCTGGTAGTGGGGCTTTTGCTGCGGCAGGAGCAGATTTTCAAATTTTTGTTGTAGCAGTAATATGTTCTCGGACTTTTGCTGGTTGGTTACGGCTGCTGCTGACCTATTGATGAATTTAAACATTGTAAGAGGCAAGGAGCAAAAAGAAAAATTAATATAAGGATAATCAATGGCCCAATAAGGGGGAGTAGAATAGCTTGTAGAGGCGTAGAAAAGAATGAAAGAAAATTTGACAGAAAGTTTCCTAACCAAGAGTCGTCTACATTTGCTAGACTATTTTTTATTATGTTCACATTTTGTTTAAGTACTTGTAAGTTTTGTTCAACTTGCCTGGTATTACTGATGTAAAAGCAACAGGTTTCATTTATTATTTCACAAGCTCCTCCTGCTGTTGCAGTTAGGACGTCTAGCGCTCTTCTATTTTGTATGACTACTTGAGCTAAACTGTTTAAGGATTGTTCTTGTTTTTCTAATGCTGCAATAGTGGCATTCCATGTTTGTTGTAGCATTCAAGATATATTTAGAATAGAGGCTTCTAGCATAGGAATACCAACAAACCAAAAAAGACCGCAGTACATAGTGTGACCTAGCCCTGGGTTCTCTAAAATTGGATTGAGGTGTCCTCTATCTGGGTGTAGTGTTTGAGTTTGCACTTTAAGGAGGTCCAATTCCCTACATTTTCTGGCTTTTTTAAAACCTATTTCAAGGAAGGATCCAAATTAGGAATTTGCCCTGAGGATGCCATTGCAGCAGAGGCTAAAATTTGAGTGTTGGGAACTAGTGTGGTAATAGTACAGGTGCCTGTCCACTTTTCTGGGAGTAGCAAGTGTGCTGTATCTCCACATAAGAAGTAATACCCGGTACCTATGAGAGAGAGAGAGAGAGAGAGCTGTCGAAGATCTTTGAAGGCAGATGTACTGAGAGTTAATAGAGAAAAAGACAGTTTGGGGATTTAAGTTTTCATTTCCATTAAACTTTTCATCTATGCGTAGAGGAGAAAAGTGAGGTTTGCAGGGGTCTTGCTGACTGATTTGGCTTTGGCATATCATGTTGCAAAAAAGGAGTTGAAGGAGATTATTTCTCTTTGGTATTTTGGGGAATGAGGTATTGGGAGTTTGGGTTAAGGTTTTTGGGTACAAAATTTTTTGTTTTTAAAGTCCTTGCTGCGGCATTGAAGGTGCTGAGGTCTATGGACATTATTTATTATTTGGAATAGGACTTGAGGAGATTGGTTAGGGGTATGGGCTCCTTTTTGTTGTAAATAATTGAGGAGGATGACTGTGTGTTCTTGTGACAAGGCTTCAGACAGGCTGCATAGCAGGAGGTCGTCTACATACTTGAAGCAGCTTACTGGGATGTAAAGTTAGTGTTTGTAAGTCAGAGGCTAGGGCCTGTCCAAATAGATGTGGGCTGTCTCTAAAGCCTTGTGCAAGACTGTCCATGTTAATTGCTTAGAGGTTCTGGTAAAAGGATCTGTCCAGGTAAAAGCAAACAGTTTTGAGAGTTGGGGTGAAGTGAAATAGTAAAGAAAGCATCTTTAAGGTCTAAGACTGTATAGTGTGTAGTATTTGGGGGAATTTGAGAGAGTATTGAATACAGATTAGGAACTACAGGAGTAATAGGTATTGTAGCTTTGTTAAATGTTCTAAGATCTTGGACTAGCCGTTAAGTGCCGTTTGGTTTCTTTACTGCTAAGATAGGCGTATTGGCTGGGGAGGTGGCTTCTCTAAGGAGCCTGGAGGTTAACAGTCTTTCAGTTATGGGTTTTAGGCCCATAAGGGCTTGGGGGGTGAGAAGATTTTGTGGTTTATTTGGATACTTTCCGGGTTCCTTAAGAGAAACTTGAATAGGATCATGATGCTTAGCGATAGAGGGGGTGGAAGTGTCCCAACTTGAGGATTAGCCTTTTCTAGCCATGATGGCAGAACTGTTTCCTCAGGGGAAGACAGTGTTTCTCCCACTGATAGGAGCAGGATGGCTTGAGGCAATTTATCAACATACTTTATTTCTGATAGTTGAATAGTTGCTTTAAGTTTTTTTAGAATATCTCACCCTAATAAAGGTGTGGGACAACTAGGAATTATTAGGAAGCTATGAGAGAAGTTATAATTTTCTATGCTGCAGGCTAAGGGTAACGTTTTAAGGGGGACTGAGCATTGGCCTGTAACATCTACAACTGAAATAGAGGAGGGAATGAGCTGCCCAAGTGCTCAGGCAGGACTGAGTGTGTTGTGCCCGTGTCTAAAACAAAGGAAATGGGCTTACCTGCCACCTTTAAGGTTACCCTGGGTTCCGTGGCAGTGATGATCATCATCGGGGCAGTGCTGGAGCCCAGGCCCCGTCAGTCGTCTGCAGCTAGTCCAAGGAGATTACTCTGTTCTGGAACTGGTGGCACCTGTTTAGGAAGAGCTGGCCACCCAAACCCCCGGTAAGAGGCCATGGGACAGTCGGCTTTCCAGTGTCCTGTTTGGTGGCACCGTGTGCAAGGGCCTGGCGGTGGGCCTCATGGATGCAGAATTATTTGCTGAGTGCGTTGTTTGGCCCAGTGGCCTGTTTTACTGCAACAAAAGCATGGGTGGAGAGGCACTTTTTCGCCCTCTAAATTTTTACTATCACAGTTTAACCTGGGCTGCCTTAAGGCATTGGCAAGGAGCAAGTAATGGGCATCATCTCTTTCCTGTCTGACGTTTTCTCGAGCTGCCTCCCTTTCTACTTTCTCTCTTCCTTTTTGTTTTTCTTTTCCTTCTTGCCTATATTTATATACCTTAAAGGCTGTTTTCATGAGTTCCTGCTGGGGTGCTTGAGGGCCTTGTTCTATTTTTTGAAGTTTTTTACGAATATCTGGGGCTGACTGGGTAATAAAATGGGTATGGAGAAAAAGGGCTCCTTCTCTTGTGGAAGGATCAATGTTGGTATATTTTAGGATAGCTTCGTTGAGGCAGTTTAAAAAGGCAGCAGGATTTTCATTAGCCTCTCGAGTAATTTCAGAAATTTTATCATAGTTAACAGCTTTAAAACCTGCCTTTCTCATTCCTTCAATAATGCAAGTAAGGAAATGTTGCATTTTCTTTTTGTTGGGGGACTGGTCTTGGTAGTTCAAATTTGGGTCTGCTGTGGGGATGGCATTTGTTCCCTGCATGCTGTGGAGAGAAACAGGGTTCTCTGCAAAAAGTCTATCTGCGTGCACTGTAGCTGCAGCCCAAATATGATCTTTTTCTTCAGGAACTGTGGTGTACGTTATAACAATATAAACATCTGGGTAAATTAAGTCATAGGATTGGGTTAAATATTTAAATTCTTTTGTAAATTTGGCTGGATTGGTTGAGAAAGACCCGAGCTGTTTTTCAATTTGGCTTAAGTCTGAAAGGGAGAAGGGAACATGAACTTTTATTATGCTCTTGCATCCTGCTACTTCTTGTAAGGGAAACAGACCCTTCGTTGGGGGGTCTATTATAGGCGCTGGACCATGGGATCGAGTGAAAGGAGGTGAAGAGGGTTGGGGAGTTTGAGTAGAATCTGGGACAGGGGGACAAAAGGTGGATGGTAGGGTGGAGAGGACTTATCAGGGTCAGGGATAGGTTTAGGAGAAGAAGAAGGGAGAAGGGAAGTGGAAGAGGTTGGAGAGGAATCAGAAGGGGGAGTTTCTGAGGTTGGGGAGCACTTATGGGGGATGGAGGTTGTGCTGGGAAGGGAAGAGGTTGAGAATGAGGGAGGGGGAGCTGAAGGAGTTGGAGAAGAATGGGGAAGTGGAGTTTAGTTGGGAGGGGGATGGTCTGCAGGGTCAAAAGAATAGAAATTATTTAAAGGCTCTTCAAGATTAGAGGGTGTTATGATTTTTTTGGAGGGGGGCAGAGGACTTAGAAGGTTTTTCATGAAGGAGGAGGATTTGATGAGAGGCAACAGAGTGGCACAGAGATGGCCGGGACCGGAGAGTCCAGAAAGCTTGGGAATAAGGAGCTTCAGGCCATTTGCCATTGTGCCGAATAAAATTATCAAGTTCAGTGAGAATTTGGCAATCAAAAGTGCCATTTTCTGGCCAACGCTTTTGTTGTTCTAAAGGATACTGCGGCCAAATTGTATTATAGAAATGAATAAGTTTTTTTGGTTTTATCTCCCCTTCTAATTGTAGTTTATTGAGATTGCGGAGTAAACATCTGAAGGGGGTAGATTTAGGAGGAAATTCAGTTTTGGAGTCACTGAAAAGTGACTGTATATTACCCATGATTATTTAAGAAATTTGAGAGGCTTGTGGCTTGTAAGGGAACTTTGCTCATCAGAGGCTTACGGAGATCGCCCGTGAGAGGCTCATGGTCCCCCTGCTCCTTTAGAGGCTTATAGAGGCCACCCAAAATGTTGCTCAAGTGAGACTAACAGCCCAGATCTGCATGACCTCTCGCAACAACAAAGCAGGCATCCCCGGTTTCTCATTGGGGTTCAGGAAATTGCATGCAGTATTTCACTCAAGGCATCCCCCAAATTACTCTGACTGCTGCAACAGGGAAAGATGCTCCCAGAGCATCGGAGAGTTTTGACTGAGCGCTCAGGTTTTCTTAGGCTTATGAAGCCGGGAGCTGCGTTAAAGCAGGCCAAGGTGCCACACTGGGGCAGGCCAGGGTGTCCATGGGACACCGAACAAAAGTCTCGAGGGGAGGATCTGGGCAGAAAGATGTCACTTACCTAGGGCTGAATTAGTTGTAGATATTTGAGAGCCGTAAGGTTAAGCCGGCATCACGTCAAGGTGGTTTGAGTTGATGGACTCAAGCCGCTGAATGTATGAAGTTTGAACAACTAGGTAATTTGGGGAATGGAGTTGACTGAAAGGCTGCCCCGTTGCCCTGAGGGGCCGGGAAACCCAAACCTCAGTCGGCCCTCCAAATGGGGTTGACCGAGAGGCTGTCCCGTTGCCCCTCAAGGGGCCGGAGACTCAAGCCTCAGTCAAACCTCTGTCCTGGGTTTTGGCACCAGATGTCAGGTTCGGAGTCATTCAAGAATTTACACAATGCAGCGAGTCAAAGTTTAAGTATAAAATTTAAGATTTATTATAGGAAGAAAGCAGGTGGGAGACAATGGAAAAGAAAGAAAATGGCTCTGAGTCCCATCCTGGGAGCCGCATTTTTTAAGGAAAAAAACCCACGTTGGGAAGGGTGTCTGCTGGGTAGTGTCCTGTGCCTTGATTGGGTGAGTGTCTATCAATTTCTGAGCTGATTGGTTGCTAGGGTTCTGATGCACTATTCTTCTTTGAAATGCAGCTGTGTTATCTATCTAGGAAGAGCAGGCCTTTCTGCATGCTTGTGGTTGTTCATCTTATGGACATACCTGACCTTGCTTCATCTGCCTGTTGGGGGTTGAGGTGCCACCGTGGCTGGAACAGCCTTGAACAGCCTTCATCCTTCAGTTTATGGTGCACCTAGTTTCTATGAGATAAGCTGCGGGGTCCCTAGGTCAGAAATTCCTTCTATATATTAGATTCTTTTTTCTGGAATCTGACAATAATGAGGCAGAGAAACCCTAAACTAGATGGCCAAGAACTTGAAGGGTCCCTCGCAGACAGACAGTGCCTAGAATTTCTAAGTTCACCTTTGGTTTGAAAAGGCAGCATAGGGTTAGTGAGAGGAAGGCGTTCATGGCTGGAGACCCCGCTTTAAAACCATGTGCACAAATGTTCACATGGTAATGGGATGACAAGAGTCAGCAGGTTAAGGCAGCCCGTCAAAAGGATCACACGCGAAGGGCATTCTGTGGGGTAAAGCACTCTGCATACACTGGTTAAGCCAGGCAACAACGTCTTGTAGTTCAGGCGTCTCAGACACAGAGACATCCTTCAGGTCCCACTAAGAACAAATTCTGTGACTGCTGGGTCTAGGAAGACTTTCAGTGACACACCGGAAGCGGCAAGGAGGCTGGGGCGTCCTTCTCACCTAGCAACGGTCGTGAAGGAAGTGTTTGCTGTAGCCGTGCCCGTTGCGCCTGCGCCGAGGCGCAAGCTGCTGACGTGGAGGTGGGTCCGGGCGGCCAAGCCCTGCACGCGGTGGAGAGCTGGAAGGCTGCTGAGGTGGCGGAGCAGCGGCTGAGGTCGGGATGGTGGAGCCGCTCGCTCCGCCCCGGGAGGTCGGGGCTGCCGGTCGGCGCTGTTTGGCGCTGTTGCTGGTGCTGCTGCTGGCGCGGCCCGCCGGGGCCCTGGTGGAGGGACTCTATTGCGGCAAGCGCGACTGCTACGAGGTGCTGGGCGTGAGCCGCTCGGCGGGCAAGGCGGAGATCGCGCGGGCCTACCGCCAGCTGGCTCGGCGCTACCATCCCGACCGCTACCGGCCGGAGCCCGGCGACGGGGATCCTGGGTGGACGGCTCAGAGCGCCGAGGAGGTTTTCTTGCTGGTGGTGACCGCTTACGAGACTCTCAAGGTGAGGCATGGGGGTGTGGGAGGGCTGCGAGGACCTGCAGCGGGAAGCGCGTGGCGCCGGGTTCCCGAGGATGCCGCCCCTTTCCCACCCAGCCCGAGGAAAGTGCCGACGTGGCTCACTGACGAGGGTGGCAACCCCGCTCTGGCTCTGGGGGGACCGTATACCCCCTCCTACCGGGGGATGGGGATCGACAAGTGATTTTGCCGCACTGCCTTCCTTGAAAAGATGTTTCCTCCTCTTTTTGTGACAGTCATTGTTATGCAAAGCATGTTAATAGTAAAGCAGGGTGATTATTATTATCAGGATCTGTGATAGAACGAGCACAGGAAAGGTCTCAAATATCGCGCTCATTTCACATGACAGAAATTTGGTTTCTGGGTATAATATTAATTATGATATTCAGCTTGGGTTTAAGGAACTAGAAAAACACTGAAAAGAACAAAGAATGAGTCAGAAGGCCGGATGTTTGGCTCTTGGCTCTGATACCCCTTTGTGACCATGGTTAGGTGACTTAATATGTCAGAGTAGGTATTTCTTCATATGTAAAATTAAGGTCATAAGTCCTCTGCACAGGGTTATGAGGATTAAATAAATGTGAGAAATACCTTGTATAGGATTTGTAATTTAGTAGGTGCTTAATAAATGCTGTGCTAAACATTTGGGGATGAATTCTGAGTTGTAGTGAAAGGCTCTGAAAATTTCTGGTAGGAAATATTTTGTGAATATGTGTTTAGGCTTATGACAAGTTTTATTGAGTTCTGTGGGAAAGGAGAAGGGGAGATTTAGCCTGATGCTGTTGTTTGCAATGCTGCAAAAATAAGACACTATAATAAATGTCATATTTAATGGAGATATTACTACTTCGAGTTGTAAAGTAATTCTATCTGGTCTTTTTTTTTTTTTTTTTGGTAAAGTTCTCCATGTTGCTGTATAGTCTGCTTTTAATGACTGTACTTTGATTAGATGACTGTAATTTAGCCATGGATTAGCTTTCCAGAGGTGAAAATACTGAGTAAAGGAGTTAAAGGCTCTTCATTCCTGCCTTCAAGAGCAGTTGGATAATTTGGAGTCATAAATGAGTGTGCCTAGTTCACTAAATTCTCACTAGCATTAGTGACATTGTAACTTTTATTGGCAATTAAATGAGTGGGTGGGGGCTGAGAAAGAACTGTGGCCAGGAGACTTAGGTTGCCCATTATTTAGGGTCTTTGAGGAAAACCTAAGAAAAATGGGAAAGAAGTCTCTCCAGGGCAGCCCAGCATATGAAGCCCCTACCTGTGTTTTATGCAGTGTGGAAAAATGGTGGTGGAAAGAAGCTGCGAAAGGCCTTAGTGGTGCATGAGAAAACCTTGAATATATGGAAAACTTTGGGAAGAGAGGGCAGCAGAAACACTGGCAATAATTGCCTTCTGCCGGGTTTTGTGGGGTTGAAGATGGGTAGATTTGGCATGAGAATGGTGAACATGTTGGTAAGAACACTGAAAACAAGTGCCAAGGTTAGGGGGTAGGAATAAAGCTAATTGAGAAATTCTTGCTGAGATGACCCCAGGACTCTTAAATATTTTTGCCATTTTCTTCAAGAGCCTTTAGGTGTAGGACTCATCTGTTGGGTCTGTGTAGTTGCCTCAAAGGTTTTTACCCCTAAAGTTTAGCACCGATTTGTCAGCAAATAAAAATCCAGATAAATTAATTTGCTCATTCAAGAAAAAGAACTTTTGGGCAACTAAAAGCTAGTACGTCTAGAGGCACTTTTCCTCTTGACTCCAACAGAAGGTTTGTGGTGGCTACAATTGCCTCTGAACAGGGAGCTAGAGTTGGAGTTGTACTGATGCAGGAGGTGGGGGATTCTGTACCTCCCCATCCCCACCCCTACAGTATTACTGCAAGAGAATGGAAACTATCTGTGAGAGAGAGAAAGGTTGCCAGGATAGTTTGGCCCCTTGAATATCAGATCTAGCTGAGCTCTTATGAAAGCCTCCAGTTTAAAGTTACAGAGATGGACATGGATTCAACTTCATGTGGAGCACCTCCAGAACTCTTTGCATCATTGCGAGTGCTCTCTCCTGGAATAATGAAAAGAACTTTGACTTGCTGTGTGTGGAAGAAATTATTAAAAACAATCGGGATGGTCTGATTTATTTCTGTCATAGTGGAGAATTGTGAGGAAATTGCCAGAGAATATTATTTCTGGGCCACGGAAAGATCTGATGAATTGAGGTGATCCAATTTGGAGGGCCTTAGCCCTCCAAATGACCCCTTTGAGGCAAGGAAGATGTAACCATTGTTTGCTTGGATTATAGTTTCAGGCTGGAAATTGGGTGTGTGAGTATAATAGAGGTCCAGGTGGCTTTTGCTAAGGAAAGATCTGAGAGAATAGTGGGAAAAGTTGCTGAGTTCCAGTGGACCTGAAATAAAACTGGATGCAAGATCCTATCTGGAGTTCCAGATAATCATCACATGGAGGCAGGAACTGCAGACATGGACCACAATTATAAACATTACAGTTTTTTCATTTCTTTCTGTTTGCTATTTTTGTGGTACTGTCTTTCACCATAAAGATTAATAGTAAAACCTTTGAAGAGAGTACTTATCTATAGAGCCAGTGAAATAGATTGCTGGAAAGGATTATTTCCCCTTTGGAACCATTGCTGGTATGTGGGGGTGGGGGTAGGGAGGAGGAGTTGATTTTATATTTTTTTGTGGAATGAATAAATAACTTCCATCTCTTGAACAATGTAACAGAAACCATCTGTTCTTGAAAGTTGAAGTAACTTTGTAAATTCATTGGATCGGATCCAGAAGCCTTTTATTCTCTTATTCTCTCCCTGTGTTTTTTTTTTTTTTTTTTTTTTTGCTAACCTCAATTTCTTTTATTACTGGTCTGTTCAAGTTTTAGTACTTTTTAATGTATATGATCTGAGAAGCTTTGTTATATCCTCATTATAACTTGACAGTAGAGTTCCACCCAAACTTCTAATAATCAAGGATTTCTGAATGTTGATAGTAAATAGTCACCAAAATGGGAACTATATTTACATAAGACATCAGTGGATTTATGACTGAGATTGTCTTGTCTAATAAATGCTCCTTTGAGAGACAGAGAGAGAGACTTTTTTAAATGGTGGTGGTTAAAAGATAAGTACACTAATGGGTGATTTAAATACAGTTGGTAAGATAAGATATTGTCACACTTGGTCATTTCTGTTTTAACAATGAAGATTCTACCTGTGCACAGAGAGGTTGAGGAAAACCAGAAAAAGAAGGATGGGTAATAATGGAAGGAAAGCTTAGATGCTTTCACCAAGTTATGCTTATTCACATTCCCAAATAACTTAGAATTCCAGATCTCAGGAGGACGTCAAACTGTTATGATTTCACACACTGCTTTATATTTGCTTTATAATGTAAGTTAAGACAAGCCGATAATATTTAGTGTATTCAGTACTGGGGATTCAGGGAATTCATGAACTTTAAAAGTCAAGTAAATGACCTCTCACTTGATGTGTCAACGTTGGATCCCAAGGTGTGGAAGAATCTAGTCCCACTTGTGTTTTTTCTGTGGATGTAGCACTTATCACACTGCACTTATCGCCACGAAACTGCTCCTCCCGATTTATTTATTTATTTATTTATTTATTTATTTATTTATTTATTTATTTATTTATATCCTTAGTACCTAGCACAGTGTCTGGCATGTCAGATATTGAATGTTTGTTAAATGAAAACTCTTATCTGGAAACAAATTCAGATAGAATGGAAATTGAAAGTGGATTTCTGGCGATTTGACATCCTTCTATGAAGTCTTGTTGTGGCTACCTCACCCGAAAGAAACTGTGGTCTTGAAGAGTGGTGCAGCTAAAGTAGACTGGATGGGTATGAATGAAAAGTTCCTCTTACATGAGAAAATTTGCTCTTCTACCTTTGAGGAGAAAGTATGTTCTGAGAGTTTTTTAAGTGAGAAAAATTAATCCTTTTTGAATGTAGATAAGAATTGAATGAAACACATGAAATGTGAGAAATGGCATAGAAATAAGCAAGTGAGGAAATAAGTAGAGAGGGTGCATTTAGAAGAACTTTGGTAAAAAAAATGGAAAGTAGTGGAATTTGACTACATTTCGCAAGATCATGAAAGAAAGGCGTAGAAAAAATCTTGGAAATTTTATTGGCACGAAGGTTGTCCAATAAGTTGAATGGATTAGAGCGACCTTTTTCTCTCCAGCCTGGTCTTGGAAGAGAAGTGTCAAAAGAACACTTCAGTTTCTTTTTATCAGTCTGATGGATGTGGCAGCACTTTAACACTTAAGGAGAATGTGGCTAAGAAGGAATTGAGAATCTGATGCCATATTATGTTACTGTTTATTGTTCATTCCTTACTTATTGCTTAAAATATTCTGTTTTCTCACTCAGTTCTTCCTCTATCTGGTACTGACATAGGTGCTGGGGGAGGAAACCATAACAGTGAAAAAGGTACAGTTCCTGGCTTTAAGCTCTTAATATAACAAGGGAGACAGATGCTTATTGTTTAGTTATTTAAGTTATATAATAAAAGTACATGTGAACTGCAGCACTAAAAGGAAGCAATTATTTCATCTTGGGAGGCTGGAGAAGGATATACTCTTTGAGCTGGATCTAGAACAGAGTCACCAGGTTGATGTTGAAAGGACATTTCTGGTAGAGGGAAGACGTGGAGGCATGAATGAGCAAGGCTTATTCCAGAAACAAGGGGTAGTTTGGTAAGGTTTAGTAGAGAGTCAGTATTTTCTCCGCCAAGGGTCACTTTTATCATATTGCTCTTTATTTTGGAGAGAAATAAACCTAACTATACTTATTAATATTACTGTTTTTCTTTTCCAATATCCAAATTTTAATCGGTTGTTTATGATAATTGGGTATTCATAAAAATATCATAAAATGATATACCTTTCTATGACAGTTATGATGCTTATAAACAGCCAAATTAAATAAGCTTATAGACCAAGGTTGGCAAATGGTTGTCATTTCACATGCCAGCTCTGACTGTCATGACTACCTGGAACCCTCCTAAGGATTTTGAGGCTCTTTCTGGGTTTAGTGGAAGAGTGGCATGTTAGATAATGATTTTTTCCCATAGGCCCAGAAGCAGGTTGTGGTAGTGTATGTGCCACATTTGCTATTTCTGTTGTGAGTGTTGTTTATTCTTTACTCGTGCCTTAATTTCGGCTGTTACACCACTAATGGCTATGGCTGATTATACACCAGATGTGTTTAATTCTGGTGCTGTTACTGTCTGACACATGATGTCATCAACAACCAATCAGGGCTCTTGATTAACACACAAACTACTGAGTTGATATAATTCTAGCCAGAAACTGAACTGTTGACATTTGAGTTTAGATTGGGTGGATTTCTCATGGGTAAATGGAATGTTTTGAGCTATTGATAACAGCACAACAACCCTTATTGCATTTTTCATGGACTTTATGGACTTTGCTATTTCTAGGTTAGAAGCCTGAATGTTTCAGGAGACTGTACCATAGTTTGGGATCACATGATGAAGGTACTGTTAAGCTGTGCTCAGGAATTTGAATAGTTACTGGAGGTTTTTAAGGGGAGAAATAACATGATCTAATGTTTGTTTCAGAAAGAAAACTCTGGGAACAATATTGAGGACACATTGGGGAAGGCAGGAATGTATTCTTGACTGAACTCAGGATTTTATTTCCTCAGCTGCCTCTTTTGTAACTTCAGAATCTCTTGGTTCATTTCCCGTTTGCCTAATGTTGCTTTTTTTAAGGCTACTGTCACGTTTTTCTTCTTTCTTCACGATTCACTCTCTATTTCCTCATCTCCTTTTAATTCAAGCTACTGTAAGCGCTGACATGTTCATCAGCTGTTGTAGTGGACCTGTTCTTACTAAGGTGAACAGTGACACATTAATTACCAGTTCCAATGGCTGCTCTTCATTTGTTCTTCCTACTGCAACCCTTTGGTATTTGCTGGTGCTGACCATTTAGTTCTTTAAGCTATCCTTCCTTGACTTACTTGATGTACTTCTCCTGTTTCTCTTATCTCTCTAGCTATTTCTTTTCAGTCTTTATATTCATATTTTCCTTGTCTACATCCCAGAGATTGCTTTTCCTTAGAGTTCTGCCTGTATGTACTCTTCTCTTTTTTATTTCCAAGTTCTCCTTAATGAAACTCAACAACATCCTTGACTTTAACCACTGTGTTGAAACTTAAGCTGACAGCTCTAAAACCTGCATGTTTCCAAGCTCATATTTTCAACTGCTTTCAATCATTTTCAAACTGTAGTAAAGGTACCCTAAATTAAACAAGTCTGAAATCAATCTTGTTATCTTTGTTAAAGAATAAACTTTAAAAGTGGACGTGATCATGACTCTGATATAGATATAAAATGAACACGTGTCAGATTTTATTTAACTCATGAATTAATGAGGGAACCAGTAAGATATTAAAACTGATTCAAAAGAGAACAAAGTGCTGTGCATTTATAGTCAGATAAAGAACCTTGAAATGGATGTAAAACTGGCCAGTATCCACAGAGCAATAAGCAGCTGCATTACACCAGATGTATTTTACCTTTCTGTGAACAGGAATTATTTGCATTGCTATCAGTTTTCTAAAAGTTACTTCTGTCTCTACAGAGTTAAAATAGATTTGTCACATAGGAATAAAGGTGCACCCTACCCCTCCTTACAGTAATAGGTAATCCCTGGAGACTCCAGCATTCCATTGAAAGGATATCCAGTAATTGTTTTTTCCCTCTTTTCAGAATCTTCCACAGTTTCTCCCTGCATCTTCTCCAAACTTGCTGTCTCTTACTCTTTGTCTCTTCATCTCTTCATCTTAGTGAACATGGTCCACACAGTAACTATAATTAGAAACTTCTGTATCATGCCCAGCAGCTCCTTGATTTCTTATGCCCTTTTAATCATCATATCCTATTTATTCTACTTACTCTTCTCTGAAATCTGTCTCTCCCTCCTTCCATTCTTCACCGGACTATCAGAGTTGTCTTTCAAAAAGATATTTCTACTCAGTGCTATTATTATCATACTTTAAAGCATTTCTTTATTGAATAGCATAGACAATATACCTAAACTCCTTAGCATGGCATATAAGAAACTCTACTTCACCAAAGTACCTTCCTAGCCACATTTATATTCCTCTCTTCCTAAATTTCCCCAATACGCAAGCTTCACTGAACCCATTATATGCTTTGATGCTTCTGTACCTTAACACTTGCTCCCTTTGCCTGGGACAAGTTTCACCATATCTTACTTGTTTTTCAAGATCTAGCTGTCATTTAATCTCTTTTCTGAATTCCATTGCTAGTGGTCCCAGACAGAGTTAGTCAGTCTTTTGTGCCATGGCACATTGTATTGTGTTTTCTTTACTTGCTAGCTGTTGCTTCTGGATGGGAGGATTCTTGAGGCCAGGACCTCATTTCATTTGTCTTTATCCTCTTCTGTATTCGGCATAAATTTGGTTTCTGAGCATATGGAATTTGAGATATTTATGTTACATTTAGGAAATGTTCAGGAGATAGCTGGAAATAGGAGGAGGCAAGAAAAGCAGCTGTGAGTACACTAGTGTATTGTAGTTGGGACCATATGTAGAATGAGGAGGGATGAAATATGAGAAGATAGCTGCAATAGTGACTGGTGGGCCAGGGACTTGAAAAGAAATGAAACTGATAGCAATTAATTTCCTTCCTCTTTAGTAGGATATAATGGCCTGGAAGAAATTTTAGGGGAACAGAGTTGTGGGATTTTTGTTTGTTTGTTTGTTTGTTTAAGGATTGTGTATGTGTTTCTTTTAAGAAGTAGTGCTAATATATATTTTTAAGAATAAACAAAATGTTATTAAGGTTCCATGTATTATTGGCTCCTGGCTTTTATTACCCCAAATGGTTTTTCCACTCTGTGCTAAAGGAAATTTTTAACGTAAACCTGGCTGCAATATCAAATTATTGCAATTTCTGTTTATTTAGAGATCAAGCAATTCATTAACTCTTTCACGAGCAAGAACATAATCTACTTTTGCCTCTGGGAAGAGGGGAATGATCATTTTCATAAGAGAAGGAAGGATTCAGTGCTTTCTTTGCTTGCGGGTTTCCTCTTGTTCACTTTTGATCTAGATATTGGTGGTTATGTTCCAGTCCTCCTGCATATGCACAAAAGGATTGGGAGTGGAGTGGACACCAGCAGAAGCACCATTTATTCCTGTAGAGATTAGAAACAAGGAGCTTATTGCCCTGCTTATCAAGGCTCAGGACAGAGAGGAGGAAGAAACAAGTATAAAGGTTTTGTTTTGGAAAGAAGTTGGAATCTCCTGACCCTGGGACCTTAAGATCCACAAAATTGCTGAAAGAAAAAGTACTACCTTATTGAAAGGTAAGATGTTAAACTGTTTTAAGGTTTGGGCTATTTTAGCCACATTAGCATATTTTCATAAGCTGTGAACTCAACTAATCATTTCCACAAAGCCAAAGTTTTTGTGACATAATTAACCATTCAACCTTGCTGGTGAGATGGAGACATGTGTGGCTAAGGGAATGCTTATAGTAAGGAAGAACTTTTACAAAATTTCATTCATTTTTGAAATGACATTTACTGAATGCCAGGCACTGTGCTAGGCTTTGGATATACAGAGATTAATGAGTCACCCTACTTACCTTCTAAAAGTTCTCATTCAAGGAAAAGAAAAAGCTGATGATTACAATGTGATAAGTGCTATAATAAATAGGTACTAAATATAATTGGAACCCATAATAAGAGTGGTCTAACTCTGCCTGAGGTAGCTATGTTGTGTTCTAAAGGATTAATATATAGGAGCACATGAGGTTGGAAAGAAAGGGATGGACACTTGAGTTAGAATTATATGTTCAAAGACATAGGTATGAAAGAGCATGCTGTACTAGGAGAACATACCACATAGCAAAAGTTGGAATCTGAATGTTTGATATGGGCAAAAGAGGGGAGAGTGGTAAGGGATGTTGCTAGTTAGATAGGTTTGGGTCAGTTGTGGAGTTCTTGTCACATGCCAAGGAAATTTTAACTTACCTAATTGGCAGTGGGGAGCATTGAAGATAAAAAACAAACAAACAAAAATTGTTGGGCTATGTTGGTTCCAAGATAAGTGGGAGAAAAAATAAATAAATGGTGTTCAAATCAGAATGTGCATGTATCTTTTTAATTGAGTCCCAGAAAGAAAGATGATCCTTCTAATTCTGTCTTCTTTGCTAGTATTCCTGATATCCTCATACTCTTTCTAGGCTGATTTGAAGTTTTTTAGATTATTAAAGAATAGGATTTTGACTTAGGCTCTTGAGACTTCCTAACTCTGACCAGTTTGTGCCAACTGTGAACACTTTGTAAAGAGTTTTATGAAATGCCTCAGGTAAAGATTGTTTTCCTCATTTTGGAAAGAAAGCTATAAACCCTATAGTGCAGATTCTGGCTTGAATAAATGCTGCTATAACAAGGAGGTGGCCAACCTTCCAGTCTCTTAATCACGACTGAAATGAGGGCATAGATTTATGATTGACTCCAAAGAAAAGGAAAACATTCTAAGAAAAGTCAGACTTGAACCTGAAACCTTTGTGGGAATTAGGTAGTTTGAGGAGTCATAGGTAGGCCCTGAAGAGACCCCAGAGGCTCTGTTTGGAGAAGAGAGACCAGAAACAAGGTATAGATTTTGGAGCTGCTGGTGCTGGAGCATTACTTGACCATCCTGTTAGAGGAGCGGAGCTCAGGACTTGATGAAGTCACAAATCTAGGGACCAGTGGGAAGATGGTGACCCTGGGGGAAGATGGGGGTGAAATGCTTGACTGGGGATATCTGCATTCTGTGGCATGTGACCTTCACTAAGATAAGAACTAGGAAGAAAGGACAGTTATGGGAAGCATGTTATCTGTATACCAGATTTCAGTGACGTTCATGGATCTGGCTGTGTACTTCAATCAGGAGTACAGCTAGGCGGGGCAAGGGGCTTGCATTAATGATGATACTAGAGGATTGTAGGTATCTGATCTCACTGTGGCATATTGTTTCAAAACTACACATAATCTAGTTGGAACATGGAGAAGACTTGTATTTAAAGAAAATCATTTAAAGAGACATTTGCTAAGATTGGGAGGCTGAGTCAAAAGTCAAGGACTTAAGGCCCAAAACAGAGCATTTCTGTAAAATTACACCAGAAAGCAAAAAATGGGTGTGGGTGGACAGATTCTCAAAGAATACTTTAATATACTCAAAACAAGATACATCAGGAGTGTGGATTTTAGTTGTCAGGACTTTCTCTGTGACCACTGTAAAGTTTATTCTGTCTTGGTTAGAAGCTCAGGAATACACTGATGGCTTAAAGAAGAAATAATAGATTTGACAGTTGAGGCATGGGGTAACTGCCACAAGAAAATCCTTCTGACAGAAGAGAACATAAAAGGAGTGAATTTAAAAAGAATATCAGCCTGAGCTCAGCCCTCCTTATGTAACAGGCAATTCTCACATGAAATGGACTCAAGGCAGATAGTGCAATGGAATAGACTTTATATTCATAATTAATTATTTGAGAACTAGTCTACCTAGCATCAGATACTAGTCAGAGAAAAAAAAATTGAGTGTAATGAACATAGGAGGATTTGCTGAGAATGCTTTCACTCAAATTCAAAATTCTTAATAGAAAATATGTAATGTTTTTAATGGCTAGAGGGGAGATTTTGTCATTTGCAAGCTTTTTATTTTAAATCTAAGAAACTACATATTGGAGGACTCAGAAGGAGGCCCTGAAAAGACCCCAGAGCCTCTGTCTGTAGCAGCAAGGCCAGACTCTAGGTATAGATCTTGAAATTCCTTTAGCTACAATCTGCAACTTTATGAATGTTGAATAGTTCATTTTAAAAGGAAACGCTGTAAGTTAAAAAAGATTTTTGTTTTTGTAATGGTTTCCATTGCACTCTTCTAAAGAGAATGACATTTATCCCTGTTAGAGGTTGATTAGAATTAGAGAAGGTTTTAAGAAAGGTTTTGTTTGTGAACATTTCAGAGTAGCATTTCAGAATGCTATAATTCTTCCATCTTGTTTGTATGAGTAAGGAAAGATCTGTGTGTTACCTTACATATGAACTGAGCTGTGACAATGTATTATAAACAGTAAATACTACATATTTGTAATATTTGTATAATTTATAATATGTCATTTGATTTCCAAAACAGCCATGTAAAATTAGAAAAGCATGCATTATTATCTCTATTTTACAAATGAAGAAAAATGAGGCTCAGGCTAAAAATTTTGCCCACGGTCACAAAGCTAGCAAATCAGTGTTTAGACTTGAGCACTGATCTTTTCATTATACCACATTGGTTCCCTCAGTGATTCTTTGAGATGAGCATAATTCAGTTTTGTAGACACAGAGTGGCTTCATCTACTTTTTTGCTGTTTTAATCATTGCTATCAACTGAAAAATGTTCTTCACAAGGCGAACATATGCAACAGAAACATTTTTTTATATCAACAATTACTGAGTGTAGGTATCAGTGTTAAAGTTCTGGGAGCAAGTCTATATGTGTCTTTCAAGAGTGATAAGAAAATTTTGATTTATTTTCTTTCAGTTTACTCAGATCTAATTATAAACTTCTAGATTTAACTAACAGATTCTAAACCAGGGCCATTTTCTGAAATGTCCTATGAAATTGGGTATTTCCGTATTTTACAGGATGAAGAAACACGAAAAGATTATGACTACATGCTGGATCACCCAGAAGAGTACTACAGTCATTTCTATCACTACTATAGCAGGCGCTTAGCCCCGAAAGTGGATGTGAGGGTTGTGATTTTGGTCAGTGTGTGCGCTATTTCAGTGTTTCAGGTATGTATCTGTGCGTATGTGCATGAGTGTACATTGTTAATGCTAGTCATTAAAACTGAATTAGAAGTACCTTTTTGTAAAATTTTGCTACCTATTGAGATTAGTTCATTTATTTAAACAAGGGATAATATTGGAATCTTTGTAGGTGGGAAATGGACAGAATTGATGGTGAATGTTATTATGTAACTGAAAACAGAACAGAGAAGGCTCGGCACTTCACATTCCCCCCTCTAGAGTGTATTCCACATAACAGCCAGTGTGAATGTCATCAGGATCCATTTACCTTTGTAGAACCTTTCAGTGATTTCCTATTAAACTTGGGAAAAATCTGAACTCCTTGAACATGGCCTACTCAGACCTGTATGATCTGGCCCCTACCTGTCTCTCCACTTTCCTCTTGAACTGTTCCTGAGGATGGAGTGTACTCACTGAGCATATCCAGCACAGTGGCCACATTTCCTGTTCCCGAGACACCAGGCTTTCACCTACTCAGAGCCACTCCACTTGCAGTGTCTTCTGCCTGGAATATTCTTCCCACTCACTCTTTGCCTTGCTGGCTGCTTATTTATGCTTTAATCTCAGATTAAAGTCAGTTCCTCAGTGTAGCCTTCCTTTGCTGTTCACTTTAAAAGTCCTCCCTTTTGTTCTTTTTCTTTCATAAAACTTACCACAATCTGTAATTATATACCTTTTTTTTTAAAACTTCTTTTCCCCTCTGTTGTTGCTGTATCACCACCTTGGGCCCAGTGCCTGCACTTAGAATATGTTCAATAAGTATTTATTGAACAAATCCTTGTAAGGAACACTTAGGTGTAGTTTTCTTGTTTGTAAGATTCTGCTAGCAGGAGAGCTCACCCAGACGGTGAATAACTATTTTATTAAAAAGCGTATATTGAATACTTTCTATGGGCAAGGCTCTGAGGAAGTAAAAGGGAAAGAGACAGAGATAGATCGACCATAGTTTAAATGTACTCTAAATCAGTGAGAAAATCTAATCCAAAGCAGTCGTGAGATGAATAAATCAAGT
This sequence comes from Choloepus didactylus, assembly GCF_015220235.1. Classification (NCBI taxonomy): domain Eukaryota; kingdom Metazoa; phylum Chordata; class Mammalia; order Pilosa; family Megalonychidae; genus Choloepus; species Choloepus didactylus. Next base: position 111,586,375 of record NC_051316.1, on the reverse strand, counting down.
TTTGTAGAGAAAGTAGGGAGAGGATGAAACCATCAGTTCAGGGGACAGCAAGACAGCCAGAAGTTACCTCCTAGGAGTCTGCCAATGCTGCCCAATAGAACTTTCTGTGATGGTAGAAGTGTGCTGTTCAATATGGTAGCCACTTGCCACATGTGGCTTTTCTTTTGAAATGTGGCTAGTGGACTGAGAAACTAGACTTTAAAGTTTATTTAAATTAAATTAATTTAAGTTTAAATACCATATATGGCTAGTGGTTCTGTATTTAGATAGCACAGGACCTTTTAAATTCCAAGTGCATGGGAATGTAAATTGGTGCAGACACTGAGGAAGGCAATATGGTGGTTCCTCAAAAAGTTAAATATAAAATTACCATGTGACCTGGCAATTCCACTTTTAGGTATATACCCAAAGAAAGTCGAAACAGGGTCTTAAACAGGAACTTGCATACCAATGTACATAGCAGCATTATCCGCAATAGCCAAGAGGTGGAAGCAATCTTAAGTGTCCATCAGCTAATGAATGGATAAACAAAATGTGATACATACACATAATAGAATATTATTTGGCCACAAGAAATGAAGTTCTGAGACATGCTGCAACATGGAAGAACCTTGAAAACGTTATACTCATGAAATAAGACACATAAGGACGATTATTGCTTGATGTCACTTATAAGAGATATCTAGAAATAGCAAATTTGCAGGGACAGAAAGTAGATTAGAGGTTGCCAGGGTATAGGGGATAGGGAAGAGGGAATACATATTTGATGGATATGGAGTGTGTGTAAACAAACTTTTTAAAAAAGTTTCGAGTGTAAGAATAATTTGAATATTTCTCAGTAGGAGAGGTTGGGTTTTCAGGACAGGAAAATTCTTCCAAGTGTGGCACTGCCCTGTGCATTGCAGATTTCTTAGCATCCTGGGTCCCATCCACCTAATGCCAGTAGCACTCCCCATTGTTGTGACCACCAGTGAAGCTCCACACATCTCCACCTGGCCCTAAGGACGTTTAGAACCGTTGACATAGGTTAAAAGAGTTACAGTAATTTGTTACTGCTTTTGAAATACCACAAAAATTTAACTTCAGCCTGAAATCAGTTTTCCTTACTATTATTCTCAAACTAACCATGCCTACCGTGTACTTCTTCAGAGGAAAAGAACAAGTCAGATGACTAGAATGAAGCAATTTGCTAGTTTGAAAATTACTTCTCCAGTTTAATTCCCAGGAATGATGTTCAATTTATATGGTAAAAATTCCTATTGAAAACTAAGGTTATATATTTTAAATACGTCAGATTTTATAGAAGTATTGCCCTTTCAAAGGGTAGAGAAATAATTTCAATTTTCTGTTTTAGATAATGTAATACCCTACTAACTTTTTTTTCTTACTGTTCCTAATAGATTTCTGCTATAATATTTGAGGATATTTTTGTGTAACTGCTGTATTCATTCAGTAAGATAGCAACAGAAATGTGTGGAGGGACTGTATGAGGAGCAGGGCTTTTCTGACACTTAATGAAATCCTTTGTGGTTGAATATATTTATGAAGTAAGTTAATGTTTTCCTGCCCAAATAAGTAAAGAGTTCAAACATACTTGAATCTTTAATTTTAGAATATTATGAGCATTACTGTGTTGTATATAGATGCCTTAGAAAGAGATGGGAATGAATATGGTTGTGGGAGGTTGTACCCTGTGATTTTTTGTTTTTGTTTTTTTGTTTTTTGTTTTTTGTTTTTAAATTCCTCACCAGCTAGCTAGTTTTTGCCATTTAATTCTTCCTCTGGTAAGTATTTGCAATCTTGAAAAAATAGAGATTTCTTATTAGTGATCCAGGGAAAAGCCAGATGGTAAAGATGTGATATCACAGGGATAATCTCATTGATCCATCCTTTGAACTTGGGTATCGCCTGTCTGAATCAATGACTTTTGGCTGGGCTCGGGGCTTACCTTACCCACCCAGCCTTGAGAGCCCATTCTAGGACATACCTGGGCATTGTTTAGCTGTATCTTGTACAGCTTTTTAGTTAATCAGAATGGGTTTTTTGAGTGATGGTGTTCACCAAGACTTTACTATTGCTTTATTTTAGATGGATTTTGGTAATAAAACTGATCCATTTTTCTTTATTAAATGTTCCAGTTTTTCAGCTGGTGGAATGGCTACAATAAGGCAATCAGCTACCTGGCCACAGTACCCAAATACCGTATCCAAGCTATGGAAATTGCCAAGCAACAGGGATTGCTCAAAAAAGCCAAAGAAAAAGGCAGAAACAAAAAATCCAAAGAGGAAATTCGTGATGAGGAGGAGAACATCATAAAGAACATTATAAAAAGTAAAATTGATATAAAAGGAGGCTATCAGAAACCCCAAATTCGTGATCTTCTCCTTTTTCAAATTATTTTAGCTCCTTTTCATCTGTGCTCATATATAGTCTGGTATTGCCGATGGGTCTATAATTTTAATATCAAAGGCAAAGAATATGGGGAGGAAGAAAGACTGTATATCATACGTAAATCTATGAAAATGTCAAAGTCTCAGTTTGATAGTCTAGAAGATCATCAGAAAGAAACATTTCTTAAACGGGAGCTCTGGATAAAGGAGAACTATGAGGTGAGTGGCCACTGCTGTGATTTGAGTTTCATCTTCCTTGCCAAGTTAAAACTAGATCTATAATAGGGATCAAAGAAGGGTGTTTACATTTTTTAAATCCAAAAATTAAATGATGAATAAAGACTACTTTTATTTTTATTTTATTTGGTAGTGAGACAATAGATTTTTAATCTGTATTTTGTTTTTTTAAAAGATGAACTTCAGATACACTGACTGAATCTGAAGAAAGTTAATGGTTTAATTTGTTGTGTTAAACTGCAGTGGGATGGGGATATATATTTCTGCAAGGATTCTACACTTACCATTAATTGCACTAATTAAACTTTGGTCCTCACCAGATTGCCTTGAGTCATATGGATGTGAACCTATCTACCGAAATTTTTTAAAAAGGGAGAGAGAACAAGTGATAGAAATTTCGTTGAGATAATTATTCATTTAAAAATAACTTCTGCTTAATAATTAGCATATGCATGAAAAGTTGCATTTAATTTACTTTTAAGTTTAATTTATTTACAGGAATACCTCTAAAATTTGGGCATTTTAATAAATGCTGTATTCTACAATTGCCAGCTATAAAAATTACTTTGAGGTGATTACTTACCCAGAAATAGTGCTAAAGAGAGGGTCTAGCAGTATCATTATCATAATGATATTGTTTTAGGTTCTGAGTAAAATTAATTGGTTAGTGTGTTAAACCTGAGAATAGAGTACAGTGAAACCTTCTTGTAAAATCTGATATATATTAGCTTTTTAAAGTTTTATAGCCATTCCTTTTTTTAAATGTGATATCCTAAATTAAGATTTTTCTGAAAGTAAAAACTTCAGTCTGAATTACATTTAAGTAACTTATGATGAACTGCCAGAATGTTTTGGCAAGGAGATATATTCAGCCTACTTACCAATAGCATAAAAATGGGAGGTAACAAATTGTGTAGTTCCCACACTATTTGAAAATTTTTCTTGTTGAAGTAGGTTAAGTAGCACTATCCACAGAGCTGTGTCTTTCGTAGAGTACTAATAAAAGGCTATTGTATTGTAGTCATTACATCCTAATATTTGGAGATGAAATCAGTTCTTTCTAAAATTTAATGTGGCTATGAAGACTTTTCCATTTAGTTAACACACCCCCTAAAAGTTAGGAACTATAAATACTGTTTGTTCTTAACCTGTGTGGTTTATTTAACCTTCTTTAGAAACTTAAATCAAAAGATAATTTCGACAACCATTAATTGATCTTCGAAGATAAAAGTAGATCTGAAGTTCAGCTTGGAGTCAAAAGTATATGTAAGATCAATTTGTTCCTTGATTAGGTTCAACAAATACTGAAAGTCATCAGTTAAAATTACAGGGTTCCACATTAAAAAAATAAAGTTTTGATTCTTATATTGATATTGGACATTAGTATACAGAGGAAATGTTTAAGCTCTTTAAATTCAGTTTAAATATGATTCAGTGAGGAAAGGAATGTATTCCTAGGGTATGGAATTCACTGACAAAAAATTGCTAGTTACTGTACAAGTCACTCTTTTTAATTTAACATGGACTGTTGAAGTACTTAATTGTAATTGCTTGGTATTTTTAAATGAATGATCTTCAGAAGACAAACCAATACATTCATTGGAAACTTTTACCTAAAGTTACATTTGAGGAATGTAAATATGTAAATATGACAAATGTTCCTCTTTGGATATAAAATCAGTTAGTATTGTTTATATTTATAGGCCTACAAACAAGAGCAAGAGGAAGAACTAAAGAAAAAATTGGCAAATGACCCCAGATGGAAAAGATACAGGAGATGGATGAAGAATGAAGGGCCTGGACGGTTAACATTTGTGGATGACTAAAGATTGCTAGAATGCTACCACGCCAAACCTTAATTGTGACATTATTTTCATAACTGAATTGTCTTAGAAATGTATCAACTGCTCCTGAGCAGTAACTAAAATTCCTGGAGTATTTGATTAGACAGAATGATATTGAAGCTTTCCTTTAAAACTTTACACAAGACATTTATTGTTGTTTAATTTTTATAATCTTTTTGTGGATTTTGTTAAAAGATTAGACATGATTTATTATTTGCCATTTAAAAATTTTATATGTTTAGTTAAAAGAGTTGACATGAAAAATTATTAGATACCATTTAAAATTATGTGTTAAGTGTTTATTCTTCAAGAGTGTTTCCTTGTACTTTGTTACAGTTCTACATTTTTCTGCTCTCATGGCCTCTTATTTTCACAGAACATAAAGTATGACATTTAGTTACGTTAAATTATGAGTGTCTTTATAGACACAAACTTTTTCAGCAGAATGATTCAACTATCATGTCATCTTCACTATAGCCATTATAGGATTGAAATGTGTTTAAAAATAGCTCCATAAGAGAGTCTTCTGCTAGAATTCTTTGTAATATTTCCCCCTCTCCCCAGTCATTATAATATTCTTAATAAGATCAGAAACTCTCCAGGAGAGTGAGTCTACCCTCATGTCCTTGTAGGATGTTCTTGATTACAGTCATTATAGAACTATAACTGTATTCTCAAACATTTCTCCAGAAAAGATCTTGTAAAAAGGTCTTTTTGTACCACAGTATTTTTTTCCATTAAAAGAAAAAAATGGTAGGGCAGAAATAGTGTACTGAAAAGTTGTTCATATATTATGGAGTTCTTGGGTGGTATGAAAAATCCAGTGTATGTGAGTGCATTTACGTGCATTTAAACCATAAAGAAGAGGTGCATAGTTGTGTGCTGTTCTATCGATCAGTGAAATAGAAATGTTTTTATATATGTGGAAGTGAAAGCAATCCACACATAATTTGAGTCAGGCATGATTTCCATGATAGTGAAACAATAGTCCTGTTAAAGGATTTATTCCATTGCTTTATAGTAATAAAATGATTTCAATATATCACAAGTTTGTTGGTATGATATTTTAAGTCAAAGGTTAACATTGTTTTTGTGATATGTAATTTTTAAAAGATGAGTGAAGCATAGGAGATATCCAGAGTTTGTTTCTAGCTAAAATAAGTTTAAGCTAATTCTTTCAAGAGCTTATCCCAAATATGTGAAGTATGCAAAGAGGCAGAAGACTGGAGTTCTGGCCTTGCTAATATAGCCAAAGACCTGAGGCGAGTTGTTTAATCTCTGAAGGTCTCAGTTACCTCAGTTACACAGTTGGGTAGGAGTTCGACCGGAGGATCGCTAGGGTCCTTTTGCAGCTCTAAAATTCTGAAATAATTTGGTTATATTTTCATAAACTTTAGAGTAAAGCTTTGTGTGTGTGTGTGTGTGTGTGTGCGCCCTAATAAAACTTTATTTATAGAAACAGCCAGCCAGCCATGGGCCATAATCTCCCGGCCCCTGAAATAAATAGTTGAGGTCATTCTTAAATTCAGGGGTTTCATGTATCCATTCTTTTATTCAAGGGAGGAGAAAGTGCCAAAAAACAGGTGTTTTTTTTCAAATGCCTAACACTGAACCATAAAACAGGTGTTTTTTCAAATGCCTAACACTGAACCATAGATAAATGCCTTTCAAAGGTGCTGTGATTGTCTAAGTCATCAGCCCCTGTGCATTATCATATAGTTCACACACAATGGCATTTATCATCCAAGAATTCAAGTATGTGCCTTCTGTTAAGAGAACCAAAAAGAAATGTGAGTGTTGCCCTTTCTGTTAACCATTTCAAGGAAATTTCTGATAGACTGTATTTTTTACCTACCTATAAAGAAAATAATAGCACAGATTATGTTGACATTCATAAAGATTGGCTGATGAAAACAATATATCTTTGGATATTCTTCTGCTTATCTGTGAGATTGCTCTTTCTTCCTGCCTTTCTAGAAATCTCATTTCTGGAACTGTCCCTGGCAGCATCCTCACTTTTGTAAAAGTTTTTTGGGTTTTGGAATTGGGTCATTGCATGGGTCAAAATGAATGGACTGTTATAATGGTAGGACTGTGATTCTTTTCTCCCTTCCATCAACAAGATAACTCTATGCTTCAAATTCTTAGAGCTAAGAAAGGGCTATGAGTTCTCACCAGTGTCATTCAAGTGTTGTGGGTATTTTTACTATCTCCATCCTCTGCCCATCCCCCACCAAAAAAATCAAAAGGCTGAGTGGGGACCCTCCATCCCCATTAGTTAGAAAATTCTTGTGTTTTATTTTAATCTTTCTTGACATAGACTATCACCATTTCCTTTAAGCTTGGTGTTCAGGGGTCTAGAGAGCATTGCTGTTCATTGCTGATTGATTAACGTGTCACATAATTGAGATTTGTGCTAAAATTACCTTTATGGTTAAATTCATGTCAAATTTGCTCATTAATTCTAATTCTTTCTCAAAGGCTAACAGGTACCATTACTAACACTTTCTTCATTGGTTTTATTTCTTAAGATTCTCCAAGTTCTACAAATCACAGATCACAGTTTCATAACATGAAACATTGTGACTACTTCTTATTAGGTAGGTACCATGCCTAGAATCTTGGACACTACAGTTTGTATGTAGGATTTTAAAAATATTATGTGAAAAAAATAGTTGAGTTCAGAGAATTGTCAACTATATTAGTACTGTTGTGTTTATGTTTAGAAGATCATAGTCCATTTCTTTCGATATTTTTTTCAGACTGGAAGGGCAGTCAACTTTTAACACCCAAACCTTAGAGATAGTTTGCTTGAGCAGAAGCCAATTGCTAAATAAACATTCAGCTAGTGTTATGAACCAGGCTGTGGCCCCCAAACAAAGTTCTGTGGCAGTAAGAGAGAAATGGCTTTTTTTTAGACATTGGTGTAAATAGAATCTAGCTACATTAAGATGTTCAGTCAGATGTTTTCTCTGTTGAGCTGTAATTGTGCATTTGAGGCAGATAAATGTATTAATGCAAACCAGTTCTGTAAGGACAAATCATAATCTTCTTTGCAAAATGTGATAATTCTTTTCACATTTAAATACAGGCTAAGGCCAAATTTAGAACCTAATGACTAAATAAAATTTGCTGAAAAGTTATGTAACCTTTCTGGTTTCCTCAAATGTGAAATGAGGGAATCTTTATAATTTGAATTTAAAATTCTATCATCTGAGTCTGCAAATTCACAGAGGTTTAGTGTCTGAAATAGATTAGATTGCCTACAGTTGAGTAACGTGGATATTTGCTGGAAGTCTACATAGTGGTAAACTTGAATCGCAATTCTTAAAGGATTTAGAGTATCTTTGACTAAACTTTATACACAGTTCTTAAAGGATTTAGAGTATCTTCAACAGTTGTATATGAAATGGATCATATGGTTTTGGGTCAGTGTCCTGTGGGGTTTCTTAGAGAACTTCCTTTCCAAGTTTTATCAGGGCATAGAGAAGAGTCTCCATTCACCAGTTTTTCCTTTTCTGTCCCCATAGTCAGCAGAACATAGGGGAATGGCTCAGGCTTTGCAGCCATGTAGAGTAAGGTTTGGATTTGGGCTCAGCCATTGACTAACAGTTTGACTTTGGGCAGGTTATATTAACCTTTGAACCTTATTTTCTCATCTTTAATATGGGGATACCAAGTACCTCACAGGATTATTGTAAGAATTAAACAAGATAACACGGTCAAGTGCCTGGCATATATTAAGTGCTCAATAAATGTGAGTTCCTCTGCCTTCAGAGAACAGGACAGTGTTAGTCTCACTTGTTAAATCCATGGTAATAGGAAAGTGTTTTCATGATGATTACAAGCCCATTGTTTCTTTTTTTATTTTTACTTTTTATAGCAGTTGTAAGTTTACAGAAAATCATGCAGAAAGTACCTAGTTTCCATATGCCCCACCCTACCCACATAGTCCCATTGTTTTTTTAGTCTTTTAATAAATATGTCATTTTGTTACCTTGGAAAAGGTACTGCACTGGAGTGAAAAAATGATGCTCCTAAGGGCTGGAGTAGTGTGTTTTAAAAGCAGTTGCCCCTTTTCGCAGTTGGGTGCAAGGGGAAGCAGCTGAGATAACAGCTCAGGAAAGAAAGAAAAACTTTGAGACAACAGAATAATGCGTAACTTGCTAGTCTAAGGCCTACATTTACTGAAAAGACACTTTCAGTGAAAAGGGGGTTATCAAATAACTACGAGTCCTACCACCTCCCAAAGTCTCAAAAATACCTGTGGAAAAGTCTCTCCAGAGAAGGCACTCTGAATCTTCAAACCTGCTAGTGATTCTTTAGCCACTGATTTATTATTCTAAATTCTTAATGTAAGAGATAAAAGGAAGTGAGATAATTTTGCATAATACATTATACTGTTTCAAATCAAATATAGTTACTCATGTGTTTTCCTGTTTTTAATCACTTTAGAAAACTGTAAAAAGGTATATGTTATTGTCATTTTGATATAACTGGTGGACAGAAACCTTTTCTGGAGAGGATTGTGGGAAGAAGGTGGAGTAGGGAGTTCCAAGATTCAGTCCTTCTACAGAAACAATATTAAACAGGCAGGAACTGTCTGAAATGACTGTTTTGAAACTCCGGAGGCCAGCAGAACACTACAGCACCCAGGGAAGAGCAGGAGGAAGAGGCTGGTAAGTCATGGTACAGAACAGAAAGTTGCTCTCTCTGTGAGGTGGCTACTGGCACCCCTCTTGTGCTCTCAGGCCAGGCCACTATGGGGTCCCCCTGGCTAGCTCACTGGTGACAGAAATGGAGTAAAAATCCTCTTCCCCCAGAATGGGGTGGGCACGGCTGACTACTGATCATGGATTTTGATTAGTGAATTCAGAATTGCTGGTGGCTCATTTCAGAGGGCAGCTACTGAACAAAGTTGATGGCAGCCATTATTTCAACCCTTCCCCCAGACGGGTGGTGGCAGTGGAGATTTAAAAATGCTGTGCTTCCTTAGGGCTGTGGGGGACAATTATATTGAAGAGCTGTATTTGCTGGGCAGGCCAGGAAGCTCTTGGTGCCCTTCCTGATCCCTTCCCCAGGGCACCTTGGAGCTGACCTGCACCCCATTCATGGGTCCCTGGCCCTGTTTTGGCTGGAAAAACTGACTTGAGAGAGTACTCTCTGGTATGCCCCTTGTCTCAGAATTTGCCCTCCAGACAAAAGTAGCTTGAGACAACAAGAATGTAAAAAACTGTAGAAGTGGACAGTCTGGGAGAAAGTCTTGCCAGCTTCAAACACCTGGAGAGGGTGGTCTGTCTCTTGGAAAACAGAGGGGTCAACCAAATTCCTGTAAACAGAACTCCAAAACAGCTAACAAGGAAAAACCCAGAACAAGACAGGGCCTAGAAAGACAGGGAAAACACTGCTTGGGGCATTTGCCTTGGGCAGACCTTTGTGATAGAGGCTGAAGAAAATCTCTTATCATATCACCAGATGGTTACAAAATCAAGAAACAGACATCTTGGAATAAATCCCAGAATTAACACTTAACACTAAAATGTGCAGTATGCAACAAAAGAGTACAGGACAAACAAAGAAATAGGAGATGATGGCCCATCCAAAGGAAAAGGTTAAACCTACAGAAAACACCCAGGGAAAGACAAGGATGATGACATATTGAACAAAGCCTTTTAAAAAAAATTATCCTAAAAATGCTCAAGGAGATGAAAAAAAATAGAACTAAGGGATATGAGGAAAACAATGAATGAGCAATACAAAAGTCTTAGTACAGAGACAGAAATTTTAAAAAGGAACCAAACAGAACTACTGGAGTTGAAGACCACAGTTACTGAAATGAAAAATGCCCAGGAGGATTTCAAGAGCAGAATGGAGCTGTTAGAAGAAAGAATCGGTGAACTTGAAGACAAGACACTTGAAATGAGTGAGGCTGAGGAGCAGAAGTAAAAAATACTAAAAGCAAAAATAGCCTAAGACACCTCAGGGATACATCAGCTGCACCAGTATCTGCATTATGGGAGTCCCAGAAGGAGAAGAAAGAATAAAGGGCAGAATAGTCAAAGGAAGAATGACAGATAACTTCCTAAACTTAGTAAAAGACATGAATATGCACATCCATGAAACTCAGAGAACACCAAACACGATAAACAGGAAGAAAAATACACCCCATCATATGGGCACACTATTGAATGCAAAGGACAAGGAGAGGGTTCTTAAAGCTGCATGAGAAAGGCAATGTTACATACAAAGGAGTGCTGATTTCTCATCAGAAACCATGAAGGCAAGAAGGCAGTGGGTTGAAATTCTTAAAATGCTGAAAGAAAAAAACTACCAGCCCCAAATTTTATATCCAGCGACTTTCTTTAAAAAATGAGGGAGAGATTAAGACATTCTCAGATAAGCAAAAGTTGAGGCAGTTCATCACCACTAGGCCTGCCCTACAAGCAGTGCTAAAGGGAATTCGTCAAACTGAAAGGAAAGGACACTAAACAGTGGTTCAAAGCAGCATAAAGAAATAAAGACCTGTGGTAAAGATAACCATTTGAGTAATTATAAATGCCAGTATTATGGTGTTGTGTTGTTTGGTATGTAACACCACTTCTTGCTGCTTAGAGGAGCTAAAATGCACATGCATAAAAAGTAATGATAAATCTTTGGTTTTGGACATACAATGCACAAAGATATAAGTGGTAACAAGTATAAAAAATGTTGGTGGGACAGAGGGATATAGGAAAAGTATATGTGCATATTATTGAAGTTGTTATCAAAGCATGATTGTTACATATTTAGGATGTTAGATTTTCAACCCCATAGTTACCACAAGGAAAATAGATGAAAAATATACCCATGTAGAACTGAGAAGGCACTCAATATGGCATAACACAAAAAATCAAGTATAAAAGTGGGCAATAATGGAAGTGAGGGACAAAAAATGACTGAGAATTACAACGGCTAAATAGCAAAATGGAAGAAGAATGTCCTGTATTAATGTCAGTAGTGACTTTCAATGTAAAGGATTAAACTCTTCAGTAAAAAGGCAAAGATTGGCAGAATGGAAAAAAAGCATGACCTGCCTAAATGCTCTCTGCAAGAGACTTAACCTCAAAACTAGAAGAACTAGAAAAAGAAGAGCAAACTAAGCTTAAATTGAGCAAAAGGAAAGAACAGGTTAGAGTGGAGATGAATGCAATAGAAATCAAACAAATAAACAAACAAAATGCACAATAGCATCAACAAAACCAAAAGTTGGTTCTTTGAAAAGATAAATAAAATTGACAAACCTTTAGCTAGACTAAGAAAGAAAGAGAGGATACAAATAATTAAATCAGAAATGAAAAGGGGGCCATTGCTACCAATCTCATGGAAATAAAAAGGACTATAACAGAGTACTATGAACAACTGTATGCCAATAAATTAGATAACATAGATGAAATGGACAAATTCTTAGAAACACACAAATTACCTACATTGACTCAAGAAAAAATAGAACATCTCCACAACCCAATTACTAGTAAAGAGCTTGAATCAGTAATCAAAAACCACCCAAGGAAGAAAAGCCCAGGACCAGATGGCTTCACAGGGGTGTTCTACAAAACATTAAATTAACTCCAATTCTGCTTGAACTCTTTAAACAAAATTGAGGAGGAGGAACACTCCCTAACACATCCTATGAGGTGGACGTCACCCTCATACCAAAACTAGATAAAGATACCAAAAGAAAAGAAAACTACAGACCAATATCTCTTAGGAATATAGATGTAAAAATCCCCAGGAAAATACTAGCAAACCGAATCCAACAGCTTATTAAAATAATTATACACCATGATTAAGTGGCCTTTGTCCCTGACATTCGAGGTTGATTCAACATAAGAAAATCAATTCATATAATACACCACATTAACAGAATGAAGGAATAAAGCACATGATCATCTCAACTGATGCAGAGAAGTCATTTGACTAAATCCAGCATCCCTTCTTGATAAAAACACTTTGAAAGATAGGAATAGAAGGAAACTTTCTCAACATGATAAAGAGCATTTATGAAAAACCCATAGCTAACAACCTTCTTAATGGTGAAAGACTGAAAATTTTCCCTCTAAAATGAGTAATAAGACAAGGATGCCCACTGTTCTGGTTTGCTAATGCTGCTGGAATGCAAAATACCAGAAATGGATTGGCTTTTATAAAGGGGGTTTATTTGGTTACAAAGTTGCAGTCTTAAGGCCTTAAAGTGTCCAAGGTAAGGCATCAACAACAGTACCTTCACTGAAGGATGCCCAATGGAGTCCAGAAAACCTCTGTTAGCTGGGAAGGCACGTGGCTGGCGTTTGCTCCAGAGTTCTGGTTTCAAAATGGCTTTCTCCCAGGACGTTCCTCTCTAGGCTGCAGCTCCTCTTCAAAATGTCACTCTCAGTTGCTCTTGGTGCATCTGTCCTCTCTTAGTGTCTCACGAGCAAAAGACTGCTTTCAAAGGCCATCTCCAATATGACTCTCTAAGCTGCAGCTCCTCTCTCAGTTCCTGTGCGTTCTTCAAAGTGTCCCTCTTGGCTGAAGCAAGCTCGTTCCTTCTGTCTGAGCTTATATAGTGTCTAGTAAACTAATCAAGGCCCACAATGAATGGGCAGGGCCACACCTCCATGGAAATTATCTAATCAGAGTTATCACCTTCAGTTGGGTGGGTCGCATCTCCATGGAAACACTCAAAGAATTACAATCTAATCAACACTAATACATCTGCCCACACAAGAGTGCATCAAAGATAATGGTGTTTTGGGGGACATAATACATTCAAACCAGTACACCCACTGTCACCATTGTTATTCAACATTGTACTGGAAGTTCTAGCCAGAGCATTAGTAAGAAAAAGAAAGAAAAGACATACAAGTTGGAACAGAAGAAGTAAAACTCTCCTTATTTGCAGATGATATGATCATATATACAGAAAATCCTGAAAAATCCACAACAAAGTTCCTAGAACTAATAAATGAATTCAGCAAAGTGGCGGGGTACAAGTTCAACAGCCACAAATCAGTAGTGTTTTTATACACTAGCAATGAACCATCGGAAGAAGAAATCAAGAACAAAAATTCCATTCACAACAGCAACTAAAAATTGAAGTTGTTATCAAACAAAGTATGAATCAAATATCTAGGAATAAATTTAACCAAGGATGTAAAGAACTTGTAGACAGAAAATGACAAAACATTGCTAAAGAAATCAAAGAAGACCTAAATAAATAGAAGGAACTTCCATGTTCATGAGTTGGAAGACTAAATATTGTTAAGATGTCAGTCCTGCCCAAAGCAATTTATAGACTTAATGCAATCCCAATCAATTCCAATAACCTTTACAGAAATGGAAAGCCAATCATTAAATTTATATGGAAGGGTAAGGGGCCCCAAATAGCTAAAGCCATCTTGAAAAAGAAGAATGAAATTAGAGGACTGACAAGTCCTGATTTTAAAACTTATTACAAAGCCACAGTAATCAAAACAGCATGGTACTCTTTACTTCTTAGCATTTAACACCATTGTTATTTTGTTTACTTGATTAATGTCAGATCCACTAGATTGTAAATTCCATGAGGATAGGAACTGTGTCTTTTGTCATTGTTCAACTTTGTATTCTCCTTGCCCAATACAGTTCTTGGCACATGGTAGGTGCTCAGTAAATTTGTTTAAAGACTAAAATGAATGGATGAGGTAAAACAAAACAAAACAGCATGGTACTGGCACAAGGACAGACATGGAGATCAATGAAAAAGGACACCTATCTCAAATGATATACCAAAATCAACTCAAAATGGACCAAAGAGCTAAATACAAGAGCTAGAACTATCAAACTCCTAGAAGAAAACATAGGGAAGCATCTTCAGGACCTTGTGTTGGAAATGGTTTCTTAGACTTTATACCCAAAGTACAAGCAACAAGAGAAAAAAATACATAAATGGTATCTCATCAAAATAAAAATCACTTGGACCTCAAAGGAAAAAAATATTTGGAAACCACATATCTGATAACATCTAATATCCAGAATACATTTACAAAATCCTTCAACTTACCAACAAAAAGATAAACAGCCCAGTTAAAATTTGGGCAGAAGTCTTGAGTAAACATATCTCCAAAGAAGATATGCAAATGGACACAAAGCACATGAAAAGATGCTCAACATCATTAGCTGTCAGGAAAATACAAATCGAAATCACAATGAGAGAACAATTGGGCAAGATGGCGGCATAGAGAGGAGTGGAAGCTAAGTAGTTCCCCTGGAACAACTACAAAAAACCAGAAACAACTAGTAAATAATCCAGAATAACTGCGGGGGGACAAACGAGACCATCCACTCATCATTACACCAACCTGAATTGGGAGGAATGCCCGAGAACACAGCATAAAATCTGTAAGTAAAACCTGCGGAACCAAGTCGTGAGACCCTGTCCCCCATAGCCCTGAGCTGCAAAGCCTCGTGGTGCCAGAGAGAAGCTCTCTCCCAGCAAGCGAATATAGCTCAGCTGAGCTCCAACTGGGGTTTTAAGTAGTGAGTGTGAACTGCTCACTACAGGTACGCATCCCCAAAAAACAGACAGAGGCTTTGGGTGATGACTGACCTTGGAGAGCTGGAGGGTCACCTTGGACTGGGTCTGAAGGGGTCTATCTGTTTCTTTTTCTGCTCAGTGGAGAAAGCCCCAGTCATTTTCAGTTTCCAGGGCTGTGACTCTGGGAAGGGTGGAGACAGCACAAGCAGAGAGAGAGAGACCATTGAAATGCTAATGACCTCCACCTGAGGGTTCTGTCTTCTCTAGGAGGAAAGGGGTGGGGCCCTTTCCATTCAGAACCAGACCCCAGAGCCTGGGGGAACATGGCCATACCTCCTCACACCAGTCAAGAATTATAGGCTAACAGGCATCACCTGCTGGGCAGAAAAGCACAGTGACCCGACGCATCAAAGGGTGGAGCAATTTTCTAAGACACACCTGCAGGGAAACCAGATACTGAATATTTCTTCCCTCTGGGACCTGAGCCTGTTCTGGTCTGGGAAAACCTGATTTGGATAACCAAGGAAACCATGCCTAGACAACAGAAAATTACAACCTACACTAAGAAAAACAAAGTTATGGCCCAGTCAAAGGAACAAACGTACACTTCAACTGAGATACAGGAATTTAAACAACTAATGCTAAATAAATTCAAAAAGTTTAGAGAAGATATTGCAAAAGAGATAGAGGCTGTAAAGGAAGCACTGGGCATGCATACGGCAGAAATCAAAAGTTCAAAAAAACAACTAGTAGAATCTATGGAAATGAAAGGCACAACACAGGAGATGAAAGACACAATGGAAACATACAACAGCAGATCTCAAGAGGCAGAAGAAAACACTCAGGAACTGGAGAACAAAACACCTGAAAGCCTACACGCAAAGGAGCAGATAGAGAAAAGAATGAAAAAATATGAGCAACATCTCCGGGAACTCAAGGATGAAACAAAGTACAATAATGTATGTATCATTGGTGTCCCAGAAGGAGAAGAGAAGGGAAAGGGGGCAGAAGCAATAATAGAGGAAATAATTAATGAAAATTTCCCATCTCTTATGAAAGACATAAAATTACAGATCCAAGAAGCGCAGCGTACTCCAACAGAAGAGATATGAATAGGCCTATGCCAAGACACTTAATAATCAGATTATCAAATGTCAAAGACAAAGAGAATCCTGAAAGCAGCAAGAGAACAGCGATCCATTACATACAAAGGAAGCTTAATAAGACTATGTGTGGATCTCTCAGCAGAAACCATGGAGGCAAGAAGGAAGTGGTGTGATATATTTAAGATACTGAAAGAGAAAAACCGCCAACCAAGAATCCTGTATCCAGCAAAGCTGTCCTTCAAATATGAGGGAAAGCTCAAAATATTTTCTGACAAACAGACAATGAGAGACTTTGTGAACAAGACACCCGCCCTACAGGAAATACTAAAGGGAGCACTACAGGGTGACAGAAGACAGGAGTGCGTGGTTTGGAACACAATTTTGGGAGATGGTAGCACAATAATGTAAGTACACTGAACAAAGGTAACTATGAATACGGTTGAGAGAGGAAGGTGGGGAGCATGTGAGACACCACAAGAAAGGAGGAAAGATAACGACTGGAACTGTGAATCTAGAGTATTCAACAATTGTGATAAAATGTACAAATATGTTCTTTTACGAGGGAGAACAAGCAAATGTCAACCTTGCAAGGTGTTAGAAATGAGGAGGCATTGGGGGAGGGATGCAATCAGCATAAACTAGAGACTGTAACTAATAGAATCATTGTATTATGCTTCCTTTAATGTAACAAAGGCAATATACCAAGGTAAATGCAGATAAGGGGGGGGATAGGGGAGGCATGTTAGACACTTGACATTGGTGGTATTGTCTGATTCTTTATTCTACTTTGATTTAAGGTTATTTTTCCTTTTGCTGCTTCCTAGCTGTCATTTTTTTTTCCTCTTTCTTTTGCCTCTCTGCCTTCCTTGACTCTCCCTCCTGCCTTGTGGAAGAAATGTAGATGCTCTTATATAGATAGTGGTGAAGGTGTGAACACATAAATGTATGACCATGCAGAAAACCATCGATTATTTACTTGGGATGGAATGTATGGTGAGTGAACAAAACCATATTAAAAAAAATGGGTTGGTGACAAAACCTCAAGGGAAATATACTGAGTGAAATAAGCCAGACACATTAGGACAATTATTGCAGGGTCTCACTGATAGGAACTAATTATAATATGTAAACTCATAGACATGAAATATAAGGTACCAAGATATAGGATGAGGCTTAAGAATGGGGAGTGGTTGCTTAGTATGAGCAGAATGTTCAATTAGGATGAACTTAAATGTTTGGAAATGAACAGGGGTGTCGGTAGCAAGATGTGAGAATAACTAACAGTGCCGAATGGTGTGTGAATGAGGTGGAAAGGGGAAGCTCAGAGTCATATATGTCACCAGAAGGAAAGTTGGAGGTCAAAAGATGGGAATGTATAAAACTGAATCCTATGGTGGGCAATGTCCATGATCAAGTATACAAATATTAGAAATCACTTCCATGAACCAGAACAAATGTATGACAATACAATTAGAAGTTAATAATAGAGGGGCATATAGGGAAGAACTATATACCTATTACAAACTATATACTACAGTTAGTAGTAGTTCAACATTTTTTCATAAACAGTAACAAATGTACTATATCAATACTACGAGTCAACAATTGAGGGGGGTTGGTTAGGGATAGGGGAGGATTAGAGTTTCCTTTTCTTTTTTTCTTTTTTCATCTTTCACTTTATTTCTTGTCTGGAGTAATGAAAAGTTTCTAAAAAATTGAACAAAAATTAAGTGTGATGGATGCACAGCTGTATGAGGGTACCCAGGGGCAAGTGATTGTACACTTTGGATCTTTGGATAATTGTATGGTATCTGAACAATCTCAATAAAAATGAAAAAAAAAAAAAATCACAATGAGAAACCATTTCACACCCATTAGAATGGCTGCTATTTTTTTAATCTTCATTTTATTGAGATGTATTCATATACCATGCAGTCATACAAAACAAATCGTACATTCGATTGTTCACAGTACCATTACATAGTTGCACATTCATCACCTAAATCAATCCCTGACACCTTCATTAGCACACACACAAAAATAACAAGAATAATAATTAAAGTGAAAAAGAGCAATTAAAGTAAAAAAGAACACTGGGTACCTTTGTCTGTTTGCTTGTTTGTTTGTTTTCTTCCCCTATTTTTCTACTCATCCATCCATAAACTAGACAAAGAGGAGTGTGGTCCTTACGGCTTTCCCAATCCCATTGTCACCCCTCATAAGCTACATTTTTATATAATTGTCTTTGAGATTCATGGGTTCTGGGTTGTAGTTTGATAGTTTTAGGTATCTACCACCAGCTACCCCAATTCTTTAGAACTTAAAAAGAGTTGTCTAAATTGTGCATAAGAGTGCCCACCAGAGTGACCTCTCGGCTCCTTTTGGAATCTCTCTGCCACTGAAGCTTATTTCATTTCCTTTCACATCCCCCTTTTGGTCAAGAAGATGTTCTCCATCCCACGATGCCGGGTCTACATTCCTCCCTGGGAGTCATAGAATGGCTGCTATTTAAAAAACAGAAAATATCAAGTGTTTGAGAGGAGGCGGATAAATAAGGACACTCATTCATTGCTGTTGGCAATGTAAAATGGTCCAAACACTGTGGAAGTGGTTCTTTAGAAAGCTAAGTATAGAACTACCATATAACTCAGCAATCCCACTACTAGGTTTTTACCAAAGTAATTGAAAGCAGAGACTTGAACAGCTATTTGCAAACCAGTGTTCATAGCATTATTTACAATTGTCAAAAGATGGAAGTAACCCAAATGTCCATCAACTGATGAATGTATAAATAAAATGTGGTTTATACACACAATGGAATATTATTCAGCCATAAAAAGGAATGAAGTCAATACATGCGACAACATGGATGAACCTTCAAGACATCATGTTGAGTGAAATAAGCCAGACACAAAAGGACAAATATTGCATTATCTCACTGGTATGAAATAATTTGAATAAATAAACGTAGAGTCAGAATCTAGAATATAAGTTACCAGGGGATGGGGTGGGGATAGGCAATGGAATGGCTGAGGGCTGATACTGGGCAGGCATGTGACCTGGGTCTGGCTGAGGGCAACTCCCAGAGAGGGACTCGGTTGAGAAGCATCAGCTACCACCACTTACAGTAGGTGGGGGAATGAATGCCTCACTCCTGAATGGGGAACTTGGGTGTAGGGCTGGCCCAGCCCCTCTTGCTCTTGGTTCAGGCCCAGCTAATCCCAGCATTTTAACTTAAAGTACCCTGCCTTTCAGTAGTGATTGGTCGGGTGGGCACAAGACTCATTACAAGTCGGTGCGAGCCAATATGGGGATCTTTGCTGAAACAACCAGAAGAGAGATGCTCTTAGCCCTGTATTTGCTAGGCTGGGACAATGAGAACATCAGGCCTTCCTTCACAGCACTAGAGAGTCTAGCTATTCTGTTGAAGAAAAAGGAGGCTGAGAGCCCTGAAGCTATTATTTGGACAACTAGATCCGCCAGTTTAAAGTCCCTGAACTTTACAGTTACACAAGTCAATAACCTTCTTGCGTTACTCAGTTTAAATGGGTTCCAACAAAATACAATGGTGTACTAGAACAATATAAAGAAATTTTCATCATACATTAAGTGAAAAAAGATCAACACAATTTTACATAGAATCATCTTAGTTCTGTAAAACGAATGTGAACATCATTTTAAAAATGCAGCAGAATACAAACTGGTTATAGTTAAATGGGTGTGTGAATGTGTGAATTTAATTTTCTTCTCTATGTTCCACAAAAATGTCAGGTCTGGGATTTTACCCTACTTGCAAATTAATAAATGAGCCTGTAACTGTTTCATGGAAACCTTATCATAAGGTCTTTCCATGGTACAGAAGCCTTCGCGTTCTGGCCTCTTATTTCTTCAAATCATTTCAAACCTTGGCTCCAGTTTAAATGGGTTCCAACAAAATACAATGGTGTACTAGAATAATATAAAGAAATTTTCATCATCTAAGCCCCTGCGTAGATGCGGAGCCGGAGCCCCTTGGCGGCCACACCGCGCGGCCGGCCGTCCCCGCCGCCGGTGACAGGGAGAACCGCAGGCCTCGTCTCGCATGGAAGGCAGGGAGAACTGAGACGACGGTGTCAACGCAATTCAGGACCCCACACCGCCCTCGCCGTTGGCTGCCCCCGGCGAAGAGGCGTGCGGGGGCGGCGGGGCGGGCGCAGCTGCTTCCCCGCCCCGCGGAGGCGCCGGCCCGGCCTCGCGGCCCAGCCCCCGCCCGGCGCTCGCAGCCGCGGAGCCCAGCGCCGCCGCCGCCATGTCTTCCGGGGCCAGCGTGAACGCTCTGCAGCGCCTGGTGGAGCAGCTCAAGCTGGAGGCCGGCGTGGAGAGGATGAAGGTGAGACCCGCCGCCGAGCCCTTTTCTGCGGCGGGCGGCGCGGAGACCGCTTGTCCCGCGTCCTGCGCCGCCGGGGAGGAGGAGGCCGGCGGCCCTGGAAGGAACGGCCTGCCGAGGGGCCCGCGCGCCCGGGGCGGCCGGGGTGGGCTGCGGGGCCTGGACCCCGAGACGCCGGGAGCGGAGGGGGACACCGGCCCGAGGGCGAGGAGACCGGATCGGGCGGGCCCCGGGGGCGTTTCCTTCTCCCGGCGCTGACTCGGTCGGAGCAGCACGGACGCCGCGCGAGCGGGAGTGCGGGCCGCAGGCGACTGAATGGAGAGGACTCGGTGAGGGGGGCGGGAGGAGGGTGCTCAGGTTCCCGGCGTGGGGAGCGGGGGGCGGCGCCGGAGGAGGGGGCGACGAGTTCAGCTTTGGACGTGTGGACCTTGAGGAGATAATCCAGTAGGAATTTGGCTCTATGGACCGAATCTCAGGTTAGAGAGCAAGGCTGAAAGGGGTAATTAAAATGTATGAAAGTGAACAACGTGTGTCATGTGAAGAGACTGCAGCATGGAAGCCACAAATCAGTCCAGACGGAGGAGGAGAACCAGAAGGCAGGGTGATGGAAGGAAGGAGGGATTTTCAGACATTTGGGGCTTAACCACGAAGTCCATTGTTTTAGTCAGCTCACTAGAAAGTGTCTTGTGTAATTGTCTTTAGCACCTGGCATATCAGTATTTGTGGAACTGTATGTATGAACGACTCACTATTGTGATATTCTGTGTACCTCAATAGTGCTTTTTCCATGTCTTTTTCTATGTAGGTTCTAGAAATAGGGTGATTCTAGTGGGGAAGATAAATAATAAACACATCTACCAATAAATAATTTCAGATAAAAAGTGCCACGAAGGTTATAGAACAAAGTAAGGGGATCAAGAGTTAAGGAATGCAGAGAAGTTTCAGTTGCATAATGCAGCAGTAGAAGGAGAGTGTAGACCTACTAGGATAGACAGACTTTTTTTAAGGAATCTAGTTCTAAAGGGGAAGAAACTTTTTTAAAAAATGAAAAGCCATTTTTTAGGTCAAAAGGAAGAAACAGATGGAGAAGGGGATTTGAAGGTGATGGAGGCCTGGGACAGGAGGGACACCTTGGGAGACAGGAAGGCAGGGGGTAAGGATATGTGTAAAGACACATTTCTAGATATGGGCTTAATGACTTGTATGATAACGATTTTCTCTGTGAAAAAGGAGGCTAAATTTTCTTCCAGGGCAGGGGAAGAGGAGCTACTGGAGACAAGAGTGGACAAAGTGTTGGGGGTGTACCGCCAGGCACACCCACAGACTCATTGGTTCTGAAGATCCAGTTGGAGACTGATTGGTGACTTTTCTTCCTTCAGCAGCATTTGGCCACCCAGGAACCTGGGTGCTGAAGGAGAATGGTGGTTGATCCAAGTGGTGGGTTAGCAGGGGAAGGATGCCAGTAAGGTGGAGGTGGGGCAGAGGGCAAAAGGTTTGTGCATCTGGCCAGAAAGAGGCTGAACCCAGGCTGGGTAGAGAAAGAATCAGAGCCAGGAGAAGGTGATGGGTGAGACAAAGAGGAGCTGGGCCTAGAAATCTCTGTGAGACCAAAGAGCTGATATAGTGAGAATAAAGGAAACAGCATCCTGGACAGGTAGGAGAAACTGTGATCAGAAAGTATGATATTGGAGCGTAAAATTTCAGAAGTGGAGCAGTTACGAATGGTGGCTGTGGCTAGTGGCATTGATGAGAAGGTTGCCTGAGGAGAGAACATTGGGGAACTGAAACTAGGGTTGCTGAAAATGTTCATGATGATGTTGGGAGCCAAGATAGAAAGAAAAACTGTGAGCCAGGTACCTGCCTACCCTGTGAAGTAGCTAGGGAAGATATTATCTACATTTAAAAATAATTATGTGTGATAAAAATGAGACCCATTTGTTCCAGGTCACACAGATAATGAGCCTCTTTTTCTTTTTTCTTTTTTCCTTCTAATGCAGTGTTATTGCGATATCTTCACACACTATCTGGTCCGTCCAATCCATGGCTCACAGTATCATCATGTAGTTGTGTGTTCATTACCACAAGGGGGGTTACTCATGGCGGTATGGTCTGGGGTGCTTGTTAGGGCTTCTCTCAGGTAGCACCTTAGGGAGCCATGACATTCCAGGGTTTGGACTGAATGCTCTCAGTACACTCTGAGATGTCTCCACTGTGACAGACTAGCTAACTGATAAACCAGGACACCAATTTTCTAGTATATAATGGAGAGTATCCTTTCCCAATGATTGGGATGTTTGAAACCCTTCCAAGGATCCCTCTTTTGGAGAAGCCTCTCAGAAGTTGATGGGTTGAGCATGGCTTGGACCAAGGAAAGTCAGAGAGTTTGAGTGGGGATTATCCCCCCTTCAAAGGCAGGGGACAGGTTGTGCTGCGAGTTTAGGCTTGTGTTCTCCCAGTCCAGAATCCTCTCCCTTGATAACACTGGAGAAATGCTGACCATGTTTGGTCTTCTCTTCTTTTCTCTGCATATTCCCTTGCCTTAACTTTTTGACCATGTTCTTTAGGCTCAGGTCCAGTGAGTCCCATTTCTGCAGGGTTATTGGGAGACAGTCTCCTCCCACCCGCCATCTGTGGAGTCCACCTGCTCCCAGAATGCAGGCCTGATTAGTTCCAAATTTTCTTTTGAATTAAAAGTTTTTTCATCAATACCAATTACAATTTTAACAAGAAAATGTCTGAACTTATTTTGAGGGGAGAGTAAGCTTAAACATTGGTCTGGAAATATTATATTATGTGTTTATATTTACATAATATAAAATAAACTGTAATTAATGAAACCGAAATTCTTTAAAGCATTCCAGGAACTTGGTAGCAACTGTCACATAAGTATTTAATTTTCAAGTTATTTAGAGGCTTATAAAATTAAAACAAACTAGTAGTAATATTTGAATAGCAATTGGAACCATTATTGTACAAAGTAACAGTGAATTTTTATACAAAACACCTTTCAATGCAAGAAAATGAGAAGTGAGGCAAGACTTCAAGTAGAAATAGATATCAAATGGAGTATAAGAATAAAATACAATAATAATATTGTATCAGTTTTTGCTGCCTTACAAAGCACCCCAAAACTTCATGGTTTAAAACAACATTTATTAACTTGCATTTCTTAGGTTGAAAATTGGCTGGATTCAAATGGACGGTTCTGCAGATCTTGGCTGGGCTGTCCTGTGCATCTGCAAGCAGATGCTGGGCTGGTTGGTGGCTGGATGATCTAGGACGGCCTCACTCACGTATCTGGAGATTGGTAGGCTGGCAACTGGGGGCTGGAGGAGTTGTTGTTCTCCACGAGACCTCTGTTACTTAGCTTGGGGCTCATTCAGATGGTGGCCTTTAAGTTCCAACTGCAGCAAGAAAGGTAGCTGCCAGGACTCCTGAGGCCAAGGCTTGGTTTGGAACTTGCCTTTATTTTTGCCACATTGTATTAGTCAAAGCAAGGCACAAGTTCCAGCGCAGACTCTGAGGGGATGAGGAAATCGACTGTACCTCTAGGTGGGAAAAGCTGCAGAATGTGACCCTTTTTGCAGTCTGTTACAGTGTGTTGCTAACGATGTGTCAGCACTATTCTAAGTACTTTACTCCTGCTAACTCACTTCATCCTCATGTCAACCCAGTGAGGTAGGTGCTGTTACAGAATACATTGCACAGATGAGAAAACAGAGGCACTGAGAAGTTAAGTAACTTGCTCAAGGTCACACAGGTAGTAAGTGACAGAGCTGGATTTGAGTCCAGGCAATCTGGTTCCAGAAACTGCATTTTCAACCAGTAAGTTGTACTGCCTCAAAAACATGGTGGAAGAACTTTATCACTTGCTTCAAGCAGACGGATAAGGCTCCAGCCTTGTAAACATTAAAACAGTTTGCTTAGATGACAGACTTGGATATATCCGTGCATGCTTTATGTGAGTGAAAATGTGTTAAAGGAACACTTGAAATGAGCTATTTCTTCACCACGTCAGTCTCAAAACTAGGATTCTAAATGGATCAAAGATAGGGATTTTTCTTACCTTTGTCAAATAAGCAACGAAGCCAAGAATATCCTAAATCAGCGTTCCTCTTTGGAGTTACTAGAACTTTCAGCAAAAAGTGTGCCCGTTATGGAGCCGTGTGATCATTTTCTGAGGATCAAATGGCTGTCGGATGGATCTGGCTGGGAGCAGCAGGGCATGCTGGCCTCCTTGTCATTTCAGGTCTCTCAGGCGGCTGCAGAGCTTCAACAGTACTGTGTGCAGAATGCCTGCAAGGATGGCCTGCTGGTCAGGGTGCCAGCTGGGAGCAACCCCTTCCGGGAGCACAGATCCTGCGCTTTACTCTGAAGATTGGTAAGTGACCATACCCCATGGCATCTTGGGGCTGTCACGGGGCTTCCCACAGGATTTGGGCAGCTGAGTTGAATATCTGCTCTTCTTGGGGGAATTAAAATTAAAACAACAGCAACAACAACAAACCCCAGCAAAATGTACAGCTGTCCCTGAAGGGGCCTCTGGTCTATAGTTACGTGGCCTGTAGAACATATCTGATTAGGAGAGGCTCAGTTCTCTCTGGCACTGACTGACGAGATGTTAACACCTAACTCAGTGTGCTTGAGCTCTTTACCTGCGCCAGCTGGCTGTAAGTTCTTGACCGTAATCCCACCTTCTCTATCCTGCTGCCATCCCAGAATTGATTTTCTACTTGGTGTTATTGACTACTCTTGGGACAAAAGAGTCCCCAGACAGGGAAACTTTTTTCTACTACCAGTTGTGATTTCTTTCTTCAAGGCTTGCAGAATATATCTCTATGTTTTAATGGAGGAGGAAATGTAGCTTCTTGGGGGAAAGTCAGAAGAGGGTTAAACACTTTTAAAAATTGATTATTGTGCTGAAAACACTTTGATGGCATGTTAGAAATTTCAAGGGTTCAAATGCTTTGTATTGGAGTTGCATTTATATTTTCCTTATTATTATTATTTTTTTAAGGGGACATGGGCATAGGTTATTGGAGTCTTTGGGGGCCAACATATTTCAAATCGAGTATATGTTCCCATGGGGTGTTCATTCAGTAAGTCGCCATCTTAGGTTCTTTATCACATAGTTGCAAAAGGAAATTGTTTACATTTTGAAAAAAGAAATAATCCTACTATTGGGTACTATTGTAACTTTTAATGGAAAGTGTCCACATTTATGGTATTAAAATGATCTCATGTTGGCATATCACTTCTTTTTATAAAGCGCTTTCATGGGTGTGGTTTGGTTGTGTTTTGTATTAACCTGTCATGTTCTACTTTGAGACTACTAAAGTGCTCTATGAAATGATACCTAGTTAATTTTATGAATAAATCTTATTAAAGAGAAAAACTACCAAACTCTTTCCAATAGGGAAGAAGTTCTTTGAGGAATGCCTTCAAGTACAAAGTGATGACGACCATCTCCATGTTTCAAGAAAACTTTTCTCTAGCCAAACAACTTTTAGATATTTCAGACCTTCCCTGTGGCCTGGTCCTATAGCCAGAATTCTACAGAAATTGATGTGTTTCTGCTCAAATAAGGAAACTGGGTGGAAGAGTGGATCTTTTAAATAATAATGACCTGGTTCTTTTGGTGAAGTGCTTCATACTGAAACAAAAACCCTACCACCAAATATACCAAAATACATCTCTTTCATAAGTGAATTACCAGTGTTTATGTACCTGGAATACCATGTGTGTTTTGTTTACTGGATGTTTACATTTTAGGAAGGAAAACATTTTTGTTTATTAAAAATTGAATGTTTGTAATTTGTTGTTCCTAAGATTTTTATACTGTAACAAAGTTTGTTCTTATCTCATAAATTTAGTTTCTACATGAAGATAACCCAACGATAAGATTGAGGGGAAGAATAGGCTTTACTAATCAAATGATGTCTTGATTTTTCTAAAAAAGAAGACCTTTTTATTTTTAAACACTAAACACGGGAGCTGTTTCTAACAAACTTTTTTGGGAAAGATAAATGTATTATGTATGAGGTTGCCCCATCCTGCATGTGAAGCAGATTTGATCTTTGTCTTAAGTTCCTGTATTTTATGATTGTGGTTTAACAAATACTACATTATTTCATGTCTTTAATAAATGTTAAAAATGTAATCTACATTCAAATGGTTAAAAACAAAGTAATGTGAAAATATTATAGTCTCAAAGAATTCTTAATTTCACAGTGTTTTATTTTGATGATGTGCCTTCAGTTTGATTTGGGACACTTTTTAAATGGATACTTTGTGTTTGTAATAATCTCTGAAGAGTTTGGAAATAAAATTTCTGCTTCCTTCATTATTTTCTATGGCAAGAAAAGTTTGTTTTAAAGCGTCATGAATTTTTGTTTGCTTGTGAGATTGAGTGCTGGAAGTGGGGAGTGACATTTTGTTTTTTAAGTCTGTGTAGAATTGTGTAAATGCCATTGATTGTATACTGTGGATGGATTGTATGGTGTGTGAATATATCTCAATAAAATTTCATTTGAAAAATAAAACAAAACAAAAACTAGATGTATGTATAACATACAGAAATGCCTCAAAAAGAAACGGCTTGTAGCTGTTGAAGTCAAACCAAACTTCAGGCTCCTAAACTTGCATGTCAGGAAGAAAAATGAGAAGACATTCTAATTCCCAAGGAAGGCATGCTCTTAAGTGGTCTAGGAAAATAACGGATAAGGAAGGACTTCTAATGGGCAGAGCTGGGGTGTCCTGGGGAGCAATGGATCTGGGTTTTCTCCCAGAGTAGAATCAGTCCCTCATTGAGGGACCTCCCCTGACCCCAGGGGGTGCACCTGCACAGTTGCGTGGCTGAATTTCAAAATTGCTACAGACTGATGACTGCTGTGTATCTCTTATCCTTTCCCTTACAAAATGAGAATGTATTTATTGAGGTTATTGTGGCCCTACTCCACTGTTGTGCACCCTATGTTTGTCTGGTTGGGGTGGGAGAGATGGAAATAGATAGCTAAAAAGTTCATACATAACCACACTTTGAGTAGCCACAGCTAGGCCCGAAGGAGAAAAATGAGCATTACTTGGTAATCCTGGGCTTTGGGTTGACTGTGGTGACTGGATGGGACTTGGGTGTGTCTCTCTTGAGGTGGGAGTAAATGTTTTCTGTTCTGTGGGCGCGTGAAAGTGGATACTTGGTGACAAGTTGGTGGGCTGTGGCACACATTCTCTTCACCAAACCTCATTTCTTTTTCTTTCTGGGCACCACTTAGACCACATTTCTCAGCTCCCCTTCTAGCTAGATGAGGCCTTGTGCCTGGGTTGTGATCGGTGGGATGTGGGCAGATAAATCCTCACTTTTTCTCTTCCCTTGTTTGCTGTCTGGCTGGAAGTAAGTGTCCTGGGTAATTGGGAAACATTTGTTGAAGAAGGCAGAGTTTTTGTGTTTGTATGGAGTAGAGAAACCCCTATATCCCAAGCAAGTGATCTTAACTGATCAAGAAATAAATTTCTCAGTGTTAAGCCACTGAGATTTATGGGCTTTTCTGTAATAGCACCTAGCCTTATTGTAACAAATACAACCTGGAAGGATACCCATGGTATATTAAGTATAACATATATATAGTGGAATCCTGTGTTTTTAAAAAAGTAAATAAATAAAACCTCCCCTCCACTTTCTTGTTCTCTATTTGCCCAAGATGATCCACCCTTTACTTTTCCTCGGATCACTAAGGAACTTTCTTAACTATCTCTCTAGGGCAACTACAAACATAGCCTGTGATGTTCATCAGGAGGGAATCAGACATCAGGGGCTCCCAATTTAAGGTAGTTTCCCATAACTCTTGGATTTGACCAAGTGGGTTCTTTCACTTGCCTCTTCTTTAGTTTATTTTAAGATGGTTTCTTATGTATCAGTCAGGCTTTGCTGAGAGAAGCAGAAGCATTAGGAGGGACCAGTAATAAGGGATTTTACATTATACCATTGTGGGAGTGGCTTAACAGTTGATGTGAATTTATGCTTCTGTCTGGTGCTGAGACTTACATCTGGAGGGCTGGTAGTTGTGAAGGAAAGATGGAAAGGAAGTGGTGAAAGAGCAAGGACAAATTGTAGCCTACAAGGACAATACTGATCATGCTGGTGACCTCCAGGAGAAGCTGGAGGGCTAAATATGTATCTGGCCCAGGAGTTAGAGAAGCTGCAAGAAGAGCTCTGGCAGGAACTGGAGCTGCTGTGGCCTGGCTGAGGCCTCTATGCCCAAAGTGAGGCAACACATATGCAACAATGCGGGTGAGCTGCAACAGTGCCTGGTGCCCTGTACTGACTTCCGAAGTGGCTGAGGCCTCTATGCCCAAAGTGAGGCAACACATACGCAACAACGTGGGTGAGCTGCAACAGTGCGAGGTGCCCTGTACTGACTTCCAAAGTGAAAAAGAATATGGTTGCTATTTCACTTCCATCTTCCAAACCCAAGCAAAATGTCTTCTGCAGCCCATGAACTATGCAAGAAAGGGAATTCTGGGAAAAGTAGTTCCAGCTTGATTGAAATGAGTTGACAGGATACAAATCTACTACATATTGTATTTTTGTATGTCCCAAATGTAGAGCAATTGATATTTACAATTTCACAGATGCTGATCAACTATTATCTAGCATCAAATGACTATTTTTTTCCTAGTCCTTCAAATGATGTACATTCTTTTCCATAGTTATGCTAACATTAAACAGACCTAACCATTACATCAGAGTCCCTTATCTAACTTTTTGATTATTAAATTAAGCTGTTTCTTTTCAGGTGGCAGAGGCAAACAAGGATGCTGGGTTGGTTACAGTAATAATTTGGTAATAGCTAGTTGTCAAGTTAAGATGTTGTAAGAAATCATGGGGAAAATCCTCACGTGAGAGTGGAGATTCCACAAATATTGCCATAGAACATTTTTGCCCTTTCATGAGAAACAGGTTGGATTTACTATGATTATTGTTTTTAAGCAAGGTACATTACTTTCTTTCTGCCCCTTCCAAAAATTACAGAGTTTAAAGTCCTTTGTTGAAAATTTGTTTTGGATTATTCTGGATCTAAGAGATCTTTGTTAAAAATCCCTCTAATTATGATTCATCTAGTTATCTAGGAAAAAAACACATTTTTTTTCTTTTTTGGGGGGGTTGCTACTCTAACTTATTGAGGGGTAGCATTCACCCATAAAATCAAATGGGTGCAAAATACTTTATCTACAAGGTGGTTGGAAATCTCATAACAATGGGATTTGCATCCTATTAGGAATAATATAAGATTCCTCTCATAGCCCCCTTAATTCTAAATGTTTACAGGATGTAATGTACTTTTTATATTCTCATTTTTGCAGCACACTTAGTATAACCAGGTAATTCTGTAACTATGCTCTCTCCCCACTTCTTTTGCTGTTTTTTTTATGGTGGTGGGTCCAAACTGGACTCTCAGGCTGGTCCTCTTCTTTATTGGTGTTATATTTGGATTAGTAATAATTTCAAAAATTTTCTCAAAACATATTTTTTCAGCTCTCATTTCAGATCGCTACAGTTTATACTCTTCCATTTCCACCACTCCATTTATGAAAATTGTTGGGCTCCCTTATTTGTAGGTGAGTTGTATCATTTGGGAAGGTTTACCAGGCTCTTCCTGTGAGAGGTGAGGGGGTAGGATATCTGGTGTTCCTCAGTTGTACTCTGAGTCCCAATGGCAAGGGAAGGAGTATCTTACATCCATCCACAATTGGAAGGGACAGCCAGTGTTCTGTTGAGGCCTAGGAGCTTTGGGCTGGGTCTAGGAAAAGCTTTGCAGGGAAATGCTCTCAGAGAAAGAATCTGTTCCCTTTGCAGGAGCTGACCTGGGCAGTTGGGGCTGTTCCAAACACTCCATGGAATGGGTTGTTTGGGAGAGGATCTTGGAGGCCGGACTAAGACCTGCCAGCAGGGCACCCTGCCTTTTGGCCCCTAACAAGAGCTGATCCAGATCTTCAGGTTCCTCCTGTGGGTGAGGCCAACCTGTTGTGACAATGGCTCCATGCAGGTGCTCTGTCGGAGCAGAGCTCACCTACTCTGTCTACTGCTCCCGACATAAGACTTGCCTCCCAATACTACCCCTGATGGGCAGCAGCACGAGAGGCTGCTCCAGGACCAGACGGGATGTGTCCTTAAACAGCAAGCATCATGGAGAAATGCAGTCAGAGACTTCTACTCCAATTGGTGAGGAAACAGGGAAGGGTATTGATAGGTTGGTCCCAGGGCTGGCCTTGGACTTTGGCCTGTGCAGAAACTCCTCCAGAAGTTGATTAAAGATACAATACAGGAGAGCATCGAGCTGGGAAACCTTAACTTTACTACCAAGACTGGGTTTAAAGCTTTTCTTAGTTTAGGGGCAATCCAGCCAAAGCTTTAAGAAAGTGGAAAAGAAACTCCAACTAGATTTCAGAAAGTGATCTCCACACTTCCACATCCAACCAGAAAACATTATTATATTTCTCCTTTCTGTAGCAGGCAATACCCTGCCCTGCCCAGCATTTATGACTGGGAAAAACCATACAACATTGTTGATGTTCTCACTTTAAATTCATGATCACTAACTTTAGAGGTCTCTTAATGTTGTCTAACAATCATATACTCTATTTCCCTGCTCCATTCACTCTTTCATTCTCGTAGGTGGCTATTTCACAACTTCTTCCTTCTTAAACCTCCAATATCTCTGCGCTGGTTTGGATGTATTATGTCCCCCAAAATGCCATTATCTTTGATGCAATCTTGTGTGGGCAGACGTATTAGTGTTAATTAGATTGTAATTCTTTGACTGAGTGTGTCCATGGAGATACGACCCACCCAAATGTGGGTGATAACTCTGATAAGATAATTTCCATGGAGGCGTGGCCCCGCCCTTTCAGCATGGGCCTTGATTAGTTTACTAGAGCACTATATAAGTTCAGACAGAAGGAGCAAGCTTGCTACAGCCAAGAGGGACACTTTGAAGAACGCACAGGAGCTGAGAGAGGAGCTGCAGATGAGAGACAGTTTGAAGACAGCCGTTGAAAGCAGACTGTTGCTCCAGAGAAGCTAAGATAGGACAAACACCCCAAGAGCAACTGAGAGTGACATTTTGGAGAGAATCTGAAGCCTAGAAAGGAACGTCCTGGGAGAAAGCCATTTTGAAACCAGAACTTGGGAGCAGATGCCAGCCATGTGCCTTCCCAGCTAACAGAGGTTTTCCAGACACCATTGGCCATCCTCCAGTGAAGTTACCCCATTGTTGATGTATTTCCTTTGACACTTTATGGCCTTAAGACTGTAACTGTGTAACCAAATAAACACCCTTTTATAAAAGCCAATCCATTTCTGGTATTTTGCAAAAATGCAGCATTAGCAAACCGGAACAATCTCCTTCCTGATCCTCACTTTCAACTTCTTCACTTTCATATCATCAAGGTTGAAAGTGGTGAGACACAGATATGAGTTCCAATTCTTCCTTGTGAGTTCGTTTGTCCTTGCAAGTTCTAGTTGATCTTTTTCTCCCCATTTTGTGCCTAACTCTCCTTTCTGACACCTATCTCAGCTGACCTAAAGTGATTTCAGACTCAAACTGATGAAAAGGCAGCAGTCTTGCGTAGACCCTTTTAAAAAAAATTGTGGCAATGTATATATAATACATATATATAAAACAAAAATTTCCATGTTAACCATTTTTAAATGTACAACTCAGTGGCATTAATTACATTCAACATTCACAATGTTGTGCTACCATCACCACCATCCAATTCCAAAAGTTTTTTTTTCCCACCCCAAACAGAAACTTTGTATACGTTAAGTAATAAACTCTCCCTAGCCCCAGTAACCTCTAATCTATTTTCTGTCTCTATGAATTTGCTCATTCTAGATATTTCCTATAAGTAGAATCATACATTTGTCCTTTTTATCTGGCTTCTTTCACTTAGCATTATGTTTTCGAGGTTCATCCATGTTGTAGTATGTATCAGAACTTCATTCCTTTTAACAGGTGAATAATATTCCACTGTGTATATATATCACATACTTTTTCTTTAAAATTTTTATCGTGGTAACACAAAATTTCCTGTTTTAACTATCATCTGTACAATTTAGTGATATTAATTACATTTGCAATATTGTGCTCCCATCACCACCATCCATTGTCAAACCTTTTTCATCACCTCAAACAAAACTCAAGCAATAACTCCCCATTTCCACCCCACCCCCTGGTAACCTGTAATCTACTCTCTGTCTCTCTGTATTTGCTTATACTAGGTATTCCATGTAAGTGAAACCATACAATTATTTGTCCTTTATATCTGGCTTATATCACTCAACATGATGTCTTCAAGGTTCATCCGTGTTGTAGCAAGTTTCAGAACCATTCCTTTTTAAGGCTGAATAATATTCCACCGTGTGGGTGTACACACACACACACACACACACACACACACATCTCACTTTGCTTATCTGTTGGACACACATGGGTTGTTTCCACTTTTGGCTATTATGAATAATGCTGTTATGAACACTGGTGTACAAGTATCTGTTGAGTCCTTGTTATCACTTCTTTTGAGTATATAGCTAAGAATGGGATTGCCAAGTCATATGGTAATTCTGTGTTTAACTTTTTGAGAAACCACCAAACTGTTTTCCACAGTGTCTGAACCATTGTACATTCCAATGAGCAATGCACAAGAGTTCCAATTTTTCCACATCCTTGCTGACACTTGTCACTTTCCATTTTTAAAATAATAGCCATCCTAGTGGGTGTGAAGTGGTATGCACAGACTTTGAAACTATCTCCCACAATTATGTAATAAATCCTTTATCTATATTGTTCATAGTGGTTCTGCTTCTTTGATCAAACCCTGAGAGAACAGAAAAATTCAGAGGAAAAAACAGACACAATCTGAAGAGAAATTCCATTATCTCCCACCATGTCTGTCTGTATTTGTGCCCATTAACTCACCTTTTCTTTTATTTCTATGGATGAACTCTCTGGGGTCCTAGTCAAGATTAAATCCCTTCTTTTGTGCGTTTTGTCCCATTCCCTCTCACCTACCCCTCTCCAGGAAATCTCTCTTGCTCTTTCTCTGTTTTTTTTCCTCTCTGTTTTCTCTCTGTTTTTTTCCTCTCCTCAGGATTCTTCTTATCAGCCTAAAACCATAGCAAGATCTCTCTATTTCAAGAATACTTTCTCTTGATCTCTTTTTCCTCCTGCTAATACCCCATTTCTCTTGTTTATACATCTCTGGCTACACCTTCTCAGCCTCCTCTCCTTTTTCCTTAATTTCTCTCCGATTTTGTCCCAGGGCTTAGTCCTTGAACTTTTTCTATATTCTCTCTACATTCACTAGTTTGGTGATCTAGTTTCATGGCTTTAAAGATCACGTATACATTTATGACTTCCAGATTTATACCTCCGTATTTATATCTCCAATTTAACTTGAGACACATGTAATCCAAATGCCTACTCACTATCTCCACTTGGAAGCCTAGTCCTTGCCCCAAATCAAGTCCCTAATCTTCCCTCAAAATTATACTTCCCTCATAGTCTTCCCTATTAGTAACTGCCAATATGATTCTTCTAGTATCTCAGGCCAAAACTTTGGCATTATACCTGATTCCTCTTTTTCTCTTATACCATACATCTAAACTATACATCTTTAACTCTCAGCTCTACCTTCAAAATTTATAAAGCAAAGAATGACAATCTTTTTATTTATTCCAACTCAGTATTCCATTGTTAAAAGTTTGGGCTGTATCTGTCCATGTATCTTTCATGCCAAAATGAGAATCAACCTAAATGTCCATTAGTGAGAAAATGGTTAAATAAATTATAGTACATCATATTAAGCAGCTGCTAAAAAGGACATACTTACAGTCAGTGCTGCTATAATGTAATGTATACCTTCCTAAAAATCACCAAGCTATGCAAAATCACACAACAAATCCACAGGGCTTATGAAAAATGGGGTTAGGGACACAACACTTGAAAACTTTGTCAGTGACATAAAAAATAATAAAATGGTACCATCATTTTATACATGTTAAATTGTTTAGAAATATATAAACACTGTAATAAGTATAAGGAGGGTGTGGGGTCACTTGGCCACTGTTATAACTTGTGAGCCACTGGGAGATGATGAAAAGAGAGTTGAGTGAAATCTTTAGAAAGTTGTAACCCCTGATGTGGATGGGTGTGGCTCAAAGTCCTCACAAGGTATGTGATGTATGTATTTTGTGTATTTCTATCTGGCTTCTTTCAGCTGGGTAGAGTTTTGCATTCATACATATAAGACAATGAGAAGTTTCGGTTATACTCAAATAGTTCCCTAATATTTCAGTTGCTTTGGAACAAATTTGCATTTTCAAAGATTTTTTTTTAACAAAAATAGAGTTGTATAATATATATATTTTACTCATCATCTTTGGACATCTTCTTTTGTCAGAGCACACAGATTTCTTTTCTTCCTAATGGTTTCATGGCATTCTATAGTCAAAAGTGTTTAGATGAGGATCCAAGATGGCGGCATAGAGAGGCGTGGAAGCTAAGTAGTCCCCCTGGAACAACTGAAAAAAAACCCAGAAACAATTAGTAAATAATCCAGAATAACTGCAGGGGGACAAACGTGACCATCCAACTCATACACTAACCTGAATTGGGAGGATTGCCCGAGATCACATCATAAAATCTGTAAGAACTGCGGATCCAAATTGGGAGACCCCTCCCCCACAGCCCGAGCTACAAAGCCTTGTGGTGCCAGAAAGCAGCTTTCTCCCAGCAAGCGAATATAGTTCAGCTGAGCTCCAACTGGGGTTTTAATTAGTGAGTGTGAACTGCTCACTACGGGGTACGAATCCCCAACAAGTAGACAGAGGCTTTGGGTGACAACTGACCTTGGAGAGCTGGAGGGTCACCTCGGACTAGCTCTGTTCCTTTTTCGACTCAGTGGAGAAAGCCTCAGCCATTTTCAGTTCCCAGTTCTGTGACCCAGACAGAGGTGTAGCACAGGCAGAGAGAGACCATTGAAATGCTAATGACCTCCCCCTAAGCCATCTATCTTCTCTAAGAGAAAAGGGGTGGGGCCCAGCTCTACTACCTGCCTTTCATTAAGAACTTACACCAGTCAAGAATTATAGGCTAATCTTTGCATCAGGCAGAGAGCACCCCTGCACGGTCTGGTGGCCCGGGGCTTCCCTTGAGGGACAATATGCAGTAGTGACTTAGCACAGCCTTCCCTCAGCAGAGGTCCCGGAAGATCACAGCTGAGAAGGGAGGCCCACTCGGAAAACCCAGGGACGCTGCGTCAATGCTGGTGGTTTGTGGGTCAGCGACAGAGGAAATCTGGGGCAAAACTGAAGTGGAGGCTTAGACTCTTGAAATAGCCTTGAATCTCTGGGAACACCTGGGAGGTCTGAATATTAAAGCGGCCCTGCCTCCCTGACCACCCAGACACACGCACCATGTTCAGGGCGGACAGCTCCAACAACAAACCCAAACTGAGTTCACCAACTGAACCCCACAAAACTCATTTCCCTACACACCACAGAGACAGAATTGGGGAGAACTGACTTGAGGGTTATAGGTGACTCACAGACACCATCTGCTGGTTAGTTGGAGAAAGTGTACGCCACCAACTTGTATTTCTGAAAAATTAGATTGGTATTTTTTTTTTACAACTTGAAAGAACCGGATCAAGCAAAGCAAATGCCAAGAGGCCAAAAACAACAGAAAATCTTAATGCATATGATAAAACCAGACGATATGGAGAACCTGATCCCAAACACCCAAATCAAAATATCAGAAGAGACACAGTACTTGGCACAATTAATCAAACAATTACAATCACGGAATGAAAACATGGCACAGGATATAAAAGACATGAAGAAGACCATGGAACAGGATAAAAGGGACATAAAGAAGACCCTAGAAGAGCATAAAAAAGAAATTGCAAAATTAAATAAAAAAATACAAGATCTTATGGAAATAAAAGAAATTGTTGGCCAAATTAAAAAGACTCTGGATACTCATAATACAAGATTAGAGGAAGCTGAACAATGACTCAGTGTCCTAGAGGTCCACAGAACAGAAAATGAAGGAACAAAAGAAAGAATGGAGAAAAAAAATCAAAAAAATCAAAAAGGATCTCAGGGATATGATAGATAAAATAAAACGTCCAAATTTAAGACTCATTGGTGTCCCAGAAGGGGAAGAGAAGGGTAAAGGTCTAGAAAGAGTATTCAAAGAAATTGTTGGGGAAAACTTCCCAAACCTTCTACACAATATAAATACACAAAGCATAAATGCCCAGCAAACTCCAAAATAGAATAAATCCAAATAAACCCACTCCAAGACATATTCTGATCAGACTGTCAAATACTGAAGAGAAGGAGCAAGTTCTGAAAGCAGCAAGAGAAAAGGAATTCACCACATACAAAGGAAACAACATAAGACTAAGTTGTGACTACTCAGCGGCCACCATGGAGGCAAGAAGGCAGTGGCATGACATATTTAAAATTCTGAGAGAGAAAAATTTCCAACCAAGAATACTTTATCCAGCAAAACTCTCCTTCAAATTTGAGGGAGAGTTAAATTTTTCACAGACAAACAAATGCTGAGAGAGTTTGCCAGTAAAAGACCTGCCCTACTTCAGGTACTAAAGGGAGCCTTACCGACAGAGAAACAAAGAGAGGAGAGAGAGATATAGAGAATTTTAACAGACATATATAGAACCTTACATCCCAAATCACCAGGACACACATTTTTCTCTAGTGATCACAGATCTTTCTCCAGAATGGACTATATGCTGGGACATAAAACAAGCCTCAATAAATTAAAAAACAAACAAACAAACAAAAAAAATACAATCGAACATTTTCAAAGCACAATCTCTGAACACAATGGAATACAAATAGAAGTCAATAATTTTTGAATTGCAACTCCAGTATTTACTTCCTACATCATATAAAATACACAAACGCTAATGAAAAATCAGTGGTTTTGAACTGAATGTAAAATATGTAATTTTTGACAAGAACTATATAAAGGTGGGGGAATGGAGGAATATAGGTACATAGTTTATGTGTCCTATTGAAATTAAGTTGGTATCAAAGAAAAACAAGATTGTTATGGATTTAAGAGTTTAATTTTAAGCCCCACAGTAAACACAAAGAAATTATCAGAGAATATGACCATAGAGATGAAAAGTAGAGTATGGGTTAAGAGAAATGGGGGAAGGGGCAATGGGGAGTTAAGAAATGAGTGTAGGGTTGCTGTTTAAGGTGAAGGGAAATTTCTAGTAATGGATGGTGGGAAGGTGATGGCATTACAACATTCTAAATGTAATTAATCCCACTAATGGAATGCTAGGGAGGGGGTGGAATGGGAAGATTTAGGCTGTATATATGTTTTCACAATTGAAAAAAAAAAAAGTTTAAACAGATGACAATTGAATGCCAAGGATGACCCTGGATGGGATCTGAGGATGGAGGACAGGAGGCTCAAAGGAACACAGCTGAGACATAAGGAAAAGGAAATATAGAATGTAAGCTTTGTATCATTGTTGAATCTCTCGTACTTCTTAGCTGCGCTTAATGGGATTGCGTAAAAGAATGTTCTTGTTCATGGGAATTGTATATGTGACTTATAGTGTTTGTTCAAGGATGTGTGCAGCTAGCTCTCATGTGTTCAGAAGACAGAGCAATAGATGATGGATGATAGGGAGAGAAGGAGGGAGGGAGGAAGGGAGGAAAAGAAATAGCGGTGTGACAACATATTCAAGTTAGTGGATTGGAGTATCGGGGGAGGGGTCAGGGAATGCTGGAGTTCTGTGTATGGGGTTTGTATTATTTTTGCAACTGTTCCTATAACTTTGAATTTATTTCAAAATAAAATGTAAAAAAAAAAAGTGTTTATCTCTTGCTCTACTGATACCTTATTTGTTGTCAACAATTTCTATCTATTACATATTATTCTACAAAATATATAGCATTATGTAATTGACTATTTTTTCAAGACAGATTCCTAAGAATGTTAATTGTTGGGTCAAATGATACATGTGCATATTGCATTTTGGTAGATGTTACAGAAACTGTCCACCAAAAAGTGTACCAACACTGTAAATGCAATTAACACCACTGAATTTTATATTTGAAAGTGGTTAAAAGGGTGAAATTTTAGGTTGTATATGTTACCAGAATAAAAAATTTTAAAAACTGTATAACTGTACAAAACAAATAGTGAATTCTAATGTAAACTATGAACTACAGTTAACAGTATAATTATAATAATGTTTCATCATTTGTAACAAAAGCACCGCATTAATGCAAAGTATTAACAATAGGGCAAACTGTGTATGTGAGGAGGGTCTGTGAGGTATATAGGAACTCTGTATTTTCTGCATGATTTTTTGTAAATCTACAATTTCTCTCTAAAAAAGTTGCACAATATAGGAAAGTGTCCTTTTCTCCAATATGTCAAAACTTTTGCTATTATGAATTAAAAAAATTTTTTCCAATCTGATAGGTGAAAAAACAGTAACATTGTTTTAATTTGCATTTTTCTAAATAGTGAGGTTGAATATTGTTTCAAATGCTTATTAATTATTTTAGTTTCTTTGGTGAAATGTTTATTCATATTTTTTTCCCATTTTCCTATTAGGTTGTTTTTTTCTTATCACTTTGTTGGGATTTGTTCTATATTAGGAATATAAACCTTTTTCTATTACATAGTTTGCAAATATTTTCACTTAGTCATTTGCTTTTCAATTTTTTTCATGGAAGACAACACTTCAAACTGGAAGCTCTCTAACTTTAATTTAACCTTAAGTTTCAACTTTGTTGGTTTTGGAGGGTTGACTGCGATCATCTTCACTTTTTTATTTATTTTTTTTTAATTTTATTTATTTTTTTTTAATTTTATTTTGAAGTAAATTCAAAGTTATAGGAACAGTTGCAAAAACAATACAAACTCCATACACAGAACTCCAGCATACCCTGACCCACCTCCCCCAATACCCCGATCCACCAACTTTAACATCCTGTCACTCCACCATTTCTTTCTTTCCCTCCCTTCCTATCTATCATCCATCATCTATTGCTCTGTCTTCTGAACATGAGAGCAAGCTGCACACATCCTTGAACAAACACTGTAATTCACATATACAATTCCCATGAACAAGAACATTCTTTTATGCAATCCCATTAAGCGCAGCTAAGAAGTTCAAGAAATTCAACATTGATACAAAACTTACATTCTATATTTCCTTTTTTTTTTTTTCTTATGTCTCAACTGTGTCCCTTTGAGCCTCCATCCTCAGATCCCATCCAGGGTCATCCTTGGCATTCAATTGTCATCTATTTAGACTGTCTTTTTTTTTTTTTCAATTGTGGAAACATATATACAGCATAAATCTTCCCATTCCACCCCTTCCCTAGCATTTCATTAGTGGGATTAATCACATTTAGAATGTTGTAATGCCATCACCTTCCCACCATCCATTACTAGAAATTTCCCTTCACCTTAAACAGCAACCCTACACTCATTTCTTAACTCCCCATTGCCCCTTCCCCCATTTCTCATAAACCATAGTCTATTTTTCATCTCTATGGTCATATTCTCTGATAATATATTTGTGTTTACTGTGGGGCTTAAATTTAACCTCTTAAATCCGTAACAATCTTGTTTTTCTTTGATAACAACTTAACTTCAATAGGACACATAAACTATGTTCTATATTCCTCCATTCCCCCACCTTTATATAGTTCTTGTCAAAAATTACATATTTTACATTGAGTCCAGTACCACCGATTTGTCATTAGAGTTTGTGTATTTTATATCATGTAGGAAGTAAATAGTGGAGTTACAAATAAAAAAATATTGATTTCTATTTGTATTCCATTGTGGTCAGAGAATGTGCTTTGAATATATTCAATTTTTTTTTTTAATTTATTGAGGCTTGTTTTATGTCCCAGCATATGGTCTATTATGGAGAAAGATCCATGATTACTAGAGAAAAATGTGTGTCCTGGTGATTTGGGATGTAAGGTTCTATATATGTCTGTTAAAATTCTCTATATCTCTCTCTCCTTTCTTTGTTTCTCTGTCGGTAGGGCTCCCTTTAGTACCTGAAGTAGGGCAGGTCTTTTATTGGCAAAATCTCGCAACATTTGTTTGTCTGTGAAAAATTTAACTCTCCCTCAAATTTGAAGGAGAGTTTTGCTGGATAAAGTATTCTTGGTTGGAAATTTTTCTCTCTCAGAATTTTAAATATGTCATGCCACTGCCTTCTTGCCTCCATGGTGGCCGCTGAGTAGTCACAACTTAGTCTTATGTTGTTTCCTTTGTATGTGGTGAATTCGTTTTCTCTTGCTGCTTTCAGAACTTGCTCCTTCTCTTCAGTATTTGACAGTCTGATCAGAATATGTCTTGGGGTGGGTTTATTTGGATTTATTCTATTTGGAGTTTGCTGGGCATTTATGCTTTGTGTATTTATATTGTGTAGAAGGTTTGGGAAGTTTTCCCCAACAATTTCTTTGAATACTCCTTCTAGACCTTTACCCTTCTCTTCCCCTTCTTGGACACCAATGAGTCTTAAATTTGGACGTTTTATTTTATCTATCATATCCCTGAGATCCATTTCAATTTTTTTCTCCTTTCTTTCTTTTGTTCTTTCATTTTCTGTTCTGTGGACCTCTGGGACACTGAGTCGTTGTTCAGCTTCCTCTAATCTTGTATTATGAGTATCCAGAGTCTTTTTAATTTGGCCAACAATTTCTTTTATTTCCATAAGACCTTCTATTTTTTAATTTATTCTTGCAATTTCTTCTTTATGCTCTTCTAGGGTCTTTTTTATGTCCTTTATATCCTGTGCCATGTTCTTCTTCATGTACTTTATATCCTGTGCCATGCTCTCGTTCTTTGATTGTAGTCCTTTGATTAATTGTGCCAAGTACTGTATCTCTTGGGATATTTTGATTTGGGTGTTTGGGATTCAGTTGTCTATATCGTCTGGTTTTATCATATGCTTTAAGATTTTCTGTTGTTTTTGGCCTCTTGGCATTTGCTTTGCTTGATAGGGTTCTTTCAAGTTATAAAAAATACAACTTGTGGGGCATGTGCGTGGGTGGTTAGGGAGGCAGGGCAGCTTTAATAATCAAATCTCCCTGGTGTTCCTGGAGATTCAAGGCTTTGGCAAGAGTCTAAGCCTTCATTTCAGTTTTGCCCCAGATTTTCTCTGCCGCTGACCCACAAGTCGCTGGCATTGATGTAGTGTCCCTGGGTTTTCCAAGCGGGCCTCCCTTCTCAGCTGTGATCTTCCAGGATCTCTGCTGAAGGAAGGCTGTGCTACGTCACAAGTGTGCGCTGTCCCTCAAGGGAAGCCCCGGGCCGCCAGGCCATGCAGGGGCGCTCCCAGCCTGATGCAAAGATGGCTGAATGGGGCGTTCAACCCTCCCCCCACTTTTCGCACAGATCCATCTTCCCAGCTCCGGGACAACTAGCTGCGTATGCACCCAAGGCCACTGTCCATGGCTGATACTGTGGCATGTGCATGGTACCGTGGGATACACTCCACATCACACGGGGTTTCCTGGCACAGCTCTGGGCTGTGGGTATGGCCCCTGGCAGGAGTGTCTCCAGCCCGCCGGGGAGCTGGCTGTAAGCAGCATAGTTTCTTTCTCCTTTTGGCTCTTCCCTCTGCCCCCCTGGCCCTGAGGGAATCAGCAGTGGTCTATCCTCCATGCCAGCGAGAGGTTGGCACAGCCCGCTCCTGCTATGCTTCACTGCGCGGTTCTCACCATTGTATCTGCAGCGCTCCTGGTTTTTTTTTTTTTTTAAAAAAAAACTAGTCTGTCTCCAAATGCCAACCCCCGGTTTCCCCACACCACAGTGCAGCTGTGGGACTTTCAGCTGGCTTACTCACTTGTTTCAGAATGCAGACTCCCGGTTTCACCAAGTGCACAGTCCCTGTGGTTTTAGCAGACATTGTTCAGCTGGTGCATCACTGAAACTGGTGCTCTGGGTCACTTTCTGGTTTTTATGTAGTATTTTTCACGGAGGTGTTTTTTTGCCCTGTCTCAC
This sequence comes from Choloepus didactylus, assembly GCF_015220235.1. Classification (NCBI taxonomy): domain Eukaryota; kingdom Metazoa; phylum Chordata; class Mammalia; order Pilosa; family Megalonychidae; genus Choloepus; species Choloepus didactylus. The sequence goes on along the minus strand of NC_051316.1, from coordinate 111,543,807 downwards.
CTAGCCGCCATCTTAGGTTCTCCCCATCTTCACTTTTTGACTCAATTAGACTGACTTAAAGAGTGTATGATAGAGGCTAATTTAAAAGACTTGTGATGGTTAGGTGAATCCAGAAGACATTTTGAATCTTATGAAAATTACTATGTTAATTAATAAATTATAGTATGTTACTTACAAAGATACAAACTCTGGGACAGAACATGTATTATGGAAATTTAATAAGGAAACACTGAGAACATCTAAGAATAATTTTGTTTTCTGTAATACATCAGCAAATCTAAATAATTTTGTTACTGAGTTGTCATAAAAAGCAGTGGACAATGGCATGTAGCACTGTCCTTTCCCTCTTTCAAAAAAATCTCAGACGAGTTTGTCCATCGACTCTACCAGGGACGTTTTCATATACCAGACGTCGTTTTTTGAATTCTGGTAGGTGTGAGTACGTGAAATCTGTTAAAAGAAGAAATAGCAAATCCATTTTTATTGCTAATATTAATAAAGTGTAGTTATTGTTCTTTAACTTTTTAAGTGGTTCCTGTCTCTTAATCATGTATCTACAAATTGCTAAAATTTCAAAACTGGGATAAAATCATGACTATTTAAAATTTACATTTTTAACATTAATGCACCTGTAATTAATGACCCAGTATAAAATTATTAAATACATATTTTTATAGCTCATGCCTTTTACAAATACTTGCATCTCTCTGAATTTCAATTCACTCTTCTGTGAAATGAGCACGTTACACTGTATGATTTCTAAGGTACCTTCCCATTCTAATATTTTTGAGTAAAACAATCCAAAATGGATTGGAAGGCAACTCCAGCTGGGCTTCCTCATTCCTGAAGGTGTCCAGTAAGTTATCATTAACCAGAACATAAGTTAGAGGCTCACCCTGGCTGATTTTTAGCCTAAAACAAAGACTTATTGCCTCATCTCTGGGTACCATAGGTAGAAGCCTGTGTCTATTTATGTTGTGATGGTGCATGCAATTCTGTCAGTTTCTTTTCTTTTCTTCTTTTTTTTTTTTTAAGTTTGCCCCCCCTATTCGTGATTGTGGCTTTCATTCATGTGGCTTTGGCTATTCTTATTCTCATAACCATATATCCTCTAATTCTGCAGGAGATCATATTCACCAGGGACACATTTCTTTTCAGTGAGGGGTTATGTGTTTAAGAGTCTATCTATAAATGCTGTCTTGAAAATAGATCTTGAACTCCAATTTAGGAATATATTTACATACATGAATAATCGGATAAAACACTGGGGTGTTAATGATGTGGCCCTGGGCCCTTACTGTGAAGCCATGGGAAAGCCTGGACTGGCACCAATAGTGTGCTGGTAAATGTTTAATGGTCAACTCTTCGAGGCTGGGAGGATGGCCTGATGTGTAGTGTTTGCTAATTTTTATGGTGTAACTGCCCCACCAGGGACAATTTCAAGCTACCAATGTGATAACTTGCCACTGCCAATTCTAAAAATTCTTAAAATTCTTAAATTTCTTTTCCTATATCTGCATGGAGGCTGTCCCACAAAATGAATGTATCCTTTGCACCTACTTAATAATACCAATTTATTTGGAAGGGTATCTTTATATTAATCCCAGGTTAATTAATACAAAATGTCCTAAATAGATTTCACAAATAAAACCACTCTTGAAGAGACTTATATGTTTTGGAGGGTATAATAAAAATTTGGGATAGTGGTGATGGTAGCACAAAATTGTGAATGTAATCAACACCACTGAGTTGTATAGTTGAATGTGGTTAAAAGGGGAAATTTTGGTTGTATATATGTTACCAGAATACAAAATTTAAAAAGCCATAAAACTGCACAACACAAACAGTGAACCCTAATGTAAACTATGGACTATGATTAGTAGTATAATTATAATAATATTCTTTCACCAGTTTTTATAAAGTTACCACACTAAGGCAAAGTGTTAACAATAGGGAAAACTGTGTGTGTGAGGGGGTATATATGGGAACTCTTTATATTCTACATGATTTTTCTGTTAACCTAAACTACAACTTTTCTAAAAAAAAAAATCTGTACATTCTTGCCAAGGTGGATAAATATTCATCATGAATAAATGGAAGGAATAAATGATAAACTGACCACAATGCAGTTAAATTAGAAATAGCAAAAGTTCCAAAAAAAATTAGCAATTGAAAAAATTCCACTTCTGGTTCAAATAAAAAATTAAATAACAGATTAATTGAGAATTAAAAAAAAATTAAAATACCATATTAAAATGGTGTTAGGAGCTTCAGCTTTCATTCCACAGCCTTTAATATATACAACCTTAAGATTCTTGTTCTGTAAATTTTCCCTAGATAAGCCTGTTCCTTAATCCATATCCATGATATTGTGGAATTTATCCTGAGCCCTGATGCATAATAGGTGATGATCCTGAAGGGATTCACCGTATATGACCATGGAAGACACACTACCCTGAAATGTCCTAGGATATGGATGCTTATGTAGGTCAACTGATGAAATCAGTAACAACAAACAAACAAAGATAGAAAAATTTTTAAAACGCTTTTAGTGATTATTTCTGGTGATATAACCTCATAACTGCAAGAGTTATATGCTGTTATAAGCAAGTTTAAAAAGCAATATAGAAGGTTGTTATATCATAGAGATCACAAATAACATATACACAGGATGAATGGAAAATTATTTTGAAGTTATGTCAATGGCTTTGGATAAATTTTCTGGAGCTACATCAATATGAATTCAAAATCTGTTAAATCTTAACCTATTTGGAAGTAACAATATGCTATGGAAACCAAAGAAAATCAAAAGTTGCCATAATGATAATAAAGATACTGGAATCAAACATTCACGTTTGTTTGAATAAAACTGTTTTGTGGAATGCAAGAGTGAACAAAAGCAACATTGATAACCTTCTATTTTATAATATGTGATTTAAAATATATATTTATAATTAAATGAATTAAAATGTAAGTAGATATTTCACTACTCCAAATATGCACGTTTAAATATTCAAAGTTGTTAAAAAGCAATTTCTGGGATTTTCTTTTTGAGAAAATTGAGGGATTATCATATATATTGGATGGCCCTAAGTTCAAGAATGCATAGTTGTTTCCATGTGAGACCAAGGGAAGAGACGTCTATTTGGAGCAGGATCTATATTTTCCAAATAGTATAACTCTACAGTCGGTTTGTTCAAACACCACAATTCCATGAAACTTTGAATAGGAAGTGAGATATGGTAGGTTGGTATAGGTTAGAGTGAAATAGTGACACATCCTGAAGTAATTTGCAAGAGAATAAAAGTATATTTACAGGCCCACCCCCCCCACCCCCGCTCCCCGAGGAGCTGGGGGAGAGTGTGGAAGTGTTGGCCTTCCTCACCTGGACTGATGTTGATGTTGTCACAAACATTAGGACTGGTGGTTTGATGTGCTGAGCCTTCTATCATGGGGCTTGCCCTTATGAAGCTCATTACTCCCAAGGAGAGGCTAAACTTGCATATAATTGTGCCTAAGAGTCTCCCCCTGAGTACCTCTTTGTTGCTCAGATGTGGCCCTCTCTCCTCTCTAACTGAGCCACCTAGGCAGGTGAACTCACTGCCCTCCCCCCTACATGGGACCTGACTCCCAGGGGTGTAAATCTCCCTGGCAATGCAGGATGTGACTCCCGGGGATGAACCTGGACCCGGTATCATGGGATTGAGAATATCTTCTTGACCAAAAGGGGGATGCAAAATGAGATGAAATAGTTTCAGTGGCTGAGAGGTTTCAAATAGAGTTGAGAGGTCACTCTGGTGGACATTCTTATGCACTATACAGATAACACCTCTTAGGTTTTAATGTATTGGAATAGCTAGAAGTAAATACCTGAAACTATCAAACCCCAACCCAGTAGTCTGGACTCCTGAAGACGACTGTATAACAATGTGGATTACAAGGACTGACAGTGTGATTGTGAAAACCTTGTGGATCACATTCCCTTTATCTAGTATATGAATGGATGAGTAGAAAAATGGGGACAAAGACTAAATGAAAAATACGGTGGTATGGGGGGATGATTTGGGTGTTCTTTTTTACTTTTATTTTTTATTCTTATTCTGATTCTTTCTGATGTAAGGAAAATGTTCAGAAATAGATTGTGGTGATGAATGCATAACTATATGATAGTACTGTGAATAGTTGATTGTACACCATGGATGACTGTATGGTATGTGAATAAATTTCAATAAAACTGAATTTAATTAAAAAAAAGAATACATAGTTGTAAACATTTTTGATTTGTTTCAGAGTGTAAAAAAGATGGAATTTTCATCCAATTCATTTTATGGTGCTGGTATGACTTTCATGTCAAAATCTGAAAAGGCACGAATAAAGAATACAGTGGACCAATTTCATTAAGAATGTAGGGATGAAAATCATAAATAAATATTAACAACCATATTCAACATCATATTAAAAGAGTCATCCCTGAAAGCTCAATTTGATTTACTATAGAAGAGTAAAGATTACTTACTATTAGTAAACCTTTAAATATAATACTTGATACCAACAGTTCAATGGAGAAAATATGCTTCATTTTCCTGAGTAGACGCTAAAAAGAGTCTGAATAAAATTCAGCATCTATTCCTCACCAAAATTCTTACAAAACTAGGGATAGAATACTTCCCATTAAAATCAGGAACAAAACAAGTTACGACTACTAAATGGGAACAAATCCAGGTTTTGTGCGGACTAGAGTTTCTATAATATGGGAGGCCCTCTTGTTGTTTTTTCAGCCCACCTCATATGGCCATTAGAATTTAATATTTTGTTCCGAATGCACTAGCAATTGCAGTAAAGAAATGACAGAAGGAAAAGGTACAACTATTGGACAGAAGGAAGAAAATAAAATTGTCCTAATTTAAAGTTCAGAAACCTCAAAAACATCAATTATAAAATGGAGCTAATAGTGTCTACTTAATGAGGCTGTTAGAATTAAAATAAACAATCCATACAAAGGGCTTAGAATGGTGCCTGACACATAAAAACTCTCAGTAAATGTTGAATTAATTAAATATTGCTACCTTACAAAAGATTAATTTTCTAATTTATTGATTTCTCTGGTTAATCTTTGCTGATTTTAGCCTTCTGCTTTACTTACATTTGTTCTATGTTATTTTGTTCTTAAGTTGGATGTTAGTTAATTTAAAGCTACAAGGATTTGACATATTCTCTTTTCTTTGTATTTATTTTCTTAATGGTCTATAGTAAAGAGTTTTGATTTCCTTTTGACCCAAAAGTTATTCAGGACAGATTTTTAAGGATGGTAATTAAATCAATATTTTAAAAAAATTTGTACTATATTTTAAAATCAAATTTGATAGTGGTTTTAGCAACTATTGATAGTGTTACCTGAAAATGATTCCTTGTCTCCTGAATTAGATGAAGATTCAAGTTGCCTTTTCTGTCTTAAACATTTTCCAGGTCTTTGGCAGAAATAAAGGCTGTTGAATTCTTTTTGATTTACATTAGAATCAGAAGCACAAAATAAATTTAAACTGGGAATATCTTTCCTGAAAGTTTTTTTAGTCCCAGCATTTGAACTTTCATATGTGAAGCCTTCTATCTCATCTGATTGACATATTTGCTGATTAGTGAATAAAGCATCTTCCTGAGAGTACCATTTGTCAGATGTAGTCTGCTCCATACCATATTGTAAGTTGAATGAGAGATTCTGTTGTTTCAATATGTTTTTCTGCTGATGAGTGAATAAGTTATCTTCCTGAGAGTACCATTTGTCAGATGTAGTCTGCTCTGTACCATATTGTAAGTTGAATGAGTGATTCTGTTGTTTCAATACATTTTTCTTAAAATCCCAATGAAGAGGAGATTGAAAGTTCTCTAATGAAAAGTTAGGGGCAGATACTTCTTCATTTATGAATCTTTTTGCTTCGTGTGATCCCTTTTTCTGATAATTTATAAAATTAGGGGCAATTCTCTTTTGAGTATAAGTTGGTGATATTCTGGTTTCACTATCCATTTGTGTTAGACCCAAACAAAAGACATCTGATTCTGAGTCATCCTGGTTTAGAAAGGAATTACAAGCCACTTTCCTTGAATCCATATTAATTAGAAAAGGATTACTCTGCACAATGTTTGGGTTACAACTGGAGTCTTTCCAGTAGCTGGTTTGATTGTAAGCAGTCACAGGTGGTAAAGTGCATGGCATTTCTCTTAGTTCTAAAAGGGAAGATTTATAATTCGAGGTGGTGTTTGTTCCTTCTTGCACTGTCTCTCCTAAGTTTGAAAATTGGTAACATTCATTATTTTCTTGAATGACACAGTCTGTAGAACCAGAAGCTGAACTCTGAGAAATAAAGGTATTAGTCTGATTCCTGTTTTCCTGAGGAGATGAAATTCGAGGTGATTTTGGTATGGAAGAAGAATGGATCTTGAATAAGGAAGTAATACCACAAAAATGCTAAAAAATTAAAATAATTAATAAAATATAATACAATATAAACATCAATCAAGTAAATATAAATAATAACTATCCACTAGGAAATAAGGCAAAATATAAGTAAGTATTCCATTCATGGTTTTACATTGACCTATATAGAAAGAACATAAATTAGGCTCAATTCGAAGAAAAATTTATTATAATTTGCACATATATTTTCTAATTACTTGCAATAGAATTTTAAGTTATATATGAATAAATTTTTCTTGATATATATGTGTGTGTACATATATGTGTGTGTATATATGTGTGTTGTGTGTATATATATATATACATACACACACAATAAGTCTAAAGTTACCTTGAACTACTATTGTAATAGAAGGGTGTCAGGATTGTTTGGAAGAAATAATGTAAATTACATGTGACTAGGGTGCATAATTGAGTATTTGTGGGCACAATAACATTTCAAAAAGTGTGGTAAAATGACTGTACTTAATTATATTCTATATGAAATTTAGTTCAAGTAAATTGTTTCTTTGCTATGTGAAATCCAAAACAATTAAACTTGGACACTTATTTTGGAAACCCCTTTGGTAAAAAGAGCTACTCAAATGCAAAGGAAATAAACACATATAAGAATATAGACCTCAACTAACCTTTAACACTTTTTCTGGAACTTCAGGTAGAAGTTCCTGAAGTTGACAAAGAGTTGCTAATAATATCCAGTGCAGTGAAGGTCCCTTATTTAACATAAGCTGAGCCACCAGTGGATTAATACATGGAAAATCAAGTAAGTACACTTCTTCCTAGAAAAGAGTTTAAGGAATTCAGTCAGTGGTCTTTTGAAAGTGACCCATTTCATTTTACTCACTCTAGCAGATTAAATCTTTTACCATTGCACCTACCACTGAATTTGGGACATCTGGAAAGAAAATATGGCCAGTAAGGAAAGAAATTTCTTTAAGTAGTAGTAGAGATTTATACAGTCTCAGAATTGGAAAGACCTTCAAGTTCATTAGGTCTAATCACGCATCCATAAATATTTATTACAATTCATCTCTTTCAAATCACAGAGTAATTTTATGTAAAGGTAGATTTTCTAATGAGAAAACTTTTGAGGGGCTTAGTTATATACTTCAAGATTTCTTTATTCTCCCTTTTCTACCTTTGTAGTCCATATGCTATTACTTTTGACTAAAATGAACTAAGTTCATGATATCTAAGCAATGTTATAATTTCAGGAAAGCCTTGTTGTGAAGAGTTTAGGAAGAACTTCTATCAATCAGAACTGACCTTGATAGTCTAAAAATGGCTGTTTCCAAAGAGGCCTTATAAAAGTCTGGAAATATAGCAGCCATTACATGCCACATTTCCCTTTTTTTTCTGGGTTACATTGGTTTTCTGAATCCTCTTTGACTTTATCAAATGAAGAAATGTGAGTAAATTGGACATGCCTTGGTAGCAAGGACACTGTACACACCTACACACCTGTCATAGTTAATTATACTTGCTGACAGTACTATGTTCTGTTTAAGCATATAAAAGTTATGTGATTTAATATCTGTATTTTATTTTATCTATTTTATAATTTTATTTATTTGTTTGATAGGTAAAATAGTCACATGGCTCAAAATTCAAAAGGTACTGAAGGATATACAATAGGTCTCATTCCCACCCCATGTCTCCAGTTCTCTCTGGAGATAACCAATATTATTGTTTCTTATATATTCTTCCAGAAATATTTTATTTGTTTACAAACAAATACATATAAATAGTATTTTCCTTCTATTTTATACAAATAGAAGCAGACTGAATGTTCTGTTCTGCAACCTTCATTTTCCACTTAACAATATATCTTAAAGATCATTCCATGTTAGTACAGGAAGAGCTTCATCTTTTTTTAATACTTCACGATAGGGATATATTTTAAAGTAAAAGAAACAGAAACACTGGGTTAGCATGAGAAGTTGGAAACATTTATACTTACAAAAAAATTTTCTAAAATTAACAATTTTATAAAAACTTAAAACTCTACTTTCAACTTCAGTTATGTAATTGAATTACTAAGAAATCACTGAATGATAGGATTTTGCTAGTTTCTTAATATATTTACTATTTTTGTATGTTTAAATTCAGGGATTAGAAAAAAGTTAAGTTTTAAAAATATTAGATACCGAAGTCAGTAGGTGATCCTATATTAAGCTAAATTTGAATGTCCATTATAAAAGTTCTCATTAAAATTGTTCCATGAAATTGAAAAATACCCATGATTCTGGAAAATAAGTAAATGTTTTTGTGCATAATCTTGTAATGCAAGAATTAGTAGAGCAAACATATGCTATCAGAAAGAACATTTCAAGCACATGTATTTATTTTTGCTTTGCAAAATGTAATATATATATATATTTAGGAAATAAACCTTAGATGGTGAAACTTCCAGCCAGGATTTATCCAACCATTCATGAGGATCTCTTTTTGAGGTCATTAAAATGTGGTCAGCAATTTGTCGAATTATCAGTGCAGTCTCTTCTACTCCTGGTGCAATTGTAATCTAAAATATATACTGTTAAATGTTAGGTTATAGGAAATAATAGGCAGTAAAATGTATCATTCAAACATAGTTTGTAGTTAGAAGAAAAAGTAAAAGGTAAAAAAAAAAACAACTCCAGCTGATTCTGACTTTAAACACTACTTTAGATATAATTTGTTAATTTATCTGAAATCCAGGACATTTTTATTTATGAGAATTACCAATGTTTTCCCCTTTAAATATGATATCCTAGTAGTTTCCAGTTTGGGGTACTAAATTGTTTTTCTTCACTTTCATTTTAAGTACATTTGGCATTTAGTAATAGAGTCTTTTAAAAATATCTTTGCTGTTATATTTCAACTATAATAGAAGAAACAAATTTGAATATCACTCATAATATTTAACTTTTTGCATTTCCTAGGTCTCATCTAAAAGTAAGAATTTAAAAATATAGTGCAAGATTTTTCAGAAACACAGACAAACTAAAAGGAAAGGATATTTATACAATGAGCTTGATGCTGTATACAAAAAGAAATACAAGGTTTTGATTTAGAGTAGTGACCCTCAGTTTTGGGATTTGTTACACCCAGTCTTGTCTTACGTGATTTTAAGACACTCCTGCCAAAATTGTGTGTGTATGTGGGTCTGTATTAAACTTAACTCTAAAAAAGAATTTCCTAATGTCCCCTATTTCCCGTCACTTGTTTTTCCTTCATGCCATTCTCTCCTCTGAAATACCAGCTTTCGCCTTCCCCTCTCACTTCTGTCTTTTCTTCTTCAACTTTTAGAGTTGATAGGAGGGAAGCTAGTTCTTGGTTTAGCAGTTTAATATGGACAGAGAAGTACTGCCTCAAACAATCATATCTTAGAGGTAGAAACATCCTGTCCTATAGTGGAATTTAAGAAACAAAGACTGTACAAAATCTTTTCTATCACAAAAGTAGCAAATACAGAACTGTTAGTACACAATTGCAGAGTATATGTATTCTAAACAATGATTTTCTCTAAATGATATTAAATATTCACAGAGTGTATAGAAATACAGTTTATTTCCGAATTTATTTTATTGCTAAGTTTTGGATGTTTTGAGAAAATTTGATATTTTCATATAAGTACACATTTTATTTTAAAAGTCATGCTTTTATGATAATAGTAATGAATATAACCTCAATTTGTTAGGGCATGGTTTCTCGGGTTCATGATTAGACTTTAGGGGATCCAGAAACTCCCTAGAATTGTTTTCAAAATTTTGCATGTGTGTGTCTATCTATGCATTTTTCTGGAGAGAAGGTTCATATGAAATCCATAAAACTTGTTTTTTGAAATTAGAATAGCATTTGTGTAACACCGTTAGCAGTGTTTTAACTAAAAAAAAAAATGTACTTAGATTTCCTAATATCTCTTCTAGTGTTAAGGTCTTCAGATGCCTGAGAATAAAAAGTGCTAATAATCCATACTGATGCATTCTAAGAGACCAAAACCATATTACTAAATAGAGTAAGTTAAAGCAACAATATATTCTAAAATAACATGAGTCAAGAGAATCCTCTTTAACAAAATAATATCATCATAGAGAATGGGAGGCTTATGGGTAGTGTTGGCATATTGATAGTAGAGTAGAGCAAAGTGACTATAGTTACTTCTCAAATTTAATGGAAAAACTGGTCTACCTTTTAGATTATTGTGTACAAACTTGAAAAGCTTTAGGAACAGTTTGACCTAGGTGAGAGAAAACTTTTATTTGGAATGGATTATACCTGGGAAATACCTCCTATTTCATCCCAGAATGCCTTCCTTGGAACATGTTCTCTCTGAGACATGTCAGTCTATCACTTAATGGTATCACACACTTCGTATGTAGCACAATAAAGAAATAATTCTCTAAAGCACATTTTGAATGTAACTGCTTACCATGAGCTGGGAAGAGAAGAGGCTGATTAAGTGGTGAATCTCACTTGAAGGGATTAATAAGACAAATGTATTTTTGCTCTTCATTTATTTAGATAACTTTTCTAAAAATTTTATTCTTATGTTTAATATGTATCACAGGATCAAAATCCTGATTCTATTTCAAACAGACCATTTGTTGATTTTCTTAACAGGTTGTGCTTTAATTCCCTTTAGCAGATGCTTATTGAATATTTTTGCTTTGTTCAAAGAATGGTACTAGATGCTATAGGTTTTACAAATATAAAGGACTTAGTTCTTACTCTTCTGGGTGGAAGATAAATGAATAAATACTTCATACTATAATAAAGGTACAAATAGCTATCGGGAGAATGGGTGAAGGAGAAATTTATCCTGAGAAGATAAACAGATATTGGGGCCGGTTTCTTGAAAGAGATAGTGTTTGAGCTGGGCCTTGAAAGACAGGTAGAACTCTGATGGCTGGGGGTAGGGGATGCAGGATGGTATTCCCAGGGAAAGGCAGGCCAGAGTTTGCAGTGGCTGAGAGGGGACAGCATGCGACATATTCAGGAACTGGTGAGTAGAATGATGTTAAAGGAAAGAATACTAGGGGCCAAATTCTGGAGGAGTTTGATTTAGCTCAGTTTGAATTCTGTTTTGAATGAAGTAAGAAGCTAAGGAAGATCTTTGAGGAAGGAAATTCAACTCAAATATTTATCAAGAGCATTGTGCCAAGTTCCAGGAATATGAAAAATGAACAAACATGTTCCCTTCCCTTCAGGAGCTTACAGTCTAGGGAGTGAAATAGTCACAGTTCTATTTCAGAAATGTAATTGGTATCAATACATACAATGAACTGGATTCCGAAAAGAGTAGTAGAATCAGGGAGATTCGTTAGGAAGCTTGTGAGAGATGATAAAGGCCTGAATTTAGGACAGACTTCTTCTGGAGACTGCAGAATTCAGATGAGAATTTAGCTACTGATATTACTTTGTTTCAACCCTGAAGACTGGGTTAATAGTGAGGCATAAACTACTCTTGGGAGAGGATGAGAAGTTAATTCAAATCAAATGTAGATTTGAAGCTCCTGTGGGATTTTCATGAGGATATTTCTAATAGACTGCTAGATTATAAGTACAAGCCTTAAGAAAAGTCAGGAAATGTTTAAGAATTATACTCAGAAATGGAAGTTTAATCTGTGGAAATGTCTGAGTTCACTAAGGAAAAAATATAAAGGGAGAATAGAAGACTGTGAGTCCTGAACTTTGGAAGAACATCTAAATTTCAGAGCAGGACATATTTATATGTCATAAGATTTCCATTTCAGAGCAGATAAAAACTTAGTACATCTTTCATAAGTGAACATTTTTTATCAAGTGATATTTTTGTTCATAACCTACCATGTTCCAAAAAACATCTAAGTAGTAATCAAGAGATAAAGCATGATTTTAAATTCATTAAACTAAAAGCTTTTAAAACAGAAGTTGAGGTGGTAAGAACATTTATTAATTATTTATTAATTTATAAACTGTTCTTTATTTGGCATTTAAGCAGATTTTAGTTTACCCATTTAATGTTTCTTCTCAGTGGTCATTTGAGTTTGAGTATAAATTTGATTTATGAAAAATGCTTATGAGAAAACATATAGCAAAAAATTACCTTTACATCCAATTCTTCAGATTTTAGCCCAAATGAAACCAAAGCTGCATAAATCAGCGCAAGGTGATGAAGTGTCTTTTCTGTGAGATGGTACCTGAAAAGAATGATATTACTATACTTCTATTCATTTGACATCTGAGTGTGGTTATTAAAATAAGTTAAGACAGCACTAATGTGGCAGACTAATTTTTTTTAGCCATTCAGCACCCTTTTGAAAAATGTGCCCACCTCCATTCTTTAACAATACTGGGGGCAGTCTAACCATACCCTTCCTAGCCCAGGGGTGAGTCTCTAATGAGTTTCCTTAGTAGACAATATTTTGCACTTGATGTCATAACTTGTTACTGGGGGAATTAAGCACACCCTGTGCACCTCCACTAGGAGAGGACTCCTGGAAGCTTACACCAGGTTTCTTCCAGACTTCACACCATGCTCCCTTTTCTTTGCATCTTTTCATTGTTATAAATCACAGCCATGAGTATGACTACAGGCTGAGTCCTTTCAGTCCTCTTAGCAAACCACAGAACCTTGAGGGGGGTGGTCGTTGGTCATACCTGACACGCTTAGAAACTAATGGCATGAATCACTAAGATAATTCAAACAAGTTCTTTTATATATTCAATTTCCCTCATTTGGAAAGTTAAGATACTTTCTAAATGTTCCATCAACAAAAAATACAGAACTGAGATACCTAAAAGTTAGAAAATAATTATATTTTATTATTTTATTGTGAATAAATGATAAATAACTCTTTGCAGCCTTAACTTAAGACTCTTTCAGAATATTACATAACTTATCTTTTTCATAAAAAAACTGAGTATAAATAAGTTTGAATCTCCTCTTATTCTCTTCTGGCTTCAATTATATCACTAGGAATTGGATAGTAATCCAAAAACAACTTAAAATTTTTTCTAAATTTAGTTATTTATACAAACATTTCCAAAGAGCTTAAAATGCTTTATTGTCTTCATTAATATTCAAAATGAAGGTATTTAGACCTGAATTTTTATAAGTTCTTGTAGAAAACTAGGTTAAATGACTTGCTAGAAGCTATTTACTAATAGAAGAAGGAATAAGAATCAAGGTGTTTAGACTCTTACATTCTAACTTATATTTATCCCAATATGATAACTGTATACAAAGAGCTTGGCACAGTAGGTAAATAAAATTGGAGCCAAACAGGAAAGCCAATGAGGGAAAAATCCCCCAGGTAATGCCAAAGAAGATAAGCTGTGTGTGCTTTACCTAAAAATTAAAGTAAAGAATGTTAAAAAAAAATGAGTAATATATCCATGTGGTATGTGGTACTGTAGGGATAAAAGAAAAAAGATGAGTAAGACTAGTGTGTATTTTGGTAGGAGAGATTCATTCATTTAATCAAGAAATATTTACTAAGCTCCTATCATATGAAAGCAATTTGCTCAGTACTGAAGGACAGATATTCCCAAAAGATGATACAAAACAAAATGCAATAAATGCCCAAGATGAGGAAAAAATAGAGAGCTAAGGACTTTAAAGGATAGAAAGGCCACATCTGAATAGCTATTTCTGTGAATAGGTGTGCTGCTGAGGAAAGGTGGAATAGAAAAGTGATATATGGGGATAGGTCCTGAAGAATAGGCACAATTTTACCAGATGAAATATTGAAGGAAGTAGAAAATAATGCAAGAAGAGAGAAATGCATAAGCAAAAGTGGAAGTGGAAAGCAAGGAGCGTATTTGCAAGCCAATGAGCAGTCTTTCCATGTGAAATGGAAAGCAGTGAAAATTAAGCCTGAAAATATAGGTTGGGATAATATTCTGAATGCTTTGAATTATTTGTATGTATTCAGTAGATAATAGAGAGGTAAGTGAGGATTTTTCAATCAGAGTGGTTTTAGGAATACTAATTGAGTGTATGAAAGATTATAGAAAGGAGAAAGCAGAGACATCTGCACATGAAAAAACAGTTAGTGGTCTGTTATAATTGTCCACATAAAATAATGAGGATCTAAACTAAGATGCTGGTAATATAAATGGAAGGAAGGGGATAGATGGTACAAAAAGTCGAGTCGTTGAATCTACAGGATTTGTTTTCCTGTTTTGTTAACTAAAAAGAAAGGCAATGTCATACATAGTCAAAGGGCAGATAAAAAGAGATACAAGTTTGGAGAGGATAGAGAATATGATGAATTCATATTTGAAGATGTTAAGTGTAAGACTGTGGAATACCAGAGTATAAATAGTTAATAAGAAATTAGAGATGCATGTCAGGAATTCCAAAGAGAGACTGCAGCTGCAGAAATAAATGTAAGAAATACATGCATAGAGATAACTGAAGCTATGGAAGTGGATAAGATTTCTAGTGGATAGAACAGGAGAAAGGAGAGAACTCGTAATAGATATGTTTGGACACTGGGACAAGGAATTGAAGGATGGAGAAGGAGTAGTTAGGTAGAAACATTAAAGTGACGTGGAACTGAAGCGTGTCAAGAAAGAACGCTGCCAACAGCGTTAAACACTTCAGAAGAGTGAAAGATAAAAACATTTTTGGAGACAATTATAAGAAAATTATGAGTGACCTTTGAGAGACAGAGCTCAGTATAGAGGTAGAAAAGCCTGATTTCAAAGAAAGGAAGGAGAAAGTGGAAGCAGTGGGTTCAAAAAGTTTAGAGGTGAGGGAAAGGAGAAACATATAATGATAACATAAGTCAATGTCTTGGCATGGATTTTTTAAAAATTTTAGTTAACTACTTCAATGAAAGAAAGTATAGCAAGATGCTATTTAGTTGTCAAATGTAATAAGATTTTACATGGAAATGATTGAAGAATTACTTCTCTTTTAGCAGACAAGTCCAGAATTATGAAGTAATAACAAGGGAAACATTTAAAGCAGCAATTCTTAATGAGGAGGGAGTAGGGGAGATTGATTTCATAGAATGTCCATGGGACCATATATCATCTCCAGATTCTGGGTTGTTTTCCTGTGGAATTTGTTTTCCTATAGGTATGTCTCCACTTCCTTCAGAATCCTTGAGTTAATTAAAGCAAACTAGATGAGCAAGCAGAAAATATGCATAGCTATTTCTTTTCAAAGAAGACGACTGAATAACTTAAGACATATGGCCATGACTTTGGATGGAGTGTTTACCTACTCTGAATTCAATGTTTCCTTGGTATATAAAATTATCCAACAATAGCTGTATTGGAATGATAATGCCATCAGTCTCATAATGATATCGTCAGATGCCTTCTCATAATTCAACTCTTCTAGGTCCTACCAGAAAACAAAACAAAAAGAGTCATTAATTTGAATAGTTGTTATGAAATTATTATCATATTTCAAGGATTCATAATATGTCAATGACAACTTGAGAAGAGGTCTGCATGTGAGCTTCCATTTCATGGAAAAATTAAAATCACACTGGGAATAGTGGGGGAAAAATCCCTACAGTAGACATAAAACAGCTAATGATAGCTTCAGCAAGGAGGGCTTGTGAATCTCCTAACATCCTAGATTTAAAAGAAAGCAGCCCACAGAGTGTTCTTATTTGAGCAGTATCCTTTGTGGAGAGGGATCTAGCTAGTCCTAGAAAATATGTTTAAAGAACATATGGGTTAACCTGTATTGCATGCCTATTTAAGGGAGATAAAGCAGCAGTTATTGGGACTTCCCATGAATCTCTGCCTAATTGTCTGGAATCCCTTTTTCTCTTTAACCCTGTAACTTTTAAAAACATTTTCACAAATCTATTTTTTTATTAGAGAGGTTGGAAGTTTACAGAAAAATCATGTAGGAAGTACAGAGTTCCCATATATGCACTACCCTCTGCCCCCAACACACACACAGTTTTCCCTATTTTAACACTTTGCATTAGTGTGGTACCTTTGTTACAATTGCTGTAACAATATTTTTATAATTATAATTATACAGATATAATTGTAACTGAAATCTATAGGGTTCGCTATTTGTGTTGTATAGTTCTATGTTTTAAAAATTTTTTTGTATTTTGGTAACATATATAGAACCTACAATTTCCCCTGGTAACCACATTCAAATATATAATTCAGTGGTGTTAATTACTTTTACGATGTTGCGTTACCATCACCACCATTCATTACCAAAACTGTCCATCATCCCCAAACTGAAACTCTGTACAAATTAAGCATTAACACTCCCCATTCTCTACCCTTACCCCAGTCCCTGGAACCCTGTATTCTAGTTTCTGACTGTGAATTTGCTTATTCTAATTATTTCATATCAATAACACAAGTAATTTTTAATAGAATGAATAATTCAGGGAGTAACCTTCCTAAAGTAATAAATTATAACTGTGGATTAAAATAGTTTTGCCAATGGAAAAACAATTTTTTAAGAACTTTAAATATGCAAGTCATGATATCGCCTAAGAACCACTATGTGCTTCCATGTCATTTAATTCCTATATTGTAACATCAAATCAGACTTGCGCATTACCATAATATGTGCCATTAATTTGTACAACATAACATCTAAGCTTGTTGTTGCCCTCCCACTCCTAACCCAGGAAATTTATTTCTTTGCAATTGGTACTCCAAACAAGCAAACATATCAGGGTGTTTCAGTCAAGAACTTACACATCTTAAATTCCAAACTATACAGATTTTTGAAAAGAATTTTTCTCTTTTTAAAATCCAGCTTCCTTAGAGACTCCCTAAGGTCTGTGTAAGACAGGCAAGCATTATTAATCATATCAAGTCCCTTAGAATATCCTGTCTTCAAAATCGGAAGCAATGAACATGACCCTCTTCAGTTGGATAAATGAACTTCCTGTTTGGCCCGCTTCAGAACCCTGCCAGATTCTTGTAACATCATGTACATAAGTATAGTTCCTCAAAATGACTGACACTTATTTTTAATTTTGTTAGTTAACATTTAATTTAATTATCATCTAATTTAATCATATTACTAATCATCAGTTACTATACTATCCCCTTTTAAGAAATCTAGTGGCTGGAATTTGATTTTTAAAGCTTTCAACTTTATAATTATTCTATAAATGTACTTTAAAATAGGTCAATATACAATAAAATATTCCATATTTGCTTTGTCTTCTTAAAATATGTTAAAAATTACAAGGCATCAAAGAAGCTTGGTAATAGTTTTCCAAAGTGATGATTTTAGCACCTGTGGCCCATTTGCAAGGTTTAGGAAGAAATAACTAATAGATTATAGAAACATTAATAATAAAGTATATGACAACAAACACACATATATACTTAGTATATTTAAATTTATATTTTTTAATGTTTAGTTTTACCTGCAAAATTATGGCAGTGTGTTCATCAATTGTCACCACTACATAGCACTCTGTATTTCCAAAGAGTTTTAATGACTCACTGCAGCATCTCTCCACTAGTGTGATATTATAACTGTAAAATTCAATATTCTTTGGTGAAATAATGAAATGGTTAAGAAAAATTCTTCAAGAAAAGCTGTATTGTCCACCTGCCTATTAAATTATTTGAATTACTGTGCTTTTTCCTTTCATACTTGAATTTATCAATGTGAGGGGAATGAAATTATGAGTAATTTAACATATAAAACAAATTAGTTGAGCTGTGTATTGCCCTAGGGATTTTGCTAAATATTGCTGCACATAATACTATTACTAATGTTACTATTACTAGTTTATTCCAGCTCTTTAAATAATTCATGAATTCAATACATTGTGTTATGAGACCAAAACAATTCCTGCATTTATCAGAATTTTTTCTTTCCCTTTAAAATTGGCCTACATCTTAAGTACCTTTTATAAGTTCATAGTTTTCTGAGAATGCCCCTAGCCTTAAGATATAAACAAAAGCATGCAATATACATGTGCATTTTAACTAAGGTCACAGCACGATTATCCTTCCTTGATATGCAGCCCAATGACCAAAGTTCCTGTGACAACTTGTGTATTACTATGTGTTTTATGATGACCTTAGACCTGAAGGTTTTAAAACTTGAGAATTCACTTAGAACATCATAGTCCTCTTTTCCATACAATATTTAAAGTCCTCTAAACAAGAATATCCATTCTCAATATTATCAGTGAACCAAAAATGTGAACATATAATTTGCAGAAAAAAACATAAAATGTTCATATTTGCTAGTAATAAAAGAAATGCAAATAAAATATAAATTTAAACAATAAAATATTTTTTCCATTAACTACTAAATATTGCCAAAAATAATAAACTCTCCAGAAAATTATTTTTATGTGATATAATCCTGGGCTTGAACAGAGACAAATATTGCTACAGATATGGCATAATATTTAGCCTATCAGGATATATTGATACCTTTGCTAAATTATAAAATCAATAACTTACTTGGATTCTAGTAGTTGAAGTATTTCTGGAGTGTTAAGAAGTCCTTCAG
Source organism: Choloepus didactylus (assembly GCF_015220235.1). NCBI lineage: Eukaryota > Metazoa > Chordata > Mammalia > Pilosa > Megalonychidae > Choloepus > Choloepus didactylus. The sequence goes on along the minus strand of NC_051316.1, from coordinate 111,524,881 downwards.
ATGCAAAAAATACATATGGAATCTGAATTTCCAAAATAAAGCCACCAAAACTATCCAGCAAGGTGGTTCCTAAATAAGAGATAATTTATATTTCCCTTTATTTCTCATACCCCAGTCTCTTTTTAGGTGTATGTTTAAAGAATATAGTATTAAAAAAAAGTACATGTTAATTGTAAAAAAATCAGAAATCAGAATAAAGGTCTTGAAAGAAAATATGAATCATATATGTTATATAACTACCTAGAAATAAAACAGACTTAGCAGTTTACTGTAACTTCCAGACTTCTTTCTATATCCTGTTTGCCTGTCCTCACACATGTAAGCTCATTTAAAAAGAAAAGAAAAAAATAGGATTACATCCTCCCTGAAATGTTAAAGCCTGCTTTATTTCCATAAATATACATTGGATATTTTCTGTGTAAATGTATACTGAATTTTTCAAAATTAAAAATTATGCACAATAACGCATAGGGAGAGCATTTTATAGATCTATAGGAAAAGAATAAATACCTCAATAGAAAAATGGACAAAGGACATAATGGCTATTACAGCTAAAGATGGCTCTACAGGATCAATTCACAAATGAAAAGATATGGATAATCAAAGATATGCAAATTAATACAACTATAAAATATTTCCTGCATATAATTCTGTCAAAGATTTAAAAGATTAATAATACTTATTTATAATAAAGATATGGGGAAAAGGATCCTCATAAATTTTTGCATAAATATAAATTGGAACAGCATTTCTAGAAGGCTATTTGGTGGTTTTAAACTTTTTTCCTAAATATTTGTGGATAATTTTCTGTTGCACATTAAAATTTTTCTGGATCAGTCAATATACTGTTACACAATTTTTTCCTGAAAATCAATCAAAAATACTATTGCATAAAGATGTCAGATTAAGATAGGATATGATTATAATAAAATTGCCCTGGTAGGTGAAATTGACACGTTAGATCTAGGGATGGAGACAAATATAACTAGTAAAGCTCACTTTACAGATGCTGAATATTAGGTAGGAGACAGTTCAAGACTTGCTCAAGATCACACAGTTAGTGGTGGGGTTAGAGCTTAAACTCAAATCTTCTAATGCCATAGCTTATTTTCTTTCCATAGACCATAAAAAGAAAACAGAAAATTTTCATTCAAATGGGGGAAAAAAGAAAAAAAAAGGATTTGGTTCATATCCTTACTCTTTAAAATCCTGTCTGGAAGAATTGCTTTAAAGGCCATGTAAGGAATATTCAACTTTTCACAGTGCTTAGTCCAACAGGAGTTTTCTACATAATTGTATTCCACCACAAATGAGAAATTACTCCAGGGGAAATCTGCTCCAATATATTGATTGTGTACAATTACGCAGGAACATGTACTAAAGATAAAAGAAAGCCAAGAAAATAATTATATTTGGGTCATTATTTACTTGGGAAGCTGAAAGATGATGGTTTCTGACTGTTCCACTATTCTGTGAACAATGCCTACTCATCTTGGAAAGACAATGATGTGTTTTCTGGTGATTTGCTCTCCAATAGTGTTAATCTCCTTTTATCTTTCTTTCTGATATTATACTTAAAAAAACAGGATATAAAAATCTTTCTTTTTGATATTATACACTTGTTTTGTCTATTTTTGTTTTTTTTTTTAAACCAGGGTATAAAAAAACTGTGGACTATCTCACACCCTCAAAGGTAAGGAATTCTAATTTTATTACCTGGGTACTATCAATAACAGACAATCCACCACAAGAATCAGTCTCATTTTCCTACAAATGTAAGGTTTTAATCTTTGAGAATCTGCATAGTAAAGTAATATCTGACAATTTTGAAATTTTTTTCCCTCAATGGGCTTCAGAAATGATTTAATAACAAAAAAGATGGAAAAAATATCATAGTTTATCTTTTCCATCTTCAAATTTCATATAACATAGCACCTACTGTAATTAAAATTCTCTAACACTGCTTTCTATCTAGGGCAATCTAGAAGTTCAAAATACTTATGACCAACTTTTATGAACTTCTATTTGTACCACATCTTTCTTTTTTATTATTTGGATCCTAATATTAGAAAAAAAAACCAAAACAGTTCTAAATATCAGGCAAAGTAAAGACATTTCCAGACAAGTCGAAACTAAGTTTTATCATTAGCAGGTGCTCACTGAAAGTATTTATAAAGGATATACCTCAGGAAGAAAGGAAGGAGATAGTAAAATACAATATGAGCTAAAGAAACCAAAAAACAAAAAACCCTGATAAAAAGGGTAAATCTAAATAGCCACTCCCTGTACAAAATAACAACAATGATAATTGAGAGATACAAAAACAAGATGGAACTAAAATTCTGGACAAGAATCATGTGTAATACACAAGGCAATGATCTGCATTAGAGTCTATATTTTTGGGAGAAGGGTTGAGACATTTTGTCAAAATTTTTTTCAGAGTTAAATTCTAGGAGAAATTTTGCTTTCCCTATGGACTAATATCTTCCCTACCCATAGATGAAGAAACACATTTTACCCATTTAAAACACCTTTAGATGCCAGGAAATCTTTTCTTTCCTTCGAATACAAGACAGTCAATGTTACACCTATTGGAAAAATGAGTAAATACAAAAAAGTTTTCAGTGTTCTTGTTTATGTACATTTTTTGGTGGGTCATATATTTCATTATCATAAAAGTGAATCAAAGATCTGTCAAGGAGGTAACTGCTTAAAATATGATTTCCTGGATTATTTTAGTAAATCTGGGATAACAGAAAGTTTGAACTGTAGGCAATATTTCGGTGGGTGGGCGGGGGGAGGATGTAGAACCTGGAAATCCTGAATTTATATGTAAAATAATAAAATAGATAAGAAATGCAAATTTAAAGTAACCAAATTAAACATTCACCAATTCTGTGCAGGTGATTTTATTTTGCTAAAAATCATGGTGGATTTTACCTTTTTTTTGACTCAGCCCCAAATTTTAGTATATAAACAAACAGCAAAAGGCAGCATTTCATTGTAGTAGGAATGCTTTTTTTTTCTTCTTTCCACTAGGTGTATAGGAAACAGAAGACTTATTGAGCACCATCTGTTCCTTAGATTCACTCCTGCTTCTTAATTATAATTTAAATTTCTTATTTTACTCATTTTAACAGAATATAATAATTCTAAAAAATGTCTGTATTCACACATAACAGTTTACTTTTGGTAGATATCATTAATTTAAAAAGAGCTAATTTTAGTTCAAATAAATAATATTTGTGTACTTTTGTCAACCATAAAGCTCACAAAGGCATGCTATAATAATGACAGTGATGCTTAATAATTTAATGTTCACTTGACATGACAATAGTTTTGGTAACAATGAGAAGGGAGTGAGTACTATTTCTCCTTTACAACTCATAGGTGATTCATGATATTTAAAGCCTGTTTAAACATTAGCTATGATACCAAAGCAGATTAATTACTTGCTGGTACACTAGTAGGATCCTGAGAGCATAACAGAAAGATGAAGTATTTTTACTTTCTAACCTTACAGGAAAAAAGGCCAAACTCCTAGAAACTGATTATAGTTGCCAGTTGATAGAGAGTAAAAACATTTTTCAGTTTATAGATTCAATATTTTTGTGTCAGCAGACTTTGTTGAAATGAAGAAAATAATAATAGTGATGTTATAATCCCAAATACAAAAGAAATAGGGGTGTTAAGCATGAAGCCTAGATAAGAAGAGATACAGAATAATAATTTATCTATTATCTTAAGTGACATCAAAGAAGAAGGTGCCTCATTAGGTAGGTTTAAGTATTCTTCTCCATGGGGCAGGAATATTTCTTCAGCTTCTTCACAAAAATATTCCTTTGGTTACCCAAATCTCTTTGTTTCATAAGATAACATTGCTCAGCCCTTTCCTGATTTTTTTAAATGTTTGCAATTACTTTGATCCTAGACAACTGTGGTGGGTTCAGCCCTATAATTGCTAACTATTGCTCTACATTTTGGTGAGTGTGAATTTGGTGAACATGAACTTATTTCCCCAGGATTAGAAAACTGAATGAAATAATCACTAGAATTCCAAGCTTGGAAATCGGTACTCTGGACACACAATAAATTCATTAAGAAATAGAATCTTATAGGGATCTCCTTGAAGACCTTTCCATTCTTACAATACTATATTTTTAAATATTACTTAAATTTATTAACTGAACTGATAATATTTGTATATATTTATATATCCCAGTTCAAACTTTTTCACTTAGCCAATACTAGGTATATTGGGAGGCATTCATTGGCTCATTCATTAATTCAATAAGCTTTTACTGAGTGCCTTCTACAGTGTAGACCTTTTTCAGGTGCTGGGAATACAAATTAGGGGATGGTCCTTATCCTCCAGAAGCTGAAATTTTAGTGAGTAAAACAGACAAGAGAATCAATTTCTATAGCCCAGGGTGGGAAGTGGTGTGTTAGAAATATTTACATTATTGTCCTTAGACACAGAGAAAAATAATTTATATCAAGGTTTCCTAAACAAATGTTTCAACTAATTTTTAAAGGATGTGTAGGAGTTAGTTTCTTAAAGAAAGGGGAAGAACATTCTAATAGCAAAAACAGGAGGTATAAAGGCATAGAGATATGAAACAGCATGACAAGTCGTTTGGTAGGTCTAGAGTAAAGAAGTATTTCAGGAGATGGAGAAGGCAAAAGATGCAGTTTATAGAGTGAAGGGAAACAGTAACCAAAGAGTAATATAAATTGAGGGTGGTATTTTATTTTACTTTTAAGATTAGGGATTAGTCAATAAGGAAAAATGTCATTAGAAAGAAAGTTTGGGCTAGGAATTTAACTGATGGAACAGAGTGCTTGAGACTGCAGAAGGTGAAACATTGGTCTTAGAAAGGAGAAGACTCACCTCTCCCATAGAGGAAGGAGGAAAGGACAAAAGAATAGAAAGAAATGAAGGGAAGTTTGGAGATGGTAGGGAAGGAAACTGATTATTACTCAACTGAAATTAGGAGGCATAATTCCTTTTTAAATATGAGGGGAGGGCATGGTAGTGCCTTGTTGTATAGCCATTAAGGAATGGAAACTGAATAGGAAAATATAGAACGATTGTTAAGAGGTATTAAGCGCCCCTTCAGAGATCATAGGTTTGTAGTGGCACCGATCTACATGGCTGTGTGGTTTTCTCCAATAGTACTCATCAGCTCAGGTGTAGGAATAGAGAAGTTAAATGTCTTGAATGATTCAGGTCAAGGTTTAAATGGTAAGTACTACAAAAGGACAAGAGTGATTAAAGCGATGGATCACATCACTGAGTTTGAAAAGAGTAGAAAATGAAATGAGAAAGGAGCTCATAGATTATAGAATCTCTAAGATGCTGAAGATAAAGAGAGAGCTGGAGGTAGCTTCAGACAGAGAGTAATGTAGGAGAGTTTAAAATTCAGAGGTAGGGCAGTGCTGCACTATCACAAAATTGATGGCATAGCCAAGGACTAAACTGAAGCTGAATGTTATTTTGTTCAAGAGATCAATGGAACTATAAGGGTAGGGTGCTGAATGAATCCTTCACATTAAAGACATTAAAGACACCTAGGAAGATGGCAGAACTAGAGTGAAGAGAATACCATGATCCGGGTACACACCTGTTAATGGATGATGGGGAATAATTAGGTAGGTAGTAAGTGATAGCAATATGGCATGGTAGAGAAAGGTATGGCAATACGGCACAGCCTAAAAGGATGGAGGAATATTATTTGGGGAATAAAAAACAAGAAATTATTTTCTCATCCCTTATAAGCTATGGGAAGAGAAAATGATCAGCTTCTATATGAGAGGGATATAGGGACAACAGTATCACCTGGGGAAAGTTCGGTTTCAGTTAAGACAAGGACGTGAAGGAGAAAAAGAGATTGCATATAAGCAATGAGTTTCACAGCACACAGTGGAAAGGGCTGGTAGAAGAGAGAGTAGTGGGTAGAAGAGTTAAAGAATGACCTTGAAAAGAGAGACCTAGGTTCAAATCCTGATTCCTTCACTTAATACCTGTGAGCTTTGGTATGTTAATCACCTTTATGAATTTTAGTTTATTTGTAAAACTGAATTACTCATAGAGTTGGTGTAAGTAGCTAGTATTATTTATCAACTAGTTGGCAATCAATAAAAGTGTCAATTTTTAATAATAACAAATACATATAAGCACATTATATTTATATTGTGGGCTTACGGTCCAGAATGATTTAAAAACTGGTTAAAGTGTACACTTTAAAAGAATGAATTTTATAGTATATGAACTATATATTAATTAAAAACGTGGTTGTCAATATATTTTATATGTCCAAGCATTTGTTATCAAATAAAGCATAATTTAAAATCTCCCACCTTCCATTTTGTTAAGGATTTTAATTAGTGAACATTTTTCACCATCTGAATCCATTCTTATTATAATCAGCACCTAGTCAAAAATAAGAATGTTGTATATATGTATATATGCTATATGCTACAACAACAAAATAAAAAACTTAACTGGTTACATGAAACTGATGACAATAAGATAACAAAGTCAATATTTTTGTTTTAAAAGATGTCAATGCTTAATCACAAAGGAATAAATTCTGGTAAGATCAAGCACCAATGAGGAAATCTTTGGGGCAGGCCATTCTTAGCATTTGTCAAGTATTCCCTATTCCCATATAAGGTGATTCTATAAATGCACATGTTGTCTCTGTTTGTATTGTTTTGTCAAATTCAACCTAGATGAGTTTGAATTTGTAGGAGAAAACCAATGATTTGCTGCTATATTGTTCTACTTACTGTTACAGTTTTTTTTTAAGGGTGGGGGATAAGTCAGCTTCAATTTTAAACTTCTTACTCATCAGTTCAACTTATTTTAATGACTTAAGCAAGTTACCCAAGAAATAATAAGGTTGCAGATAAAGATATAGGGGAGGCAGGCAGGAAAAAGAAAAAAAAAACATATGAAAATATGAAATTGTATCCAGATTTTAGTGTAAATTATTTGAAATGACTTTCTGTTTGATAAGATTTTTAAAAACATTTTCACTTAAATCCTCATTAATGCAACTTTACTATCCTTGAAGTAGGATAGGCAAATAATTTCCAATATAATCCAAGGCATAAACTAAGTGCCTTTTTTTTTGTAGAATCATGAGATTCTGGCAAATTATCTGAAAATAAATTATTGTAGTTCTATTATTGTGTATAGTTCAAGGACTTTTAAAAATTTTTGACAACTGTAGCACCAGTCCTTAGAAAACTTTGCTTAATAAAAATTAAATTGAAGCACTTTTTAATTCAAGACATAAATAACAATGCAAATCATCCTTTCTCTGGGTCTGATTCTGTTAACTTTCTTAAGGAGATAATTGTCAAGGAGCCAACTAGTATAGACTGTTTCATAATTTCAAAGTTAAATGCAAAAATTTATCTTATAAATCTAATTCTTAAATGAGTTACTTTCATCTGCTTTATTTCAGAAGTTAACCTTAATTAGCTTTTCAGTTTGCATCCAACTGAGTATCTGATATTGTAATTCTTGTATCTTGTAGTTGGTTTCAGGCTTTTTCTTCCTAATAAACTGTACAATCTCCAGCTGTCTCCAAATGTAATCCAAATAGGAGCCTAAAATGGTTTTGTAGACATCTTTGGCATGTGACAAATATGCTGCCAAAAACAAAAGTAGAAAAAAAATGCATGTCTTTTTGTCCTTTGAGAAACTCCACCAGGAAATGAGTCATAACAGAGACAGTTAAAATTTCCTTTAACACTTTTCTGATTTTGATTAGAGATACTGACTAATGAAAACCTTAAAAGTGAGAGAAGCTGAAAAATATGTCCCAAATGTCTCTATTACATCACATTCAACTAATATACTTAGATACACTCTACATATTCTCTGAATTATCCCATCCTTACCTGCCTCTGTGGCTCTTTGAATGCTACTGAATTCTCCCTAAATCCTAGGGATTATATTTATATAAGATTTATACAAGTCTTATTGAAATGCCAGTTCACTGGAATTTTCTTAGTATTTTATCTATACAACTTTTATAGAATATAAAACTTTGTACTTGATTTCTGGTTATTTATGTATATGACTTATCAACCTCAGTAGTCTATAAGCTCTTTCAGGTTAGAATCCATGATATTTATACATAATTTGTATACCTGCTGAAACAACAGTGCCTAAATTCAGACTCACTAAGGGTAATTTTTAAACATACATATTACTGATTCACATTAATATTCAGTAAACTGAAGATTCATATTGAAGATTCATATTCAGTAAGCCTAGAGTGGAACCCAGGGATTTCTATGTCTAAAAAGCTCTCCAGCTGATTTGGCGGCACAGCAAGTTTTGTGAATTACTGCAATAGAACATGATAATTTATGTAGAACTAGTATTTGATGAATATTTGGGTAAAAAATAAAATAATAAAGTTTAAAGTTAATATTTATATTCTTGTATTCAATGTGCATATTCATTTTAATTTTATATTTGTACTGCTAGACTGATGGGCAATTTGGAGATTGACTTACATTTTTTCTGTCTCCTAATCTCCAAACCTATTACTGATTCTCCATTCTGCCATGGGCAGAAGACAGTCTAAAAGACAAATCTAATCTAGTAGCATAACTGTTTAAATGACTCCATATCATCTACAAGGTAAAGTCCAAATTCTGTTGTTGTGCTTAAAATGTTCTTCATGATTTGGCTCTTGCTTACTTCTCCATGCATAGCTCCTATTGCTTTCCACCTCGTACTCTTAAATCTAAATGCATGGAATTATCTGCAGCCATTGCCAACTGGGCCAGCCCTCTGGGCTCTTAATTCTGCCTAGAATACCCTGTTATACTTTATCTAGTTGACAAAGTCTTTTATTTTTTTTAATATTCAGCTTAAAGGCAACAGTCTCCATCCTTTATAAATGCCAACACTGTGTATCTCTACTATAGTACCCATTATACTATACTGAATTATTTCTGGGTTAAATCCTAGAAAGGAAACTCTAAACTTTGAATATTGAGACTATCTATACCTTGCTACCTTGGGAAAACTAGCAAACTGGAAGCTGGAATAAAATACAAATTTCTGGGAGGGAGCAGGGCAGAGACCTTTCTTGCCCTGCCCTGCTACAATATAGGGAGAACGAAAGGAGGACAAACTAACTTGCTCCTTGATTTGGAGGGGGATGGAGGAGTGAGAAAGTCCTCCACTAAAAATGCTCAAGGCAGCTTTGTGATTCATTATGGGTTGGTATTTAGAGCTTTAGAAGTTAATTTTCCAATAAGGATTTTACTTTTATAGTATTACTCAAGGTAGCTAAATAGTAATGCCAAAGTATGATTTAGTAAATACATTTCTTTGAGGGGCAACAACAATTCAGTCCAAGTATATCGCTCTCGATCTCACTTAATCCTAGGGTAAATTGAAGAGTACTTAAAAGTGAATATCCTTCAAACAATCTTCCATAACTATTATTTTTCCAAGCCAAGGTTTTGATAAGTATTGAACAGCAGTGAGTCATAATTGCACTCCCTCTACATTACTGGGAATTCAGATATTCTATTTTCTGATATTCTACTTATTATTTGCTTCAATAGAGAACTAAGCTGTTGGTAGGACTGATAATCTTCTATGAAAACTGAGAAGTATAATAAAGATAGGTGACTAAATAGAAAGGCATGTGACACCCTTATACTAGTTCCAGGTAAGCTAAGTTAGGACTAGAGCCCCAATCCTTCCTTGTTTGGTGATGGAGATAAGATAACTTAGTCCAGTATCAGCACCCAAGTGGTTTTATTGGAGAAGAAAGGAAAAACACCATGCTGGGCTGTCTAATGAAAGATGAATGTCTGGGTCTTAGATCAGAGGAAAAATATTTGAAAATTTATTGGAAATTTTGAAATAGGTTCTAGAAACTCTAGATTTCAAACATAATCCTAGAAGCATATCATTATCAAACAAGTCTAAATCATCCTGTGATTAGGGGCCTAAAGCAGTAATGTAGTAAGAAATATATTTTAATGATTTTAATAGTTTTGACAAAATTTCCAAAATCTTCAAAATTTCCAATATGTTCAAGATAGTTTGATTTTTGTTATTTGAGTTAATTCATATCCTAATTTGCACATACAACTAAAAAAGAAATTGCAAAAAATCTTACTACTTGTAATCTATGTTTTATCTAGCAAAGATTCAGTCACAAATATTCAATGAACACCTAAAATATACATAGAAAAATGTCAAATCTTACATTAAAAAATTGTGCATAGTAATGATTATATAATCAAATCTGCTTCAAGTCATTAGGACTCTGTAATTCAGAATGAGCTCAGAGAACCCTAATATCTATTTTTCTAGATGATGAGAGTTGCTAAAGATATTTTATAATGAAAATAAGGATAATAAAATATATATTCCATTATAATTATGTCAAAATGTAAATATATTTAATGAACAGAAGTGAAAGAAGATTACATAATTCTTGGAAGGTGCACTTTTACAGAAAACTAAAAGTAGTTTCAGATGAAATACCACAATTGATTAAAAGGTTAGAAATAAAATTCTTTTTCTACCAACCCAATGCTGTGTCCAAGCTACATGTTAAAAGGACATCTCGAGTTGTTACCAGAAGGTGTAAAAGAGCAGCATGCTTGAATGTCATTTCTCTTTCATCATTTATGCCTAAGAAAGCAAAACATATTTAAAAACATAGTATATATATTAGATTTTTAGAATATGCATCAAAATGCTTAATAATAATAGCTAACATTTATTATTGAGTGCTTACTATGTGCCAGGCTGTATATAAGATGGTTATTTCATTGAATCCATACAACAGCACTATCAGGCAAGTTAATATCAACTTCATTTTAAGAATGAGGAAATAGTCTAAACAAGGTTGGATAACTTGCCCAAGGTCAATCAGTGAATAAATGGTGGAGTTGGCATTTAAAGCCAGACAGCTAACTTTGGAACTCAGACCCTTGTTCCTTCCAAAGAATATCCAATTATTTCCATTTTTGGTGGGAAAATGTTCAATAATTTCCCAGTTATAAAACAAACAAAAATAAATTCATAAATTGAGAATGGGTTGAGATAAAATGGAAGTACATAACATAAAGCAATACCTTGAAATGAAGAATCCTAATATCTAAAGATAAGACTCAAACAAGTGTAGTATTTACAGGGACAGGCCAATTGCCTGATTAACGTGTTCCATGTAGTTCCAGAGCTTTTTGAAGATGTTAGATTGGATTTTACTACATATAAAAGTGAGACCAAGAAGACAGGATTCTAGACCAACCGGCCCAGCTGACCCAGAGCAACTCTACTTTTCTCTTGTTTATATATTGAGAAGACCATGGGATATTTATTTGAATGAAGAGTTCAACTAAAAAGTTTGTAAATTGTGGATTTTATGAATGAAGATCAAGGCAAATGTGTAGCAGGCATTGGGAAACAGAGGCAATAGGAGAAAAAATTATGGGTAGTATATGCAACCCCTATAAGGATGTGGGAATGAGAATGAGTAAATCATGACCTAGAAGGGGTGAGAACAAGACAGAGAAACCATATTGGGTAACTGGAATACAAAATGCATGGAAAATGGAGTACAAACTACATTCAGTTTCAAAAGTGGTCTGACTTCTTCTAATCTAGGTTTACTTAATCCTTACTTCTAGGCTCAAGCCTTGCCTCAGTTCTGGGTCCAAGTATATAAAGAAGTATAACAAGTGTCTCACCTGCTCAGGATTAAGACAGTATTGTTCCAATTGGATACCTAAAACCATGCTTTTTTTTCTTGTCTTCCATTATATTTCAGAGATACTCACCACTATATATTTTACAATAATAACCATTCTGCTCAATGGTGTTCAAAACCTTTAGAAGCTCAATCCATGTTCAACTAATTTAAAACCTAAGAATTAAAAGATTCAAACTATATTTTATTTATTTATTTATTTTTTGTAGGTCTTCCTTCTTTCAAAAACACCAACTTGCTATTTTTTTTTTCTATCTAGTATAATTATTACCAGAACACCAATTCTCCCAAGTGTTGGCCTTTATCATTTTAATTGATCTTCACTGCTATGCCCTTCCTGTGGGTCACAGGTATTTTAAGTGGTAAACTATGAACATCTTCGTGTCATTTCCTGTATTCTATATCAGTAATTCTACTGTGCCCCCCAAGGTTCTGGAGACTAAAATATTGCTTCTCCTCAAAAATGACTGAATGCTGTGTATGAAAAAAAGATATATATGACCTTCTTATTGTCTTTTATGATGTTCTGTTTCTTTTAAATAAAGACATACTTTTAAAATACATCAGACATATAAGTTTAATGAAATTAGAAAATTGACTTTAAAACTAAATCAAGTGCACTTTAGAGTTAGATGTTTCTCCCAGTGAATACAAGTATAAATTTTTGACAGAATACATGGAACAGCTATCTGAGGACTATGCAAAGTAAATGTTAACAGGTTGACTGAAGAAGATAAGAAATTGAAATATCATCAAACAAGCACTGAGTTTCCCATTTTTTTCCCTGCTACTATTTTCTTTCCTGGATTCAAAGGCAGACCAAAACCCAAAAGTGCCCCAAAATAAGTCCTGTATTTATGATTAGAGGAGTGGGAAAGGGGATTCTTAAGGTTAGAGAGTAGAGGAAATTCCCTGTTTTATTTATTATTATTTTGTAAAATCTTTTTTCCATTTTTTCTTGTCTCAGGCCTCAGGAAATCCCACTATGGTAGGGTCTCTGGTGGCTGGAATGGCAATGGAAATGGCATCAGGGAGGTGTCTAAAACTGAACTAAGGGAACCCTACTCTCTGACCAGAGGAGATGTGGTCCCAAGGCTGTAGGGTGAATCCCATTGTTTTTCTGTTTTTTTTTTTTTTTTTTTTCTCTGTGTCCTTCTGCCACTTGGCCTCAGAAGCAGATGCAGTTGTGGGAAAACTAAAAACCTGGCTTTCTGGTAAAAGGACAGTCAAGGAGAGCCCAAAGAGTCAGAAAGTTTTGGGGATATTGAAGAGAAGAAATCTCCAGAGAGTGGTTCCAGAATGTATAAGAACTCCTGAGAAAACCTCAGAGCTGCACAAACATGGCTCTGATCCTAAACAGAGTACCAAAGTTTTTGAGAATTGAACTATAGGTTAGACCATTGCCCAGGTCCCAGACAGACCACTGGGTGACACATAGGGAAGAGGTCCAAATAGCACCACAAAGACTCTGAAAACAGAAAGGTTATTGGAATTACAACCCTTAAAAGGCAGTTAGAAACTTGTAGCCTGAACTTAACCAGGATGATGTTGTTCAAGCCTACTATATACCTGCTGATTTCCTACCAAATTGTTCTATCAATTATTGAGAGAAGGGTATTGAATTCTCTGACTGTAATTGTAGATTTGTCTCTCTCCTTGCAGTTGTATCAGATTTGGCTCCATGTATTTTAAAGCTCTGTTATTAGATGAATAAACGTTTAGGATTGTTGTATCTTCTCAATAAATTGACCACTTATTCATTATGAAATGACCTTCTGTATCCCTGGTAATATTATTTGCTCTGAAATTTACTTTGCATGTTATTAATATTGCTACTCTAGTTTTCTTTTGAAAAGTGTGCGCATGGTATACCTTTTCCTATCTTTTTACTCTGCATGTGTATGTCTAGTTGTTCCAGCCCATTTGTTGAAAGGTCTAGTCTTTCTCCATTGAATTGCCTTTGCTCCTTTGTCAAAGATCAGTTGAAAATATTTTTTGTGGGTCTATTTCTGGGCTCTCTAATCTGTTCCATTGATCTTTATGTCTATTCTTTTGCCAGTACCACACTATTTTGAATAATAGCTTTATAGTAAGTCCTGAAATTGGATAGTGTCAGTCCTCCGACTATGTTCTTCTTCAGCACTAGATTGGCTATTCTGAGTCTTCTGTCTTTCCATATAAACCTTAGAAGCAATTTCTCAATATCCATTGCTGCCACACTGATATGGGTTGCAATGAATCTAGAGATCAAGTTGGGAAGAACTGACATCTTAACAATAATGAGTTTTCCTATCAATGAACATGGATTATCTTTCAATTTATTTATTTCATTAGTTTTGTAGTGTTCCTTATAGAGGTCTTGTACATACTTTGTAAGATTTATACTATGTATTTCGTTTTTTTTTTTTGTTCTAATGTAAATTGTATTATGTTTTAAATTTCAAACTCTAATTGTTCATTGCTGGTATATAGGAAAACAATTGACTTTTGCATATTAACTTTCCATCCTGTAACTTTTTAAAAATTTTAATATTTTTTATTGTGGAATATAACATATATATGTAGAAGTGATAACTTTCCAAGTGCAATTTAACAAGTAGAGAGCAAATTTCAAAGAATTTTAAGGGTTACAGTTCCACAGTTTATTTCCTTGCTGTGAAATATAACATATAAGCAAAAAGGAAATCACTTTCAAACTACGATTTAACAAGTAGTTATATAGGAAATTTCCAAAAATGTTATGAGTTAGAGCACCATAGTTTCAGTTATTTCCTTATTGTGAAATATATACAAAAAGTGATAACTTTTAAATTATAATTTAACAAGTAGCTGTAGAACAAATTTCAAAGAATGCTATGAAGTACATTTCCACCATTTCCATTATTTCCTTCTAGCTATTCTAGTATCCTAGCAACCCTAGCAACTAAGAAAAAGAAAATTATATAGAGATTCAGTGTCCATAATCCATTGTTAAATTCCATCTTGCCTGTTGCTACCTTTCCTCTAGTTGAATCACTTTCCCAGTCTTCAGGGATGTTTAGGCACTGACCACCCTAACTTGCTCATGTTGAAAAGGGGTGTTGACATTATGGGAAAAAGGGACACATCTGGTTGATGTTCTTGAAGAGGCTATTGCCTCTGTGTTTTGGGAATTAGCTGGCATAGGAGTTCTCCAGAGGATTTAAGTTTCTGGAGAACAAACCTAGTGAGTGAAACTTTTATAGTCTCAGATAGGGACCCAGGTATTCAGAGCAAATTTCAAAGAATGCTATGAATTACATTTCCACCATTTCCATTTTTTCCTTCTAGCTATTCTAGTATCCTAGCAACCCTAGCAACTAAGAAAATGAAAATTATAT
The DNA here is from genome assembly GCF_015220235.1 of Choloepus didactylus. NCBI lineage: Eukaryota > Metazoa > Chordata > Mammalia > Pilosa > Megalonychidae > Choloepus > Choloepus didactylus. The sequence continues at coordinate 111,509,754 of NC_051316.1, read as the reverse complement.
AGAGATTCAGTGTCCATAATCCATTGTTAAAGTCCATCTTGCCTGTTGCTACCTTTTCTCTAGTTTAATCACTTTCTCAATCTTCAGGGATGTATAGGCATTGTCCACCCGAACTTGTTCATGTTGAACAAGTTTTTGGGACTACTATTGACTTGGGCTTATCTTACTGTGGCCATTTGGCATATCTAGCTGAAGCTTGCATAGGAGTAATCTCCATGAGAGTCTCTCGACTCTATTTGAATTCTCCTAGCCACTGAAACCTTATTTTGCTGCCTTCCTTTTCCCCTTTTTGGTCAAAAAGTCATTCTCAATCCCTCGATGCCAGAGTCAGGCTCATTCCTGGAATCCATGTCCCACATTGCCAGGGAGACTCATTCACCTGGTGGGGGGGAATCGTTCCTGTCTGGTGCTGGAGGGAGGGTAATGAATTTATTTGCAGAGTTGGGCTTAGAGAGAGAAAGTTCATATTTGAACAACAAAACAGGCTCTCTAGGGGTGACTCCTAGGCATAATTATAGGTGGGCTTAGCTTCCCCTTTACAACCATAAGTTTCACGAGAGCAAGCCTCAAGATCGAGGGCTTGACTTATGAAGTAGGGGGTTCGTAAGTTCACATAGCATATGTTATGTCCATGGTAATGCATACATATCTCACACTATCACCTAGTTGTACAATCCTCATCACTCTCCATTTTAAATACTCTCATGACTGAAAACACCCTATAGTTCCTTTCAGCCCTTAATTATCTGTCCCTATTATTTGTGTAGTACTAGTAAGGTATTCCTGTTAATTACAGTCCCTAGTATGCAATAGGTAGATTTTTCCCATGTACCATTCTGTTGTCAACTTTCTATACTGGTGTCATACCTTAGAAGTATATCATGCAAACACCTATCTATATCTGTAGTGCTGATCTGTGGATATATACCTTTAAACAACCCCTTTCAATCCTATTCACCTTCAGTACAGTTCTGATACTTATAATCCCATCAACAATCATCACTCCTCATCCTGCAACTTTACTATCATAACTTATTAATTCCAAGAGTTTTATTTGTCAGTTATTTGGGATTTTCTACATAGACAATCATGTCACCGGCGAACAAAGACAGCTTTATTTCTTCCTTCCCAATATTCATAACTTTTATTTCCTTTTCTTGCCTATTGTATTAGCTAGGACCTCCAGTACAATGTTGAATAGGAATGGTGAGAGGGAACATCCTTGCCTTGCTCCCAATCTTAGGGGGAAAGCACCCCATTTCTTACCATTAAGTATGATGTTAGCTGTGCATTTTTTGTACATGTTCTTTATTAAGTTGAGGAAATACTCCTGTACCCTTAGTTTGTTTTATCATGAATGGGTGTTGGATTTTGTTAAATGTTTTTTTTTTTTCATCTACTGATATGATCACATGATTTTTCTTCTTTAACCTTCCGATGTGGGAGATTATATTGATTTTTTAAATGCTGTACTTTTTTGACTTGCATACATAGAATAAATCCCACTTATAGTTTTTTTTTTGTAAATTGTTGGATTTGATTTATTAATGTTTTGATGACTTTTGCATTTATGTTTATGAGAGATATTAGTCTGTAGTCTTCCCTTTTTGTAATGTGTTTATCTGATTTGGGTACTTATAGAATGAACTAGGAAATGTTCCCCCTCCTTCTGTTTTCTGGGATATAACTGGCATTTTTCCATAAATGTTTGGTAGAATTCACCAGTGAAAACATCTGGGCCTGGTGCTTTCTTTATTGGAAAGTTATTAATGATCACTTTCTCTAATATATATAGGTCTTATGCAAATCATCTATTTTTCCTGGCATGAATTTTGGTAAATTGTGTCGTTTAAGGAGTTGATCCATTTCATTTAGTTATCAGATTTGTGGAGATAGGGTTGTTCATAATACTCCTTTATTGTCCTTTAAATGTCCGTAAGACCAGTAGCTGTGGTGCCTCTTTGATTTTTGATATTTGTAATTTATGTACTCTTTTTTTGTCTTGATCATCCTGGCTAGAGGTTTATTGATTTTATTGATCTTTTTTAAAGAACCAGCTTTTGGTTTTATTAACTTTCTCTATTGTTTTCCTATTTTCAATTTCATTGGTTTCTGGTCTATTTTTTTTTTTATCTTCATCTTATTGAGATATATTCACATACCACGCAGTCATACAAAACAAATCGTACATTTGATTGTTCACAGTACCATTACATAGTTGTACATTCATCACCTAAATCAATCCCTGACACCTTCATTAGCACACACACAAAAATAATAAGAATAATAATTAGAGTGAAAAAGAGCAATTGAAGTAAAAAAGAACACTGGGTACCTTTGTATGTTTGTTTGTTTCCTTCCCCTATTTTTCTACTCATCCATCCATAAACTAGACAAAGGGGAGTGTGGTCCTTATGGTTTTCCCAATCCCACTGTCACCCCTCATAAGCTACATTTTTATACAATTGTCTTCGAGATTCATGGGTTCTGGGTTGTAGTTTGATAGCTTCAGGTATCCACCAGCTACCCCAATTCTTTAGAACCTAAAGAGGGTTGTCTAAATTGTGCATAAGAGTGCCCACCAGAGTGACCTCTCGGCTCCTTTTGGAATCTCTCTGCTACTGAAGCTTATTTCATTTCCATTCACATCCCCCTTTTGGTCAAGAAGATGTTCTCCGTCCCACGATGCCGGGTCTACATTCCTCCCCGGGAGTCATATTCCACGTTGCCAGGGAGATTCACTCCCCTGGGTGTCTGATCCCACGTAGTGGGGAGGGCAGTGATTTCACCTTTCAAGTTGGCTTAGCTAGAGAGACAGGGCCACATCTGAGCAACAAAGAGGCATTCGGGAGGAGGCTCTTAGGCACAGTTCTAGGGAGGCCTAGCCTCTCCTTTGCAGCAACCGTCTTCCCAAGGGTAAAACCTACGGTAGAGGGCTCAACCCATCAAACCACCAGTTCCCTATGTCTGTGGACATGTTAGCAACCATTGAGGTGGGGTAGGCCAATACCCCTGCATTCTCCACAGGCTCCTCAAGGGGGCACTACATATTTTTTTCCTTGTTTTTTCCTTTTTTTTTTTTAACCTTTTCTTCCTTTTTAAATCAACTGTATGGAAAAAAAAAATTAAAAAAAAAAAAAAAGAAAAAAGAAAAACATACAATAAAAGAACATTTCAAAGAGACCGTAACAAGGGAGTAGGAAAAAGACAACTAACCTAAGATAACTGCTTTACTTCCAACCTGTTCCTACTTTACCCCAAGAAAGTTACATAATTCTGGTCTATTTTTATTGTTTCTTTTCTTCTGCTTGCTTCAGGTTTATATTGCTCCTTTCTCTTGTTTTCTAAGATGGAAGCTTAAATTATTGATTTTAGATCTTTCTTCTTTTCTAATAAATGCATTCAATGCTATAAACTTCCCTGTAAGCACTGCTTTCACTGTATCCCACACATTTTGTTAAGTTTGTAGTTTCATTTCCATTTAGTTCAAAATAATTTTTAATCTCTGTTGAGACTTCTTCTGTGACCCATGTGTTATTTTAGAAATGTGTCATTTAATTATCCAAATATTTTGGGGTTTTCTAGCTATCTTTCTGTTATTGATTTCTAGTTCAATTTCATTGTGGTCTGAAAGCATACTTTTTGCATGATTTCTGCTCTTTTCAACTTGTTCAAGTGTGTTTTTAATTGCCCAGAATGTGGTCTATCTTGGTGAAGTTTCCTTGTGAGTTTGAGAAGAATGTGTATTCTGCTGTTGTTGAGTGAAGAATCCTATAAATATCAATTAAATCCAGTAGACTGATGATGTTGTTCAGTTCAACTATATCCTTATCGATTTTCTGCCTGCTAGATCTGTCAATTACTGTTAAAGAAGTGTTGAAGTCTCCAACAATAATGGTGGGTTCATCTGTATCTCCTGTATTTCTGTCCTTTTTGTTTTATGTACTTGATACTCTGTTAGGTAGACACACATTAAGGATTGTTATGTCTTTCTAGAGAATTGACCCCTTTATCATTATGTAATGCCCCTATTAAGTCTCTTTGTCTGAAATTATAACATAGATTCTCAAACTTTTTTTTAGTGTTAACTTGGTATTTCCTTCTCCATGTCTTTATTATCTATTTGTCCCTTAAATTATAGTTAACTGGGTTTCCTGTAGACAAAATATAGTTGGATCTTTTCTTTAAAAATCTGCTCTGTAAGCCTCTGGTGTATTTGGTGTATTTAGACCATTCCGACATTTAAAGTAATTATTGATATAACGGGACTCATACTTACTATATCTGTAACTGTTTACTACTAATTGCACTTATTCTTTGTTGCTTTTTGTCTTCTCTTTTCCTGCCTTCTTTTTATCTTGAAATGCATTTTAATTTTAGACAACCTACATGACACATTTTTTTTTCTTAAAAATAATGCCTCTACTCCAAATAAATAAAGGTCAAAATAAGAGAAGAGTTCAAGACGACATAAGTTCCATTTTTTAATTCCTGGTGGTGTGTGGAGGAAAATCAGTAGTCAGTTATGACGACAGGTGATAGATCCAAAGCAATTATCGAATTTGTAAACATTTCTCCATTTCTAAATGATCCTGAAAGAAAATCATACTTAGGGTCATTCTATCTTCATGGTAGTGCTGGAGAACAGCCATATCATCTGGATTCCTGTTTTATCCAATTGAGAACTGCAGTTTTTGAAATTAGCAAGGATGTACTTGATTTGTCCTGTAGCCCCTTTCATAAAATGTTTTACTCTTGTCTCCATTCTTCAGGTTTGCCTTTGATTGATTTCATGTACTCTCTGATGTACTTATTGTAGGCTTCTTTTGTGAAGCTAGTTTTCTGCAAGTGATGGTTCATGACGATATCAACACAAGTGAATACTATGCTTTCAGTACTTTCACTCTTGGGGCCTTCTGCACAGGAATTTTCACCAACGAGCAAGCCATCAATTTTACCTCGATCCTATTGACCATCTTCCTCTCTACCTCCAGTTACAACCCATTCCCAATCTTCTGGATCCTGCAAATGTCAGGAACATCTCATCATGGCTGTTGAGGTCCCACTTAGATGATCAGGATGGTGGGTGGAGGGAGGCAATAGCAGCATTAGTTTAGCAGTAGCCCAGAGCTTGGAATAAGTGTGGCACAGTTAGAGCAGCACTCAAGGAAGTGGAGAGCAGGTGAAAAAGCTGCTCTTTCTGGTTTTAATTGAACATTTTATGATTCCATTTTCTTTCCTCTATTAGCACTTCAATTATACTTAGTTTTTAAAATTTTTTAGTGGTTGCCCTAGGGTTTTCAGTAAACATTTACAAGTAATCTAAGTCCACTTTAAAATAACATGGTACTGCTTCATGGATAGTGCAGGTACCTTATAACAGAGTATTCCCAATTCCTCTCCTATGCCTTTCATTCATTTTATTTATCCCTAAGCTATAATCACCCAGTACATAGGTACTATTATTTTGAACAAAACAGCTGTCTATTAGGTCAATTAAGAATAAGAGAAATAAAAGATTTTTTAATCTTTATTTATTCCTTCTCCAGTGCTCTTCCTTTCTTTATTTAGACCTGAGTTTCTGACCTATCTAATTTTCCTGGTCTGAGGAATTTTTTTTAACATTTCTTGCAACCTGATCTACTGGTGACAAATTCCCTAAGTTTTTGCGTATCTGAAAGGACCTTAATTTCTATTTTACTTTTGAAGGATAATTTCACTGGAAACAAAATTATAGTTCTTTTTTCTTTCAACATGTAGTGAATTAAAATAAAACAGGAGCTTTTTATACTGTCATGCTGCCTCAGCATCTCTTACCCTTTTGTTAGTAACATTAGGGACTTCTGCATTGTCATAATGCCTTAGCATCTTGGACCCTCTTGTTAGGTCTCTCAGTGACCATCCCTGACATCTGCTTATTCAAGATAAACAGTTTCTCCTTCTCCTCCCCATTCCTACCTGGGTTCATGACTCCTGAAAGTCAAATACAAACTTTTTAATCCCCACTCTTGTTTGACCAGCGGCTACAGTTCCAACATATAACATTATGAAGGCATAGTCCTCAGGTCCACTGTAACCTTTTGCTTCCCGCTTGCCTGGTTAAGTCTGCACCTTTGATGTGTTTCCCCAGGTGACATTGAAGTGCGCTGTCTCCCTCTGTTCTGGGACCTGTGGCTATTAATAGATTTTTCTTATATAAATCTCCAGTGTCATTTGTCCTTGCCACATCTGATTATCCACATAAAGATCCTACAATACACATTATAAATATTTCACTCCACTCTATTCTTGCTTGCACAATTTCTGACAAGAAGTGTGATGTAATTTTTGTACATCTATTGGTAAAGTGATCCTTCAACCCAGCTTCTTTCATGATTTATTTGTTTTCAGTTTTCTGCAGTTTGAATGTGATATGCCAATGTGTTTTTTTTTTGGTTTGTTTTTTTTTTTTTTATATTTATCCTGCATGGTGTTCTCTGAGCTTCCTGGATCTGTGGTTTGATGTCATTAAATTTTGGAAAATTCTCAGTCATTATTACTTCAAGTATTTCTTCTGTTCCTTTCTTTCTTCTTCTGGTTTTCTCAGTATGTGTACATTACACCTTTTGTAATTGTCCCACATTCTTGGATATTCTGTTCTAAATTTTTCATTCTTTCTTATCTTTGCATTTCAGTTTGGGAAGTTTCTATTGACATCCCTTCAAGCTTACTGATTCTTTCCTTGGTTGTGCATAGCCTATTGTTGAGCCTATCAAAGGCATTCTTCATTTCTGTTAACAGTGCTTTTTGATTTCCAGAATTTCCTTTTGATTATTTCTCAGAGTTTTCACCTCTCTGGTTACATTACCCATCTGTTTTTGCAGTTTCCCACTTTTTCCACTAGAGTCTTAAGAATATTAATCATAGTTGTTTTCAATTCCTGGTCTGGTAATTCTGAAATCTCTATATCTGAGTCTGGCTCTGATGTTTGCTTTGTCTCTTCAGACTGTGTGTTTTCTTGACTTTTAACACGCCTTGTAATTTTTTGTTGAAAGTCAGACATGATGTATTGGATAATAGGAACTGAGGTAAATAGGCTTTTAATGTGAAGTTTTATGTTTATCTGGCTAGGAGTTAGCCTGTGTGAATGTTTGCTGTAGTTGCAGGTGTCAGAGGCTTCAGTTTTTTTCTAGTATCCATGTTTTTGTCTCTCCTATCTTTGGTTTTCTGTATAAACTACTTCTTAAGAGTCTAGGCCTTGAAGTTCTTTCAACCGAAACTCACTGCTACTGTGTTGATGTGGTGATAAGGTATAGGGAGAGTAGAAATGTTCTATAATCCTAAGATTAGTCTCAGTATTTTAGTGGCCTTGTGCCCGTGAGCTGTGATCTTCACAAAGGCTTCTCAGCTTTTATTCCCCCTTAGATGAGACAGAAAGTTAGAGGGGCCTGGAATTGGGTATTTCCCTTCCCTCCAGTCAGATAAATCTCTGGTAATTTCCCTTGAGGGCAGGCCTTCGATATGAAGAGCATTCTGGGCTTATTTCAAATGCTTTCTTTTCCCCTGGATGTATTTCAAAATGGTTACTTTGCTACTTTCCTTAGTCAAACTAGACAAGATTTTTCTCTGATCTTCACCATGAGAATCTGTTGGGGGGGTCCGTCCCTCCTTTGACTGGGCCCACATGAGTTTCTATCAACTAGTACACACTTAGCTTCCAGAAATTCATCAAAGTTAGTGGTTAAGTGTTCCTAAAGTTATTGGTTCCATTAGATTCTGTTCCTGATAAGCTGTGATTCTCTGTATTTCCCTGTCTCTCCAGATTTGGTGGTGGCAGTTTGTTCTGAGACCTCAATTTTCTGATGGATCTAAGACATTGATACTCAGTTTGTTTAGCCTGTTTGTTGTTGTTGTACAGAAAGGAGTAACAACTTCCAAGCTCTTTACATGTTGGAGCTGAAATTGGACCACTTATCTTTTTTTTAATTCAATGTACCAAACACATTAGCATTTATTTTTTAAAGCAAAAGATAAAGACCTAGTTTACCAGCTTTACTTTTTATACACCTAAACTTAACATTACATATTTAAACAATTGTCAAACTTTACTAAGTTGCCAGCATTCATGCACAACTAGAAAACATCCTTAATTTATATTAAACCATAAAGGTATCACCATTATGTATTAATATCTTTCACTACTAAATATTGAAAAGAAATGGAAATTATTTTTGCAGAAGATTCATCCTGGCAATGTTAACTTAACAGCAGACTGAAATTGCTTGCCTCACATTTCAAACAAAACGGAAAGAGCAAGATCCACGCTGGTGTTAGTGTACAATTCTGTCCTAATACTACTAAAGAATCACAGTTCACCTTGGATTAAGTTTAATAAAAAAGCAAAGTGCATACATAAATTTACAACAGTTTTAAAGACAAAAAGAAAAAATGGTCCCATTAATTGTGGTCCCAACAATAAAATCAGAAGTCTATGACAAATAGATGCTACGATGGCTGTTGATAAACACTTTAAATTACAGTTATATTGAAATTAAAGTTTGTTTGAAGGCTTCAAAAAATGTTCCTGTTAATCCTCAAATGGTGCTTATTATAGTTTAACATTTTTGTTAAACGTGTGCCTTGAATTCCTTGTTATCCAGTTGCAGCGGCAGCTCCTTACCATTTGTTGTTAAGGACTTTAACTGATCATCTTCTTCAACTTCTTTCCTGACCATTCTCAGTAATTCTCTTTGTAGTGATTTTTCTGCCATTAACTATTTTAGTAGAAGTTGATATAGATTTGAAGTTGCCCATCCTACTACCACAAAAGGATGTTGAAGAAAACGAAGTAAGGCCCTTGTGCCCCAGTGAACCAAATGAAATAAATCCTGTATCTAAAGAAGAAAATCCACCTCAAAAAAAGATGGAAACCCACTGAAGGCAGAGAAAAAAATCCCTGTTTCTGGTTCCACAGAGGCCTCTTTGATTTCCAAAAAAATTCTCAAATGGGTCTTTGAAGAAGTCAAATGAAAATGGGTCCCTTCCACCAAAAAATTCCCTTAAGACATCATCTGGATTACAGAATGTAAAGCCAAACTCAATGGACTGTAAAATGACTTCTACCTCCACCACCATTTAATTCTTATTTGCTGTATTTGTCATAGGTGTCCTGTTTTTTAGTATCTGATAACCCTTAACCCTTCATATGCCTCAGCTACTTGTTTGAATTTTCTCTCTGGTTCTTCTTTATTCCCAGGATTTTTATCAGGGTGCCACTTCAGTGCCAATTTACTATATACCTTTTTAATATCTTTGGGTGAGGCATGTCACTGCATGCCTTGAACTTCATAGTAATCTACCATGTTTAACAGACTGTTGGAACAAGTCCTGAGGAGGCTGACAGCCAGCAGCATAAAGGAGGAGATAAAGAGATTTAAATATGAAGGAAAATATCTTAGATATTTTCCATGTAGTTACTATTTCTGGTGTCTTCATTCTTTTGGGTAGATCCATATTTCCATTTGGTATCATTTTTCTTCTGCCTGAAGGATACACTTTAACATTTCTTGTAGTGCATGTCTGAGGCTGCTGAATTCTTTTAGCTTTTGTATGTCTGAAAATGTCTTTATTTCACCTGGGATCTTGAAAAATAGTTTTGCCTGGTACAGAAAATCTGGTTGATGATTTTTTTCTTTAAGTATTCTAAAGATGCTACCACAATGTTTTTCCAATTGCATTATTGTGACATAATCTGATGTCATCCTTATCTTTGTTCCCTGAATGTAACATATCTTGTTTTCTCTGGTTGCTTCTAAGATTTTCTTCTTATTACTGGTATTGAGCAATTTGTTATGATGTGCCTTGGTGTGACTATCTTCAAATACTTCTTCTGTCTCTCCCTTTTCTCCTCTTCTCTGGGAACTCCAATTACCAGATGTTTGGTTATTTGAAGCTGTCTCACAGTACACTAATGCTCTTCTCATTCATTTGGATTCTTTTATCTACCTGTGTTTTATTTATTTTTTTGATATTTTTTATTGAGATTGTTCACATACCATACAATTATCCAAAGATCCAAAGTGTACAATCGGTTGCCATGGTATCATCATACAGCTGGGCATTCATCACCACAATTAAATTTTTTTTCAATTTTTAGAACATTTTCATTATTCCAGAAAAGAAATAAAGACAAAAAGAAAAGGAAACTCACATCCTCCCATACTCCTCACCTCACCCTTCCATTACTGATTGATAGTTTTGGTATAGTACATTTGTTACTGTTGATGAAAGAATGTTAAAATACTACTAACTGTAGTATATAGTTTGCAATAGGTATATATATTTTTTCTATATGCCCATGTATTTTAACTGCTAGTTATAGTGTCATACATTTGTTCTAATTCATGAGAGAGATTTCTAATATTTGTACAGTTAATCACGGACATTGTCCACCACAAGATTCACTGTTTTATACATTCCCATCTTTTAACCTCCAAGTTTCCTTCTGGTGACATATGTGACTCTGAGCTTCCCCTTTCCACCACATTCACAGACTATTCAGTACTGTTAGTCATTTTCACAATGTGCTACCATCACCTCTGTCCATTTCCAAAAGCTGAAGTTCACCCTAGTTGAACATTCTGCTCATAATAAGCAACTACTCCCCATTCTTTAGCCTCGTTCTATATCCTGGTAACTTATATTTCATGACTATGAGTTTACATATTATATTTAGTTCATATCAGTGAGGTCCTGCAACATTAGTTCTTATGTTGCTGTCTTATTTCACTCCATATAGGGCCCTCAAGGTTTCTTCATCAACTCATTTTTTTTTTTTTTTTGGTTTTGTTCATACACCATACATTCCATCCTAAGTAAACAATTGATGGTTCCCTGTATAGTAACATATTTGTGTATTTACCACCATTGCCACTATCTCTCTAAGGACATCTCCATTTCTTCCACAAAGAAGGAGGAAGAGTCAAAGAAGGTAGAGAGACAAAAGAAAAAGAAAAAAGAGAGAGAAAAAAACAAAACATGACAGCTAGGAAGCAACAAAAGGAAAGATAGCATTAAACCAAAGTAGAATAAAGAGTCAGACATCATCAATGCCAAGAGTCCCATACCCTTCCCCTATGTCCGCCCCCTCCATATGCATTTAGCTTTGGTATATTGCCTTCGTTATATTAAAGGAAGCAGAGTACAATGTTTTTGTTAATTATAGTCTCTACTTTGCATTGATTGTATTTTCCCCCCAATCCCACCCTACTTTTAACACCTTGCAAGGTTGACATTCATTTATTCTACCTCATGTAAAAACATATTTGTACCTTTTGTCACAATTGTTGAGCACCCTAGGTTTCCCTGAGTTATACAGGCCCAGTCTTAATCTTTCATCTTTCGTTCTGCTGTCCCACATGGTCCTAATCTTCCTCTTTCAAACATACTCACAGTCAACTTTGTTCAGTGTACTTACATTGCTGTGCTACTATCTCCCAAAACTGTTTTCCAAACCTCTCACTCCTGTCTTTTCCTTTCTGTCTGCAGAGTTTCCTTTAATGTTTCCTGTAGAGCAGGTATCTTGTTCACAAACTCTGTCATTGTCTGTTTGTCTGAGAATATTTTAAGCTCTCCCTCATATTTGAAGGACAGTTTTGCCAGATGTAGGATTCTTGGTTAGTGGTTTTTCTCTTTCAGTATCTTAAATATATCACCCCACTTCCTTTTTGCCTCCATGGTTTCTATTGAGAAATCTGCACATAGTCTTATCAAACCTCCTTTGTATGTGATGGATCACTTTTCTCTTCCTGCTGTCAGGATTCTCTCTTTATCTTTGGCCTTTGATAATCTGATTATTAAGTGTCTTGACGCAGGCCTATTCTGTTTGGTGGACGCTGCACTTCTTGGATCCGTAATTTTATGTCTTTATAAGAGATGGAAAATTTTCATTGATTATTTCCTCTACTATTGCTTCTGCCCCTTTTCCCTTCTCTTCTTTTGGGACACCCATGACATGTACATTTCTGCATTTCATGTTGTTATTTAATTCCCAGAGACATTGCTCATACTTTTCTGTTTTCTCTATCTGTTCTTTTGTGTACACACTTTCAGATGTCTTGTTTTCCAGTTCCTGAGTATTTTCTTCTCCCTCTTGAGATCTGCTGTTTTATGTCTCCATTGTGTCCTTCATCTCTTGCATTGTGTCTTTCATTTCCATAGATTCCGCTAGTTGTTTTTTCGAACTTTTGATTTCTACCTTATGTACGCCCAGTGTTTTCATTATACGCTTCATCTCTTTTGCCATATCTTCCCTAAACTTTTTGATTTGATTTAGGATTGGTTGTTTAAAATCCTGTATCTCAGTTGAAATGTAAGCTTATTCCTCTGACTGGGCCATAACTTCGTTTTTTTTTAGTGTAGGTTATAGTTTTCTGTTGTCTAGGCATCTGCTTTCCTTGGTTACCCCAATCAGGTTTTCCAAGACCAGAACGGGCTCAAGTCTCAGAAGGAGGCAATAGTATCACATCTCCCTGAGGGTGTGTCTTTGAAGACTGGTACACCCTGTGAGGCCTCAAGTCACTGTGCTTTTCTGCCCAGCAGCTGGCACCTGTCAGCCTGTAGCTCCAGACTGGTGTAAGGAGGCGTGGACTGTGGCTGTTTTGCCCCAGGCTCTGGGGTCTGGTTAGTAGTAGAACTAGGCCCCACCTCTTTCCTCTTAGGGAAGATACAACCGCTAGGGAGAGGTTATTAGCATTTGAATAGTCTCTCTGCCTGTGCTATCTCCAATCTTGTCTGGGTCAGAGTGCTGGGAACTGAAAATGGCTGAGGCTTTCTCCACTGAACCGAAAAAGGGACAGAAATCCCCCTTTCAGGGCCAGTTCACAGCCATTCTAAATTTCACTTGTTGGTCAGAGATAGCACCCAGAGGTCCTCTGGCTCTCCAAGGTCAGTCATCACCAAAAGCCTCTGCCTGTTTGTTGGAGATTCGTTGCTTGTATTGAGCAGTCCACGTCTGTTAATTAAAACCCCAGATGGAACTCAGCTGAGCTATATTCACTTGCCGGGAGAGTGCTGCTCTCTACCACTGTGAGGCTTTGCAGTTTGCAGTTTGGGCCATGGGGGGCAGGGGAGCACAGCTCAGGTCCACAGTTTTTACTTACAGATTTTATGTGGCGATCTTGGGTATTCTTCCCAATTCAGTTTGGTGTATGATGAGTGGACAGTCACATCCCACCCCCAGCCCCCGCAGTTATTCAAGATTATTTACTAGTTGTTCTTGGTTGTTTATTAGTTGTTCCAGGAGGACTAACTAGCTTCTAAACCTCTCTATGCAGCTATCTTCCTCTCTCCTACCTGTGTTTTATTTTGATTGCTACACCTTCAAGTTCATTGATCTTTTCTTCTGCAATATGTAGTCTGCCACTAATCCCATCCAATGTATTTTTCATTTCAGACACTGTAGTTTAGTCTCTAAAAGTTTGATTTGGTTCTTTTCTACATCTCTAACTTTTTGAACATATCGAACACAGTTATAATTCAGATTTAATGCCCTTATTTTATAATTCCAACATCTGTGTCAGCTCTGAGTTTGTTTTGGTTATTCTCATTATGGGCATGTCTCTTTGTGCATCTTGTAATCTTTCAGACCTTTCGAATTTTACCTTGTTGGTTGAAGGATATTTTTCCATTTTGAAAAATCCTCTTGAGCTTTGTCTTCTTGCATAAAGTTACTAGGAAACAGTTTGATCATTTGGGTTTTACTTTTATGATTTTTTTTAGGTAGGTCCAAAGCAGTGCTAAGTCTAGGGCTCATTATTCCCCACAACTGAGGCAAGACTTTCCTAAGTATTCTACCCAATGCCCCATGAATTACAAGTTTTTCCAATCTAGCTGGTGGGAACAGGCATTATTCTCTGCCCTGTGTGAATGCAGAGTAGTCTTTCCTCTGTTCCTTTTGGATGGCTTGTTTCCCTGACATTGGATATTTTCCTCATATACATGCTCTGATTAGAACTCTGCTGAATATTTGAGGGAGAGCCTCTACACATCTCCAGGATTCTCTCTGTGAAGATCTCTCTCTTTTCTGTAATATTGTATCCTTTGATCTCTAGCTTCCATGGTGCCCCTGGACTCTCAGCTCAATTTCCTCACCTCAGGGAGTCCACTGGTCTCTGCCTCAGGTCCCCCTGTGCCAGGGTTCAGCAACTTTCTTAAGTTAATAAGATAGGGCAATGGTAGGGCATACCTCATTTATTTCCCATCTTTTAGGAATCAGTGTCCTTCATTGCCTGATGTCTAGTGTTTTAAAAACTGGTTTCATGCATTTTGTCTGTGGTTTTCTGTTCATTTTTTGGTACTGAAAGAACAATCCTTTGGTACTGAATCCTTACCTAACCATATAGGTTATTTTAGAGTCAAAATACAAGTATCAAATCTTATTAAATATTTCAGGTAGGAGGATAAATCCAGTCCCCATATGCTTTCTCGGCCAAAAGCAAAAGTCCAGGATTGACTTTAATTAATGTATTTTTTTTACTCCTCCACCCCTTTTTCTTGGAGAGGACTGGGTGAATAAGTTGCTAATAATAATAATAGGATTAACCTGGTTGCTGCAATAGGAATCTGTCAGGTAATATATGTCAACTAGAAGCCTCACTAAGAAGCAATACCTGATAATATGTCTTACCTTTTTCTCCTCACTTAGCTGATCCTTCAGTGTTGGTTTGGTGGGTGCCATATGTTGAATTACAATTATGACTTCATCCATGCATGACTAATTTCTACATCTTCTATGCTAAAGTTTTACTAATTCAAAATAATAATCCTTAAATGTATAGCCATTTAAATAAACTGACTTTTATTTGTACTCACCTTGGTGAATAATATCACTTATTACTTTTTCTTGTTCCTTTAAGAGGAATCTTGTTTGGTCAAAGATAACAGTGGCAAATTTCCAGTTGGCAGCAGGGACAGTACAGAGGCATACAAGTTTTTTTAAAATAGGAGTAGCGGCTGCTTCTAGGAGACAGTATGCTTGGCATTGGCTTTCTGCGAAAATAAAAGCATTAAAGGCAGTGTTCTTCTAATAACTATGGCATTCTTTTTTTGATAAACCAATTAAACATGTTACTTCATGAAAATGTGAACCTCTATCTGAATACCTTTCTGAATTAAAAATCATGAGGTTGTTTAGAGGCTTATTTTAAGATAGATATTTTAAATAGACTTGTACAAACAAAAAGAGCTATAACTTGTATAATTTTATGTCTATCTTGTTCATAAGAAAGGATTTATTCAGTAACTAATTTGACGTGGTAGGTATGAAGAGCCATATAAAGAGTATCAAATAATGTTCCCTCTTCCCTCTACAACTTCAATTAAAACAAATTTATAATAATCACAAAGTGCTTGTAGTTTTGACTAGAATATCATTACTGAAAGATTTGCATAACCATTTAGAGATCATAAATAAAACTCAACCAAAACAATGAAAAGATATCAAAAAACTAGTGTCATATTTCCTTATTGATTTTAATAATAAGCTTGATGCTCTTAAGCAGGCTGTACTTTTAGAGTCCAAGAATATTTTTCTTTATAACAGAACAAAAAAGTTTAGCCAATATAGGAATCAATTGTAACTTATTTACATCACCCAGACTGAGCAAAAAAGAGTAGTAAGAGAGACAATTAGCAGTTTACCTTCCCAAATGGGCAGAAGAGTCTACTGAGTTGTAGTTTGTTTTTCTCTGATGAAGAAGCAGCAGTTTAAAGGAAGAAAGTCACTTAGTGGACTGCGGTAAGGTGATAGGGAGTACAGAGGTAGTGAATAAGGTATTTCAGGTTTGGAAATAACTTGAAAATCAGTATGGAAGGAAGAAATGAAGGTAACTTTGAGTAGATATGTCTGAAACAGGTGAAGAAAATTACATGGAAAATGAGATTATGTCCTCGATACCAAGGAAAGGGCTTTCAAATTAAGTAAATTTGAATGTATTTTAAAAGCATATAACATACCTGATGCTTGGATTTCAATAACATTATCTTCTCCCCTTTCCTGATTTGTTTCCTCTAGTGTTTCATCAGTACAAACATTAGGACTTTTTTCTTGAAGAGTCAAAGAACATTCCTCAATATCTGGAAATTCTAATAAAAAAATATTAATTTGCATTGTTCAGGAGATCCTTAATGTTATTTTACTAAAACTGTTTTTATCTAAAATATAATCACAATTGCTGAAATTCTTCTTTGAAATACATCAGTATTAAATTGAACAAATATTCAGTATCAATGGACCTAAGACTGTGCTGGGTAAGAAAATGAAAGGTATAATGGAAACGGCTTTCAACTTAAGCATCAGATCAGTATTTCTATCTCAGTTTCCTCATAAGTAGAATGCAAATAAATATACCTACTTTGAATACTGTTATAAGGATTAAATAAACACCAAGTATAGTTCTTGACATATAGAAGGAACACACCAGTCTACTTTACTTCTTTGTATATGCTTCTTTCTGCTAGGAATTGTCTCCTCTTCCCCAAGCCCTGTCGCCATCTTTTCTTAACTAGCGTTTAACATTTCTTGTCACATCCTTCAGCTTTCAGGCACCTTCTATAAGAAGACTTATGATTCTGCCCACTCTACTTCTAGGCCAACAAGGTGCCCCTCCTTTTCGTTTCCTCAATATTCTGTGCATGTGTCTCTCCTGGCATTTACCACACTGTAGTGAAACAATCTGTCTGCATATCTAGTCTACTCCAATATACTGTAAGTTTCTAAAGGTCAGAGAGAGTATCATATTTATCTCTAATGTGGAATTTAGTGTCCATCACAAAATATTCAATAAATGCTAGTTTTTTCCCTTTTTTCCTAGTTAACTGGGGAGGATAAAAAATACATATATAAACACACACACACACACATATGTATAAGTCTAGCCACATTAACTAGATAGCAATGGCATCCTATGTGATTATAAGAAAATAATTTTAGAAACTCATTACAGCTTAAAATATTTTAATATGTGAACTTTAAATACAGTTAAATATATAAAAATGGAGTAAATACTCTAAACTAAATTAGTTATGTTATTATTTTCAAATAATACTTTCAATTAACCAAAAAAATTGGAATAGCATGATCTAATATTATGGGAGTTTTTAAGGGGGCCAAACAAGTTGAACATTCTTCTGAGTCAACTGTAAAACAAGGCAAGTGGAATGTATACCACACATTACCTCTGTTACTAAAGGCTAAATTGGAGAATAGAGCTTAGTTTGAAGATCAAATGACTCCGCTAACTACACACCAGAATGAGATGACCAGACCTGGATCTGCTGGATTGGGACAGGATTCCCCATAGTGAGGGAGGAAGGCTGCCCAGAAAAGACAGATGACAGAAAAGCAGAGAATGCCTGTTCCTTCTGGGCAATTCATTCCCACAGATTTATGCCCCATTTATTCTTTGCAGATCTACCATTCAGATTATTTATTCCACCTCCCCTGGGTAGAATGCATAAAGGGGCCAAGAGGTCAGGAATGTAATACTAATTGAGGAAACATAAATACAGAAGCATTCCTCCTAATATTAACATTCAATTAACAGTCGTTTACATTCCTAACATTCATTTCCCACAAGAAAATAGTTTATCTTTTTCACCTTCCTTGCTGCTTTCTCTCATTTTCTGGTATCAACAGACTGTATTATAAGCCATTAGCACCAATACGGCAACCAGAGAAAGATATCAGCGACAATTCTGGAGTGATTTCTTTTTTAACCCCAAAAATAAATAGAAACCAAAAACACTAACAGATCTGAAAACAGTAATAAATCTTTTAAAAATTCCTATTTTTGTATCACACTAAGATAATACTTTACAATTTTACTCATTCTTTTATGCAGAAGTTTGCTCTTAATTATAGTGCAAATATTGGTTAGAAAGGTCTCAGTTACATATGGAATTGTCACCTAACAAGGTAAGTTATAAAGTGGTCAAACTATTACATAAAAAGCAGTTTTATGATGAACATATATAATCATAAAGAGTCACAAAGTTCATGATTCTTCAAATACCATTCTGCATTTTTGTGGAACTGTTCACTGAAAAATGCACTGATTGTCAAATTAATATAATTTTAAGTAAATCTATAAAAGGCTGTCTTATCTTTGGTGATAGTATATGCGAGTATCATGACATTAACGTGTGAAGATCTTACGTACAGTGATAGTATACTGTATAGGACAATAAGACCTAAGTATGCTATAAGTCTCACATGTAAATACTTGTGTATTTATTTCATCAGAGTAACTTATGTCAAACTTATTCTAGACTATTCTTTACCAGAAATAAAGGTTATGACACATTATTCTACAACTGAAGTGGTTATAAAGAATAAAACAATTACATTCTCAAACAGCAACTCTTTGGTAAGGTTAAAAAGAGTTAATAAACAATTAAATGGGCAAAGAAACTCCTTAACTACACATTAAAAATAAGTTAAAATACTGAGATACAAGTGGTATCTAAGAGAAAAAAGAATGGCAGAATGATCAACAAAAGTTAGTAATACTATGAATCTGTATGGCCAAATGGAAGGAAGCAAATTTTACAAATAGTGGTTTTTATTACAAATTCTAATACACCTTTTGATTGTATGGAAAATATATTTCTCTATCTATATATCTATATCTATCTCCATATACACCAAGAATCAAGAACCAATGACATTTTTTTTTGAATATGAAGAATAATTCTTCCCAGAAGAGTTTTATTTCTTTGCATTCTATAATAAATCACATATTTAGTCCGTGAAGCTATCATATCTATGCCAAAATATTACTGAATTACTCACCATCTTTTTTATCACTATTTGTGACTTCAGTCTTTGAGGTGCAAGTTTTATATTTATTTCGTAGCATAATAAAGTCACTCAAGAGGTCTAAATCATTTTCTGTTTTTTTACCATGTTCAAAAGATGCTTTTTCAGTTCTTGAAGAACATGATTCAATAGACGGCTCTTTAATGTCAAGTTCTAAGTGATCTTTATTTTCTTTCTTTTGGATTTTTCTATGAACGAGTTCTGGATCATTCTTTGTTTTTTCTTCTGCTGCTGGTCTTTTAATAGAAGCACATTTATCAGGTAAACACAGATCTGGTACTTCTTTTGCCATAGATGGGTTCTTTTGTGGAAACGATAAATTATCATTTGCAGATTTTTCTTTCATAAGTATAATAGGTGAAGAACAACTTTTATGTTCTAGCCATGCTGAAAACAGAAAATTAAAAAATACTCAAATGACTCCTATGCCGAAATGAGTGTTCCAGTAGGATAACTTAACTGTGGTTTCTTATTAATATAATTTCGCCCTTAGGAGTACTTTGCTGCTTTGAAAATCAATTTTTGGTTCTTATAAAATGATTTTTTAGAAAGGATAAAAATTCACCACCTCTTTTTCTTATTACAGGATGTAGGCTACCAAGAAAAGAAAGAATTTCAGAAAAGCCCTATTTGCCAACAGGCTTACAAGGAATCTTGTCTTGGAGGTAACAGTTATTCCATGAGTCAAAAGCTACATACCAGGCATGCCACAGACCAGGAGAAAATACTCGCAATACATATAACTGACAAAGAACTACATCCGAAATATATAATATATTAGAATTTAATATAAAAAAAGCAACTCAGTTTAAAAACTGGTAAAATATTTGAATAATAGTTCATATAAGAAGATATACGTATGATACAACATGAATGAACCTTGAAACCTGCTAAGTGAAATAAGCCAGTCATGAAAGACTACATATTGTATGATTTCTCTTATATGAAATGTCCATAATAGGCAAATCTATAGATATAGAGAGTAGATTACTGATTACCCTGGGTTGAGGGAATGGGGAGGGACAGCTAACGGGTATAGGGTTTCTTTTCGAGGTGATGAAACTATTCTAAAATTGATTGTGGTGATGGCTGCACAACTCTGTGAATATATTAAAAACCATTGAATTGTATACTTTAAATGAGTGAAGTGTATGGCATAGTTCATTAAAACTATCATATATTTTTAAAAAGAAGGTATACAAATAGCCAATAAGCATGTAAAAAGATGCTCGTCATCATTAGTCACCAGGGAAATGTAAATTAAAACTACGAGATACCACAACACACCCATTAGAATGGCTAAAATTTAAGACTCCCAATACATGTTGGCAAGCATGTAAAGCATCAGACCCCAGAAAAAAAGTGTGTAACATAGAAGGAATGTCTGATCTAGGGGCCCTGCTGCTTATCTCATAGATACAAGGGGTGCCATAAACTAAGGGTTGAAGGCTGTTTTAGAAATCCCAGTCATAGCGGCACCTAGACCCCAGTTGCGGATAAGGCAAGATCAGATAGGTCTATAAGATGAACGACCACAAACAAGCCAAAAGGCCTGCTTCCTTCACATATATAATACAGTGCACATCAAAGAAGAGTAGTGTGTCAGAACCCTAGTAACCAGTCAGCTCAGAAGTTGATAAGCCCTCACCCACTCAAAGCACAGGACACCCTTCCTTCCCCATGTGGTTTTTTCCTTTAAAAAATGCTGCTGTCAGATAGAGAGCTGGAGCCATTTTTCTTTCTTTCTTTTCGCTGGCTCCCACCTGCTTTCTTCTGCTTTCTTCTTCTAATAAACCTTAAACTCTCTACTTAAACCATGACTTGCTGTGTTGTGTGGATTCCTGAACGACTCCAACCTAACATAAAGCAACTCAAAGTTTCATACAAAGCTGGTGAGAATGTAAAAAGGTCCAATGCTTTGGTAAAAAATTTAGCAGTTTCTTATGAAGGTAAACATACACCTACCATAAGACTCAGGAATTCTGCTCCTAGATATTTACCATGATAAATGGTGACATTTGTCTACAAAAACACTTGTACATGAATATTGATAGTAGTTTTATTCACAATAGTCAAAAACTGGGAAAAAATCCAGGGAAGTGGATAAACAAAATGTGGAACATCCATACAATGAAAAATTCCTCAGGAATAAAAAAAAATGAACTACTAATACATACAACATCAGGGATGAATCTCAAAAATGTTATGTGAGTGAAAGAATTCAGACACAAAAGAGTTCATACTGTTTGAAGTCATAAATCAAAGTCTACAACAGGGGAAGCTAATGTATAGTGACAGAAAGTAGACCAGTGGTTGCCTGGTGCCAGGGGGAAAGGTTGGTGGCAGGAAAAAAGAGGAGAGGGATAGAGGGAGAAAGACAGCAAAGTGGAACTTTTTGGTAGGATGGAAATATTCTGTATCTATGGAAATATATATATTTGTCAAACTGTACACTTCAAATGGGTGCATTTTATTATTTGTAAATCATAAATTTGGTTTGAAGAAAACATAAATGCCTACAGGCCCAACTAAATAATGTAAGTGAGCAAAGTACATACCTAATGTTTAAATCATAATATTTGGGCAGATAAATTTGGTATTCTTTTCTTCTGGAATATTGCCTATATATTGTTTGTTTTTGCTTTCATTAGAGATATGTTTATAAGAAACATTTCACTTTTTTCTTAACTCTACAAAATGTAAACAAAAGTGTTAAGAGTAATGAATAATGCCAATTAACACCTAGCCTCAATTTGTGGAGTGCAGGGAATTAGAGTAAATTAGAAATTGCATGCTCTGTTTAAAGTGGTGAGCTGTTATCAGGCCCAGTCAATTATTACCATATGAGTCTAGTTTTTAGAATTTTAAAGATAAGCTCACAATACAGATCATTTATGGGAAGTCTCCCAAATTTTAAATGTTGGTGACTAATTAAAACACCATATGTGCCAATAATTTATGAACTGAACAGGGCCTGGATACTGTCAGTTTGCAATGTCTGAGCTATTCTCTAGAGAAATAGTGGCATGTTTAGCAGGTAAACCAGAAGTGTTTATTATTTTACATCTCTCTGATTATTTTCCTCTACTGTTCTCTACCTGACAAACTGACTATGAGTTCCAGATACAGTTACTGCATTTTAAACTTCAGAATTATATTATCATAATTTTACTGGATATTAAGGTGAATTATGTTTTATTTTAACCTCAAAATAGTTACATATCGTAATAAAAGCTTTACGTAGATTTAATAAATTATCTGGATCTTTAAGGATCCCAAAAAAAGACCCTTTCCCTTTTCTTTGTCAAGCAACCTGACCTAATCTGTTCTGAAGTTTTTATTCTAGAATATATAACCATCTAGGCCTTGGGATAGACTGTAGGTGTGCATTTGCTTGATATAATCTGTTTATTTATTCTCCTTCCTGTCACATTGAAAGCCCTTTATGCCTTCTGCCTTTGAAACACTTCTTGCTGATTATAATTTTCACCCCATTTCCTGAGATGATGACTATTATCTTAGATATCATGGTGCAGAGCAATCTACTTGATTACTTTTTACCCTAAAAAGGGACGGATCTCAATTTATGAAGGAACTAAAGTAGAACAAGTACTTAGTTTATTATTACCTATATTATCAGTTTTATTGTTACTACAATTACACAATATCTCCTTATATCGACCTTCCAACATATATAATGATTTCCCAAATTCACTTTGAAATATATTTATTAATCTATAATAAGCTAAACATAAACATTCCCAAATCCTTTAAGATCTGAATTTGTTATTGCAAAAATTAATTCAGAAACAAACAGATATAATTCCAGCTAAGTATGTTCCATTCATTATAACAGCATATATAGCAACCAAAATAAGTAAAAAAATAGACACTCAAAAGACACTTTGGCCTTCTTAAATTGTATCTAAGTTAATGTTGAATTACTGAACTTTTTCATAACAAAGGAAGAAATTCTATTATTGAAGAATAATTGCTAGATATGTTTGAACACTAAAAGTTCAGCTGTTGGATCAAAAAATAAGTTACCTCAAAATGCTAGTTTGTACCTAGGCTGATGTGAACAGAAACTCCGCCAGCAGTTAATTCATTAAAGGAAACAAAGTTACTTTAACTGAAAATGGCTAGATATTTAAAGACTGAGGCTATAGAAGTTTGGGGCAAAAAATGATTTGAGATAAGCTAGTCAACTTCGTTTTTTAGGAAGTAAATGAGGTCTAGAGAGGTCCAAAGTCATAAATTCTGGCAGAACCAGAGTAAATTTTGAATACTTGTACTTAGTAAGTTATATTTTCCTAATCATCTCGTGTAAACCCAGTATCTAACATTTTCTTATTCAGAAAATGTTCACACAGGTGATAGTTACTGTGAAGAACTTACATTCAAATTGAAGCACTTTTGTAGGTGAAAATATTTCCATTTTAGTATCATCAGAAGGTAGATCATCATGACGCAAATCTGTATTTAGATGTTCCAAAGTTTCTGTCATTATTGGGTTTAGTCCTGCTTGTTTCCAACACTCTGCCGTTAATGGATTAATCACAAGGCTTTCTTCTTCAATAGAAACCTTCTTTCTGAAATCTGTAACTGAATAATGACTGTTAAGCTCTTGAGTTCTTGGCACTAAAAAAAGCAACCCCCCCAAAAAAATAGTCAGAAATAGTCCACAGGGCAAAAGAGACAAAAACATGATAAATAGAACCACACTAGAAGTCCTTAGCATGAAATATACTTTCACACATTAGGAAAAAAAAGTGAAACTTGAAGTTATAACTAATATTTTATCTTCAAGATGTTAATATTTGGAAACATCTAAAATACTGAATCACATAAATGATATTTTCAATCTTTGAAAATGTTGAGAAGTTAAAATTATTCAATATTTAGTAGGAGAAGGAACCATTATTATATTTGACCATTTTTAATTACTAAATTCAAACATTTGATAATATGTTGAAGAATTAATGAAAGATTTAGTAAATCAGAGATTCCAATTTATTATAATAAGCCTAAACAAGAAGATAAATTTGATCAGATTTTATGATGATCATCTTTGATATTGTGGAACAGAGCTTTCTGCATTAGCTGTCTACCCTAAAAAGAGACAAATTGTAATTTATGAAGGAACTGAAGTAGTATAACTATTTAATATTACTTGTATTATCAGTTTTATGATTACTCTCACTATAATAAACACCAATCCAATATTAGGATTATACAGTTTGAAATCAAATGCTTTTTATAGTAGTATAATAATAATAACAATAAAGGTATTAATATTAATAGTTATTATTCACTAAATGATACCTGGCACTGTGCTACATGCTTTATATGCATTATTTTCAATTTATCCCTAAAATAATCCTATGAAATGGACATTATTTTAACAGCTTTATTAAGATATAATTGACATACAAAAGCTGCACATATTTAAAGTGAACCACTTGATAAGTTTTGACATATATATATACACTCATGAAAAAACACTGTCACAATCAAGATAATGAACATACCATCAGGTGGTTTGAATTCAGACTACAATATGGCATGATGGGGAGCTTCTTGTTAAAAATTAAGGGGAGTTTTTTTTCTTTTCCTCTCTTCAGGCACAAAGATAGAAACAGGCAAATTTATTCATTATCACCTTATATGTGGTGGCTTGTTTTTTGTTTGTTCTTGTTTTGATAGCATAGTTTGTTGGACTCCCAGTTTTATATAGGGGTTCTCCTACTAGACTTTCCCACATAGGATAGGTTTTAGGTTTATTTCTTGAGCCTACACCCACAGGGATATCAAAAAGAAGCTCAAGTTCTCCAGTGGTTAACAGAAACTTGGAGTGAAAGCCAGCTTTAGTGTTCTCTTGCCTTCCAGACTTCTCATTTTCACTTTGTTTTTGGCCTCCAAATACAACTCAGTGATTTATTTTAAAAAGTTTTAAAAGAATACTTTATTCAAAGTCTCATTCCTATGGATGAAATAGTTCCAATAACAGAAATGAGTTTAACATATTCAAACTCTGAATATAGACGTGAAATTTACCTTTAACTAAAATTTATTTTGTTAAACTACAAAAAATTTTTTTATTTATATGTTTCTAAATAGCCTCTTTGGAAATCTTAGGAAACCAAGACTCAATTTTAACATAAGTTACGTGGGAAATTTTTTTTTTTTACAACTAACATACTTGGAAATACAAACTAACTGTAGAGACTGTTTTATGCATCGCCTACACTTTTTCTCCATATATAAGAATTACTCCAAAATGAGCAAGTCAAGATCATGTCATATACTCCTGCATTTAGCAGAATAAGCCTTCTGACAGATATCTGGGTATCTTAGCTTTGCAATGTTATATATTTTGTATTAAATGGCCAAAGAAAAATGACATCCCATATTTCTACTGACTGTGTACCCTTTCACCTAAATTTTCTATTTAGTATTCAAAATCAACTACCCTTTACCTGCAAGCAAAAATGGTTTCAAAGAGCTTCTGCAACTTTCTAATTGCCATATCATCCAGTATTTGTTAGCTGATTCTTCAGCTGTAAGCAAATTTCTGAAAAAGAAGAGTTAAAATTTAATATGTTTATAGTATTGGATTTTTTTTGTATATTAAAATTTTGTTTTAGTAAATATTTTTTATTTTTATTTTTATTTTTTTTAAATTTTATTTTCAAATAAATTCAAACTTACAGGAACAGTTGCAAAAACAATACAAACCCCATACACAGAACTCCAGCATACCCCGACCCCCCTCCTCTGAAACCCCGATCCACTAACTTTAACATCCTGTCACACCATTTCTTTCTTTCCCTTCCTTCCTCCCTCCTTCCCTATCATCCATCATCTATTGCTCTGTCTTCTGAAAATATGAGAGCAAGCTGCACACATCCTTGAACAAATAATATAATTCACACATACATTTCCTATGAACAAGAACATTCTTTTATGGAATCCCATTAAGCGCAGCTAAGAAGTTCAAGAAATTCAACATTGATAAAAAGCTTACATTCTATATTTCCTTTTTTTCCTTTCTTATGTCCCAACTGTATCCCTTTGAGCCTCCTCTCCTCCATCCTCAGATCTCATCCAGGATCATCCTTGGGATTTAATTGTCATTATCTATTTAGACTGTCTTTTTTTTTTTCTTTTCAATTGTGGAAACATATATACAGCCTAAATCTTCCCATTCCAACCCCTCCCTAGCATTCCATTAGTGGGATTAATCACATTTAGAATGTTGCAATGCTATCACCTTCCCACCATCCATTACTAGAAATTTCCCTTCACCCCAAACAGAAACCCTACACTCATTTCTTAACTCCCCATTGCCCCTTTCCCCACTTCTCGTAACCCATACTCCACTTTTCATCTCTATAGTCATATTCTCTGATACTTTCTTTGTGTTTACCATGGGGCTTAAATTTAACCTCTTAAGTCTAGAACAATCTTGTTTTTCTTTGACACCAACTTAACTTCAATAGGACACAAACTACATTCCTTTAATTCCTCCATTCCCCCACCTTTATGTAATTCTTGTAAAAAAATTACATGTTTTACATTGAGTCCAAAACCACTGATTTATCATTACAGTTTATGTATTTTAGATCCTGTAGGAAGTAAAGAGTGGAGTTACAAATCAAAAATACAGTAGTATTGGTATTCATATTTACCATGTGATCTTTACTGGAAATCTTCATTTCTTCCTGTGGTTTCAGTCAATTGTTTAGTGTCCTTTCCTTTCAGCCTGTTCAATTCCCTTTGGCATTTCTTATAGGACTGATCTAATGGTGATGAAGTCCCTCAGCTTTTGATTATCTGGGAATGTTTTCATCACCCCCTCATTTTTACTCTCCAGGTGTTTGTGAATTTTCTAAGTCTCTGATGGTTATTGACTTCTATTTGTATTCCACTGTGGTCAGAGAATGTGCTTTGAATATATTCAATTTTTTTAAAAAAAATTTATTGAGACTTGTTTTATGTCCCAGCCTATGGTCTATTCTGGAGAAAGATCTGTGATCACTAGGGAAGAATGTGTGTCCTGGTGATTTGGGATGTAGTGTTCTATATATGTCTGTTAAATTTCCCTCTCTCTCTCTCTCCTTTCTTTGCTTCTCTGTCAGTAGGGCTCCCTTTAGTATCTGAAGTAGGGCAGGTATTTTATTAGCAAAATCTCTGAGCATTTGTTTGTCTGTGAAAAATTTAAGCTCTCCCTCAAATTTGAAGGAGAGTTTTGCTGGATAAAGTATTCTTGGTTGGAAATTTTTCTCTCTCAGAATTTTAAATATGTCATACCACAGCCTTCTTGCCTCCATGGTGGCCACTGAGTAGTCACTACTTAGTCTTATGTTGTTTCCTTTGTATGTGGTGAACTGCTTTTCTCTTGCAGCTTTCAGAACTTGCTCCTTCTGTTCAATATTTGACAGTCTGATCAGAATATGTCTTGGAGTGGGTTTATTTGGATTTATTCTATTTGGAGTTCACTGGGCATTTATGCTTTGTGTATTTATATTGTGTAGAAGGTTTGGGAAGTTTTCCCTAACAATTTATTTGAATACTCTTTCTAGACCTTTACCCTTCTCTTCTCCTTCTGGGACACCAATGAGTCTTAAATTTGGATGTTTTATTTTATCTATTGTATCCCTGAGATCCATGTTGATTTTTTTGATTTTTTCCCCATTGTTTCTTTTGTTGTTCTTTCATTTTCCATTCTGTGGTCCTTGAGGAGGCTGAGTTGTTGTTCAGCTTCCTCTAATCTTGTATTATGAGTATCCAGTGTCTTTTTAATTTGGCCAACAGTTTCTTTAATTTCCATAAGATCTTCTATTTTTTTATTTACTCTTGCAATTTCTTCTTTATGCTCTTCTAGGGTCTTCTTTATGTCCTTTATATCCTGTGCCATGCTCTCACTGTTTGACTTTAGTTCTTTGATTAATTGCGCCAAGTCCTGTGTCTCTTCTGATATTTTGATTTGGGTGTTTGGGGTTGGGTTCTCCATATCGTCTGGTTTTATCATATGCTTGAAGATTTTCTGTTGTTTTTGGCCTCTTGGCATTTGCTTTACTCAATAGGGTTCTTTCAGGGTCTATAAAATACCAATCTCTAATTTGTCAGATCTACAACTTGGTGGTGTACTCTTTAACTAACCAGCAGATGGCATCTGTGAGTCACCTATTCCCCTCAAGTCAGTTCTCCCCAACTTTGTCTTTGTGGTGTGTAGGGGTCTGATTCTTGTGGGGGTTCAATTGGTGCACCAAGTTTGGGTGTGTTGTTTTTGCTGTCCACCCTGAATGTGGGGCATGTGTCTGAGCAGTAGGGAGGCAGGGCAGCTTTAATAATCAAATCTCCTATGTGTTCCTGGAGATTTAAGGCTGTTGCAAGAGCTTAAGTCTTCACCTCAGCCCCACCACAGATCATCTCTGCCGCTGACCCACAAGTCCCTGGCACTGGCGTAGGGTCCCTGGGATTTCCAAGTGGGTCCCCCTTCTCAGCTGTGCTCTTCCAGGACCCCTGCCAAGAGAAGGCTGCACCACGTCACAAGTGCGCACTGGCCCTCCAGGGAAGCCCTGGGCATTCCCAGCCTGCTGTAAAGATGGTTGAATGGAGCATGTTAATTTCTCCCTCATCGCACAGCTCTGCCTTCCCAGCTCAGGGACAACTAGTTATGAGTGCCCTAATGGGCACTGTCCACAGCCGATATTGTAGCATGTGCACGGAGCTGCGAGAAGCTCCCTGTCACACTGGGACCCTTGGTGCAGCTCTGGGCTACACATCCAGCCCCAGGCAGGCACATCCCCAGCCCGCCGGGGAGATGGTTGCAAGGGGTGCAGTTTCTTTCCCTTTTGGCTCCCCTCTGCCCCCCTGGCCCCGAGACAAGCAGTGGGTGTGGGAAGGGCTATCCTCCATGCCAGACACCAAGGCGTTGGGACAGCCTGCTCCTGCCATGCTTCACTGCATGGTTGTCACCGTTGTATCCACAGTTGGTCCCAGGTTTTTTGTTTTAAAAAGAACGAGTCTGTCTCCAAACGCCAAACCACAGTTTCCCCAAACCTCAGCATGGTCACCAGACTTTCAGCCAGCTCACTCACTTGTTTCAGAATGCAGACTCCCAGTTTCACCAAATGAACAGTCCCTATGGATTTAGCAGAACTTGTCCGGCTGGTGCATCGCTGAAACTGGTGTTCTGGGTCACTTTCTGGCTTTTATCTAGTATTTTTCATGGAGGTGTTTTTTTGCCCTGTCTTACCTAGCCGCCACTTTGGGTTCTCCAGGAAAGTACTTTTTAAAGTATTTTTTATACTTAGAAGCAAATGAAATTAACTCTATTTTGTAAATGTGTAACTAAATTAAGAGAATTCTTTAGGCCAAATTTCAAATACTTATTTTCATTTCCCTGGAAAGGTTGGATAATATGTCAGCTGCTTAATTACTCCTGCTTGCCTATAACTTCCTTCTACCCCTACTTCCCTCACTGGAACCTGGAGACAGAGGCGGCTGATATGGGAGACTGCTAACGCTCAACTCTGTGGGGGCTTGGGAGGGGCTTTCTAGGAAGACTAATCTATCTTAGAAAACATTAAATTACATGTATGCCACATGCTACAAGACATCAACTAAAGCTAACTCAGGCTCTGCCAGAGGTTAAGGATGGTAGTTTTTAACCTAAGCAGTTTTGTCTCCTTGTCTTCAAACTAGAACACAATGACTCAGCCCTGCAATACCTATTCTGAGAACACTACAAACCATTTTGTGCAAAAACATCAGACTATTGGACAGATTTGTGAATCAAGTCTTGTTTCAACATATCTGCTTCCTCATGACCAAGATCACATTGACAGAGGTAAACAAGGTCAGTGGATGTCCTCTGCTAGAGGTGGGACATAAAATCCTGCCTGGTACTCATAGACAAGCAAATTGGCCAAAAACTGGTAATCAATCACTGTCCATGCTACTCTGTGATCCTTGGCTATTCCTGGCCAGATATCTATGATAAATCTTCTAGAAGACTGCATAACAACTCTATGAGGTAGTTACTATTATTATCACAATATTATAGACAAGGAAACTGAGGCATAGAGCAGTTACATTCACACAGCTAGTAAGTGATAGAGTCAAGTAGTCTCGCTCTAGTTCAGTGCTCTTGACCACTAAACTTCTTTTCATAGCAGTGAATGAGTGTTCAACAGAGGCAATGCCATTGGCAAGTATTCAGTGGCAGTGTCCAAAGCAGATTGTTCCTGTGCCAGGATCTTTAAAATTTCAAGTTACTTAATTTTAATGGCAATATAATCACATTCAAAATACTAATTGGGTAAAAGAACATATGAAAAATTCCCTACCCATGATCCCAGTTTCCAAGTCCCCTTTGGATACAACCAACATTATTTGTTTCTTGTGTGTCCTTCTAAAGATACTCTATGCATATAAAAACAAATACATAAAAATGTACACATATGTGCATATATCCCCTCCCATCGCTCATTTTTTCCATATTTTTATTGTAGAATTTAACATAGATAAGTAGAAGTGATAATTCTCAAAGTGCAATTTAACAAGCAATTAAAGAGCGAATTTCAAAGAATATCATAGGTCATAGTTCCATAGTTTCAGTCCCTTCCCCATTGTGGAATATAACATATGTACAAAAAGGTAATATCTTTCAAAGTATAATTTAACAAGTAGTTATATAGGAAATTCCCAAAGCTGTTATGAGTTACAGTACCATAGTTTCAGTTATTTCCTTATTGTGAAATATAACATATATCAAAAAGGTGATAGCTTTCAAGTTACAATTT
Source organism: Choloepus didactylus (assembly GCF_015220235.1). Classification (NCBI taxonomy): domain Eukaryota; kingdom Metazoa; phylum Chordata; class Mammalia; order Pilosa; family Megalonychidae; genus Choloepus; species Choloepus didactylus. The sequence goes on along the minus strand of NC_051316.1, from coordinate 111,479,085 downwards.
AACAAGTAGCTATAGAACAAATTTCAAAGGATGCCATGGATTATAGTTCCACATTTCAATACTTTCCTTCTAGCTATTCTAATACCCCAGCAACTAAGTAAAAGAAAATTATATAAGATTCAGTATTTATAATCCATTGTTAAATTCCATCTACTGTTGCTACCCCTTCCTTGAGTTTAATCACTTTCCCAATCTTCAGGGATGTCTAGGCAGGGGCCACCCTAATTTGTTCAAGTCGAAGAGGGGTGTCAACATTATGGGAAAAGGGAACACATCTGGTTGATATTCTTGAAGAGGCTATTGCAATAAGAATTGTTTAAAATGGAGAGTGATGAGGATTGTACAACTAAGTGATGATGATATGAGACATGGATGGATTATCATGGACATAACATATGCTGTGTGAACTTAGGAACCTCATACTTCATACGTCAAGCCCTTGATCTTGAGACTTGCTTGGGTGAAATTTATGGTTGTAAAGGGGAGGCTAAGCCCACCTATGATTATGCCTAGGAGTCACCTCCAGAGAACCTCTTTTGTTGCTCAAATGTGGACTTTCTCTCGCTTGTTATAGACACTGTTTTATCTCTTACTTTTTTCACAGTAGGAACCATGGAAGTTGCCTTTATATGAAGATATTTAAAGACTGCTTTTTCTGCATTGCAACTTGGGTTCTAAATATGATCTTCACTTACATTTTACAAACAGGAGAAAATGGAAATGTCTGAAGTCCTGAACATAATGAATCCTCTGAAGAATGTTGGTTTGTTAGGTGTAGATGAGTTAATGGCATTTCTAACTCTCTTGAAATATATAGGTTGCTGAAAACTAAAATTAAAAAATTATATTACATAAACATAGAATGAAATTAAGTATAATTTAGATTTTTTTTAAAGCAACTACTATGATCATTCAGTTACAACAAAAATACTTCAGCAAAAAGAAATTTGGGTTACTTGAGATACAAAAAAACAGTCTTAAACTTCCAGCTATATAAGGAATTACATATACATTAGATGATTTTAAAAAAAATACACTGACAGCTGAAATTTGTTGAGCTTATCTATGTAAGACAATGTTATAAGTGCTTTATGTGTAATAATGCATTTAATTCTGACATCAACCTTATTAGAAAGTACTATTTTTAACTGCATACCAAATATTGGTGATATTAAGCAACTGGTATTAATGGAAATAATTCTTCATCTTAATGAATCTGAACTCTATATTGCCTAGTTCAGAGTTATAGGTTCATATGGTCTGGCTTGAAAAAAACTGATCCTCATTGATTCTGTGACTATCACTTTCAGAAATAAAGCAGTAAACATCCCTAATGGATGATTAATCTGATCCAATTATAAACATAACTAAATAACAGTTTCATCCACACAGTTAAAAAGCAACACTGTTTGGCACTACATTAGAACAAAAGATGACTCTGAAATTCCAAATTTTGTAGAATCATAACATTAACAAAAATAATGAAGCAGAGAATGATAGGATAGCTTTGAGGGATTAAAAAGTTAAATTTTAACAAAAGTGTAACAAGGTCAGTGAGACTGCTAATACTAAGATAAAACATAACATTTATGTTTATTGAGCTATAACATTATGAGATTTCTATTTTTAGTATTAATACTATTTCCTCCATTCTTCCTCCCCAAGCTTTGTAACTTTCCTCTATATATTATTCTGTTTTAGTGTGGGCAGGATTCTGATTTAATGATAATAAAAACATATAAGGTAGCAGATAAGAAAATAAGAAACAATTTGGACTGCAATAATCAATCCACATAGTTAAAAAGCAACACTGTCTGACACTACACTAGAACAAAACACGACTGAAAATTTAAACATGAAAACTGCCTTACAATAGACTGTATATATGAATGTATATCACTTTTACATCATATATATGTAATCCCTGGGAAACTCCATGATTTATTCAAAATTTCTACCTGGTTCACTGCACTCTGCTTCACACTGGCTTTCAATGGTCACAATTTCTGTGGATCTACATTTTATGTCCTCAATGCCAAGTATATGCTTGGAAGTAAGATCTGAAAGAAAAGGAAGAAATGCTATGATCAGCAAAAGTACCAATACATTAGTTTTTTGTAACCTTGTGTTCAGTGGCTTTCTTGTTCTAAAGTGTTTTCATCATTTTATTGTAGATGAATTCCTTTTAGAAAGTAGTAGAGATTTAGACTTCTGAGGAAAATGCTGACTTAAGAAATAGGTGAATAACTCTCCTCCATCTCCTCCATGCACACTCTCTGCTTCTCCCAACTGTCCATCAAAATGACCAAAGGAAAATAAAAATGGGAAAATCTACATCTTCATTGGAAGCTAAGATAGGGTGGGCAATCCATAAGCCACATACTTCAAAGAATGGAACCACTTTGAAAGATTTACTCTTTAGCAGCATAAGATGACTTTCTATGTCCCATTTAATGATTTATGGATGGAATTCTATTAGTGGTAACACTCTTGTTGTCTTTTTGCTTTCAGATGCCTGACACACTTTGCCTATCTCTATTTTTTACCTTTAGGTTTCATTTTTTTAAGGCACAGCTCTTGTGAACAGCATATATGGTAATTCCTTGATCCTAAGACATAGTTTTTCATATTTTGTTTCTGAAATTGTGTTGCATCTTATAATCAGTGTGTACATTTAGAATAGTTATGCTTCCTTTTTCCCTTGTATGTTCTTATTAAGTTGATAATGTGTGTTGCAATTGGTGGGATCTTAGAATCACAGAAATAAGGTAATTGGAATTGCTTTTTAAATTTAATCTTAAAAATCTCTGTCTTTTAATAGAAAACTTTAATTCATTTACATTTATTCAGATAAAGGTAGTAATTTTACAATCTTGTTTTATGCTTCCAGCTCCTCTTTGTTGCTTCGTCTTAAAAATGTTTTTTCATAGAATTTTGTTGTTCCAGCTTTTCCCTCTCTATTGGTTTGGAAGTTATATATCTTATTTTAAGTCCATGCATTATCATTAATTTAAAAATATATACATTTTAATCTTATTTTCACACCAATTAGAAAAAGGTAGAAGCTCAAATCCCCTATTTTTTAAACTTTTTCTTTTTTCTATTTTATCAAAAAACTAAAAAAAAACATAAAAAACAACATTTCAAAGAAAACCACAACAAAGGAGTAAGAAAAACAAATAAATAACCTAAAATAACTACATTGCTTCCAACATGTTTCTACCATACCCCACGAAAATTAACAAACCATAACTGAAAAAAGGAATAAGAAAAACAAATAACCTAAAATAACTACATTGCTTCCAACATCAAATCCCCTATTAACATGAGAAACTTAGCACATTTTTCCACCCAACTTTCCTTCTTTCCCCCAAGATCTCAGCTTTTATTACATTAATCTGTGATTCAAATCAGATGATGACAATTAATTTCTTTCAAAATTATGTTTATGGCTTTTGGCTCAAGATAGCAGAAAACATACATATTAACTCTCCCTTTTCAAATCCTATTAGAATGACAGTAAACTTTTATATAAATGAAGTGAGGATAAGGGGAGGGAAAATTTATCTGGAAACCAGAGTTATTAATAGAATTCTAGGGAATGAAAAGAAGATAAAAAAGTGTTGACATATAATATACAGTGAAGAGAGTTTTGCTCCTTGCAATGGCAACATAGCTCCTATTCTGTAGATAACAACTATAAACTACAAACAAAATATATAAAACAACTATCTGTAGATATTAAAATTGAAAGCAGGCAGAAACTGGAAAGAGTTGACACTGGATGAGTTTCCCATTTTTACAGCTTTTCACCTGAAGGCAGGCCCCAGCTAGTGGTACCCGGGGCAGCCATAACTTGAAAAAAAACCCTGGTTTTACATCTGTAAGAAGGAGAGAGCAGAGTCCAGAGCTACTACAGCAGCTGGAAAGTGAGAGGGTAAATTTAGAAATGTAGATAGCAACAGAAGGACATTCCAAACTCTATGCATAAACTCTACCTGAATCCCTGGCTTACCTCTGAACCTCACATGTGGGGCAGACTCTAAGCATGTCAGTCAAGACTAAAATAACTGAATAGTAATTTCAGCTCCTCACTACCACAGAGGAGACAAAGTCTGCAGTTTGAGTGCAGCTAAGTTAACTGCCTACTCAAAGAAAACCTGGCACTCTACAGAGGGACATAGCAGAATCCCGAGTCCCTATAACATATCAAGTACAATGACCAGGATATAAGCCAAATACATTTATCAATAATAAAAAGTATGAAAATATGACATAGACTCAACAAAAAACAATGGAGATTAACTCTGAGATAACTCAGATTTGGTATTAGTAGACAAATATTTTAAAAGCAGCTATAACTATGCTAAAGGATTTAAAAGTATGCTTATAATGAATGAGCAAATAGCAAATCGCAGCAAAGAGAGACTATAAAAAAGAACCAAATGGAAATTTTAAAACTGAATATCTGAAAAAAAAAATCCATTGCATGGGCTTAATAAATCATATTTGACCAAAAAGTCAGTGAACTTGAGGTTTGAGCAATTTAAATTACCCAATCAGAAAAATAATGAAAAAAATATTGAATAAAAATGGACAGCTTCAGTGATCTGTGTGGCAATATCAAAAGGTCTAGAAAATGTATAATTTGTGTCCCAGAGGGAGATGAAATAATTGGCAAAAAGGATTTAGAGAAACAATGACTGAAACACCCTGAATTTGATGGAAGTCATAAATATAGATTCAAATTTTTTTTTTTTAAAAGAAAGGAAATCACATCTGGGCACCTGATAGTTAAACTGTTGAAAACCAAAGATAGAAAGAAAATTCTGAAAGTAGCCAGAGAAAAATGACAAATTATTTAAAGAAGAACAACCATATGAAAGATTGCTAATGTCTCATTAAAAATAATAGAAGCCAGAAGACAGTGGAATTACACCTTTAAAACAATGAAAGAAAAAAAAAAACTGTCAAATCAGAATTCTATGTCCAACAAAATTTACCTTCCAGAATGACATTGACATTTTCAGTTAAAGAAATTAGAAGAATCTGATGATAGCAGACCTACACTACAAGAAATGCTAAAGGAAGTTCTTCAGGCCAAAGGGAAATGATACCAGATGTATACTCATATCTTTATAAAGGAGTATTAGAAATGGTAAATACAGAGATAAATATAAAAGACTAGTTTTTCTTTATTTAAACTACATATGACTTTTCAAAGCAAAACATATCATTCTAATGTACAGTTTTTAATGTATGCAGCTAAGTGAAACCATATGCTTCATGATTCTTACATTTTTTGTGAAGAGATACAATATTAACTCTAGGTAAACTATGAACAGAAAAGACTGTATATTGAAATTCCTAGTACAATGACCCAAAATACAAAGAGATAGAGCTAAAATGCCAGATAAAATGGAATTCTAAAAAAATTCAAATTGTTCAAAATAATGCAGAAAAGGAGGAAATGTGAGAAACAAAATCAAATGAGACAAATTTACAACTCAATAATAAAAAGAAAAATAACCCAATTCAATCATGAGAAAAGGACTGGGATAGCTATTTCTCCAAAGACTATATAAAAATGGCCAAACACATAAAAAGATATCCAGTATCATTAGCCATCAGTGCTATCCAAATCAAAACCACAATGAGATACCACTTCACAGCCCCCTAGGATAGTTATAATAAAAACGTGAAACAATATCAAGTGTTGGCAAGGATGTTAGGATAATTGGAATACTTGTATAATGCTAGTAGGATTGTAAAATAGTACAGCAACTTTGGAAAACAGTCTGGCAGTTCCTCAAATGGTTAAACCCAGAGTTAAACCATACAACCAAGCAATTCCATTCCTGGCTATATACCCAAGAGAACTGAAAACATGTGTCCATGCACAACTTGTATATAAATGTTCATAGCAGCATTATTCATAATAGCCAAAAGGTGAAACAACCCATGTTCATCAACTGATGAATGGATAAATGAAATGTATATACAAACAATTGAATGCTATTTGGCAATAAAAAGGAATGATGTGCTGATACATACTACAACATGAAAGTACCTTGAAAACATTATGCTAAGTGAAAGAAGTCAGTCACAAAAAAACCATATATTGAGTGATTCCATTTATATGAAATGTCCAGAATAGGCAAATCCATAGACACAGAAAGTAGATTAGTGGTTGCCTAGGGCTGTGGGATGAGAGAGTTGGGCAGTGACAGCTTAAGGAGTATGAAGTTACTTTGGGGGTAGTGGGGGGGGGGTGATGAAATGTTGTAAAATTGATTGTAGTGCTAGGTGCATTAACTGTGAATATACTAAGAACCACTGACACACATCTTAAATGAGGATTTGTAGGTTGTGTTAATTATATCTCAACAAAGCTATAAACAAAATAAAAAACAAACAAAATAGGACAAATAAAAAAAAACATTAAAATCGTGGAAAAAATTTAACCACAGAAAGAATTATTCTAAAAGTAAAACACTAAACCCTCCTTCAAAAGGCAAAGATTGGGGTGGGGCAAGATGGCAGACTGGTGAGCTGTATGTTTTAGTTACTCCTCCAGGAAAGTAGGTAAAAAGCCAGGAACTGCGTGGACTGGACACCACAGAGCAATCTGTCTTTGGGCATACTTCATACAACACTCATGAAAACGTGGAACTGCTGAGATCAGCGAAATCTGTAAGTTTTTGTGGCCAGGGGACCCGCGCCCCTCCCTGCCAGGCTCAGTCCCGGGGGAGGAGGGGCTGTCAGCTCCGGGAAGGAGAAGGGAGAATTGCAGTGGCTGCTCTTATCGGAAACTCATTCTACTGATTCAAACTCCAACCATAGATAGACTGAGACCAGACACCAGAGACTCTGAGAGCAGCCAGCCCAGCAGAGAGGAGACAGGCATAGAAAAAAAACAACACGAAAAACTCCAAAATAAAAGCAGAGGATTTTTGGAGTTCTGGTGAACACAGAAAGGGGAAGGGCGGAGATCAGGCCTTGAGGCGCATATGCAAATCCCGAAGCAAAGCTGATCTCTCTGCCCTGTGCACCTTTCCTTAATGGCCCTGGTTGCTTTGTCTATTAGCATTTCAATAACCCATTAGATCTCTGAAGAGGGCCGTTTTTTTTTTTGTTTTTTTTTTTTTTGTTTTTTTTTAAATCCTTTTTGCTTTTTCTAAAACAATTACTCTAAGAAGCTCAATACAGAAAGCTTCAAAGAATTGAAATTTGGGCACGTCAAGTCAAGAGCAGAACTAAGAGAGCTCTGAGACAAAAGGCAATAATCCAGTGGCTGAGAAAATTCACTAAACAACACAACTTCCCAAGAAAAGGGGGGTGTCCACTCACAGCCACCATCCTGGTGGACAGGAAACACTCCTGCCCATCGCCAGCCCCATAGCCCAGAGCTGCCCCAGACAACCCAGTGTGACGGAAGTGCTTCAAATAACAGGCACACACCACAAAACTGGGCGTGGACATTAGCCTTCCCTGCAACCTCAGCTGAATGTCCCAGAGCTGGGAAGGGGGAGCAGTGTGAATTAACAGAGCCCCATTCAGCCATCATTTGAGCAGACTGGGAGCCTCCCAACACAGCCCAGCAGCCCAGAACTGCCCTGGGGGGACGGCACTCACCTGTGACATAGCACAGTCATCCCTCAACAGAGGACCCGGGGTGCACAGCCTGGAAGAGGGGCCCACATGCAAGTCTCAGGAGCCATACGCCAATACCAAAGGCTTGTGGGTCAGTAGCAGAGACAAACTGGCAGGACTGAACTGAAGGATTAGACTATTGCAGCAGCTTTAAAACTCTAGGATCATCAGGGAGATTTGATTGTTAGGGCCACCCCCCCTCCCCGACTGCCCAGAAACACGCCCCACATACAGGGCAGGCAACACCAACTACACACGCAAGCTTGGTACACCAATTGGGCCCCACAAGACTCACTCCCCCACTCACCAAAAAGGCTAAGCAGGGGAGATCTGGCTTGTGGAGAACAGGTGGCTCGTGGACGCCACCTGCTGGTTAGTTAGAGAAAGTGTACTCCACGAAGCTGTAGATCTGATAAATTAGAGATAAGGACTTCAACTGGTCTACAAACCCTAAAAGAACACTATCAAGTTCAGCAAATGCCACGAGGCCAAAACAACAGAAAATTATAAAGCATATGAAAAAACCAGACGATATGGATAACCCAAGCCCAAGCACCCAAATCAAAAGACCAGAAGAGACACAGCACCTAGAGCAGCTACTCAAAGAACTAAAGATGAACAATGAGACCATAGTACGGGATATGAAGGAAATCAAGAAGACCCTAGAAGAGCATAAAGAAGACATTGCAAGACTAAATAAAAAAATGGATGATCTTATGGAAATTAAAGAAACTGTTGACCAAATTAAAAAGATTCTGGACACTCATAGTACAAGACTAGAGGAAGTTGAACAATGAATCAGTGACCTGGAAGATGACAGAATGGAAAATGAAAGCATAAAAGAAAGAATGGGGAAAAAAATTGAAAAACTCGAAATGGACCTCAGGGATATGATAGATAATATGAAACGTCCGAATATAAGACTCATTGGTGTCCCAGAAGGGGAAGAAAAGGGTAAAGGTCTAGGAAGAGTATTCAAAGAAATTGTTGGGGAAAACTTCCCAAATCTTCTAAACAACATAAATACACAAATCATAAATGCTCAGCGAACTCCAAATAGAATAAATCCAAAAAAACCCACTCCGAGACATATACTGATCACACTGTCAAACATAGAAGAGAAGGAGCAAGTTCTGAAAGCAGCAAGAGAAAAGCAATTCATCACATACAAAGGAAACAGCATAAGACTAAGTAGTGACTACTCAGCAGCCACCATGGAGGCAAGAAGGCAGTGGCACGATATATTTAAAATTCTGAGTGAGAGGAATTTCCAGCCAAGAATACTTTATCCAGCAAAGCTCTCCTTCAAATTTGAGGGAGAGCTTAAATTTTTCACAGACAAACAAATGCTGAGAGAATTTGCTAACAAGAGACCTGCCCTACTGGAGATACTAAAGGGAGCCCTACAGACAGAGAAACAAAGACAGGACAGAGAGACTTGGAGAAAGGTTCAGTACTAAAGAGATTCGGTATGGGTACAATAAAGGATATTAATAGAGAGAGGGAAAAATATGGCAAACATAATCCAAAGGATAAGATGGCCGATTCAAGAAATGCCTTCACGGTTTTAACGTTGAATGTAAATGGATTAAACTCCCCAATTAAAAGATATAGATTCGCAGAATGGATCAAAAAAAATGAGCCATCAATATGTTGCATACAAGAGACTCATCTTAGACACAGGGACACAAAGAAACTGAAAGTGAAAGGATGGAAAAAAATATTTCATGCAAGCTACAGCCAAAAGAAAGCAGGTGTAGCAATATTAATCTCAGATAAAATAGACTTCAAATGCAGGGATGTTTTGAGAGACAAAGAAGGCCACTACATACTAATAAAAGGGGCAATTCAGCAAGAAGAAATAACAATCGTAAATGTCTATGCACCCAATCAAGGTGCCACAAAATACATGAGAGAAACATTGGCAAAACTAAAGGAAGCAATTGATGTTTCCACAATAATTGTGGGAGACTTCAACACATCACTCTCTCCTATAGATAGATCAACCAGACAGAAGACCAATAAGGAAATTGAAAACCTAAACAATCTGATAAATGAATTAGATTTAACAGAAATCTACAGGACATTACATCCCAAATCACCAGGATACACATACTTTTCTAGTGCTCACGGAACTTTCTCCAGAATAGATCATATGCTGGGACATAAAACAAGCCTCAATAAATTTAAAAAGATTGAAATTATTCAAAGCACATTCTCTGACCACAATGGAATACAATTAGAAGTCAATAACCATCAGAGACTTAGAAAATTCACAAATACCTGGAGGTTAAACAACACACTCCTAAACAATCAGTGGGTTAAAGAAGAAATAGCAAGAGAAATTGCTAAATATATAGAGACGAATGAAAATGAGAACACAACATACCAAAACCTATGGGATGCAGCAAAAGCAGTGCTGAGGGGGAAATTTATAGCACTAAACGCATATATTAAAAAGGAAGAAAGAGCCAAAATCAAAGAACTAATGGATCAACTGAAGAAGCTAGAAAATGAACAGCAAACCAATCCTAAACCAAGTACAAGAAAAGAAATAACAAGGATTAAAGCAGAAATAAATGACATAGAGAACAAAAAAACAATAGAAAGGATAAATATCACCAAAAGTTGGTTCTTTGAGAAGATCAACAAGATTGACAAGCCCCTAGCTAGACTGACAAAATCAAAAAGAGAGAAGACCCATATAAACAAAATAATTAATGAAAAAGGTGACATACCTGCAGATCCTGAAGAAATTAAAAAAATTATAAGAGGATATTATGAACAACTGTATGGCAACAAACTGGATAATGTAGAAGAAATGGACAATTTCCTGGAAACATATGAACAACCTAGACTGACCAGAGAAGAAATAGAAGACCTCAACCAACCCATCACAAGCAAAGAGATCCAATCAGTCATCAAAAATCTTCCCACAAATAAATGCCCAGGGCCAGATGGCTTCACAGGGGAATTCTACCAAACTTTCCAGAAAGAACTGACACCAATCTTACTCAAACTCTTTCAAAACATTGAAAAAAATGGAACACTACCTAACTCATTTTATGAAGCTAACATCAATCTAATACCAAAACCAGGCAAAGATGCTACAAAAAAGGAAAACTACCGGCCAATCTCCCTAATGAATATAGATGCAAAAATCCTCAACAAAATACTTGCAAATCGAATCCAAAGACACATTAAAAAAATCATACACCATGACCAAGTGGGGTTCATTCCAGGCATGCAAGGATGGTTCAACATAAGAAAAACAATCAATGTATTACAACACATTAAAAACTCGAAAGGGAAAAATCAATTGATCATCTCAATAGATGCCGAAAAAGCATGTGACAAAATCCAACATCCCTTTTTGATAAAAACACTTCAAAAGGTAGGAATTGAAGGAAACTTCCTCAACATGATAAAGAGCATATATGAAAAACCCACAGCCAGCATAGTACTCAATGGTGAGAGACTGAAAGCCTTCCCTCTAAGATCAGGAACAAGACAAGGATGCCCGCTGTCACCACTGTTATTCAACATTGTGCTGGAAGTGCTAGCCAGGGCAATCCGGCAAGACAAAGAAATAAAAGGCATCCAAATTGGAAAAGAAGAAGTAAAACTGTCATTGTTTGCAGATGATATGATCTTATATCTAGAAAACCCTGAGAAATCAACGATACACCTACTAGAGCTAATAAACAAATTTAGCAAAGTAGCGGGATACAAGATTAATGCACATAAGTCAGTAATGTTTCTATATGCTAGAAATGAACAAACTGAAGAGACACTCAAGAAAAAGATACCATTTTCAATAGCAACTAAAAAAATCAAGTACCTAGGAATAAACTTAACCAAAGATGTAAAAGACCTATACAAAGAAAACTACATAACTCTACTAAAAGAAATAGAAGGGGACCTTAAAAGATGGAAAAATATTCCATGTTCATGGATAGGAAGGCTAAATGTCATTAAGATGTCAATTCTACCCAAACTCATCTACAGATTCAATGCAATCCCAATCAAAATTCCAACAACCTACTTTGCAGACTTGGAAAAGCTAGTTATCAAATTTATTTGGAAAGGGAAGATGCCTCGAATTGCTAAAGACACTCTAAAAAAGAAAAACCAAGTGGGAGGACTTACACTCCCTGACTTTGAAGCTTATTATAAAGCCACAGTTGCCAAAACAGCATGGTACTGGCACAAAGATAGACATATAGATCAATGGAATCGAATTGAGAATTCAGAGACAGACCCTCAGATCTATGGCCGACTGATCTTTGATAAGGCCCCCAAAGTCACCGAACTGAGCCATAATGGTCTTTTCAACAAATGGGGCTGGGAGAGTTGGATATCCATATCCAAAAGAATGAAAGAGGACCCCTACCTCACCCCCTACACAAAAATTAACTCAAAATGGACCAAAGATCTCAATATAAAAGAAAGTACCATAAAACTCCTAGAAGATAATGTAGGAAAACATCTTCAAGACCTTGTATTAGGAGGCCACTTCCTAGACTTTACACCCAAAGCACAAGCAACAAAAGAGAAAATAGATAAATGGGAACTCCTCAAGCTTAGAAGTTTCTGCACCTGAAAGGAATTTCTCAAAAAGGTAAAGAGGCAGCCAACTCAATGGGAAAAAATTTTTGGAAACCATGTATCTGACAAAAGACTGATATCTTGCATATACAAAGAAATCCTACAACTCAATGACAATAGTACAGACAGCCCAATTATAAAATGGGCAAAAGATATGAAAAGACAGTTCTCTGAAGAGGAAATACAAATGGCCAAGAAACACATGAAAAAATGTTCAGCTTCACTAGCTATTAGAGAGATGCAAATTAAGACCACAATGAGATACCATCTAACACCGGTTAGAATGGCTGCCATTAAACAAACAGGAAACTACAAATGCTGGAGGGGATGTGGAGAAATTGGAACTCTTATTCATTGTTGGTGGGACTGTATAATGGTTCAGCCGCTCTGGAAGTCAGTCTGGCAGTTCCTTAGAAAACTAGATATAGAGCTACCATTCGATCCAGCGATTGCACTTCTCGGTATATACCCGGAAGATCGGAAAGCAGTGACACGAACAGATATCTGCACGCCAATGTTCATAGCAGCATTATTCACAATTGCCAAGAGATGGAAACAACCCAAATGTCCTTCAACAGATGAGTGGATAAATAAAATGTGGTATATACACACGATGGAATACTACGCGGCAGTAAGAAGGAACGATCTGGTGAAATATATGACAACATGGATGAACCTTGAAGACATAATGCTGAGCGAAATAAGCCAGGCACAAAAAGAGAAATATTATATGCTACCACTAATGTGAACTTTGAAAAATGTAAAACAAATGGTTTATAATGTAGAATGTAGGGGAACTAGCAGTAGAGAGCAATTAAGGAAGGGGGAACAATAATCCAAGAAGAACAGATAAGCTATTTAACGTTCTGGGGATGCCCAGAAATGACTATGGTCTGTTAATTTCTGATGGATGTAGTAGGACAAGTTCACTGAAATGTTGCTATATTATGTAACTTTCTTGGGGTAAAGTAGGAACATGTTGGAAGTTAAGCAGTTATCTTAGGTTAGTTGTCTTTTTCTTACTCCCTTGTTATGGTCTCTTTGAAATGTTCTTTTATTGTATGTTTGTTTTCTTTTTAACTTTTTTTTTCATACAGTTGATTTAAAAAAGAAGGGAAAGTTAAAAAAAAAAAAAAAAAAGAAAAAAGACAAACAAGGAAAAAAAAAAAAAAAAAAGATGTAGTGCCCCCTTGAGGAGCCTGTGGAGAATGCAGGGGTATTCGCCTACCCCACCTCCATGGTTGCTAACATGACCACAGACATAGGGGACTGGTGGTTTGATGGGTTGAGCCCTCTACCATAAGTTTTACCCTTGGGAAGACGGTTGCTGCAAAGGAGAGGCTAGGCCTCCCTGTATTTGTGCCTAAGAGTCTCCTCCTGAGTGCCTCTTTGTTGCTCAGATGTGGCCCTCTCTCTCTGGCTAAGCCAACTTGAAAGGTGAAATCACTGCCCTCCCCCCTACGTGGGATCAGACACCCAGGGAAGTGAATCTCCCTGGCAACGTGGAATATGACTCCCGGGGAGGAATGTAGACCCGGCATCGTGGGATGGAGAACATCTTCTTGACCAAAAGGGGGATGTGAAAGGAAATGAAATAAGCTTCAGTGGCAGAGAGATTCCAAAACGAGCCGAGAGATCACTCTGGTGGGCACTCTTACGCACACTTTAGACAACCTTTTTTAGGTTCTAAAGAATTGGGGTAGCTGGTGGTGGATACCTGAAACTATTAAACTACAACCCAGAACCCATGAATCTCGTAGACAGTTGTATAAAAATGTAGCTTATGAGGGGTGACAGTGGGATTGGGAATGCCATAAGGACCAAACTCCACTTTGTCTAGTTTATGGATGGATGTGTAGAAAAGTAGGGGAAGCAAACAAACAGACAAAGGTACCCAGTGTTCTTTTTTACTTCAATTGCTCTTTTTCACTCTAATTATTATTCTTGTTATTTTTGTGTGTGTGCTAATGAAGGGGTCAGGGATTGATTTAGGTGATGAATCTACAACTATGTAATGGTACTGTAAACAATCGAAAGTACAATTTGTTTTGTATGACTGCGTGGTATGTGAATATATGTCAATAAAATGATGATTAAAAAAAAAAAAAAAAGGCAAAGATTGGAGATTGTAGGAAGATGGCAGAGTAGGAAGTTCCAGGAATCAGTCCCTCTACCAGAATAATTATTGAACTGGCAGAAATTGTCTGTACTAAAAATTTTGAAAGTCCAGAATCTAGTAGAACACTGTGGAGCATCCAGGGAAGAGTGAGAGGAAGAATGGACAAACTCCTAGAAACACACAAACTACAATGACTCAAGAAAAATAAATCTCAACAGACCAACAGCAAGTAAAGAGATTGAATCAGTAATCAAAAACCTCTCAATACCTGGGACACATGCACAATGGACTTGGGATGGCTTCTGAAGACAGGCCACCTTTTGGTTGGAATAATTTGTGGAGGTGGGGCGGGGAGATGACAAACTCCAAACATGCACTTCTCCAGGAGGATTCTTGAGCTTTCTCTAAAGAAAAGAGTGCATAAACTATAGTGTCTCTGTGAAAGGAGCCTGAGGTCCAGCAACAGCCTAAGTGAACCCCAGCTGAAAGGAATTGTAACAAGGTTATTCAGTCAGCAGGGATATTTCTTGCAGATGCACCCAGATGGGACCATTGACGGAATGAAGGATGAAAACTGTTACTACAACCTCTTCAATCTAATCCCTGTGGGCCTGCGTGTGGTGGCTATCTAAGGGGTGAAGGCTGGCCTCTATGTGGCCATGTATGGTGAAGGCTACCTCTATAGCTCAGATATTTTCACTCCAGAAAGCAAATTTAAGGAATCTGTGTTTGAAAACTACTACTACCATCCGCAAGAATCAGGCCGAGTGTATTTTCTGGGACTCAATAAAGAAGGTCAAATTATGAAGGGAAACAGAGTGAAGAAAACCCAGCCCTCATCACATTTTGTACCAAAACCTACTGAAGTGTGTATGTACAGAGAGACATCATTACATGAAATGGGAGAAATCAAGGGCGTTTGAGGAAAAGTTCTGGAACACCAATCATGATTGGAGGCCAAGTTGTGAATCAACACTCAACATAGCTGAGAACTCTTCTCTACTACCTTCTCTCATCCCTTGCCTTTCTCTTTTCTCCCTTTTACCCATTCCCTTCCAATAAATCCACCCAAGGAGAGGAAAATAAAATAGCAACGTGGGGGTGGGAAAAGGAAACCTCTC